>NC_054470.1:157191883-157831883 GCF_017639515.1 Carcharodon carcharias
TTCAGAAATCTGGAGTGCAAAGCGACTTGGGAGTCCTAGTCCAGGTTAACTTGCAGGTTGAGTCGGTAGTTAGGAAGGCAAATGCAATGTTGGCATTTATTTCAAGAGGACTAGAATATAAAAGCAGGGATGTGCTGCTGAGGCTTTATAAGGCTCTGGTCAGACCACATTTAGAATATTATGAGCAATTTTGGGCCCTATATCTCAGGAAGGCCCTGGAGATGGTCCAGAGGACATTCACGAGAACAATCCCGGGAATGAAAGGCTTAACATATGAGGAACGTTTGAGGACTCTGGGTCTATACTCGATGGAGTTTAGAAGGATGAGGGGGGATCTGATTGAAACTTACAGAATACTGAAAGGCCTGGATAGACTGGATGTGGGGAAGATGTTTCCATTAGTAGGAGAGACTAGGACCCAAGGGCACAGTCTCAGAGTAAAGGGAAGACCTTTTAGAACAGAGATGAGGAGAAACTTCTTTAGCCAGAGAGTGGTGAATCTATGGAATTCATTGCCACAGAAGGCTGCGGAGGCCAGGTCATTGAGTGTACTTAAGACCGAGATAGATAGGTTCTTGATTGGTAAGGGGATCAAAGGTTACGGGAAGAAGGCGGGAGAATGGGGTTGAGAAACTTATCAGCCATGATTGAATAGTGGAGCAGACTCGATGGACTGAATGGCCTAATTTCTGCTCCTCTCTCTTATGTCTTATGGTCTCTCTGGTGGCACTGCCAGTAAGTAGAGCTGCCAGTCTCTGATTGGTTGACAGATCTTGGCAGATGGGACTTCCACCCTAGGGGTCCTTGATGCCAGGGAACGGCTGCTGCTATCCAGCTAAGTGCCTGAGCAGCATTTAATATGGTGGGCCTTCCCTAAAACAGGGGTTGGCTGGCTCTACAGCAGACGGGCGAGAGACTCCCGTCACCTCCATTGCACATTTACCATTAACTCTGTGTCTCTCTCTCTGCAAACGCTGCTTTCCTGCCAGCATTTTCTCTTTTTGTTTCAAGTAAGAAAAGCCCTGATAGAAAAAGAGAGGAGATTACATCATTGAACAAAGCTGTTGAGAGCTTTTTGGTCTGAAACAGCTTTGAATTAGCACAGATGACAGAGAGATTTCACACAAATGACCAGCACTTAAACTGATGCAATCAAACAATTGATTGTACCTGCTGTCTGGTGCAATCATTTACCACTCCACAGGAAAATGAAAACATCAGTCACTCCCACAGCATAATCTCCATTACACAGCTGATTATTAATTTCAGGACAATTAAGTTCTGCAGGGACCATTTTCACACCAGTGCAAAAGCCAATCAAGGGTTCAGTTTTTCAGAAAGGCTTTTTCATCATTCTGGAATAAAGTATTCCTCGCTTGCTTTTCATTTGCTTATCATCTTTTGTCTGCATTAAAATGTTGCACATTTCTCTATCCCAAGGGATCATCATTATAAATACCAGACAACAAAGACTGTTCCGAGTGGCGGAGGGGGGAGGGGAGATCGTACATGGAGCTTTTTAATATTTACAATACTGCTTGATATTCTGTGATTTTGAGCACAATATTTTTCTTAAAATCCGGTCTCTCCCTCGACCTGACTCACTCCTTGTTGCACATTCCTTATGCATTGTCTCCCTTTTTTCCCTCTGTCTGTATGCTTCTCACATATTTTCTCTGGACATCTCTTACCCTTGACCCTTGTCCACAATCTTTTCTGGCGTATTTCTCTGCTTCGTTCTATGTGTCTACCACATCTTTTTTGACTGCATGTCTCTGCCCCCTCAGTATATCTTTTCCTTTTGTTTCTGGCTTTCATTGTGCCTTTCACTTTGTATGCCGTTTACACAAAATTTCTCATCCTTTCTGTATGAATGCATCTTTCTCATTCTTTCTGCCCATGGCCTGGATTTTCACTCCCGAGGCAGGTGGGCAGGGTTGGGAAAATTCCCAGCTCGGCACACCTGCCTCGGGAGAAACTGCCCCAAATGACTGGATTTTTGTCTGGGTGATGTGGGTGCAGGCTGGAGTCGGGCCCGCCGCTGCCGGGAAGAGTTCGGGGGCAGCCACAGGGGCTGCCGAGTGCCAAGGTGACTGTTTAAAAGGCCTGTCTCAGTCTTTGTCCCAATTACAATAAAAACAGTTAGGTCCCCTAGCCCTCACCCCTCACAACCCTTCACCACCCCAACCTCTCCCCATGCTCCACCCATGCCAATTCATGCCCTCGCCCACTCCAGTTGGCCCCCATACCCTCCATGCCAACCTATGCCCCTCTATCCACCTCCTTTTAGCCCATACACCAATGAGCTGCCCCTCTATCAGCCTACCCACCAGGGCCACTCAGAGCCCCCATGCCAACTTAGTGCCAACTCATGCCAACCCATGATCCATCACCCTTTTCTCTTAAATCCTCCATGCCAACTAACCCAGTATCCACCATGGGCAAACCTCAGGAGCCATGCTGGTCTGAAATAAAATTAAGTTCTGAATATCTATTACAGACTTCAAAATATAAAAAAAATTAATTGATAAAAGCCCATTCAATACATTTAAATCCCTTCCCAATGCACAGTAGCAGCAGTACGTACCATCTACAAGATGCACTAAAGCAATTCACCAAGATTCCATCAACAGCACCTTCTAAATCCATGACCTCTACCACCTAGAAGGACATGGGTAGCAGACACATGGGAACACCAACACCTGCAGATTCCCCTCCAAGTCACTCACCATCCTGGCTTGGAAATATATCACCATTTCTTCACTGTTGCTGCTTCAAAATCCTGGAACTCCCTCCCTGACAGCACTGTGGGTGTACGTGCACCACACGATTTGCAACGGTTCAAAAAGGCAGCTCACCACCAACTATCAAGCAATTAGGGATGGGCAACAAATGCTGGCCTTTCCATTGAGGTCCTCATCCTGTGAAAGAATAAATTTAAAAACGACGGCAGAATGGATTGCTAGCTGGCTTCAGAAAAAAAGAGTTGAAGTGAAGGGTAATTATTCAGAGTCACAGATGATAGGAGTTCTATTCCAAATGATCGGTGCAAGGACTACTGCTGTTCCCAATGAACAATTTGGACTTTGGAATCATAGACATGACTTTTAAAAATTTGAGTGAAGTATAAATACCAGCATGGTCTGGTTCGGTTGAATGGCTTGTTTCTGTTACATAATCCCATGTAAAAGGCCATTTAGCCAAAGAAACTTGGCTCTCTCCAACTCAACCAACTAAGATTGTATTTTAAGCTCTCCTAATGTCTTTCAGCAGGAATTTTCCACACCTGCCTGACACCGCCATCTTCCAGTCCCAGTGCAAGGCAATGGACTTCTGGTTGGGGCGCTGCCTCGCCCACGGCGGGTCCCACCCACAACGGGGCTGGAAAATCCCAGCCTTTGACTCCAATGCCTTATCTGAACATGGCAGTAAGAAGGCAAAAGTAACATTATGAACGTGCTGGAAAGCTGAAATCAGGAATCCCAGAGATGCTTTCTGACCTGCTGAGTGTTGCCAGTATTTTTTGTTTTTATATCACAAGAAAGGTGTTTCAAGTGGCAAAAGGGTCGGTAGTCAGAGGACATGGATTTAAGGTGATTGGTAAAAGATTGGCAACATGAAAAAGCATTTTCTTTTACTCAGCGAGTTGTTGCGATCTGGAGTTTTAAAAGCTGATGGAAGCAGATTCTACTCTTGCATTCAAAAGAGAATTGTATAAATAATTGAAGGGAAAAACTTACAGCGCTACAAAAGCAAGGAGTGGGATTTATCGGATAACTCAAAGAGCTGGCAAGGCACAGTGGTGTGAATGGCCTCCTTCTATATCACTCCATGATCCTATGAAGGATTGTATCAGAAGATGCAAGTTTCCTTTTCTCCTTTTCAGATGTACTGTCACAAGCACACAATATTATCCAGATTGGCAGCATTGATGCAGCAAGAAAGAAAACAGCTACTGGGAGGGTTTGAGTCACAACCCAAAAATAACCAGCTCACCCTTTTGTCTTCATGATTAGGAATACTAGTTTGTCAGGTGATGGCACAAAACCATAATTGGCAGCCTTACCAGTGGCAAACAGTAAACATCCTTGTCATTAAGGGAAAATCAAACCCATTGTGTTAACATTATGGAGCTGGCTTGAACCAAAATGTTGATACTGAGTAAAATTTTTATATGCTGACAGCTGTGAATATCGCTTTTTATGAACCCTTGACCATCTGTTTCTTATTGTCCCACGAGATTCTCTTTTAATCCCAAAGCTTTCCAGGATCTCCACGAGTGATCTTTTATTTAAATTAGAGTTGGAAGGACTGGGTAGCTAGGTAATTTATCAAAAATTTGAGCCAATTATAGGATCATTAACTTGGATTGGCTTAATACTTTTGTCCCTGTTAAACAAATTTTGCTTGTCATTTTACGCCGTACACAAAGAAATGCTTAGAACAGAAAGGGTGTAATCATCATTATGAAAATTACAATTTGAACAATATAAAATCGACTGCAAGCATTAACATTGATGAGGCCCATATTTCATTAAGCATCTGTATGAAAATAATGGTTACTACAGGGAATTAAAGTTCTGGGACCACTAATCTCTGTTGAGCAATGTAATTAGATGGATAAAGCTCATTTTTGCAAAGGACTTCACAATAGCAGGGACAATATGTGCCAGTTTTTCTATATACTATTCTACCAATTCATAAAGAGCAGTTTGCAGCATTACATTGTGGATTGAACTGCATGTGCAGATTCCTCTTATTATTTCAATACTATTCTGATTAAAATGAGCAAATTATCTAGGATTGGATTCTGGTGGATTGATTTTCATTTCTCAAGTGAATGAATCTTTTTTCATGTAAACACCTAAGTTGCCAGCACCACATTGTTTTTTAATAGGCACAGGTTAAAGCAGTGCAGTGAGGTAGGACATACTGCTAATATTTCAGCCTGTATGAACATGAGAGAGCACTTAGGCTTTCTTCCCAATACGGATAGAAAGGCCACAAAAAAGTCATGAATAACATCTCCAATGCCATGTAGATGAAAGGCTTGTCTTGTTTCTAATTAGTCTAATCACACATCTATTTTGTCCCCATTTGGCAAAGAGATTATTGTCACCTTTCAAAGTCAGTGTCAGCAGTAGAACCTGCACTTGGATTTACCTCAGGCCAGAGTTTTCTTCTGTTTGTTTACATTGTAGCAGAGCTTCAGCACAAAGAACTGAGTCACACAGACAGTGCGTGTGGCAGAGAAGGCAGCTGCATGATGCTGCAGCTGAAGTTCAAAGGCCTGACATCAATAAACTGCCATCTAGCTATCCACCAGAAGTCCAATGGCAGTGGGTCAGCTGCCTGTTTATATCTTCCTTTGCAATTAATGGAACCATTAGCACTGCATTTACATTACATTGACTCCAGCTTTATTAATTCTGAGGCTGTGCCATCTCCATTTGTCTTGTATATTTAGTACAAAGTGCACCTTGTGTCCAGACTTCAGCAGTTTCTTCGAAGCACTTTATTCTGAAGTTGAATCAGCTCTGGGTTGGTGGTGGACCAGCGATGTTACAATTCTTGTTATTGTTAATTTATAACCTTCTGGCAAAAATGCTTCATTTATTATGACAAACTGTTTTATAACAAAGAACAAACTAACACAAGATCAGACAGAAAAATGAAGTAATGGGATAATATCCAATCGAGCAATATAGAGAGTAAGATGCTGTTTACTATTTACACTTATTATTTCAGTAATGTAGAGATGTGAAAACCGCTCAAGATAAAATTACCCCCTGTTACGGCCAGGTGAGGAGGAGTGAACTGGCTTCTCTTTATTCAGCCTCCTAGGTTGGTCACAACCCAGGGTTTTTTTTAATTTCTTTTCCCTGTAGATGCCTTTTCCAATCCAAACATATTTATTTTTTAAGAAGAAGCCAATCAAACCAGGTTTCCTCGAGTCAAAGAAAGAGTAAGTTTATTAGTGATTAGCCTCGAGAAAAAATAATAAAAGACATGATGACACACACATACAGATCTCAGAAGTGAGAAAAGTTAAAGTCCAAATAAAAGTTAAAAGAAAGTACGAATAAGTTGTTTGCTTGTCCTTGAGGCATAGATTGTTGAATATTGTGGTTGTTTGAAGTTAGCGGGTTTCCTTTAAAATCCTGGAGTGAATTGAAGTTCAAGTAACTGCACTCTGCTGGAGACAACATTAGCTTCAGAGAAAGAGTGATTCCTTATTGCTTCTTTCGTCAGTTTTTTCCAGATGACTTCAATGACCTCTCTCTGAATGGCTTGGCAAAACCTTCTTAAATCTCCTGTCTGTATGTTCCATTTAAAGGAATTTGATAATGCGTCTTGCAGTCATTGTTGTAGAACAGGTAATCACATTTTTGATCTTTCATCTCAGAAATGTTTGACACATTTCAGGATAGTAGAAATCAACAGGATATGGGGTTATTTTGTCCTCCACAGGGGGTTTGAGTGTCAGTTGGGTATATCTGTCTGGTTAGCTGTTCCCATTGTCTTGATAGAATTATAATTGATTAAAGTTTAGCATGTTGCATTTCTAATGTCTTCTTTTCAAGAGGTGTGAAATTCCATGCAACATGTCAGGGCAGGTCTACAGTGCAATCCAAATAGGAATTTTCTTTAAAAAAAAGTGGTCAATTTACAATATCAAACTTCAGGTGACTGGTGGTAGCCATCTTTGGTCAATGTCTTTTCCTGCATTTATAAAAAAGCCCTCTTTAAACAGTTCACTATGTTTTTGATTAGGTAGTGAAGTTATAGGTAAATCTCATTCAGTCAGAACTTCCTGCCGTCATAACACTTCTTAAGTGTGTTTGCCTCATTTTGTCTAGTCAAGGCTTTTTTTAAATATATTCATTCATAGGATGTGGGTGTCACTAGTAAAGCCAGCATTTGTTGCCCATCCCTAATTGTTTTTCAGAGCAGTTAAGAGTTGCTAGATTCACATGTAGGCAAGACCAGATAAGGATGGCAAATTTCCTTCCCTAAAGTACATTAGTGAACCAGGTGCTTTTTTATGGCAATTGATGAAAGCTTCATTACTGAAACGAGCTTTCAATACCAGATTTATTTTTAATTGAATTTAAATTCCACCAGCTACATTGGTACGATTTGAACACTTCTCCCCAGAATATTAGCCTTGGCATCTAGATTACTAGGCCAGTGACATTACTACTACACTTATTTTTTAGTAGGTCAGAGCATTGCCTTGTAGGATGGGTACACACTCCTCTCAAGCTGTTTGGTGCTACATACTCAGTAAGCCTGATGACTCTGACCCTCAATTTCCACAAGCAATCCTTGTCCCAATTTCCTGACATGACCTTGGGGGTAGATTGTCAGAACTTCCAACAAATGGTAGAAAATGGCCATTTTCCTATTTCTCTGGGGTTCTGTCAATCTCCTGCCTAACTTACAGCAGGAAATTGGAGCAAAAGTCAATGCCTCTACATACATCATGAGTGAATATTCAGAACAGTTTCCTGTCCATTGCCTCATAAAGGTTATTGAGCTATGTCAGCCCTGAAGCTTCCATTATTTGGAAACAATGCTTTCTGCCTCTTCTGCCCCACCCCCCATCCCCCAAGGTTCATGTGGCATCTACATGGGGTTCAGAGTGACAGAGTAATAAATCATAAATAGCTTGCTGCCCTTTTCTTTTCAATTGCAATTGTTGACATTACTGAGGAAACTAGGGGTGGACTTCAGCATGGTGGAGAGTTCCATATTGCATTGAGTTTTTTTATTTGTGAGATTGTGAGAAAGGGAAGAGTGGATTTTAATGTTTTCTCTGTTGGGTTCCCACTCACAGGTAGCTTGATTGACAGGCTGGGGGCCAATCGAGTGAGAAGCCTGTTCCACCAGGCCAAAGCTGAGGGATGAAGCAGGTGTAAGTGATGGGGTACTGATCGCGGAAGTCTGACTTGTTCACAAAACAGAGGATCCAATGGTGGGTTCATTAGCTGTTCAGCAGGAGCTGCTGGTGGTCAGGGTGGGTGAACAGATGGTGCTCACGGATCCAATGGTGGGTCAGTAGAAATAGCCGGTGGTTGGTGGGAACTGATAATGGTGGAGTGGGGGGTTTAATTTACTGGGTAATTTGTTGGGCCTAAAGGAAACATTCCTGCTCCTCCTAACCCAAAAGCAGTGCTGTAAAGACGCTTATCTCTTGGAATCAACCCTTCTCACCTCCTTTCAGCTGCCTGGTTTCCTTAGGCTTAAGAGACCCTGTAAACCTGATTTCAAAATAGAATGGCTTTTAAAATGAAGCCACATAGTCCCATTATAATATGTAAATTGCCAGCCCGCTTCTCGCCAGCTGATTTGTCGCCCTCTCCTCGTCTCATCTCCATTACAAAATGGAAGTGGGCGGGTTCAAGGTGGGTTGGGTTCCTTTTTCAGGTTTTTGAACTTTAATTTGTGACATGACCCCAACTAGCTATTTTTGGGAGTTAAGATTCAACCCTAAACGGCACTGGCCAGGATCTGTTTTTTAAATTACCTGTCTTCCACAAGATATAAGATATTAAGAGATGTGAAATATCCTATGAGTGATCAGGCCAAAGTAGCCAGCTACAAGACAGATAATACCAACTTTGAACTGCAAAAATTTTCTCCAATTAACGTTAGGAAGATTGAAGCCATTGTTTTCAGTCCCCACTCCAAACTCCATTCCTATTGACTCCTTGGCAACAGTCTGAGATTAAGCTGTCTACAGCCTTGGTGTCACACTTAACCCCAAGATGAGCTTTTAACCGCATATTCGTGCCATCACTAAGACTGCCTATTTCCAACTTAGTAGCATCACCTGACTGCTCCCCATCTCAACTCATCTCCTGCTGAAACCCTCATTCATACTTATTAGGAGCAGGAGTAAGCCACTTGGACCCTTTCATTCATACCCTTGCTACTTCCAAACCTGGCTATTTCAAAGCATTCCTGGCTGGTCTCCCATATTCTACCCTACATAAATGTGAGATCATCCAAAACACTGCTGCTCATGTCCCAACTTACACTCAGACCCATTCCCCTATCATCCCTGTGCTCACGGACCTACATTGACTCCCAGTCAAAAAACATCTTGATCTTAAAATTCTCATCCTTGTTTTCAAATCCCTCTATGGCTTTTGCCCCTCCCTATCTCTGCAATCTCTTCTAGGCTTACAACCTTCCCGAGGTATCTGCACTCCTCTAATTCTGGATTTTTGAGCCATTGATGACCGTGCCTTCAGCTGCCTGGACTCTAAGCTTTGGAACACCTTCCCTACAACTCTGCACCTCTCTACCTCACTTAACTCCTTTAAGACACTCCTTAAAACCTACCTCTGACCAAGCTTTTTGTTATCTGATCTAATATTTCCTTATGAGGCTTGGTGGCATATTTTGTTTTATAGAGCTCCTGTTAAGAAGTTTGGGACATTTTGTTATATTAAAACAACTTTATAAATAAAAGCTATGAAGCCTAAGACCAGATCTTTGTGATATCTAATATGACAGACTTATGGCAGATAAGAATGCTCAAAGGTGCTTCTTTCCGACTCAGTTGCTATTAAATGCAAGCTGGAATCAGTCAGTGTAACCTCAAGCCATCACTATTCTTTTATTTAATGACCCTAACTAAAGTCACAAGTGACATTCTCTGAATATGGCCATGGGGGATTAGCTCCCTTTGTCCTCCTTGACCTTTCCACAACCTTTGCCATGGTCAACCATGCTATTCTCGTGCAACAGCTCTCCTCATTTGTCCAGCACGGTGGGATTGCCCTTGCCTCGTTCTTGTCTGATTGTAGCCAGTGTATCTCTAGTAATTATTAGTAATTACTTCTCTTCCCACTCCACACTGGAACCTCTGGAAGCCCCCAAGGACCCATCAGTGTGTCATGCCCAGTAAGGCATGACAATATCACAAATGTTAAAGCTATATTTTAAAAAGAAACACAAAAGTTGTTAAAGTGGTTGCAGCATACCAAATGACTTTTGGTATATAAACTATTGACAGGAGAATCTGCAGCAAGGACCTGATTAAATATGGACCAAAACCTAAAGATAGTGGGGTTTACAAACAACTCGTCTCCATTTTTCAACAGGGACATCGAAACTCAGTGGGTGTTAGATGAATGTGAAATGGCTCCCATTGACCTTTCATTGAATTTTCATTGGCCCTCATCCAAACACAAAGACCTTGCTGTCTCAAACTCAAAGGAGGCCATAACCCAGAATGTTTATAAGCCTAACACACCACCTTATTTGGAAAAGGGCCCTGGACTTGTAACAGGGTGAGTCAGCCATGTTTGCTGCCTGATTTTAAAACAGCAGGAATCACCAATGCAGACTCAGAGAGACTAGCAGAAAGCCGTCAAAATGGCTGCAGTCAACTGAGCAGCCAAGGTAATAAACAGTAATACCTTGAAAGTGAGAGGACACTCTCCAACCTGTTCCAACTTCTGAGAACCAACCTGAACTATAAGAATCCTCACAGCTTACTGAGAATCCTCTGTTTTTCAAGACCTTCACTCCAGCCAAAGCATAAACTCATTTAAGAAACTACAGGCCTGCTACAAAAGGGACTGAAACAATCCCAAATTACAATTGTATTGTTTTTTTTCTTCATCTGTATCTAACCTTTGCATGAGTGATAGTGTGTATGAAACGTCACATTTTTAAACCTCTGGGGTAAGTGTGGGATAATAAATAAACTTTATTTTAAAACTCACAAAAAGGCTTGCTGCTGGGAAATTAAATTGGGACAACCACTCTGATGGTGAGAAAATACACACGCCTCAAATACAAAGGACTTTGAGCATGGGCAGTAAGAAAACACATAAATTCTGTCCGTGATAATTGGTTCCTTTGTCTTTGCTAGCTATACACTGTACTTAAGCAACATGATCCAAAGATACGGGGTCAGCTTCCAAATGTACACAGATAAAAGCCAACTTTATTTCTTACTGCCTCTGTGTTATCAGACTGCTTGTTCAATGTTTCAACTTTGATGGATCACCATTTCTTCCATCATCTTTAGCCATTGTCTCCCCAGACACAATGACTCACCAATTCCACCCCGACACACCCAAGCTGAACCAGATTACTCACAACCTCATCATCCTCGTCAACCCTGTGCTGCACATTCAACCCCACAGGGCAGGGTTTTTTGAATGACAGGTTTTGCAGCCCCACCACCAAAGAGTGAGTGGGAAACACAAGCCCACTGACCAACCAACCCACAGCAATTTAGTGCTTGCTCACTCAAGTGGAAGTCCTGTCTCAGATAGCTGCTGGCCAAACTGATTGGCTGACAGCTCTGAAGTCCCAGCAGCACTAGTAGCAGCAGTGGCCAGGTCTGGGACTACAAGCAGTCCCCAGATTCTAAACCCAGGAGCCCAGGACCAGGCAAGTGCGGAGAGTGGTGTGGTGGGCGGATCTGCAAGGTAGGGCGGGGAGGTGAGGCCTGGGTGTGCGGGGAGAGGGATGTGCTGGAGAGACCAGGAGAGGAGGGAGCTGCCACAGGGAGCAGACTTTGTGGGGGACACCTGGTGTGGAGAGGGGACACTTGAGGGAGGCGCTCCCTCCTTCATAGCCGAGGCCTGAGCAGGTGACATGCCGGGCTTCACACCTACCCCTGAACACTTCCACCAGCCTCAAAATTGAAAAATAATTGGCCATTTAATTAAGGGCCTCGATTGGGGTGAGGTCAGCCCTAGGCCTCACCCACCCCACTTAAAATTATGGACAGGTTGGGGACAGGCGGACGGGAGAATGGCAGAAAGCCACCTGGGGAATTTTACAGCTCCCCTGCCTGCAATCGCGCCAGTGAGGGTCCGTAAAATTCTGATATCTTCTCCATCACAAGGACCTGCTTCAACCTCCACAACATTGCCTGCCTTCATTTTTACCTCAACCTATCTACAGCTGAAATACCAGCATCTCTTAGAACTATTAACTTCAAAGACGTAATCATTTCTGCATAATATTGGCAGGTGGTTATACACCATTGCTTCTAGCAACAGGAAGAGCAAAGATCAAAAATTTTGCTGCTCCCCGGATAATTTGGAACAAGATGAAGAACTGAACAAATTCCTTTGGAAAGCTGAAGTACAGAGGGAAGCAAACTTCTCAAAACTTAACCGCCTCAGTGCAAGTTTGTGTCTTGCTGAAATTCATCCTGGAAAAGTAAGTAACACAATATTTCCTGTTCCACCTGAAGCCACTGCCACTGTTTTACTTCAGAATGCAGGACATTGGTATTGTAGCATTTAATGAGCATTTAAAATATTGTGATGTTTATAACCAAAAGCATCAATTTTGCCCTCCTTTATGTTGGACATTTTACAAGAAGAAATTGCTTCTCTTTTGCAGAAATCTACATCTGTGTTGAGGGGTGCTTTAGCTACAAATTATTTTTGTTCAGTTCGGTTCAGCTTCAAAGACATGGGCCTGAATCTTGCTTTCCAAGGTTGGGCCCATGCCCGACCCAAATGCACGTGAAATTGCGTGAAATGACGTCATCGTATGTCCTGACATTGTCGTGCTCATGCACAACATTATGGTCGGCGAGCACGCACGCAGTCAGAATAGTGCACACTGACAATTAAGTGGCCAATTTTAAGCCCATTAAGAAGGTAATTGTCAGCGATTTTACGCGGCCCGCCTTGACATTTTCACTACAAACTACATCCAGGGTGGGATGAAAAGTCTGGGGTTAAATAAAACAAAACAAGACGTTTGAGGGATGATCTGCTATGTAGTCTGCTGCCAGGTGCTTGCATTTACAGTAGTGTCACAGCTTGCAGCAGTTTATTGAGCACATTTCATTTTTAAATTACTGCAGCTCCCTGAGGCAGCTCCACAGTAGCCGTCAGCCTTCAGGGAGCGTAAGCCCATATCCTCCCTTCTCTTGGCGCCTGCCCTCTTCCCACATGCCCCCAGCAGCACCGAGCCTTTCTCAGTGTGTATTTCACGCTGGTTGGCCATTAATTGGGCAGCCAGGGTGATATTGCTTTCGAGGGCCAATCACAGGCAGAAGTATATTTCACATCCACTTCTGGTCCCGCCGAGCGCATGCGCCCAACAAACACAAGATTCAGGTCATGTGTTTATTTAATTTTTGATGATGGGTTATAGCTACTACTGTACAACAATGTCTGTTTGGTATTCTAAACATACACTAACCGAGACAAGGTGCTGAAGGATAGGATAATAGAATTTGCCCAGGTTTGTCTCACACACACCCTTCATCTGCCCTGTGGATCATGTCCTCATCTGTCCATAGCGCCACTCACCACCCACACATGCCAGGCATCCTTCTCATCCTTCTCATAGGTGTCCTGTTTACGTTCTCTCCATTTCTAAACATGGCAGGACAAGTTGGCACACAACAAAAGGGAGGGGTCACACACTGCTGGTGGAACTGGCCTGAAATCAATGTCTTCACAGACTTTGAAAATAGAGTCATCCAGCTGGCTGGCAACAATCTGGACCATTCCAGTGCTGATGGTGAAGTCGGTGGTGCTCAATCAAGTGAGGATCCTGCAGTGCAAATCCAGCAAACAACCATGCTGTGAGTCAGTTTCCCTGTTCCGCAGTCGCCTGCCATGCACTAATTATCTCTTGCTTTTGCAGGCACATCTGGGAAGCAGCCAAGGGGTCCATGACGCAGGCCCTCGAATTAAGCCTGAAGACACCATGGAAGAAGAATTAGATGACACCCTAATTGAAGACCCACCACAGCGCTCACCTACCTCTGTCACCAGTGCAGAGACACACAGCTCGGTGGGACCCAGTTCTAGAGTAGCCTTGGGGTCTCAACCTGGTGAGCACATCGCACTGTCTGATCCACAGCAGGCAGCAGCAGGGACTTCTCAGGTGTCTGGCACTAAGAGGACTGCTGGAAGCCAGATATTTGCTGAGTCCGAGTCAGATGACGAGCATCTGGACTCGGTCATGTCTTAGTTGCTAGAGCTGCAAAGGCAAGCTCGGGAACATCAGGAAGGGATGCACGCTGCACTTTTCAGATTGCAAGGCACGATGGAGGAGTCCATCCGCCTTCAGGCTGAGGTGATAGCTCCGGCATGCCAATGCACCAAGGTCAACACTGGTAGGATGGTGGCTGCCATTGGGATCTTGGTCCAGTGCATTGGTCCTGCACTGCTGTGGGCTGAACTCCATTGTTGAAGCCATAGTTGGCCTCCAATAGTGTCAACACGAGAGGGGTGCAAGGCAGCTCAATCTCACTCCAGCTTCCCCTTCTCCTCAAGGAGTCAGTCAGGGGCCCTTGGGCACCCACATAGCAAAGAAGGTTGGCAGGTGCATACCCCGGGCCATCCACCCCGGTGACTCTGGGAGTGTTCAGCCCATCCAAATCTCCTCTTCCTTTGTCACCAGCAGCTCCAGCTCCACGGGCTGAGGAGAGTGCCACTGCCACATGGCAAGACCCTGAAAGTAGGCCGGGGCCCTCCAGGACTTGGCCCTCCAGAGGTCACCCACCAAGGTCATCACAGACAGGGTGTAGCAGTCAGCAGGCTGCCTCCACCTCCACTGTGGATGTCCAGGTAGCACCAAGACATAGCTGCAGAGTTAGGAAGGTTTTTTTAAATCTCTCCAGCCCTCACTCATCACCCCCAACACACTCACTTTGCCTACGGCTCATCCATGCCAACCTATGCTAACCCAAGCCCCCCCACACACCCCATGCCCCTATGCCAACTTAGTGCCCCTCTACCCACCCTCTTTTCCCCCATACTCCCATGCCAGCTCAGTGTCCCTCTACCCACTCCCGCTGCACCATACCTTATATGTCAACTTAGTGCCAACTCATGCCAACCAATGCTCCCCACCCACCATCCTTTTCCCTTACCCCCCTCCATGCCAACTCACCTAGTACCCTTGGACATTTCCTTGGCAGCTTTGCCAGCTTTGACATTTCCTGGACAGGTTGCTCAGCTTTGACAGCTGGACAGCTCTTTTATAGTTTCTTGACAGCTGGGTGGTTCTTTAACAGTTCCTTGACAGTTCCTTGGCAGCTGGACAGCTCTTTAACAGTTCCTTGACAGTTGGACAGTTCCTTGACAGCTGGACTGTTCTTGACAGCTGGACAGCTCTTTAACAGTTCCTTGACAGCTGGGCAGCTCTTTGGCATCTTGAGAATTCCAATGAATTTATACATATTAAGTGCATAATCATGTTCACTTTTCACAATCCCAAAGGGTGCCTTACCTCCCTCAAAAGTGTCCCGCAACCCAATCCAAATGGGTACCTCGCCTCTCCAAAGGGGTACCCTGGCTATCCAAATTAATCCACCAAGTTCAGACCTCCTCTTGCCTGTTCTAATCTGCACACTCCGGATTCCACTACCCTGGCCTTCTAAATCTCAGTTCAGTGGAGGCAGTTTTAAATGGGCAGCCGCTTCCATGAATTGCGCATGCACAAACCCCAGCCCTACTGCAGTTCCACCCCCTCCCCTCCCCCCAAAGATGGGAAATGCCGGGTTTGGGGGTGGGTTTTAGAAATTTTAGCAATTTCCAGGAATTTCGCCATGGCAAAAATCCTTGCCAAAGTGGCTAAAGCCCGTGGTACAATTGGTAGGATATTGCTTTTGAAGATGCATTCAATGACCTTGACTTTGACGTTATTGAACTTACTGTCACCACATCCATATCCGTGTGTCTTGACTCCAGGCATTGGCCTTCACGACTATCTGCTCCCTTTGCCACTTCAGGAAGTGTCTGGAAGGCCTCCCAGTCCCCTGCAAATACCAGACATCTTTCTTCCTTTCCACCTCCTCCACTGTTGCCTCCAGTGCAACATCTGAAAACTTTGGAGCATATTTTCCCTTTTGTTGTACCATTCTTCACTTTTTCCTGGGTCACATTCATTTCCTACAATTACTGCCAGCGCTTGCTTCAGTCATAGTGCACTTCCCTTTAAGAGGTGCAGGCTAGCTTTAAGTTGTGCCCAAAAGTTACAATTTTGCCCCCAACCCCACCTCCACCAACTCACACGGCCAGTGAATAGAGCAGATGGAGACGGCTACATGTAGCAATCATTCAATAAGCCAGCTGCACACAGTTTGTGTGCTGTCTGCATCATATTGAACGGGTGGGGGTTAATGGCACATTGCAATCCACCCATGGCTGTTCTCAGGAACTTTCCAATTTAGCTCCCCACATCTTCCAACTCACTGTGAGAAACAGCATGGAAAATCCACTATCCATATTAAAAAGAATTCCACTGACTGGAAGGAGGACAGCAAAAAAATTATATTTGTCAAGGTGGGAGGCTCAGAATGATTCATGAATACAGATGTTCTACAACGTTTT
This sequence comes from Carcharodon carcharias, assembly GCF_017639515.1. Lineage (NCBI taxonomy): Eukaryota > Metazoa > Chordata > Chondrichthyes > Lamniformes > Lamnidae > Carcharodon > Carcharodon carcharias. Next base: position 157,208,227 of record NC_054470.1, read on the forward strand.
CAAGATTCAAAAACAAGCATTCCCTTTCTCCTTTTTAGAGAAAACACTCAATCATGTAACACTGCCCATTAAAACAACATCAACGAGGTTACATAAACATCTCTCAGAATAGTGGCAGCATGCTCTGAAAACCTTGCTTGGGTGTTTATGTTCTCCAGGGAAAGAATATGCGGCTGCACTAATGCAGAGTCTCTTCACTCACCTGACAAAAACACAATCAGTTTGCTAATGCAATGAAAGCCAACCTAATGAATAACCAACTCTCCAAATAGCATCCACAATGGTTTCTATTTAGACACGTGAGCATTCCCTTCTCCAGCTGCTTATTAGGCCTAACGACAGACGAAGCCTGTCGTTCATCTCATTGTTCTAACGATCATTGTTTGCTGGAAAATCTTTTCATTCTGATGAAAACTCTTCATTTTTCCTCAGGAAAAAGCTCAAGGAGGGGGTTAAAACCCTAACAAATGGACAGACAGATTCTGCCAGCAGGAGGTTAACAAGCAGATGACAACTTCTATCACTGAGCTCTGCAGACTGAGAGGCAATCACTTACAGCAGTGTCAGGCCTTGTGTCAAGATCTTTACCCCACTGAATTATCACACAATAGGAAGGGATGTCAGCTTTCAGGAAAGAAACGTCTGCTTGGGTAAACTATACACAAAAAAAACATAAATCACTAAGTAACTATCTTGTATGCACTATGTAATTGTATGTTAAAACTATTACAATCACCTGTGAAAATCAACAAGATGGATGTGTTTTTATGCTAATATTTATAAATATTCAGCCTTAGTACAAGAAAAATGGCTGTGAGCACATCTATTTCTATGAAATTTAGTATTATTTGTCTGGTAGTGCAATTTGCATTAGTGCTCACCCCTTAACTAGAGGTTGTGAGTTCAGATTTTCAGGCTCCTGATATTCAAATCACCCTCAGTTCAGCAAGTTTTGTTTGACTAACCAGCCAAAATACTGTTTGTAGATATAACCCCTTGCAGTGAAAGGGAGCCCAATGGGACATATGGAAAATCTGGCTAGCAGCTCAAATTTAGCGATCTAGCCACACTTTAAAGGTGACTGTTAATTTAATTAAATTGCTGACATCTTGCCACTGAATCAGAAATCGTAGATTAAAGCCTCATTCCAGAACTGGAAGGCATAGGTTCTCACAATTGCCCATTGTAACGAGCAGAAGAACCAGTGAAATGCCAGGAAACTGAGGTAAGCAGCAGCTTACTCAGTTTTTCCAGAGTTTACACCATTTTTCTGAGGTTATTCCACCCAAGTTGTGGTAGATTATCATGAGAACCCAAGAGGATATCAGTCCATTGTCTAGCCTGACACACCAGAGCAGTTCTGAGAGAGTGCAGCGTTGTCAGATATGCTATCCTTCAGAAGTGATGTTAAGCCTGGGGTGACTGCCTTTTCAGATGTAAAAGTTCTCCAAGCTAAAAAGACCCACAGGGAGGCACATTCCAACATAAGGGCCAGACTGCACACACCCAGGACCTCCACCATGAGCCCTGTCTATGTTTACAGGCTCAGCGGAGATACCCTGTTTTTTATGTGAACTGTGGATGCCCACACCATCTAGGAGCACATTCAAGGGCCCAACATTGCCCCATAGGCTGCAGAATCCTGCCCAATACATGTTATTCTTATGAGAGTCACTGTTGACCTCAATGTGTAAAGTACTACATATTATCCTATTGGTTTCAAAGCAGAAGGGAAGGAGATAAAAAAAAAACAGGCAATTGTAGGCCAGTTAGCTTAACATATGTCATTGGGAACATGTAGGAGTTGATTATAAATGATGTAATAGCAGAGCATTTAGAAATACATAATCTAATCAAGCAGAGTCAGCATGGCTTCATGAAGGAGAAATCATGTCTAACAATTTATTAGCATTCTTTGGGGAGGTAACAAGCAGAATAGATAAAGGGGAATTAGTAGATGTAATATATTTGGATTTCCAAAAGGCGTTCGATAAGGTACCACAAATAAGGCTACTTAATAACATAAGAGCCCATGGTGTTGGTGTGGTATATTAGCATGGCTAGAGGATTGGCTACCTAATAGAAGATAGAGAGTTGGGATAAGGGGGGCATTTTTGGAATGGCAACCTGTAACTAGGGAGTGCCACAGGGATCAGTGCTGGGGCCACAATTATTTACAATATATATTAATGACTTGGATGAGGGAAGTGAATATACTTTTGCCACATTTGCAGATGACACAAAAATAGGTGGGTAGGCAAGTGGTGAGGATGACACAAAGAGTCTACAGAGGAACAAAAACAGAATTACCTGGAAAAACTCAGCAGGTCTGGCAGCATCGGCGGAGAAGAAAAGAGTTGACGTTTCGAGTCCTCATGACCCTTCGACAGAACTTACAAGTTCTGTCGAAGGGTCATGAGGACTCGAAACGTCAACTCTTTTCTTCTCCGCCAATGCTGCCAGACCTGCTGAGTTTTTCCAGGTAATTCTGTTTTTGTTTAGGGACTTTACAGCCTTCGGGACTGAATATTGAATTCAATAACTTTAGGTTGTGAGCTCCCTCCCCCATCCCCACCCCCTTTCTGTTTCCCCCTTCCTTTTTTTTCCAATAAATTATAAAGATTTTCCTTTTCCCACCTATTTCCATTATAAAAAAAACCCCACTAGAGCTGTACCTTGAGTGCCCTACCATCCATTCTTAATTAGCACATTCGTTTAGATAATATCACCAACTTTAACTTTAACACCTATGTGTTCTATTGTACTATTGTCGTTGACATCTTTTGATGATCTGCTTCTATCACTGCTTGTTTGTCCCTACAACCACACCCCCCCCTCCACCTCTCTGTCTCTCTATCTCTCCGCCCCCCCACACACACACCTTAAACCAGCTTATATTTCAGCTCTTTCCTGGACTCGAACTCAAGTTCTGTCGAAGGGTCATGAGGACTCGAAACGTCAACTCTTTTCTTCTCCGCCGATGCTGCCAGACCTGCTGAGTTTTTCCAGGTAATTCTGTTTTTGTTTTGGATTTCCAGCATCCGCAGTTTTTTTGTTTTTAGTCTACAGAGGAATATAGGTAGGTTAAGTGAGTGGGCAAAAAAGTGGGAGATGGAATATAATGTGGGAAAATGTGAGGTTATGCACTTTGGCAGGAAGACTACAGGAGCTGAATATTATTTAAATGGAGAAAGACTGCAGAAGGCTGCAGCACAAAGGGATTTGGGAGTCCTTGTGTATGAATCCCAAAAAGCTAACATACAAGTTCAGCAGGTAATAGAGATGACAAATGGAATGTTGGCCTTTATTTCAAAGGGAATGGAGTATAAAAATAGGGAAGTCTTGTTAAAACAATTCAAGACAGTAGTTAGACCACACCTAGAGTACTATTAACAATTTTGGTCCCCTTATCTAAGGAAAGACATACTGGCATTGGAGGCAGTCCAGAGAAAGTTCACTAGGTTGATCCCAGGTATGGAGGGATTTTCTTATGAGGAGAGGTTGAGTAATTTGGGCCTGTACTCATTGGAGTTTAGAAGATTGAGAGATAACCTTATTGAAACATATAAGATTCTTAGGGGGTTTGACAAGGTAGATGCTGAGAGGTTAGTCATAGAGTCATAGAGGTCTATAGCACAGAAAAAGGCCCTTCGGCCCATCAAGTCTGCACCAGTCAAACAAGTACTTAACTATTCTAATCCCATTTTCCAGCACCTGGCCCATAGCCTTGTATGCCATGGCATTGCAAGTGCACATCCAAATACTTCTTAAATGTTATGAGGGTATCTGGCTCTACCACCCTTTCAGGCAGTGAGCTCCAGGTTCCCACCACTCTCTGGGTGAAAAAGTTCTTCCTCACATCCTCTCTAAACCTCCTGCCCCTTACCTTAAATCTATGCTCCCTGGTTACTGATCCCTCCACCAAGGGGAAAAGTTCCTTCTTGTCTACCCTATCTATGCCCCTCATAATTGTATACACCTCAATCATGGCTCCCCCCACAATCTCCTCTGCTCTAAGGAAAATAATCCAGTCTATCCAATCTCTCCTCATAACTAAAACTCTCCAGTCCAGGCAACAATCTGGTAAATCTCCTCTGTACTCTCTCTAGTGCAATCACATCCTTCCTATAATGCAGATTCCAGAACTGCACACAATACTCTAGCTGTGGCCTAACCAGCGTTTTATACAGTTCCAGCATAACCTCACTGCTCTTATATTCTGTACTTCAGCTAATAAAGGCTAGTATCCCATATGCCTTCTTACCCTCCTTATCTACCTATCCTGCTCCCTTAAGGGACCGGTGGACATGCACACAAAGGTCCCTCTGATCCTCGGTACTTCCCAGGGTCCTGCCATTCGTTGTGTATTCCCGTACCTTGTTTGTCCTTCCCCAGTGCATCATCTCACACTTATCAGAATTAAATTCCATTTGTCACTGATCAGCCCACCTGACCAGCCTGTCTATATCCTCCTGTAATCGAAGGCTATCCTCCTCACTATTTACCAACCCAACAATTTTAGTATCGTCCACGAAATTACTGATCAACCCTCCAACATTCAAGTCTAAATCATTTATATATACCACAAACAGTAAGGGACCTAACGCCAATCCCTGTGGAACCCCACCGGACACATGCATCCAGTCACAAAAACACCCCTCGACTCTCACCCTCTGCTTCCTGCCACTCAGCCAATTCTTGATCCAATTTGCCAAATAGCCTTGGATCCCATGGGCTCTTACCTTTGTTATCAGTCTCCCATGCGGGACCTTATCAAAAGCCTTGCTGAAGTCCAAATAGACTACATCAAGTGTATTGCCCTCATTTACACACCTGGTCACCTCTTCGAAAAATTCAATCAAATTGGTTAGACATGTTCCCCCCACCTTAACAAAACCATGCTGACTGTCCTTGATTAATCCCTGCCTCTTCAAGATTAATTCCGTCCTTCAGAATTGCTTCCAATAGTCCACCACTGAGGTTAGACTGACTGGCCTGTAGTTCCCTGGTTTATCCCTTCCCCCCTTCTTGAATAACAGTACCGCATTGGCTGTCCTCCAGTCCTTTGGCACCTCTCCTGTGGCCAGAGAGGTATTGAAAATTATTGCCAGCACCCCTGCTATCTCCTCCCTTGCCTCACACAACAGCCTGGGATACATTTCATCTGGGCCTGGAGATTTATCTACTTTTAAGCCTGCCAGACCACTTAGAACCTACTCCCTTTCTATGCTAATTTCTTGAATTATATCACAGTCCTTCTGCCTGATTTCCATACCCATGTCGTCCCTCTCACTTGTGAACGCTGACACAAAGTATTCATTTAGAACCCTACCTATGTCTTCTGGCTCCACACACAAATTACCACTATGGTCCTAAATGGGCCCTACTCTTTCCCTAGTTATCCTCTTAGACTTAATGCATTTGTAAAATAACTTTGGATTTTCCTTTATTTTACCTGCCAATATTTTTTCATGCCCCTTTTTTGCTCTCCTAATTTCCTTTTTAAGTTCCCCTCTACACATTCTATACTCCTCTAGGGCTTCCGCTGTTTTGAGCCCTTGGTATTTGCCATAAGCCTCCCTTTTTCTTTTTATCCAATCCTGTATATCCCTCAACAACCAGGGTTCCCTGGATTTGTTGGTCCCACCCTTTATCTTTACTGGAATATGTTGGCCCTGAGCGCTCCTTATTTCCTTCTTGAATGAGTCCCACTGCTCTGATGCAGTTTTACCTAAAAGTAGCTGCTCCCAGTCCACTCTGGCCAAATCATATCTGATCTTATTAAAGCTGGCCTTCCCCTAATTTAGAACTCTGATTTCTGGCCTATCCTTGTCCTTTTCTACATCAACCTTGAAGCTAATGGAGTTATGATCACTATCTGCAAAATGCTCACCTCTACCACTTGCCTGGCTTCATTCCCTAAAATTAAGCCCAGGACCGCCCCCTCTCTTGTAGGACCTTCAACGTAATGGCTTCAAAAGCTCTCCTGGATGCATTTTAAGAATTCCGCTCCCTCTAAACCTATCACACTATGACTAAACCAGTTAATTTGGGGAAGTTGCAATCCCCCACTCTTACTACCCTATTATTTTTACAGTTCTCTGAAATTTGTCTACATATCTGCTCTTCTATTTCTATCTGACTATTTGGGGGCCTATAGTACACTCCCAGAAATGTGATAGCTCCTTTTTTGTTTTTCAGTTCTACCCATATGGCTTCATTTGAGGAGCCTTCTAAGATGTCATCCCTCCTTATTGCTGTGATTGATTCTTTGATCAATATTGTGATACCCCCTCCTCTTTTACCTCCTTCCCTGTCTCACCTGAAGACCATATATCCTGACATATTGAGCTGCCAATCCTGCTCCTCTCTCAACCATGTCTCTGTGAAATCAATGACATCATACTTCCATGTGTTAATTTGTGCCCTCAACTGATCTGCCTTATTCGTCTGACTCCTTGTATTAAAATAAATACCATCCAACCTTCCAAACTCCCTTGTGCCATAACTGGCCTATAATTTCTATGCCTTCCAGACTCACTTGCTCTCTCTTCCAATTTTGGCTGTGCTTCTCCCCCTGCTGAACCTCCTCCCAGGATCCCATCCCCCTGCCAAGTTAGTTTAACCCTCTAGTGGGAGAGTCTAGGACCTGATGGCATAATCTCAGAGTAATGGGGCACCCATTTAAAGCAGAAATTAGGAGGAATTTCTTCTCTCAGAGGGTAGTGAATCTGTGGAATTCTTTACTGCAGGGGGTGTGGAGGCTGGGTCGTTAAGTATATTCAAGGCTGAGCTAGACAGATTTTTAATCAGTAAGGGAATCAAGTGTTATGGGGAAAAGGCAGGAAAGTGGATCTGAGGATTATCAGATCAGCCATGATCTCATTGAATGGCAGAGCAGACTCGATTGGCCAAATAGCCTACTTCTGCTCCCATGTCTTATGGTCTTATGGTCTTATAGAGGCGAACTCTCATCAGTGATCAGTTTTCGAAATAAAAAGACTTAACTTCATCAGGAAAAATATTATCGATAGAATAGTTTGACATTTGAAAATTATATTATTACTCAAAGTGCAGGTTCACGTTTGATTTTTTTAGAAAGGCCAGTCACTGAATTTCAAATGTAATCTCACAAACAACTCTCAGATCTCAGCTGTCATGCTCCACTTAGTTTCCATTTTTAAAAATTCATCCAATTTATCACAAACTTAACACACACTGACAGCAAACACTACATGCATGATGATGCACACCACATTTTATTGTATTGATAGATTACCCATTTTGGCAAAAGCAGAACTTCATCATGCATTGAGCTTTTAAAATATATATATATATATGACTATATGGAGAACATTGTGATTCAAGGATTGGGTTTGGATTAGCTGTATTTTTATAAGTTTGTATCTGTGTCAAGAACATTCAAAACACAAAACACTCCTGGCTCAGCCAGACTAAAAGATGACTTGCTAAGATGATTTTCCTCATTAACGTAGTAGCCTAAATTGAAAACTTATTGTGTCAGAAATTTCCTTGATGGCTTAAAGAGGGTGGCACAGGAAAGCAATGTGCTGGGGGTGGTGAAGTGCGGTTTTCCGTGGGGAGGTCAATGGTACTTGTACTGAGACCTCTTGTTGGTGCTGAAGTATGGTATCCTATTCACAGCACAGTGCATGGAAGACTTGGCCTGCTGTTTGAAGTGAAGAGTTAATGGTGTTTGGAGAAAGCCCAGATTATCACACTTTATCACAGTGCAAAATTGCCAAGATAGGTGGCAAAATGTAAGAATCATCAGAATCCTGTCCTACCTTGTGTTTTCCTGGTTCGTTATAAAAATTACCTTTGACACAATTCTACATAGCCTACCTTATTATCCCATTAGTTTCTAAGCAAGGGTGAACACACACTGTTGATCAGTTTGCAAAATAAAGATAAGGCTTAAATTCCCCCAGGAAAATTAATGGCCCAGATTTTGTGGGAAAAATAATGTCATCTGAACGATACTCACTGTTATCAATGCACAAATCAGTCTGCAACTTTTGGCAAGGTATAAATACCCCATGAATTGTGAATTGCCTCAAGTTGCTGGCCAATTTTCACCACTCCACCTTTAGCTTCATGAAAATGGTATCTTGTACATAACCTTCCTATGAGTTTCATGAAATTTCTGCATTTGCACATGAATTGCCTGTTAATCTTGCCATAGAAAGTTAAATCTAGTAACCAATAGTATAAGTACCCTTCCAATAGTGTGATAGATTGAGTTGATTAGGATTATATTTGCTGGAGTTCAGAAGAATGAGGGGGGATCTCATAGTAACCTCTAAAATTCTAACAGGACTAGACAGGGTAGATGCAGGAAGGATGTTCCCGATGGTGGGGGAGTCCAGAATCAGGGGTCACAGTCTGAGGATATGGGGTAGACCATTTAGGACTGAGATGAGGAGAAATTTCTTCACCCAGATAGTGATGAGCCTGTGGAATTCATTAGCACAGAAAGTAGTCGAGACCAAAACATTGTATGTTTTCAAGAAGGAGTTAGATATAGCTCTTGGGGCGAAAGGGATCAAAGGGTATGGGAAGAAAGCGGGAGCAGGCTATTGAGTTGGATGATCAGCCATGATCATAATGAATGGCAGAGCAGGCTCGAAGGGCCGAATAGCCTACTCCTGCTCCTAGTTTCTATGTAGTTGTTAATGACAATCTTTTTAGCCCAAGAAGTAAACAATTAACAGTTTGGAGTTTCACATGTCAAGTTGTGAATTACGGCTGAACATTTTAAAAGTGTCAATTTTGAGGTTTTTTGAGATTTTTTTTACTTTTCCTTTCTGTCCTTTTCTCGCTCTCTTTCTCTTAATTCAATCTTTCTTTCCCTCTTTATTCGTCTTTCTTTATCTGATTGACATTCAATTCACCCACTCTAATTTACCCTTCTTCTCAGTCCTTCCTCTGTTTATTTCTTTATCCTTAACTCTCATTGATTATGGAGATACCCTTTTTGCCCTATTGTTCACTAAAGTCATAAATTCCTTGTTGTCTTCACTGTGTCATTATCAGTTTGCACTTCCAGCAAATTTGTGGGTTGGAGCTGTTAAAATCTCAATGTGCATGAACAAGTCTAACCAACTGGACAAACTGTGAGATGGCCCACTGGAGCAATATTTTAGTCCTCGAACCATTTGAAAGCATTCATTGTTTAAATCTATATGTAGAAATAATAGACAAGGTAATACTTATAATTGTAAATTAAATAATGATATCCATTACTGCCCTTAACATACCGCCCACTGTCCAGCCACACACATGTATACCTCACAGCCAGATTTCAAACTGGTTTATAAAACAAACTTATAAAGCTTCAACTAACATCATTTATGTATATTTTTTCAATTCGCTAAGTATAATATCACAAAAATTCTTAACCTTGTTACTTAGGCAGTCATTCATTCTGATACTGAGTACTGAAAATTGCATTTAATTCTTTGAATGATATGGGGAATCCAGTCTAGACTAGTCCCCTATTTTGAATAGTTGAGCCCCCAATATACCTCATATTAAATATGAATCAAGACCCAAATTAAGTCAGTACGGTACTGCCTGACTTTCACCAATTTCATTTTATTAGATATTATGAGATAATAAATAAACATGAAGTGACTTATTCAATGGCTCAGCTACATCAGGCAATGAGTAGCTGATCCATACAGGAAAGTGCCAGTTTCACCCTTTGGTTAGTGATAGGTTAGCTGATCGTGGGGACACAATGATAATAGAGACATTACAGCACCTCTCAGTTAAAGAGGATAAAGTTGGCCGGAGCTTCCGCTCCTGATTTTTACCCAGGGGCCAAAGCTGGAAGTGCATGTGTAGATATTGGTTGAGGACAGGATCAGCTATGCTATTCCTCTCCAGTCTAATTGTATCCAGGCAGTCAGGTTCTGGGCTCACACATAAAGAATGACTGATCAGGCTGGATACCAAAAGGAAACCAGTGCCCATGGATCTGTACCCCTGGCATGTGGAATGGCCACTGGAGAGTCTATTAAATCTTTTTGCCTTAATTTGTGCACTCCTGACTCCCTGGTGCCAGTGCTTCTCATATACTCATGCATACCAGCTCCATGCCCCATGCTCAGTGGCCTCAACCAATTGCAGAATGGTGACCATGCAACAGTGACTACACTTCAAAAGTATTTAATTGGCTGTAAAGTGCTTTGAAACATCCTGCAGTCATGTAAGGTTTTGTATAATTGCAAGTGTTTTCTTCTTTTCAATTCTTTTTCATTATTTGCTGCGAGCCTAAAATGCATTCCCTGGCCTTTTGGCCCATTGTGAGAGATGAACCCAGAACACAGTAAATAATGGCCTCACATTACCTGGCGGGGTCAGCTATCCCTACACAAGCAGACAAAGTGCGATGTCAATGGCATGACGCTTAGGCCACGTCATTGGCTCCCTTGTCTTCTGCAGCTTAAATAACATGTTGGATAAGAGTTGCTGGCAATTACAAGGAGCTCTTGCTCTTTGATTTCTAGTGGCTACTGAAAGTGAACTGTGTAGGCCTTTAGAGTGCATGACTAGTCAATCTGGATTAATGGGATTTGGATTGATTAAAACCTTTTTCACCGTGTTTACTAATTTGAAGCAGTTTAAGATACCATTTCCTTACACTGAACTGAATTCCTTTAGATGCATTATAGTTGGTGAATGATACAACACAATTGGTGACATCACCTGCCCACTAGTCAGACAGCAACACAAAGCCCATTAAGCCATTTTTAGTGGTGCTTTGACAAGCCTTTTCACTAAAAATGAGGCTATTGTTAGCAAGATACAGAGGAGGTGGCAAGAAAATCAGAGGGCAACCACCCTTGTGCACAACACTGAGAAGATGGGAGGGAAGAGGAAAGAACATATTCAGCTGATCTGTTTCAGTTAACAAAGGCTGTTGATATCTGCACTGACTAAAGAAAAACGTGCTGTGCACAGAGTCCAAAATTGCGGAGCTAATTTGGTATTAGGTTCCAACCGGTATACTGAGAAATCTCCTGCAATGAACATTGTAAAGATTTTGGGCACTTTCTAAAGAGCTTCACCTCATTAAAATGCATTTTCCACAGATAAATCACTATCCTCATTACCATTTGCTGTGATGAGGCTTTTTAATATTAATCAATCAGGTTTTATTGATGACAAGGGATCAGCGAAGGGTTCAGGTTTGACAATTCATTTCCAAGGGAGTTAAATCTTGCCAGATTACCCCCTCATGTCCCAGATGTTTTCTACCAATTTATGCATAGCTGACATTAATATTTTATGTGAATGTCACAGCTTTATATGATTATCACTCATTGAATAAAACTGACTTGCTTTCCTGTAAGGATCTAATTTTCTGAGTTCACTATGGTTCTGGGGAGCTCTGCCCAGCGGCTGTCACTATCAAGAAATCAGGGGTGCTGAAATTATATTTATTTCTGAACAAATCCTATGAATTAGTTTCAAAAAATGGGATCAGAGTTACTTCTTTGCATCCCATTGATGTGTAGTTCAGGGTTGTTCAGTGTTTTAAGCTGTGCCAGAAACCAAGGGCAGAATCATCCCAGATTTGCATTAAGTGCGGTAGCGGGCAGGAAAAAAGCTGTTTTACCCGCCAGCCACAGTGGCGGGTTTTCGCACCATATCGTTCCATTCCCACCTCATTAATTATGCAGCCACAGGAAATACCTCATCTCACTGGCGGGTGGCCTCCAATTTTCCCACCATGCTGTTACCTCGCCGCTTCCTCACACAGGGCACCATATTTAAACTGCAGCTGCGTACACACTTCTCAATGCTTGCAGCCCAGGCGGGCACCGGTCAAGACATGGCCCCAAAAGCCAAGAAGAGTGCAGCTCCCTGAATCAGTGATGTATCATTGGGACACCTTCTGAACACCGTAGAGGCCCACCGCAATGTCTTCTACCCAGGCTCTGGCCGCAGGAGGCCCATCAGTCTCAACAGCCCGGCTTGGTAGGTGGTGGCAGAGGTGGTCAGTGCCAATGCTGCACACAAGAGGTTGGCTGTCCAGTGCAGAAAATGGATGAATGATCTCATCTGTGCTGCCATGTGCAACCTGTAGTGGAGTGCCACAAGGATCAGTGCTGGGGCCACAATTATTTACAATATATATTCATGACTTAGATGAGGGAAGTGAATGTACTATCGCCAAGTTTGCGGATGATACAAAAATAGGTGGGAAGGCAACTGGTGGGGATGACACAAGGAGTCTACAGAGGGATATAGGCAGGTTAAGTGAGTGGGCAAGAAAGTGGCAAATGCAATGTAATGTGGGAAAATGTGAGGCTATGCACTTTGGCAGGAAGAATAGAGGAGCTGAATATTATTTAAATGGAGAAAGATTGCAGAAGGCTGCAGCACAGAGGGATTTGGGAATCATTGCGCATGAATGGCAAAAGGTTAATATACAAGTTCAACAGGTAATAGGGAAGGCAATCGGAATCTTGGCCTTTATTTCAAAGGGAATAGAGTATACAAATAGGGAAGTCTTGCTAAAACTATTCAAGACACTAGTTTGACCACACCTAGAATACTATGAACAATTTTGGTCTCGTTATCTAAGGAAAGATATATTGACACTGGAGGCAGTCCAGAGAAAGTTCACTAGGTTGATACCAGGCATGGAGAGATGAGGAGATGTTGAGTAGTTTGGGCCCGTACTCATTGGAGTTTAGAAGAATGAGAGGTGACCTTATTGAAACATACAAGGTTCTTAGGGGGCTTGACAGGGTAGATGCTGAGAAGTTGTTTCCCCTTGTGGGAGAGTCTAGGACCAGAGAGCATAATCTCAGAGTAAGGGAAGCCCATTTAAAACAAAGATTAGGAGGAATTTCCTCTCTCAGAGAGTAGTTAATCTGTGGAATTTTTTACCACAGTGGGCTGTAGAAGCTGGGTCATTAAATATATCCAAGGCGGAGTTAAACAGATTTTTAATCAGTAAGGGAATCAAGGTTATGGGGAAAAGGCAGAAAAGTGGAGTTAAGGATTATCAGATCAGCCATGATCTCATTGAATGGCAGAGCAGACTCGATGGGCTGAATGGCCTACTTCTGCCCCTACATCTTATGGTCTTATGGAAGGCATGAAACTGACTTTTGGCCATCTCGCCATATTGTTTCCCCCCCTGCCCCCCCTCCCACCATGATACCAGATGTCAACGGGGCTGGAAAATTCTGGCTCAAGTTATTTTCTAACTGGCTTCCTTTTTTCTCTTTCTTTTTGTTTTATTTATTTTCACTTTTTTTTCAATATCTGAATGGAATTCCAATTGTTCATGATTGAAAAGATAGATGGCCAGCCTTCTCCTGCTCTGTGTCAATGCTGATCTGCTGAAGTCATCCCCCCTCCCCCTTTCTTATTCCTATGTGATCAGGGATGACAACCTCTTGTTAAGAAATGTGAACCTGTCTGCCCAGGGTGTTTTCCAGGCATAGGCAGAGGACCATGTGTCCCAGCATAACCTGGAAGTTCTGACAGATGTGCGAAGCGGGACAGGCTGCGCATGCTCAGCCCGGAGTTCCTGGTTCTTCAGGGCTGTGGCAGAGGTGCTTGGTGATGGGTGGCATGGAATGCCAACCACAGATGGTGGTGGGTAAAGGTAAGTTTATGTGATTGGGTGGGTTGGGAGGCAGATGAAGAGGGTCCAGGCAGCCAAAGTGCTGCTTTTAGCAAGCTCCAGGTAGTGAGGGCTCAAGAGAAGTCTTGGGGGCAGCTTGTCCCTTTATTCTCTTAGTGAGTACCTGGGATTTCAAACCTTATCTAAACAAGACGTTATTTGTGCCTAACCAGGTTGTAACGCTCTAATTTCCTCATTTTCCCCCAGCGGTTCTGTAGAATGCCTTCATTTTCTTTGGCCTGGTTTATTGTTGCTCTTGATGATTATTTATGTTTCAATTTGCTTTTCTTCCAGCATTGGCATATTTGTCATTCAACAACAACTTATATTCATAAAGTGCCTTTAATATAACAAACCATCCCAAGGTGCTTCACAGGAGTGTTGTACAGCAAAATTTGACACCAAGCTACATAAGGAGATATTAGAGCAGATTGTCAAAAGCTTACTCAAAAGTAGGTTTTAAGGAGCGTCTTCAAGAAAAAAAGAGAGGTAGAGAGAAGGAGAGGTTTAGGGGGGAAATTCCAGAGTGCAGGGCCTAGATATCTGAAGGCATGACCACCAATGGTGAAGCGATTAAAAATCAGGGATGCTCAAGATGCCAGGATTAGATGAGCTCAGATAACTCAGCGGGTTGTGAGGCCGGAGCAGATTACAGAGATAGGAAGGGGCAAGGCAATGGAGGGACTTGTAGACAACAGGTGCCTGTACAACGAGACCAGCCACCACTCTCCTCAATGCCTTTCAACAAAGAAGTGAGCAGCCTGCCTACACCTCCTCCTCAGCAACACTCCGTAGGAGTGTGCGAGAACTATAAGTGCCATCTTGCATACAGCACTAATGGGTTCACCGTGGTTACACTTTTCATATTGTATATAACTCATTTAAGCAGTTCTTTAATATATTTACTTGTCAAAAAATCAATGAGGAGCATGGTGGCCAGCCTAATCGTGCAGGCACCTGTTGGAGACTTCCTTTGTACTGCAGTCTCCACATCTCTGCATGGGCAGCCGTCGTCACTGGCACATGTGGGGCAGATGAGGGCTCTGGTGGACTGGCTGGGGAGGTGGAGGAAGATGAGGATGCTGAGGAGCTCTCAATAGCTTCACCCTACTCAGTGACTCAGTGACCTACACAGCCAGTTGGCCTTCACGTGGGAATGATGGGGCTGGCTGCTGGTGCGCAGAAGTTGTCCACTCCAGCAGCCGCTGTGCCAACAGTGCTACAGTCCTGTTAAAGGTACGCAGATTGTCATGTATTCCATGTCAGTGCTCATACTCTGTGGACTGATCCAGGCTCATGAGGGAGGCTTGCACCCGTTCCTTGGCGGAGACAATGCTGTTGCATCCACTCTGCATGTTGCTGCATGTGTCTCTCCTTGAGATTGGTCAATCTCTCATGGTCAGAGCTCATGCTGTTGAGCCCCAGTGCAATGTGGAGCTCATGATGGTGATGGAATTGTATATGAGTTGGTGAGTGCACACTAGACAGCTCAAAAACAATGGTAACATTACGAAGGGGGTCCTTACAAGTAATAATGAGAGTGTCATGCTGAGGTCCATCTCGACATGCTGTCAAGAGGATCAAGGTTGTCGGCTGATTTGTGATGCTTCAGGGGGGCTTCTTTCTTCTCTGTTGCATCACATAAGCATCCAGAGGTCAAAGGCTAAAGCACTCAAATGTTCCTTTTATCTTTCATTGTCCATCCAAGCCTGACTTTAAGGGAGGCTCAATGACCAGAATCCATGAATAGATGCTGGGCAGTGTTCATCTTAAGGTGCATCTCAGGCATAAGTGCAAGGCATTCATCTGCGCTGCAGTATTACACATTGGGCTAGGTGTAAGCATCACAGCTCAAGAGGCTATGCTCTTTCGAAAAGCTGTTGTTGCACAGCTATGAGCTCCTCATGCACAAATTGTACACCACAATATAGAATCCTATCACTCTTTCATTATCATCCTCATCTTCCTCCTCCTCCTCAAGGCTGGAGCTCTGCCCATGGCATGTCAACATCAATTTGTAGGCCCCTCCGCTGCATAATGTTGTGCAGCATGCAGCAATCCGCTACTATTCCTGATACCCTTGCTCGGGCATATTACAGAGTTCCACCTGAGCTATCAAGGCACCTGAAGCAAGTCTTTAAAATGTCAATTGCCTGCTCGATGGTACTCCTGGTGACAACATGGCTGCTATTGTACTTGCACTCTTTCTCTCTTTGTGAGCTCCTAAAGGGGTCATTGTCCAAATTTTTAAGTGGTAGCCCTTGTTTCCTTTGGCACTGGTTCCCCATCATATTGAGGTATGTGCACCCTTCCCACAGTGTAGTATCTGGCTGTCCTGCCTCTCAGTTTGTGTGTAGCAGCCTTGAAATTAACTTGATATACTGGACAGGTTTCTTACTTGAAACAAATAATTTTATTTACAGAGCTCATGTAGAAGATACATGCTTGAACCTCATCCACAAATAGAAAGCTCCACCCCTAAGATTACCAATGCTTAGGGCTGATTCGTCTGTACAATCACATGACCCCTGAAAGCGGTAGGAAAGGTTTTTACCCACAATCACTACATTCCTCCCTCTTTAGAAACACCTGACCTACGTACCTAATCCCATTTACCAGCACTTGGCCCAATGTTATGACGTGCCAAGTGCTCATCCAGGTACTTTTTAAAGGATGTGAGGCAACCCGCCTCCACCACCTTCCCAGGCAGCGCATTCCAGACCGTCACCACCCTCTGAGTAAAAAAGTTTTTCCTCACATCCCCCCTAAACCTCCTGCCCCTCACCTTGAACAAAGGAACTTTCAATTTGGGACCTCAGGGATTAAAAGTTCAACATCAGTAACAGGTAGAGTAATTGGTTGTTGGGATGTCTCTCTACTCCTTAGATGATCCACATGTTTTTGAACAATCCGGTCTTCCCTACCACTTGGTATGGCAAAGGTCCAGTTTCAGAGACAATTATACCAGGAACCCAATTCGGTCCATTTCCAAATTTTGCACAAAAACTGTATCTCCCACAGTAAGTCTTCGATGATTAACTTTCTGACTACTCCAGTTCTTCTCTACCTTCCACTCTAAGTTTGGAAACATCAGACTTAACCTTCTATGAAAGTAGCATTTCATCAGTAATTCAGATGGTGTTGAAGCATAGTTGCATGAGGAGTCATATGATAATTGAGAAGAAGACATGCAATTCATGTTTCTAATGTTCCTTCGGATAACTTCTTCATTCCTGATTTGCAAGTTTGCACTGCTCTTTCTGCTAATCCATTGGATGAGGGATGATATGGTGCTGTTTTAATATATTTAATTCCATTTAAACTTATGAATCTCTGGAATTCCGTACTAGTGAAAGTGATTCCATTATCCGAAACAATGATTTCTGGTAGGCCATGTTCACTAAAACATTGGTGCAGCTTTTCAATAGTTGCACACAATGTCAATGATCTAACTTCATACACATCCATCCACTTAGAATACACATTGATGATCAGTAAAAACATGGTGCCTAAAAATGGACCTGCATAGTCTATATGTAGCCTAACCCAGGGTCGACCAGGCCACTCCCACAGATGCAAGGGAGCTGAAACAGGCAACTTCTTTTGTTGCTGACACTGGAGACAGTGCTTAGCCATTTTTTCCAAATCATTCTCTATACCTGGCCACCAGAGATAACTTTGTGTAAGCATCTTCATCTTCTATATCATCTTCTATATGCCTGGATGAGCACTGTGAAGCTCTGTCAAGAGCGGTTCTCTTCCTTGTGAAGGGACGATGACTCTTCATCCCCACAACAAGATTCCATCTTGACAACTTAACTCTGCTTTCCGGGCATGGAATTATCTTATCGTTTCAGGCACTGGTGCATTTGACCATCCTTGCAATACCTGGTCTTGGACTTTTGATAAAACTGGATCTTGGTTTCTCCAAATCCTTATTTGCTTCGCACAGATCGGTGAAAAGTCCAAGAAATTCAACACGAGTACAACTTCCTGTGGCACTAGAGCATGTACAATGCTATCTGGTAATGGAAGACAACTGAGGGAGTCCGCATTTGCAATATGCACACCAGGATGGTGCAATTAAAGCCCAACTTTGAATCCTGGCTGAGGCTATCAGCGGAATTGCTTTATCTTCACTAAAGAAACCCATTATTGGCTTATGATCTAACACTATGGTGAAAGGTCGACCATGCAAATATTGATGGAATTTCTTGACTCCAAATATTACAAATAAACCTTCTTTTTCAAGTTGTGAGTAACCCTTCTTGGCTGCAGAGAGGGTTCTGGAGACATATCCCATTGGCCTTTCGGGCTTGATTTCTGCCTTTTCTTCTTCTGTTTGCCTCAGAGTTTTGTCTCATCCCTCATTTGATTTCACAGTCGGCCAAACTTCTCTCTGGTGAAACATTAACTTGGGTCAGTTCATTGGTTGAGCTACCCATGTGTTTGTTACCCACTCACATCTTGGAAAGTTACACGACTTTTCCGATTTATGCCTCTTTTGTTTCAACCAGCTGATTCTTCAGCTCTTTTGTCTCCGTCTTGAATCTTTTAGTTTCCTCCTGGAACATTATTGAGTTTCTCCTGCCAACTTTTCCTTCAGTTTGTTCAGAGTGGCACTGTATTCATTTTGCTTCTTTTCATGATTTTCTAGTGGAACCAACTCTGTCCTGAGGGATTCTTGCATCCTGTGAAAGCCGTTTGAATTTCCTAACTTATTCCAAGATACACTGTCATATTCCCTTATCACCTCAGGGTCTCTTCCTGTTCTCACTTGAAATATTTCTGACCAGATGAGCTTAATTTCTTTTAACCAGTCACAGCCCAGAAGATTAGACCCTTCACCTGTTACAATGATAACTGGAAGCTGGGCTGTCTGTTGCCTATAATATACAGGTACAGTGGCGATGCCTTTTACCTGTATTGACTCTCCAGTGTACGTCATCAGCTAAGCCGTGGCTTGCTCCAGATTCAGTGGCTGGGTACCTTCACTTAGGTATTTAAACGCATGTTCTCCCACCAATGTGATCAATGCTCCATGCCTAGAGGCTTCCCATTCACTTGTAGAGTGACAGCGGTTGATTCAATTTTGACTGCTTTGATGTTGTATAGGGAATAGATATCAATATCAGCAGCTTCTGGTTCAGTTACATGTGGCTGAGTTTTATGCAGATCGGGTGGGCACACGCCCGACCCGATCGAGCATGAAATCGTGTGTGATGACATTGGGTGAGCATCCCGACGTCATCCTGTGCATGCGTGATATTTCAGCCGGCAGGTGCGTGCGAAGGTCAGAAGCGTGCCTACTGACAATTAAGAGGGCAATTGAGCCCATTGACAGTACAATTGTCTGTCATTTTACACAGCCTATCCAACCTGACGGTTGGCGGACAGGTGAATTGGCCAGGCAGCCTTAACATTTTTCATCAAACCTCATTCAAGGGCGGGATGAAGTTTCCGTTATTAAATAAAATAACAACAGAAAACTGTGGACAGCATTTTTATAATCTATAAGTTCAGGTTTCAGGTGCCTGATTGTGATGCTTGGACAATTTTTTCCTGATTTTAAAAACTTTATTTCCTGGGTTTCAGGTCTTCAGCTATCTGAGGCAGCTCTCTGCCTTCAGGGAGCTTTTTGTCAGCGCTCGCCCGTGCCAGCATTGACATCATCACCCTCCTGCCTTCCTCCTGCCCCCACCCCAGCAGCGCCAAGCTTTACAGTGTGCCCTTCATGCTGGCTGGCCGTTAATTGGCCAGCAAGCGTGGATTCGCGGTTGGGGGCCAATCGCAGTCGATGGTCTGTTTCCCTCCCGCTCCCAAGCCCGCCAGTTGTCCCCGCTCACCGAGCTGAAAATTCAGGCCATGGAATTTTTTGCAAGTTGATGAAACAACTCTGTCACTTCTACTGTCCTTCAAGAATTCAGCATACATTGATAGCTTTTGTCATTTCATGGGAGTGAGCAGCGTGAGACAAATGCAGCGCCCAGAGAGTGACTGAAACCCTGGACTTTCAAATTGAAAGCCAGATGCTCTACTGACTGAGGTTTCCAGCCATTGGTTCAGTTATATTGTGCACTTCAATCATCCGCTGTCTGATTGGCTGTCTCAATTTCACCCTGCATTGCTTTATTCCATGTCCTTTTTTGTGACAGTAATGGCACTCTGCCTCTTTAAACCTTCAGGTTTCCGGTACATGGTCACCCCTACATCGGTAACAAATTAATTTCTGAATCGCTGGCTAGATGCTCCCAATATGCCTTTTTGTTTCTCGAGCAGTAGAGACTATTTCCCGCTTCGCAGCTGTATCTCTGGTTTTTGCACCAAGTCCGGTGGTAGGTTCCCACCCCAACTGAAGAATGGCGCCACGTTGCACACTCTACAAAGCCTGTGAGGCCCTCTCAGCATTCTCCATTGCTAGCGCTGGAGATGAACTTAAAGTTCTGCATAATTACCAATGGCTTTGGCTGAAAATGTGTCTTCACGAGGTCTACCAGCTCGTTAAATGATTTAGAATTGGGTGTGTTCGGGGC
Organism: Carcharodon carcharias; assembly: GCF_017639515.1. NCBI lineage: Eukaryota > Metazoa > Chordata > Chondrichthyes > Lamniformes > Lamnidae > Carcharodon > Carcharodon carcharias. Next base: position 157,228,432 of record NC_054470.1, read on the forward strand.
TGTCAGACTGCGGATGAGGTTATATGTCTTGCTCCCACAGATGCTCAGAAGAATTGTTTTCTGCTTCTCCTCTGCTTTTATTTCATTCACCACAAAATAAAACCTTAGCTGCTTTATGCATTGGCTCCAGTCTTCCAAGGACGAGCCATAAGTGTCGATTCTGCCAAAGAGTGGCTTGACTGGTAAGTATACTTTTCTTTCTTTCCTTAAGAATTAATGTACTCACATTCACAAGGGCGAGGTGCAGCGTCAGAGCTATTTATCCTTGTCACCAGTTGTAATGAACTTGATGTACCAGACAGGTTTCTTACTTGATTTACAGAGCTCATGTAGAAGCAACAGTCTAGAACCAGGTCCATGACTAGAAAGCTCTGTCCCTAAGATTACCCGTGCTTAGGGCTGATTCATCAGTACAAAAGCAGTAGGAAAGGCTTTACCACAATCACTACCAGCCTCTTCCTCCTGAACTTCTGCCCTCCCTCTGGCCTCCGGCTGCTCACTGTGATTGGTTTCTATGGCCTCTATGTGCAAGGGTGCCATATCCATCTTCCACCTTCCTTCACACAATACGCTATATGCCCTTCTCCAGCACAAAGTTATTCCTGGCACCTGGGTTCACAAGTCGGTAGGAGCAAAGGTAATTGCCCTGCAACACCAGGATTCCCACCCCCTTACTTCTTTGGGTTAAGGGAAGACAGTGGGGATTTGTTTCGTGCCTCATCTGGGACTGTGAATACAATTTTAAAGCAAATGCAACAGGGGTGCCCTACCTCTCCCCTGGGGTCCCCTGACTACCCAAACAAATGCACCAAGTTCAGACCTGCTCTTACCGGGTCTGCTTTGCAAACTTTGGGTTCCACATCCCTGGGCTGCCAAAAGCTGATGAGAGTGGAGACAGCTGAAATTGCAAATGGCCAACTGCCTCTGTAAAACCCACATACGCGAGACATGTCCCAGCCCAGTCCCACCCCACAAAAATGGACGTGCAGTGTTCGGTGGCAGGGCTCATGATTTTCGGCCACTGTTTTCACCACGACAGAGAGGCTTTCCATAGCGGCAAAAAAACTGGGCCTTAGAGTCCAGAAGCCCTTCATTCTGTGTTTCGAGTAAACTTCGAGCAATGGCAGGTGTGAATTCCACAATGGGCATGTCCATTCCAGGGGAAAGTCCCGACCCAGGCTCAGTTAGGAGCTTCCTGGAAGCTTGAGATAATCTGTGTTGGAGTTACCCAGGTCACCTGACTCTTTGGCAATCATCTTAGCCACATTGTTTGTGTTCATTTTAAAAATAACAGACAGTTCCAGAGGCTTCTTCAGGGACACAGCCCATGTTTGAAGTTACGAGTAGGACATGCCTTCAGTGGGCATAAGAGTCACTTTTAGCCTCAGGCAGTTTTCAGGGTGAGGGGTGTAGTGGTAGCCAGGGGATGAGGATTGTAGCAGATACTGAAGACAATAGGCGGAATCATCCCAGATCTGCACTAAGTGCGGCAGCAGGTGTGAAAACAGTAATTTTACCCACCAGCCGCAATGGCAGGTTTTCACGGCATATCGTCCCCTACGTGGCACATCCCGCCTTGTTAATAATGCATTCACGGGAAACATGCCGGATCGCTGGCAGGCAGGTTCGGATTAGCCTGCCATGCCGTGACCTCAGCACCTCCTCGCTCCCGGCGCCATATTAAAGCACACCAACCTCCTTCATGTCTACAGACCAGGACTGCTCCAGCCGACAGACAGTACCGAAAGCAAAGGAGATGGCAGCCACCAAATTTAGCGATGTCTTTCTGAGGCACCTGCTGGACACAGTAGGGGGGCCGCCGCGATGCCCTCTAACCATGTTCTGGCTGCAGAAGGTCCACCAGAGTCACCAACCCCGCCTGGGGGGCGGTGGCAGCAGCAGTCAGCACCATCTGAGCAAAGAGGAGGTCAGCCATCCAGTGCAGGAAGAGGATGAATGCTGTCAGCCGTTCCGCCAGGGTAAGTCAGCCACCTCATCACTCTCGACTCACACGCTCACAAACCCATCACACATCCACAGGGATCTCACACCTCAAGGGACAACACCACCAACTCTCACACACACCCTCACATCTCCATCAGGCTCATATCCTCTCGAACTCGCATCCTCACAAATTCAAATATTCCAAGCAGTGCCATGAGCGCTCACACTCTCCTCATCTGTTTTCGTACAGGAGAAGCTGGTTCACAACAGCAGGGAGATGTCCAAAACCAGGGGTAGGGTAGCCCTCATTAGGCCCCTCACTCACTTTGAGGAGCATGCCATCGTGTTGACTGCTGAGGACATCGACCATGCCTGCAGCCACGGTGAGGTCAGCAGTGAACACCCTCGTGAGGATCCTGCACCACATCAACCCTCTCTCAACGCAAATGTGAGTGCTCTCTCTCCTGCTTTTGGCTCTGCTGCCACGCACTAACTATCTCTAGTTAGGCTCACAGGGAGATTTGTTAAGTGAAAATACCCTCAGCCAGCCAGACCCTCAGCTCCATACATGTCCTCACCTCCAGTCAAGAGGACACCTCCTCCATTGAAGAGCTTGAAATAAGCAGCCTGGAAGATCCATCACAGCGCTTATCCACACCCTCCACCAGCACAGAGACACACACCTCGGTGGGACCTAGATCTAGAGCAGGCTCGGGTTCACAATCTGGTGGTCACGCATGGACACAAGTCTGCAGCAGGAGGAGGCAGGCTCAGCCGAGCTCCCCAGCACTCGGAGGACTGCCGGGGAAGAGGCATCTGTAAGGTCTGAGTCAGATGATGAGCCTCTCGATTCAGCCTCACAACTCATCGTGGAAAGTCAGCAGAAGGCAGGGGAATATCATGTAGAGCTGTTGGAAGCCCTCAATAGAGTGGCATGGAGTTGGAGGAGTGCGTCTGCCAGCTCTCTGATTAAGTGGTGCCCTCATGTGCAAGATGGTGGACGCCATAGAGACCCTGGTCCAGCGGAACATGGAGATGCGCGCAGACCTGCACTCCATCGCGGGAGCCATGGGTGAGTTCCTGCAGTGGCAACGCGAGAGGGAAACAGGCCACCTCGAAGTCCCTCCAAGTGCTCCTTCCCCTCAAGGAGTTAGACCAGAACACTCGACCGCTCAAAGGGAGGAGGAGCCGCAGTGATATACTCCTGGGTCACTCACTCAGGAATCTCAGAGGCTGTCCGCCCCCTTCGACTCCCCTTTTTCTGTGACTGCCCTCAACCCTGTCCTCTGCCACAACAGAAGGGGCAGCTGGCCCACAGGAGGACAGCCAAAGGGCTTTGGGTCCCCAGAAGACACACACCAAAGTCATTATACGCAATAGGGGCAACCATTGCACAGACTGTCTGTCCCCCTGCTGCAGATGTCAGGGCAGCACCTAGAAGGAGTGGTAGGCCTAGAAAAGTTGAGAAATTCTGATCACAAGTGGTTGCATGGATGAACACATTTTATCACTTTATAACCTGAAGGTATATTTATTTTCACTGAATAGTGAGGCACATTGTCTTTCAGCTTCATTGACAGCCATCGTGAGTCCTCCTATGGCATTCCCTGCCCACTAGCAGTTCAGCTGCACACAGCCAGACCATGAGTGATTCTGGAGGGAGAAGTGTGTGTGTGTGGCAGGGCCTTTCAGAGCCTCGTGCAAGCACTCTCCCACACACACGGAGCCTTCCTCCATCACACTCATCTCACTGTCCTGAGCATTTTCAAAGCTGCCTGCTGGGGTTCTCTTTCAGTTGTCCATCTGAGCTGACCTGCATCTCCACCCACCACTGATCACACTCCCATGCAGCCTCTGTAGCAGTCTAACACGAGGCTTTGATTACTTTCGATTTCTGTGAAATGGTAGTTGTTAAGTTCCCTCCCTTCCTGAGAATCCCACCCCAATCCACATTTACCTACCAACCTCCTCATTTCCACTCCAAGGGTCAGTGTCAGCCTCCGAGTCCCCACTAACCACCCTCGCTGTCCCTTTTACTGCTACCAATGCACACTCACCCTCCCACCCTACCAGCTCCCTGAGCCCCAACTCATACTTATCATTCCCTCCTACCAGGCCGACCCTCAGGAGGCACTTTTTGACTCCACAGGCCCCTCCCTTGCACGTTCACCTGGACATTCCCCATCCCATACTCCCTTCTCCGCCCTTACTCCCTCTCCCCTCTGGTCACCTTCCCCCGTCCGAACTCTTTCCTTCCCCCGGACACCTTCTTCCAACTGGCAAACTCCCCCACTCCCTTCTCCCCCAGTACTCCCTCCTTCCCCAACCAACCTCACCCCCCTGGACACCATCGCCCCCATCCCCCAACCTCGCCACCAACCCCCCCCCACCACCGCCCCTCCCTTACATCTTCCTCTGCCAATCATACCTAGACCTTGGTCTCCCACCCAGCTGTCCCCCGCCCCAGTGCACTATTACCGGGATGCAAATCCGGTTCACGCTGGCTCCAGTGGGATTCGCGTTCCGCCTTGATGGATACCATCTGATGATCCCGCTGTGCTTTCACGCCAGAATGAAACTGATTTCTGCCTCTTATGCTGAATCGACCCACCCCACCACCCCCCCACCCCCTGCCAGCCTGCAATGATGCCCAACGCCAACAGGACTGGACAATTCTGCCCAAAGTCTTTGGTCTTTCCAATAATTAATTGGAGGGAATTTCTGCTCATTCAGTACTGGAGTTCAGTCAAGTAGGCTGAACAACAGTGGAGGAGTTGAGAGAGGTGGTGGTGAAGTAGATCTGGGTGTTGTCAGGGTAGGTGTAGAAACTAGCATGATATTTTCAGATGATGTCACCAATGGACAGCATGTAGATGGAAAATAAAAGGGTGTTCAAGGATACACCCATGGAGAGCACCAGAGCTAATTATGCAAGAAGAGGAAAAAAAGCCAGGTGACACTCTGGATACAAAGGAAGAAGAACAACATACAAACTAGGAGCAGGTGTAGGCCACTCGGCCCTTCAAGCCTGTCCTACCTTACAACAAGATCATGGCTGATCTGATTGTAACCTCCCACCTACTCCCAATATTCTTTCACCCCCTTGTTAGTCAAGAATCTACCTAGCTCTATCTCAAAAATATTCAAATACCCTACTTCCACTGTATTTTGAGGAAGAGAGTTCCAAAGACTCACGACCCTCAGAGAGAAATAATTTCTCCTCTTAAATGAGCAACCCATTACTTTTAAATCTTGGCCCCTAGTTCTAGATTTTCCCAGAGGAGGAAACATCGTTTCCACATCCACTCTGTCACGACCCCTGCTGGAACTTAAAGGTTTTGATCAAGTCAACTCTTACTCTTCTAAACTCCAGCGGATATAAGCCTAACCTTTCCAACTTTTCCTCATAAGACAACTCGCCCATTCCTGGTACTAGCCTAGGAAACCTTCTCTGAACTGCCTGTAACGTATTTACATCTTTCCTCAAATAAGGAGGCTAGTACTGTACACAGTACTCCAGATGCGGTCTCATCAGTGTCCTGTACAATTGAAGCATAACCTCCCTACTTTTATATTCAACTCCCCTCACAATAAACAATAACATTCTATTAGCTTTCCTGATTAGTTGCACATTAGCCTTTTGTTATTCACGCAGTAGGACAGTTTGCGAAAACAAAATTTCAAGTTATTGTATAGTTTACTATTTGCTGCACATCTCTTGTTGGAACTTAGAAGCTTAAGGGGGAATTTCACAGAATCTTAGAAAGTTTATGGCACAGAAAGAGGCCACTTGGCCCATCGTGTCTGTGTCAGCCGAAAAACGAGCCACCCAGCCCAATCCCACTTTCCAGCAGTGGTTCCGTAGCCCTGCAAGTTACGACACTTGAGGTGCATATTCAGACACCCGTTGTTCAACGTTTTCTAGATATTGAGAGGAACAGATAAGATAGATGGAGAGAAACCATCTCTGCTAGTTGAAGAGTCTAGGACTAGAGGATATAGTCTAAAAAATTCGAACTGGCCCTGTAAAATTCTTCACACAAAGGCTGGAAAAAGTTTGGAACTCCCTTCCACAAACGCCAATTGATGCCCAATTCATTGTAATTTTAAAACTGAGATTGGTAGATTTTATTAGCTAAAAGTATTAAGGCATTTGAGGCAAAGGCAGGCAGATGGAGTTAGGTCTTAGATCTCATTGAATGGTGGAACAAGCTCTAGGGGCTCAATGGCCTACTCTTTTTCTAATGTCCTTACCTTCAAAATCTTTGTTAAGTGTAATGACTGCACCAAAGAAGATGGTACAGTTTTATTTCAGTCCTGGATGCTTCATTGTGTTAATAATGATGCTAATGTAAATTGTAGCCAGGACCTGTGCCAACTCTTTCAATTCTCTTGGGAACTCTACAAACTGTGGGGCTGATTTTAACAGTCCTTGCAATGGGATGGCGGAATTTACCACCGCAATATCAATGATCTGACCATTGATATTTTTTAAGGGGCCGAGCCCATGAGCAATGGGAACACACACCCATTATAGGCATAGGCCTCTTTACTGTAAAAATCAGACTCCTGTGGCATAGTTAGGAGCTCCGCTGCAATGTTTAGGGGTGACATGCAGCACCCATCCGCATGTCCTAATGTCGTGTGGCCTTAAAGGGACTGCTGCTGACTGCTCCAGAAACCATTTGAATATTGTTTCTCAGTTATATTTGTATGGAGCCATTTGGAGTGGGATAACTCTTCCCAACTTCACAGCCTGGGCTTACCTCTCCCGGCTCCCAGCACACTCTACAATCCAAATGCTCTCCCCACTCCTGCAGGATATACTTGTCAATCGACCAGCTTTGGAGTTGGCACGTTTTGCACATGCAGACAATGAGGTCAAACCCCATAACTGGCCCAAGGCTCTGGCTGACAGGCACAGGCAAGTGGCTGGCACACTCAGTTGGTCATTTGCCTGACTGTTCAAATCTAACCCAGTGACATTTTATTAGACAGAACAAAAACAGAATTACCTGGAAAAACTCAGCAGGTCTGGCAGCATCGGCGGAGAAGAAAAGAGTTGACATTTCGAGTCCTCATGACCCTTCAACAGAACCTGCCAGACCTGCTGAGTTTTTCCAGGTAATTCTGTTTTTGTTTTGGATTTCCAGCATCCACAGTTTTTTGTTTTTATTAGACAGTGCAACAATAGATTTACAATTCAAAAACAGAATTACCTGGAAAAACTCAGCAGGTCTGGCAGCAGCGGCGGAGAAGAAAAGAGTTGATGTTTCGAGTCCTCATGACCCTTCAACAGAACTGCTAGATTTACAATTTGTGGTCACTGACTGTATCTGGTAACTACTAGTGTGACAGCAAGCCATAATTACAATGGTGTCAAAAAACTTTTTGGCAGTTTAAGGAATATTATGATGGCTTTAACAACCAATTGAATGTATACAGTACTATGTTTCAGGCAGAAGATAACAATATAAATACGCCTGCACATTGCATTGATAAGAAAATCTGGAGAACATCAAGGCAGATTTTGCTAATGGATGTTCTTATCTATAGTACTGATATAACAAAGCAAGAAACAAAATGAACTATGCATATATTTAGAAAGGTTGGGCTGAGTGCTAGAAGCTGAATAAAGAAAACTACTTGTCAACAACTTGTGAAGGAATTCCTGGGGTAAAAATTTCTTAACAAAGGAAATACGATCCATTTATCTTAACACAATAAACATTCCAGAGTCAATTACTGTTTCCCTTGTGAGACCAATCCGCTATGTAATATCACCAGTGTTTCCTTGAACATGACTGAGGCTGTGCATGAATCGACCACCCATCAAATCTCATCAAAAGTCTATTTCTGCGTAAGTGAGTAGATCTGAGTTAATTATTGCTGACTATAATATTTCTCTGCTGTAGACACCATTAAACATCACCAAACATCAACCTGCAGTGTCTGCATGCCAGAGATGCTGTGACTTGTACAAATATATTATTCAAAGAGATCAAGAGATCTCTGAGGAAATGTCTTAGGCATGCACAAGGACCAATTAAGGTTCAAAAGAAAAATAAATTGATTTGAAAAAAAACATCAAAATCCAAAACAGATGGGTTAAAAATTTGTTTCCACCCATTTTTGGGCGAGAGATCACAACTCAAGATCTGCCCAAGCTCAGTCCCGTTAAGGCTGGACAGTACATAAACTTTGTGCTGCCTCATCATTTGCCTGATTGCAGTGTTCAGCCAGTCCCGCACTGCTGGCTGGCTGAATACTCAACAGGGGCCTAGCAACATGCATTGTCAGTACATGTTCCAATTAGCCTCCAGCTCTTAAAGGCAGTTTGTCCCTTTTGAAGGAAGCTGCACTCATTATATGAATGATGTTGCTGACTGCCAATACTGCAATTGACTGTAATTAGAAGCTAAATAGGTGGAACACAAGACATGAGAGAGGGTTCCCAATTTCACAGATACTGAGCTGGAGGCCTTGGTGATGGAGGTGGACAGGAGGACAGGGACTATTGGCTGGATTTTCATTTCAGGTCTGGAATCTGACGGCCGGAACATTTCCAGATCCCAAACCTGCGCAGCATCAGCATCAGTGATGCGATGCGAATTTTAAAGACGAAGGCCATAATTGGGCAAGGGAAAATTCAGCAGCCAATTAGTGGCACCGGGAGCAGCCTGGAGGCAGGGCCTTGTGACAGATGGTAATTTTGAAAAGCAAATGGCAGCCATGACTGGACTTGCCAATGCCTGAAGGAATGGAGCAGGAATGAAAGCAGGAAGCCAGCAGCCTCACTGTTCAAACGAATGCCCAAATGCTCACTCTTCAAGTACCCGAGCCACTCAGTCCTCAAGCAATGGCAAATTTGTATCACTGCATGAACACTTCAGTTTGACTCTTCCTTATTTATAAAAGATTTTTCGACAGCAACCACAATGAATAATGGCTCCCCACAGTGCTCCTCACAGTTGTGCACTAACATGTTCCAGAATCTTTTCATTGTTAACATTGAAGATTTGATTCTGTCCCTATCCAGCCAATTAACAAGTTCTTCTGTGAGCTTAATAGTGAGTTAATTGGAGACATATGGGTTGCCTGCTCCCCATCTCCATCCTCCCTTTAAAAATGCCAATGCGCCCCACATGCATTGGAAAAGTGACCCACCATCTGATTTTCACTGTGCCCCACAGGGGCAGAAGTGTTTGTGGGGGATGCAGGTAACCCTCAAGGAAAACTATGTGAAACATATGGGAACAGGTCACCTACAAGTCAACAGCCCTGAAAATGCAGCATTCCCTCAGTACGGCACTGAAGTATCTGGAGTTGGTCTTGAACCCTCCGACTTCTGACTCAGTGGTATATTTGACTACTGAGCCAATCTGAAACTCATAAGCAATCGTGCATCCGATTCCTGATCAGTTGCTGATTTCAGCCAACATAGTAGGATGGTCAGGCCTCAACGCCTGCCTGTACGGAGGGGGAAATAATCAACCAGGTCAGGTTGCCCATCCCTGATTGCTGTTCATAATTTTTTCTGGAAATTGTGCGCATACACAGGGGCAGGCTTCACTGTGATGGTTGAATGGTTCATAGAAATTCACTAAACCAGCTTCAAATTGAAAAATTGTCCGTTAAGCAAGGCGCATTGATGGATATTTACCCCAGTAGGAGTCAATCCTTCCAGAGGTGTACAGAAAAAAAACAGAGGTGGGGGTGGGAGGGCTGATCAATTTACTACTAGCTGCCGACTGTATCAATAAATGTAGGCATTACTCTCTCCTAATTAATGGCATTGCCAATTGATTATTTTTTCTCCAAGGAATAAACAACTAAAATCGTTACACTTTAAAAGCTTTAAAGTTGATCTTTGAGACAGCACTTCCAATAGCCCTAGCATATTCAGAGATCTGAGATATTAGCTCCTAGTTAAAAGTTCATAATGATATACATTTGTAATAGACCAAGCAATAAATAGAAGTAAGAAGCTTTATTGTTTTGGGGAAAAAAAAGAAAGTCTTGCATTTATATAACGCCTTTTCTGATCACAGGATGTTCCAAAGTGCTTTATGCCCAATAAAATACTTTTGAAGTGTGGGCACTCTTGTAATGTAGGAAATGCAGCATCTAATTTGTGCACAGAAAGCTCCCATAAACATCAACATGATCATTTCCAGATAATCTGTTTTTCTGGATTTAATTGTGGGATAATTTAGCAATCAACTAGAAATTACATTTTTAGCTAAAAGAGGTTAAGTTTATTCCAGCCTTAAACAAGGGTATATAAACTCTCTGAGAGCAGCTGCAGTTAGTTAATTAGGTAGCTGGCTTAAACTGGTTTTCAGAGCTTGATTCATTTGTTTTTCAGAAAGTGTAAAAAACAGAGGTTCCTCAGTGCTGCTCTTGTCTGCACTGCGTGCTGCCTTGAGTGCAAAGCTTGGAGTTTGGTGGGTGGTGAGTGAGGGAGTTTGGTGAAGAGGGGAATTATAAATTAATTAATAAAAAAAAATGTATTTAATTAAGAAAATACAGATGACAGGCTGATTATGTGTCACAGCTGCAGTATGTGGGAGCACTTGGATGCCATTCAAATCCATGGCAACCATATCTGCAATAAACGTGTATGGCTTGAGGAACTTCGCTTCGGAGTTAATAAGCTGGAGGCTGAGCTGCAGACATTGCAAATCATCAGGGAGGGGGAATGTTAGCTTGATGCTTTGTTCCAGAGGGTAGTCACACCCCTTAGTGTAACGTCATCTGATTTGGTCAGTGGTCAGGGTCAGGAGGGTGTGACTGTGAGACAGGCAGCTAAGAGGATCGAGAAAGTGGGAGTGGAGGAGCCTCAGGCCTTACATCTAACCAACAAATTTGAGGTTCTTGAGGCTTGTATGGACAAGAGCGAGGGCTGCAGTATGGATACGCAGGCTAACCATGGCACCATGCTACAGGAAGCCATTCAACTGGAGGCAGTTAAAAGCAATATAGTGGTAGTAGGATTATTACCAGAGCCATGTACAAATTGGCATTGGGTAAATAAAATTAGAGAGATGAAAGCGTGGCTCAAAGACAGGTGTGAGAGAAGTGGGTTCCGGTTTGTAAAGCACAGACCCCAGTACTGGGGAAAGTGGGGGCTGTACCACTGGGACAATCTACACCTGAACCATGCTGGGATCAGTGTTTTAGCGATTTGCATAACCAGGGGAGGAGACAGGGTTTTAAACTAATTAGTGGGGAAAGGGATCAAATTTGGGCAGATGTGGAAAATCAAGGAGGAGAGACAAGATAATAAAGGTATTAATATGGGAAAGACTATGGCAGGAAGGGATGGAGAGTACAAATCTATGAGTAAACCAACAGGTAAGGCTGGAGGTTACAAACATAATGAAAGGGAAAAACTAAAGGCTCCGTATCTGAATGCACATAGCTTTCGAAACAAAACAGATGATAGCACAAATAGAAATACATAAATACAATCTGATAGCCATTACAGAGACATGTTAGCAGGATGACAAAGATTGGGACATAAATATTGAAGGGCACATGACATTTAGAAAGGGCAGGAAGCTAGGAAAAGGTGGAGGGTTTGGTGGGGAGCGGCTCTTAATTAATTATGATATTACCATAATAGAGAGGGATGACCTTAGTTCATGTCGACGTAGTTTGGGTAGAGATGGGAAATGATAAACACAAGAAATCACTTGTGGGAGTGGTGTACAGGCCCCCTAACAGTATCCACAGTAGGACGAGGTATAAAGGAAGAAATAACGGGAGCTTGTCAGAAAGCTACATCAATAATCATGGGGGACTTTAGTCTACATATAGACTGAAAAATTGGATGGGAAAATGTAGCCAGACGAGGAAATCATAGAATGTTTTCAGGATAGTTTCTTACAACAGCATGTTCTGGCACCAAACAGAGAGCAAGTTATATTAGACCTGGTATTGTGCAATGAGATAGGATTAATTAATAACCTCAGAGCGAAGGTGCCTCTAGATAACAGCAATCATAATATGACTAAATTTTATATTCAGTTCAAGACAGAGAAGAGTGGGTGTAAGTCTAGTACTTTAAACTTAAATAAAGGCAATTATGAGGGCATGAAAGCAGAGCTAGCTAAAGTGAACAGGCAAATTAGGTTAAGGGATAGACCAACAGAGATGTAGTGGCAAACAAAGGGATATTTCAAAATACACAGGATGAATACATTCCAACAAGAAAGAAAAATTCCAAAGGGAGGACCCACCATCCGTGGTCAACTAAAGAAGTTAAAGATATTATCAAACTTAAAGAAAAAGAATACGAATGCACAAAGGTGGGCGGCAGATCAGAATATTCGGCAGAATATAAAAAACAGCAAAAAATGACTAAAAGATTAATAAGGAGGGCAACATTAGAGTATGAAAGAAAGCTAGCTAGAAATATAATAACAGATATTAAGTGTCTATAGATAGTTTAAAAAGAAAACAATTAACAAAGTGAGCATTAGTCCTATAGAAAGTGAGTCTGGGTAATTAATAATGGAAAATAAGGACATGACAGGTGAATTGAATAGATATTTTGCATCAGCATGCACTATAGAGGATACAAATAACATCCCTGAAATAGCTGTAAATCAGGAAATGGAAAGGAGGGAGGAACTCAAGAAAATTACAATCACCAGGGAAATGATACTGAGCAAATTGTTGGAGCTGCAGGCTGACAAATCCCCGGGTCCTGATAGACTTCATTGTGGGGGCCGGGATATTCCGTGCCCATCTGCGTTGGGCCTGTTCAGGGGCAAGACCAGACAATATCGCGCGATTGGTTTCACAGTGGCGTGAAACCAGTTTGTGATCATCTACTTAGCCCTCCGATGGCAGGCTGCCTTTCCCACCATCGGAAGTCGGAATCCTCATTGAAATACATCTGCATATCATTATTAGGTGTGTCCGTCGTAATCGTACCCCCCCCCCCACCCCCACTGGAACATCTTCGGCGGGAAAGCACGCGGACGTGTTTCACAACAGCACATAAAAGGCGTGCACTTGGCAGCCTGCACTTTTAGGGGAACACGGAGGTGAGTACACAGTAACATTGCGCAGAGCTCATCAGGGTCGCCTGTTGGACTTCAAGCTTGAGGCATGCTTGGGAGGGGGCAAGGGTAGTCCTGCGGTTGAGATGACTTGGAGGGGGCAGCTAGGGCTCCCGTGCAGTTGAGGTGACTTGGTGGGGTGGTGGGCTACGGCTTCCCTGTGGTTGAATGTAGCACACAAGCATTCAGGGTGGGAGGCAGGATGGGCGATGGAAGTGGCCATGCATTCGGGAAACCTGTATAAAGTGACCATTCCTCTGCACTAAGACAGCTCAGGCTCAGTCATTGACATGATTGGCGTCGGGCCTCTAACTAATCTGCCCACTCAAGCAACTTAGAGGCATCAAAGTGCCACCAGGTTCTCCAGAGCTTTTCACCCCTCGGGCACAGACTGCAAAGTAATGAGCATTTTAGTAGACTGCAAAACAGCTGGATGACTGGGCACATTGTACAATCTCCTTGCTAAAGCTGGCCATGGAGCAGTCACTGGTGGAGGTGCCCACAACCCCTTGCAATGTCATCATCCGGTTTGGACCAGCCTCCCCCGTGGTTCAAGCTAACAGTGCATCCTTGCAGTGTGGGTTAGAAGAATGCCTGCGCCTGAGCTGAGACCACAGCATGCAGTCCTGTGGACGAAACTGCCACCAATCAGTTAGGTGGAGTGGAGCAGATGTGGGCAGTGTTTCAGGCAGCCATGCAGTGCACTAAACCCTGGCCATGCAAATGGTGGCCAGCACTCTCCAGGAAGCATTAAGGGTCCTTCACACTTAACCAGGACATGTTCTTAGTACACCCATGCTAACCACGTGTCTCTCTCTTTCATCCTGCAGGAGGAGTACATCAGGATCATGGAGAATGGTGAACTAGCTGTATGCCTGGTTGCGAACAGAAAGCAAAGATGATGGAGGAGAGAGTGACGGAGGCTCCTGGCTTGAGGAGCAGCAACCTCAGAAGAAAGGGTGGCTGGGACTCCCACACTGATTGGCTCTTAGCGACACCCAGAGGCTATAGACGCCGCCTTTCATTCCTGCAGATGACCGAGAACCAGTGTCATGGAAGACTGCGCATGTCTAGGGAACTGGTCGGTCACATCTGCCAACTGCTGCAGGATTTGGCGCCGCGGGGACATGGAGGGCATCCACTGCCAGTGGCCGTGAATGTGACTGCAGTGCTCAATTTCTATGCCAGTGGCTCCTTTCCAGGCTCCACAGGTGACCTCTCTGAGATATCACAAGCCTCCACCCACAAATGCATCCATGAGGTCGCAGAAGCCATCTTTGCGGGGGCACACAACTTTGTGCATTTCACCTGGGACCAGGGCAGCCAGGATGCAAGAGCCTTGCCCAGATCTTGGGTTTCCCACAGGCGCAGTGTGCCATTGACTGCACTCACATGGCACTCAGACCTCCATCACAACACATGGTCAACTATATCAACTGCAAGGGGTTCCACTCGCTGAATATGCAGCTGGTGTGCGACCACCAGAAATGTATCCTGCAGGTCTGCGTGTGTTCACAGATCCGTGATGTCTTCCATGGTCCACAGAGGCTGCAGGGATGGCTCCTTGGGGACAAGGACTACCCACAGAGGACGTGGCTGATGATACCCATGTGGCGGCCTCAGACTGCAGCAGAGCGACGATATAACAAGGCTCATGCTGCTACTCGCAACTTGGTGGAGCAAACTATAAGGATTCTGAAAATGAGGCTCCAGTGCCTGGACTGGTCTGGTGGAGCCCTGCAAAATAGTCCACAGAGGGTATCACACATCATCATCATCTGCTGTGCCCTTTACAACCTGGCACTGCAACAGGAAGAGGAGCTGACTGAGGAGGAAATGGATGAGCTGGAGGTCTCCTTGGATGAGGAGGATGCTGCGGGGATGAGGGTGAGGAGGTCCTCGAAGGCGGCGATGATGGGGATGAGGCCCTTGCACTTGTCAGACGTGAAAGGCGTGCTCAGGAGGCCCTCATAGCTGCTAGATTTGTGAAGGAAGATGATGACATGCATTGAGGAGACACCATAGATCCTCACATTGCATCTGTGAACTTTTGACTCCAGTCTGGCTTATGGCAGCGCAAATACCCTCTGTGAGAATGCTCCTGTCATGGAGACGCAGTGGGGGCCCTAATAATCGTTTGATTGCAGGAGGATGATGACAACATGCAATGAGGACCCTCCATAAATCTTCACGTAGCTTCTGAGAATGTCTGACTCCTGTCTGGCTGAGGGCAGCTCACTTGCACTCTGTGATCAGGGTCATGTCATAGAGGCACAGCCATAAAACTTTAGAAACACCTGATCCTTTGTCCGCCTTCAATACCTGACCCCATCAGGAGCACAGAGTCACTGGTCACAGATGCTCACCAGATGGGGGCCAGCCCCACCTTAAAGGCACTGAGAGCACACAGAATGAATGACAGAACTCGGTGATGCCTGCCCCCGACATTCTGGCAGCAATGACAAGCACCACCGAGGTGCAGGCATCAGTAATTCATCCAGAGAGTGTGAGGCCGGACCATCACTTTGGTCTGAGGTCTGCACAGAGCACAGTACACAGTACACCAGCTGATCCTCCTCCTTATGGGTGCCCAAAGGCCCTTGGCTAACACCTGGTGAGAAGGGATAGCTGGAGCGAGATCAATCTGCCCAGAATCCCTCTTGCGTACACACAGTTGGAGGCCAACTATGGCATCAGCAATGGAGTTGACCCGTGCAGCAGTGCAGGAGTGATGCCCTGGACCAAGGTCTCCATGGCGGTCATCATTCTACCAGTGTTGGCCTCAGTGCATTGCAATGCCGGCGCTATTGCCTCAGCCTGAAGATGGACGGACTCCTCCATCGTGCCTTGCAATCTGAGGAGTGCAGCGGATATCCCTTCACTTGTCCAGTCCCTTCCCACCTACATCCGTGATTCCCCTGACACCTTACGTCACATCAACAATTTCCAGTTCCCTGGCCCCAATCGCTTCCTCTTCACCATGGGCATCCAATCCCTCTACACCTCCATCCCCCACCAGGATGGTCTGAGGGCCCTTAGCTTCTTCCTCGAACAGAGGCCTGAACAGTCCCTACCCACCACTACTCTCCTCCATCTGGCTGAAATTGTTCTCACACTGAACAATTTCTCCTTCAACTCCTCTCACTTCCTCCAAATAAAAGGTGTGGCTATGGGTACCCGCATGGACCCCAGCTATGCCTGTCTCTTTATGGGGTATGTGGAACATTCCTTGTTCCAGTCCTACTCCAGCCCCCTTCCACAACTCTTTCTCTGGTACATCGATGATTATTTCGGTGCTGCGTCATGCTCTCGTCGGGACTTGGAAAAATTTATTAATTTTGCTTCCAATCTCCACCCCTCCATCATTTTCACGTGGTCCATCTCTGACACTTCCCTTCCCTTCCTTGACCTCTCTGTCTCAATCTCTGGTGATAGACTGTCCACCAATGTCCATTACAAGCCTACCGACTCCCACAGCTACCTCGACTACAGCTCCTCACACCCCGCTTCCTGTAAGGACTCCATCCCATTCTCTCAGTTCCTTCGCCTCCGTCTCATCTGTGCCGATGATGCTACCTTCAAAACAGTTCCTCTGACATGTCCTCCTTCTTCCTTAACCGAGGTTTTCCACCCACAGTCGTTGACAGGGCCCTCAACCGTGTCCGGCCCATCTCCCGCCATCCGCCCTCACGCCTTCTCCTCCCTCCCAAAAATATGATAGGGTCCCCCTTGTCCTCACTTATCACCCCACCAGCCTTCGCATTCAAAGGACCATCCTCCGCCATTTCCGCCAACTCCAGCATGATGCCACCACCAAACACATCTTCCCTTCACCCCCCCTGTTGGCATTCCGTAGGGATCATTCCCTCCGGGACACCCTGGTCCACTCCTCCATCACCCCCTACTCCTCAACCCCCACCTATGGCACCTCCCCATTACCACACAAAAGATGTAACACCTGTCCCTTCACTTCCTCTCTCCTCACCATCCAAGGGGCCCAAACATTCCTTTCAAGTGAAGCAGCATTTCACTTGCATTTCCCCCAACTTAGTCTACTGCATTCATTGCTCCCAATGCGGTCTCCTCTACATTGGAGAAACCAGATGTAAACTGGGCGACCACTTTGCAGAACACCTGCAGTCTGTCCGCAAGAATAACCCAAACCTCCCTGTCGCTTGCCATTTTAACACTCCACCCTGCTCTCTTGCCCACATGTCTGTCCTTGGCTTGCTGCATTGTTCCAGTGAAGCCCAACACAAACTGGAGGAACAGCACTTCATCTTCCGACTAGGCACTTTACAACCTTCCGGACTGAATATTGAATTCAACAACTTTAGGTCTTGAACTCCCTCCTCCATCCCCACCCCCTTTCTGTTTCTTCCCCCTTCCTTTTGTTTTTTCCAATAAATTATATAGATTTTTCTTTTCCCACCTATTTCCATTATTTTTAAATATTTTTAAATCTTTTATGCTCCCCCCACCCCCACTAGAGCTATACCTTGACTGCCCTACCATCCATTCTTAATTAGCACATTGGTTTAGATAATATCACCAACTTCAACACCTCTGTGTTCTTTTGTTCTTTTGTCTGTGACATCTTTTGATGAGCTGCTCCTATCACTGCTTGCTTGTCCCTACAACCACACCACCCCCCTCCACTTCTCTCCCCCCACCCAACAACCCCCCCACACACACACACCTTAAACCAGCTTATATTTCACCCCTTTCCTTGGATTCACCTAGTTCTGTTGAAGGATCATGAGGACTCGAAACGTCAACTCTTTTCTTCTCCGCCGATGCTGCCAGACCTGTTGAGTTTTTCCAGGTAATTCTGTTTTTGTTTTGGATATCCCTTCCTGATGTTCCTGAGCTTGCCTTTGCAGCTCCAGCAACTGTGACATGACTGACTCAGACTCAGCAAACTTCTGGCCTCCAGCAGTCATCAGAGTGCCGGATACCTGGGAAGTACCTGCCACCACCTGCTGTGAATCGGACAGTGTAATGTGCTCACCAGATTGTGATACTGAGGCTACTCTAAAGCTAGGTCCCACCGAGGTATCTGTCTCTGTGCTGGTGGAGGGTGTGGGTGAGCGCTGTGACGGGACTTCAGGGAGGGTGCCTCCAGATTCCTCTTCAGAGGTTTCTTCGGCTCTTGATTGAAAGCCTGGGTCATGGACTCTTTCAGCAGTTTCCCAGATGTGCCTGTGGAAGCAAGGGGAGATAACTAGTGCATGGCAGTGGCCTGTGACACAGGACACATCACTCACAGCATGGTTGTCTGATGGGTATTGCACTGCTGGACCATCACTTGGTGGTGCACTGCCGACCTCACTGTCAGCACAGGACCGGTCCAGATCCTCGCCGGCCAGCTGGATGGCTCTGTTTTCAAAGTCTATGATGACCTTGATTTCAGGCATTCCTCCCCCAGTCTGTGACCTCTCCCACTTATTGTGTGCCAGCTTGTCCTGCATGAGTAGAGATGAAGAAAGCGTAAGCAGGAAGCCTGCCAGACCAAATGATAGGTATGCCTGGTCTGTGTGGGTGGTGAATGGTGTCATGGGCGGAATGAGGACAATGAAGGTGTGTATGAGAGAGTGAATGGTGATGTTCCTTGAACTGGCAGTGAATGAGATCCCTGTGAATAGGTGATTGGTTTGTGAGTGTGTGAGTTGAGAGTGATGAGAAGAGTGATTTACCCTGGCGGAACAGAGGAGATCATTCATTGTACAGCAGCACTGGGTGCCTGTCCTCTTTTAAAAGTTGTTGGCATTGACCACAGCTGCCACTGCCTCCCAAACCTGATTGGTCATGCCGCTCCCCATCCGGTGGCCTAATTGGGAGGGTAGAGGACATTGCAGTGGTCCTCCACGACATCCAAAAGGCGTTCCAGTGGCGCGTCGTTAAACCTGGGGGCTCCAGTCTTTTTGCCTTTCGTGAACATCTTCCCTGCAGCAGTCATGGGGTGGAAACACTGAGGTGTGTGCGCATGGCTGGACTTTAAATATGGCGTCCATGTGCTGAAGCGGTGAGGTGATGGCATGGCGGGCAAATGAGTGCCCGCCCGCCATGGAAACAGCTTATTTCCTGGGAATGCATAAGTAATCCAGTGAGTTTGGAACAACACAGTGTGAAAACCCAACATCACAGCTGGTGGGTAAAACGTTGTTTTACCCATCGTCTCCCGCATTTAATGCAAACCTGACACAATTCTGCCCAGGGTCTTTAAAGAAGTGGCTCGCAATATAGTCAATGCATTGTTTTAAATTTTCCAAAAAGTTCCATTAGATTGGAAAATAGCAAACATAACTCCTTTATTAAAAAGGGAAGAAAATAGAATGTCGGAAACTAAAGGCCAATTAGCTTAACATTTGTCATACAGAAAATGTAATAAATGTATTATTAAAGATGTTATAGCAGAGCACTTAGAAAAAATCAAGGTAATCAAGCAGAGTGAACATGGTTTTGTAAAAGAGAAATCATGTTTGACCAATTCATTGGAGTTCTTTGAAGAAGTAGCATGTGGTGTGGCTAAAGGAGAACCAGTGGATGTACTGTACTTAGATTTTCAGAAAGCATTTGATAAAGTGCCACATCAAAGGTTATTGCAGAAAATAAAAGCTCATGGTGAAGGGAGTAACATATCAGCGTGGATTTAAGATTGGCTGGCTAACAGGAAATGGGTAGCAGGCATAAATGATTCAATTTCTGGTTGGCAAGATGTTACAAAAGATGCGCCACAGGGATCAATGCTGGGCCCTCAACGTTTTAACAATTTATATAAATGACTTGGATAAAGAGACCCAAAATTATGTTGCTAAATTTGCTGATGACACAAAGATAGGTAGGAAAGTAAGTTGTGAAGAGGAAATAAGGAGGCTAAAAAGGGATACAGATAGGTCATGAGTAGGCAAAGATCTGGCAAATGGAGTATAATGTGGGAAAATATAAAATTGCCCATTTTTACAGGAAGAATTAAAAAGAAGCACACTATCTAAATGGTGCGAGATTGCAGAGCTCTGAGATGCAGAGGGATCTGGGTGTCCTAGTGAATGAATTGCAAAATGTTAGCATGCAGGTGTGGCAAATAATTAAGAAAGCTAATAGAATGTTACTGTTTATCGGCGAGGGGGAATAGAATACAAAGTAGGAAGGTTATGCTTCAGTTATACGGGGCATTGGTAAGACCACATTTGGAGTACTGTGTACAGTATCAATCTTTTTATTTAAGGAATGATGTAAGTGCGTTTGAAGCAATTCAGAGGAGGTTTACTAGACTAATACCTGGAATGGGTGGGTGGCCTTATAAGGAATGGTTGGACAGTTTTGGCTTGTATCTACTGGAGTTTAGAAGTGTAAGATGTGACTTGATTGAATTATATAAGATCACGAAGGGTCATGACAGGTTAGATGTGGAGAGGATATTTCCTCTTGTGGGAGAACCTAGAATTAGGGGTCACTGTTTCAAAATAAGAGGTCACCCATTAAGAGGTAGATAAGGAGAATTTTTTTTTCTCAGAGGGTAATGAGTCTTTGGAACTTTCTTACTCAAAAGGCAGTGGAAGCAGAGTCTTTGGATATTTTTAAGGCAGAGGTAGATAGATTCTTGATAAGCAAGGGGTTGAAAGATTATCGGGGGTAGGCGGGAATGTGGAGTTGAGGTTACAATCAGATCATTGAATGGCAGAACAGGCTAAAGGAGCCAATTGGCCTACTCTTGCTCCTAATTTGTATGCTTGTACAAGTATTAGCCAGGACACTGGGGGCATAACTTCCCCACTCTTCTTTAATGCCCACCTGAGAGGACAGAAGGAGCCCGAGTTTAAGGTCTCATCCAAAAGACAGCACCTCTAACTTTGCAGCACTACACTGGAGTGTCGGCCTAGATTTTTGTGCCTAAGTGCTGGAGTGGAACCTGAACCCACAATCTTCGAACTCAGAGGCAATAGTGCTGCCAACTAAGCTGTAGTTGACACTATTGAGAGACTTTTTGGGTGATTTATTTGTGCTGTCAAATTTAGATTCCAATCATGGCTCTGATTGCACATGACAGGCAGAATAGTCCATTCAAAGATTCATGGGAAGAATTTTGATGAGAACATTTTGAAATGCACTCAATATTCAGTCACACTGATCACAACAGAGAGCGTTTCCAAAATGTCTTCTTCACTGCTTTTCCACAAGCTTAATATGACATTATTTGTATTGCTATAAATGTAACATATCAAATTAACTTGTGTAACAAGAAATTAAAGTTCTGCTTTGTTACTGCTGCTTAGACCTACCAGATTCAGTTACTGTTGCTCCTGAGTCTCAAGCTCTTGATTTGTCTTTGTTCTCAAGGTCCAGGAGTACAATTGTCTTTTGATTGTATGGTAGCAGAGCTGTCACTCAACATTTTAGCTCACTAATGGCTTACTAAGTAAAGGCATTACCTCGTGCTGTACTGAGTCATTGAGATCAGAAGGATCCCCAGTTTATTTCCAAAGTTAACTCATTAGAAAAGACCTGACAATTCCACACCTCATACGCTGTAAGTTTCCTTACCTAGGACCTCCACATGGGACAATCCTCCCTGTTCAAGTCATTTACAGCAAGCCACGGATATTTAGGCAGAAATAAGAGTTTCATTACTACCTGGATGACCCAATACACATATTAATAGGTCCCTGTTAAAAACTAACAATGGTAAATTAAAGACAGGAAAATGGACTGATAAAATAAAAATTCCAAGATCTCGTGTATTCTAAAGAAAAGAAGGGATAGAACTTTGTATTGAATTATATTTTACTAGTTTAAATAATTTTTTAAAAATTCATTCACAGGATGGGGGGAGGCAATGGCATAGTGGTATTGCCACTGAATTGGTATTCCAAAGACCCAGGTTAATGCTCTGGGTTCAAATCCCACCAGGGCAGATGGTGGAATTTGAATTTAATGAAAAAAAACTCTGTAATTAAGTCTAATGATGACCATGAAACTATTGCCAATTGTCATAAAAACCCACCTGGTTCAATAATGCTTTTTAGGGAAGGAAATCTGCTGTCCTTACCTGGTCTGGCCTACATGTGACTCTAGACCCACAGCAATGTGGTTGACTCTTAAATGCCCTCTAAACATGGGCAGTTAGGGATGGGCAATAAATGCCAGTGATGCCCACATCCCAAGAACAAATTTTTTAAAATGTGGGCGTCGCTGGATGGGCCAGCATTTATTGCCCATCCCTAGTTGCCCTTGAGAAGGTGGTGGTGAGCTGCCTCCTGGAACTGATGCAGTCCATGTGGCATTGATACACCCACAGTGCTGTTAAGGAGGGAGTTCTAGGATTTTGACAGAGCGACAGTGAAGGAACAGTAATATATTTCCAAGTCAGGATGGTGAGTGACTTGGAGGGGAACTTCCAGGTGGTGGTGTTCCAATCTATCTGCTGCCCTCCTCCTTCTAGGTGGTAGTGGTTAATTAAGAATGGTCCTGATTATTTTACACACATTTTGCAGTTGTAAGGTGGTGATGTCACCATCATTGCATTATTGTGAAACTGGCAGAATAGGCATCCGCACATGCGCAGATAAACGCAGAATCCAGAAGTTGCTCTCAGTGATTCCCACTCCACTACAGGAGTACTTGCGGATGGAAATCTTAGAAATCACTTGATTTGTAGAGCACTTCCACTACACTATTCGTAAAAACCCTTGTTTTGAATCCAGTGCCTTGCTTTGTCGGGGCTAAAGGATCCGGGTTCCACACTTGTTTCGGGATGACTGAGTTGGCACCAAGACAGAGAAGATCAGTATACCATTCTTAGAAGAAACATGTACAGTTTATTTACAAAAGGAACTCAGCAGCTACACTTGCATGCTTACAACTCAAAACTCTGTCTTTACTCTTCACTCAAAACTACTGACTACAGAGGTAGCCCACGCTAATCACAGTTCACATCCCAGAATTTCTAAAATGAAGGCAATAGCACGTAGCTACATGTGATGGCTGGGAATGGGTAGAGAGATAGAAAACCTAGTAATAAGTTGTATGTAGTGTCAACACGTACAAAAATGACCTGCAACAGCCCCATTACACCCCTGGGAATGGTCAGGAAGACCATTGGTACATGTCCACATCAATTATGTGGAACCTTTTATGGGAACAATGTTTCTCCTTATTATTGATGCACATTCAAAATGAATGGTTATATATGAAGTGAGGTCATCCAAATCTTCAGCGACAGTAGGCAAGCTACAACAAAGTTTCGTCATAAACGTATCATCTGAAGTGCAAGCATCAGATAATGGAACAGTATTCACAAGTGCTGAATTTGACCAATTTGCAAGCCTCAATGGTATTATTCATGTGAAAACATTTCTATACTGCCCATCTTCCAATGGACTTGCCGAGAGAGCAGTTAAGACATTCAAATCTGGCATAAAGAAATTGTCTGGAGATTCGATAGCGACTAAATTAGCATGAATTCTATTCCAATATCGAACCACCCTTCACTCGACAACATGTGTCACACCTGCTGAACTGTTAATGAAACACTGTCTCCGATCGAGACTGAGCCTAATTATGCCAAACTTGGTGGGGGGGGAAGGTTGAAAGAAGGCAGGAAAATCGGAAAATGGGGCACGATTGCCTCAGTCGGGACAGAGCATTTAAAGTAGGAGAGAAGGTTTGTGAAAAACTTTAGAGAAGGACCAGTATGGTTGTTCAGTGAAATAAGTGCTGTAACATCTTTCCAACCACATGAAAGCCGGAGATGGAATAGTAAGGAGACATGTGAATCACATACAAAGTGGAGAAGCCAAATATCTAGAAGTGATTCCATCAGTGCTTGAGGCTACATCAACATTTCCTGTTGAAAGAACTCAACCAAGTACAAATGTATTTGAAGGGCCGACTGCACCTGAAGGAGTCGTAGAAACAAATTTACAGATACCTGCAGTGGAACCTGAAGCTCAGGCGACTTCAGTAATGGAGACTCTAAGGCAAACTTCAGGAGCTGTAGAGCTGAGATGTTCTACATGCATAAGGAAACCCCCAGCGAAGCTGACTTTGTAAATAATTGAACTGTGTAAACAGCTTGACGTATTGAAACATTGTAAAAAGTATTTTTTAGTAAAGGGGGAGGGATGTAGTAACTTGAGATGTAATATAACTTTAAGACAAGTATTGTAATGTAATGTCACATGATTTTATTGTCCAATAGCAGAGTAGCGCGGGCTACCTCTATGTGAGAGAGTTGAGTTAGTCACGGATGAGTGAGGACAGAGTTTTATGTCATGAGCACACAAATACAGTTGTAGAGTTA
This sequence comes from Carcharodon carcharias, assembly GCF_017639515.1. Lineage (NCBI taxonomy): Eukaryota > Metazoa > Chordata > Chondrichthyes > Lamniformes > Lamnidae > Carcharodon > Carcharodon carcharias. The sequence goes on from NC_054470.1 coordinate 157,252,750, forward strand.
GTTTGTAAATAAACAGCATGCGTTTATTCTAACAACTATGTCTGGATGTTCTCTGTCTCTCTACCGACTCGGTCACTCTGAACAAAGTGTGCATCCTCATCTCCAACCTGTGGAAAACGTTTCAGAACTTCTTCCAAGTTCATCAAATCTTCCTTTTCAGTGAGTCCAGTCAGAGAAAGCCATCCAAATAAACTACAACATGGGGCAGTCCTTGTAGTAAACTTTCCATAGTTCTTTGGAATGAGGCGCAAGCTGAAGAAAAGCCAAAAGGTAAATGGGTGTATTGGTACAACCCTTTGTGTATATTAATAGTGACAAACTTCAGGGAGGCCTTCTCTAAGTCCAACTGTTGATAAGCATGACTCATATCTAACTCCATGTAGGCAGTTGCACCTGCCAGTTTAGCATTCAAGTCTTCAATGTTTGTTATGGGGTGTCTGTCCAACTTTGCCACTTTATTGACTGTTAATTTGTAGTCTTCATATACTCAAATGCTTTGGTCAGGTTTGAGAACAGGTAGAAGTGGTGCTGCCCACTCTGAAAACTGCACTGGTTGTATCACTCCCAGTTTTTCTAATCTTTCCAGTTCAGAGTCTACCTTTTCCCGCACTGCATAAGGTATTGGTCTAGCCTTCATGAATCTGGGTGTTGCAATTGGATCCACATGAATTTTTACAAAGTTCGCCCTTGAAAACTGAGGCATCGTTTTGTAGTAGTTCTGGTAGCCCATTAGTTCTCAGTAGAAGATTTCAGTCCATTGGAATTTAATTTCTTTCAGCCAGTTTTGTCCAAGGAGACTAGGTCCCTCGTCTGCTACCACCATCAAGAGTAGTGTACTGTGACTCTACATGTGCTCTTGACTTGTATATCTTCTCCCGTGTAAGTTTTCAATTTGGTATCAGTTTCTTCCAAATTTAGGTTACATTCCCCATGAGCCAGGCATTTAAAAGTATGCTCACCTATCACCGTAGTGGCTGTTCCAGTACCCACCTCCATTCTTATAGGCTTCTCACTCACTTCCTTCTATTCTTCCTACCTTTAAATTATATAATGATAAAATATCTGAATCTATTACTTCAAGCTTTTCAATGCTGTTAATCTCATTGGACTTTTGCTTTTGTCTGAAAGTCTGCCTGATTCAACTTTACAATGTCTCATGAGGTGTCCATTCTGATGACAGAAGAAACATTTGCTCTTTTTAAACTGTGATTCATTACAAGGCTGTCTGCTTCCACCTCCATTACCACTATGCCATGTTTTTGCTGCTAGGTTATCTCTTTTAATTTGTCTGCTAACGGTGGCTGTTTCCCGGTTCTGAGCAAAGCTTAGCACTTTTGGTCTCTTTTTAGCTGAGGCTCCCTGCCCAATGTGAAGGATTGTGCCATTTTGCGCTCCCTGTATGGCTTTTGATTCTCACACTGCACCTTCCATTGCCAGAGCAATTTCCAATGCCTTCTGAAAATCTAAATTTGTTTCAGACAGTAATTTCTTCTGAATCCTGTCTTCATTTATACCACACACCAAACGATCTCTAAGCATATCATTAATGGATGTACCAAACTCGCAATAATCAGTTAATTGTTTCCGACTTGCCACATAACAAACAAATCTTCCCCGCGACTCTGTTCCCTGAGTTAAATTTGAACAGTTGTCACCAACAGCTTGGGCTGGTAATTATTCTTTACGAAGTTCACTAAGACATCAAAGCTTTTCAAATCTGGGGCACTGGGTGCCAACAAATTTTGAATGAATCCATATGTCTTACTCCCAAATGTTGATAAAAGGATAACACACAGCTTCTCCTCCCCCGCAATGTTGTTCGCCAGGAAGAAGAACGTGAGGCATTCAACATAATGAGACCAGCCATCTGAGGTTGAATCAAAAAAACTCCATTCTTCCAAACTGCTGCATGCTCTAAGGGGATTGCCTCGATGTTCAGGAAGGAGATTTTTCTTTACTTACAAGTACCGTGCGAGGTATGGCCCAATTTTGGTTCTTCTGATTTCCTTCATTCTTTCTTGGTTTTTACCTCATCTTTTCATGTCATTTCTTGCTTTTTATTCTCACGGCCAGTTTGTTGGATCCAATGCCCTTGTTTGTACAGGCTAAAGGATCTGGGTTCCACTCTTCAGGGTGACTGAGTTGATACCAAGACAGAGAAGATCAATAGACCGTCCTTAGAAGAAACACACTCCGTTTATTTACAAAAGGAACTCAGCAGCTACACTTGTGTGCTTATGACTCAAAACTCTGTCTTTACTCTTCAGACTCTAACTCAAGACTACTGACTACAGAGGTAGCCTGCACTACTCTGCTACTGGGTATCAAGATCATGTGATCTTACATTACAATGTCTGTCTTAAAGGTATATTACACATCAGATTACTTCATCTTGAAAAAGTTGCAATGTGTTGAATGAGGTGCAGCTGGAATTTAACAGCACATTCTGTCATAATTATTCCTGAATAACACCTCTGGCTCTGAAAAACTACTTTTATTCTTGTGGAATATCAATTTTCTCCATTACGATTAAAGAATTCCACACATTTTTTTTAAATAAACATTATGGCCTGAATTTTCTGCTCGGCAGGTGGGCATGCTCAGTGGGCATGGGATCGTCTGGGAAATGGACCGCCAGCCACGATCAGCCCCTGATCACGATTTCACATTGGCTGACCAATTAACAGCCAGCCAAAGTGAAACGTTTGCTGAAAAGCTCAGTGCTGCCAGGGTGGGGGTGGGAGAAGTGCAGGCGATGATGGCAACGCAGGTGCGGGCCAGTGCTGACAGTAAGCTCCCTGAAGGCAGAGAGCTGCCTCAGGGGGCTGAAGAACTGAAACAGCAAAAGCAAAGGTTTCAAAAGCTGAAAAGAAGTCTCCATGCATCATAATCAATCACTTGAAAATTTAGCTAATGAAAATGCTGTCCACAGGAATTTATTTATATTTCGTTTTGAGGCGAATGAGGTTTGATGAAAAATGCAAGGGCCGCCTGGCCAATTTGCCTGTCCGCCAACCATAAGGTTGGACGGGCTATGTAAAATGACAGACAATTGTGCTGTCAATGGGTTTAGTTGCCCTCTAAGTTGTTGGCGGTGCTTCCGACTTTTGTGCATGCCCGCCGACCGATATATCACGTGAGCGCGGATGACATCGGGACACTCGCTCAATGTCATCGCTCACCATTTCACACCCAATTGGGTCGGGTGCGTGCCCACCCGATCAGCGTAAAATCTTGCCCTATAATTTTTAAAACTTTGTTTATGATCCTTCAGCTTCTAACATCACATGTGTTAGGCCATTCTTATTCCGGATTTCCAGCATCTACAGGTTAAGGTGAGTTAACCACCAGAGAGGTTGATGAACCATATCATTTGAAGCAATCACAATTCAACCAAATTCCTTCCACAGGGATTTGCATCGCTAGGATGAGGATCCCTTCATGGTGCCCACTAAATCCAGATTCCTCAGTTTATCTTCAAATAGGAACTGAGAGCTCAATAAGTTATAAGACATTGGACATGGTCATTGAAGAATGTGAAAGTTTACTATATATAAAAAGTTGCTGACTTTGTCTATCAAAATCACTTGTTTTGCTTAACTTATGTATAAATTATTTTATTTAATTTAACAGGCTCTTCATTCTAACTTTTCATTCAGTCATGTCTGCCAGTTTGCAAGATGTTTGACCACATTCTAAGATTTCAGCCTTGCAAGTAATAAAACCTTACAGGACAGTTAAGTGCATCTGAGATGTTAATTTTATTGCATTACATCAACACACATATGGCTGCAGAACACATGGCCAGGAAGGAGTTATCTTTAAAAAGATCTTAAAAGAACGTGAGTTCCTGTCATCCTCCCCTTTCTACTCCAGAGGTAGAAAGCCAAGTCATAAGGCTCAGGTTGTCTTACACATGAATGCTATGTATCTGCGTACATTTTAAAATCAAAACGCATACAAGGATGTGTCGAGTTTTTTATAACAAATTCAAAATTCACATTTAATTATTTCTGCTTCTGGTGTCATTCTATTCCTATTTATCAAATTAACTCATAACTTACTGAAACATACTACGTTATAATGGTTTAGTTGAATCATAAACCATCTCAAGCATCTGCCTTCCATTATACCAAAATAGTAGACAGTGGTTTACTAGACATTCAATCCTTGAATGGTACCAGTTTTGCATATCCAATCAGTCTAGCTGTTGAGTGGCTTCTTTTCCAGTAAACTTCTGCTTTGAAGTCATATGTCTGCTTTATGCCAACAACAATTTCTGAGAGAAATAAATAATGACTCACACATGGCAATGTAAACTTGTTATTTGCCTGTGGTTTTATTTGCGTAATCCAAATCAAAATGTTAATATTATTAATGCTTCACAGAAATCAGCGATAAAGTAAAACCTCAGCACAATTTCAAGTTCCTAGGCATTGAATTCTGGAATTTATAACAGATATAATCTGAAGGTGGACTGTGTCCAACTAACCAGATTCTAATCAGGTTGGATTTCTGGCATAGATTTGCACTTATTCAAATTTTGACAATCGACGAAATGTGAAAAGCAAAGCTGAACATCAACTACTGATGTTAGTACAGCAGCTGCAAAAGATTTGAGGAAATATACAGTACATTTTAGTAGGCTTCCCATACAGCTAATCGAATACTTGATGTAGTATTGGCCTATAAATGTCTCAGCTTAAACACGTGGGGTGGAATTTTATTCTCCTCCCAGTGGCGAGCTGGGAGGGGGTGGCCTGTTTAATCGGGTGGGAAGGTGCGCAGGCGGGAAAACCCATTGGTTTCTGGACTGACCACAATTAAGTTCAGGATGGGAAGGCCTATGGATGGCCTTCCTGCCCGGAACCCAATTGAGGCCCACATAAGGGCCTCATCATGCCACCACTGGTTTTTAACCAGTGGTAGGCAGGTACATTAGGGTGGGAAGAACAAGGAGGCCACATATTCCTTGGAAAACAATGCCCAAATGGGACAGAGGAGCAGAGGGATCTAGCAATACACCATTGCTAAAAGTAGTGGTGAAGGCTAATAAGGCCATGAAAATCAAACTAAGAACTAGGATTCATTTTTAGAGGAATAGAATGGAAAAGCAAAGAAGTTCTGTTAAACTCATATAAAACCTTGAGGCTGTGAACAGTTCTGGACTACATATTATAAAAAGAACATAGAGGCACTGGAGAAGTTCTACTAGCTTGATAGCAGAACTGGGAGGTTATATCTATAAGGAAAGATTCATAAAGCTGTACTTCTTTAGAAATGTGGAGATTGAGGAGTAGCCTGATAGAGGTCTTAAAGATTATGAGGGGTTTGATAGGATAAACACAAGAACACAAGAAATAGGTGTAGGAGTAGACCATATGGCCCATCAAGCCTGCTCCCCCATTCAATATCATCATGGCTGATCCTGGGGGCTTCAGCTCCATTTTCCCAACCTTTCCCCAGGCCCCTTAATTCCCTGAGATGCCAAAAATCTGTCTATCCCAGCTATTGCTCTCTGTACAGAAGTCCCAGGTCCTCTATAAAAAGCCACCATGCTGTTTTGGATTTTCAACTATCCCAAGTTCCAGTGCAAAAGCTCAGAGAAAACCTGTAATCAACGGCTGCTGTCATTCATTTACTGCTTTTTACAAAACCTGAGTCACTGAGCAGATGGAGGAATCTGATTGTTCAAAGGTCATTTTCTAGAAGATCTACAGGTATTTTAAATATTAAAGTTAAATTGTTTCTTCGAATTCAATACAACTTTAGAGAAGCCAGTTCCTTCCATTGGCATTCACCTCCAGTTACACAACACTGATTATCAATTCTTACTTTGTTCTTGACTTATTTAAGTATTGATATCATTGTTTTATTTTTAAGATTGGTTCAAACAACTTCATTGTAGGATAATAGGATTCCACTGGATTCAGTTTCATTTGCCAACCAAATAAAAGGAAACTCCTAGGCCTGAATCTTCGGCTCGGTGACCAGGGGTGGGGCCCGCTCGCCAAGGCGTAAAATGACACACAGTGACGTTGGGCATACGTCCCGATGTCACTGCACGTCATTTAGATTTTCAGTTCAGTGGGCGCAGTCGAGTTGGCTGCGTACCCACCGATCTGTCAAAGGCCTATTAAAGCCATTTAAAAAGCTAATAAAGCAATTAGCTGAGCTGCCCATCCAACCTTAAGGTTGGCGGATAGGTGAAGAGCCCAGGCGGCCTTTACATTTATCATGGAACCTCATCCACAGGCGGGATGAGGTTTCCTGAACGTTTTTAAAGTGTTTGAAAAATTTTTAATAAAATTAATGGACATTTCCCAGCTCATGCAACAGCTTCACATGAGGGGACATGTCCTTAAATTTTTTTTTTACCTTTATTCAATGTTTTATAAGCACAGAGGTGCCTCAGGGAGATTTCTGTGCTCTTTCGCGTGTGCTCTCTGACTCAGGCAACATCCACCCGCACAGGGAGCGCTCAGCGCTTTTGAGCACGAGTCACGCTGGGCGGGCCTTAGTCAGCCCGCCCATGTAAAACGGCGACACCCAGCCGATCGAGGGCACCGATCAACTGCGCGCCCACCCACATCTGCCCCTGTGCAAATCCCCCATTGGGGAGAAAATTGTCCTCCTAGAAATTCTCATACATTGAGTCATCCAGAACTCTGCTGCCTGTGCCTTAACTTTCACCGCATCCCATTCACTCATCACCCCTGTGCTTGCTGATAGTCACTGGCTTGCAGTTAAGCAACACCTTGAATTTAAAATATTTATTTAAAGTCCCTCCACAGCCTTGCACCTCCCTATCTCTGTAACCTACTCCAGTCCCATAACCCTCTGAGGTATCTGCACTCCTTTAATTCTGACTGCTTGAGCATCCCTGATTTTAATTGTTCTACATCTTCAGGTGCTGAGGCCCCAAGTTCTGGAATTCCCTCCCTAAGCATCCCCACCTCTCTCCTTCTCATTCCTCCTTTAAGATACTTCTAAAAAACCTGCCTTTTTGACTAAGATCTTGATCACCTTCCCTAATATCTGTTTATGAAACTCAGTTTCAAATTGTCCACGTTAAAGCTCTTATGAAGCATCATAGGATGTTTTGCTGCATCACAGGCACCATATAAATGCAATTTTTGTTGTTGTCATTGTTCAGTGTGGACAAGCATTCTTGCTGTTACATAAGTAGGCGAGGGAGAGCATTGTGAAGATTGCTTGCAAATTATAGCCAATGTCATAATCTATTTTTTTAACAAATTAGCTCATTTTTCAGATATAAACTCTTCCTTCCCATTCTCTCTTGTTTCCCATTATATCGGCACTACTTTAACATAAAGGGCAGAATTTTTTGCTGAGTGGGCGGGAGCGCAGCTGGTCCACTTGAGTGTAAAATAGCGCGTGATGACGCCGGGCGAGCATCCCGACATTATCGTTTCAGTAGGCAGGCGCCGCTAAACTCAGCAGCGTGCCCGCCAACAATTAAGGAGCATTTAAGCCCATTAATGGCACAATTAATGGTGATTTTTCGTTGCCTGTGCAACATTACTGTTGGCGGGTGGTTGAATCAGCGAAATCTCATCCACAGGCGGGATGAAGTTTCCAAGATAAATTAAAATAAAAATAAATTTCTGTGGACAACATTTTCGTCACCTATATTTTCAGGTGACTGATGATGACGCTTGGACACTTTTTGCCAGTTTCTGTGATCTTTATTTTAGGTTGTTCAGCTCTTCAGCTCCTTGAGGCAGCTCTCTGCCTTCAGGGAGCTTCCTGTCAGCGCTCGCCCGTGCCCGGGTTGACATCATCGCCTGCCCCTTCTCACACCCCCACCCTGGCAGCACTGAGCTTTCGGGTGAGCACTCACCCGCGTCCACGCTGACCTCCTCCTGAGCGTTTCAGTGTTGATTGGCCAACCAGCGTGAATTCACAGTCGGGGGCCAATCGCATTTGGCGGCCCGTTCCCCGGTTGATCCCAATTTGCAGGTTGCACCTGCCCACTGACCTAAAAATCCTGCCAAAGTTATTTTATCTTCCAATTAAACCTAACTCATCTTCTCTTTCCTAACCACTTTTCACAAAAATATAATTCTAATATCTACTTCTCTCCACCTTCTACTTAACCACTTTGGACATTGGAACAAATTTTTGGAAAAGAATTTTAACTAGCTGAACATTGGTTGTGAATACTGTTATTTTCTGCTGATTGAAAGCACAAATATTGTGAGAGACTTAGAAGAATTACTTGCATTTATATGGTGCCTTTCACAGCCTCAGGACAATCTGAAATGCTTTACAGTAAATGAAGAACTTTTGAAGCACAGTCATTTTCACAATATTGGAATCACTGTGGCTACAGGCGCAGGTCAGAGTCCAGGAATCCTGTGGTGAGTAACTCACCTCCTGATTCTCCAAAGCCTGTCCACCATCTACAAAGCACAAGCCAGGAGTGTTATGAAATACCCTCCACTTGCCCGGATGAGTGCAGCTCCAACAGCACTCAAGAAGCTTAACACCATCCATAAAGCAGCCCGTTTGATCAGCACTCCATCTTACTCCTTCCACCATCAGTGCACAGTGGCTGCAGTGTGTACTATATACAAGATGCACTGCAGCAACTTGTCAAACCTCCTTCGACAGCACCTTCCAAACCAACAACCTCTACAACCTAGAAGGGCAAGGGCAGCAGATGCATAGGAATACCACCCCACAAGTTCTTCTTCAAGTGACACAACACCCTGACTTGGAATTATATTGCTGTTCCTTCACTGTCGTGGGATCAAAATCTAGGAACTCCTGTCCTAACAGTATTGTGGGTGAACCTACGTTAGATGAACAGCAGAGGTTCACGAAGGCGGTTCACCACCACCTTCTCAAGGACATTTGGGGATGGGCAGCAAAAACACGTGACATTCGTACCCCATGAAAGAATAAAAAGAGCGACGAACAATTTACACCCAGCAAGATCCCACAACCAACAGTGTGCTGGCAACCAGATAATCCATTTTTTTTAATACTGATATTGATTGATGGGTAAATATTGGTCAGGACACCAGTGGGGGTGGGGTGGCGGAGTGGGTAACTCCCTTGCTCTTCTTCCAAATAGTGTCATGGGAGCTCTCTATCTACACAAGAGATAGAGCCTCGGTTTAATGTCTCACCGAAAAGATAAAAGTCCGATCATAGAGGCCACATCATACGTATGTCTACACTGTTATGTTCATGTGGTCAGCAGGCAGGAGAAGTTATACTTGAGGGATTGAGAAAGAAATGGCACAGCTCAGGTAGAATACAAGTTGTTGTTGTGATGACATTCCCACAACATCTTTGATGCCTTTTTTTTTCATTTATACCTAAACAAAAAGAGGCTCTGCTGATAGTAAACTCATCAGAAGTCCCACAGGGCTCCTATGAGAGAATTGAACTGTGGCACGTGAAGGATGAGAAAATCCACAGGAGCGGGATTCGTATCTGTAATCTGCTCAGGGTGACTTATCAATCAAAGCTAAGCTGCAGTGGGGATGGGTTTGAAATAAAAGGAAAGCCTGGACTGTCTGACAATCAATGGAATGAAAATCGAGTAGTTTCTACAACAAGTAGGCATCCCACTTCACCAGATCACTGACTGTCCAAGCAGTGAAAACAAAAACCCTGACCATTGCGTTTTGCTCAGCTGATTTATGTCATGTACAATCTAGACATTAATACTAATTATTTTACATTCTGCAACATAATTTTCTCAAGTTTAGTAAGGTCACACCAGGCAAAAAGTTGTTTCTTCTTTCATTGACTTGCCCGAGCGATTCCTGAATAGAAACTATCCGGACAGCAGCATCAGTAATGAATAGTCAGTTCACACTTTCTGCCAGTATTGCACCACTTTCTGTGTATGTCGACCCTTTCACTAAAATTAGCAGAGGAAAATTTGATGCAAGACAAGTTGGGCCAAAAATTGTCAGGCCACAGCTCATAATCAAGGACTGACATGGTTAATATTTAAAAACTCAAGAATCAGCCTTCAAACAGCGAGAATTTTAGCTTCAAAGGGAAATGGAAAAGACAGGCAGAGAGCTGAAGAATTGAACAAAGGCTTTGGGGTTTGCATGAAGTAATCATTAACCCTTTTGTCACTGGTATAGCAGGATGTTTTGACATTGTAAAGAGATGACCTAATGTAAAGAGATAACCGGGGAAATGTGGCCCATCGAAAGGAGTAATAAAGTAACTAATTGTTGCCTTAAGTCAATAAATGTAAAAAAAAATCACAAATTGTTCCTTTAGGAGTCATAAACACACATTAGCTCAAGAGGGTTGAGTACTTGTTTCTATGCTGTGTGAACATGCTAACAATAAACAGTGAAGGCACTGTGCCATTTTCTCATTATGTTCCAATTTTTTTAGCTTTGAAAATGTGGAAGAATCTACTTTCGTGGAGTCGATGAAAATGGGGTATCTCACAACTAAGTGCACAAGACTTGATACGTATCTTTCAAGAACTAACCAAAAATTAGGTTTTTCAGCTTGTAGGAAAAAGCCCCAAGGTGCTTGTAATCAAAAAATAATGGATGCTGAGTCAGTGAAAGAAATATTAGAATGAATGATCAAAATCTTGCTTGGCAGTTGTGGTGGTGGTGGGGGAGGGGGAGGGGGAGGGGCAGTGGAAATTTGCTTGACTTACATTCTGGCCCAAAATAGGCAGCAGAAGGCAGAGGCTCATCTGAAATTGGGTCTCAGGCCTCATCACTATATTGCTGACAAGCTGCAGATGGCAATCAGAATTCCAGACCAGCAGCTCTCCAGTAACACAAGGATAAAGTTGGTTCGGCTGTGCCTGAGATGGGGAAATGGTGGTGGGTGCCGGTGGGGGGCAGGGGGGGCGGGGGCGGGGGGTGGGGGGGGGGTGGGGGGGGGTGGTGAGTAGGGGAGCCGATCAGGAGGGTACCAAACAGGGCCAGCAGCTGTTTTCAGGTAATTCAGGTATGACTTTTCAAAACTTCCCATTTCTGTGGCTACCTCCGCTGTAGTATGTCCACACATAGGGGCAGAATTTTATGTTCCGTGGGTGGGTGTGCACCTGACCCAAACGGGCGTAAGATCGCATGAGGTGACGTCGGGCGAGCGTCCCGGTGTCATCACACACTCGCGCAATATTTCGCTCGGCAGGCATGCGCGGCAGTCAGATGCGCACCTGCCGACTATTAAGCCTGCAATTGAGCCCATTAATGGTGCAATTGTCAACGATTTTTCGTGGCCTGTCCAACCTTATGGTTGGTGGATGGGCCAATCGGCCAGGCGGCCTTTACATTTTTGATAACACCTCGTCCAAGGGCATGATGAAATCTCCGTTAGGAAATAAAATAAAAAGAAATATCTGGGGACAGCATTTTCATGAGGTATGCTTTCAGGCACTTGATTGTGCTGCATGGTCATTTCTTGCAGCATTTTTGTGCTTTTTTTTATTATTTGCAGGTCTGCAGCCCCCTGAGGCAGCCGTCTGCCTTCGGGGAGCTCAGTGGAAATGCTCACCCACGCCTGCGGTGACAGCTGCCCTCTTCCCACCCCCACCCTGGCAGCACTGAGCTTTTCAGCATGCGTTTCATGCTGGCTGGCCGTTAATTGGTCAGCCAGCGTGAAATTGTGGTCGGGGGCCGATCGCGGTCAGGGGCCCGTTTCCCGATAGCTCCTGGGCCCATTTATCGCGCGCGCCTTACAAGGGAAAAATTCAGGCCATAGAAATGGTTATGCTGAATGCAGCAACAGGCAGCCCAATTCCAAACAGGCTATACAGTTCCCTATTTGCAAATACAAGATGCATCGATACAAGAAGTTCATTTGCCAAACAGTTTAAACTATTTTAATTAAGCCATATCCAACTAGAACAAGGGAACTTTAAAAAAAATCAGTGCAATGCCCAAAACATCTAGAGCTTTAATAATCAATCATAATGAGCATATTATATATGAAATATGTCAAACTGGCAATGTTACTATGGAGCCTAAATTAATGAACCCAGAATGATCATGGGGTAACTAAATAATTTATCCAGAGTGAAATGGCTGACTAGGATGTACCTGGCTGCTGGCAGATCATTCACTTTTGACAAAGCAAAGGGTAATTTATTTCCAACTGTATCTAATTGTGTCTGGCCTGAGGCTTAAAATAATTAGCTGAGATCCCTGCTGATACTAAGCCATGCTCCCTAATCACGTTGGGTTTCACAGAAGCATTGTCTGGTATCTGTTAGTTGTCTGTTTAACTCTTATAGGTTTAACAACAGCACAACTTGTATTTATATAGGGCTTTTAACATAGTGAAACATCCCAAGGCACATCACAGGAGGGTCATCAAACAAGATTTGACACTGAGTCACATAAGGAGATATTAGGCCCAATGATTAAAATCTTGAAAGAGGTAGGTTTGAAGGAGCATCTGAAAGGATAGATATGTAGAGACGTAGAGAGGTTTAGCGAGGGAATTCTAGAGCTTAGGGCCTCAGTGGTGGAACGGTAAAGTGGTTCCAATGACGGAACGCTGAAATCGGTAATGTTCAAGACACCTTCAGTTTGTAGAACAGCACTGTCTTAATGTGACAGTTAATTGTTAAGAGTCTTTTAAAATTAATTTCCTCTACCTTTTTGAGGCCAATTTTCCAATCAGCTTCCTATTTAACCCATTCTCTGCATATCAAAGACAAAGGGCTGAATGATATGGAGGGTGGCGAGGGCAGACAATACCGCACACCCCCCCACCCACCAGAAACGATGTTGGCTGGGAGCCAACATGCTCCACGCCAACCCACCCCGTAGCCATAAAGCATTGTGGGGCAGATTAATGAGGGCCAAGTGGGACTCCCGTCCCTCATGGGGGAGGATGTCGTGCCTGTTGGAGCTGCCGGCCAATCGGATTGGGCAACAGCTCCATCAGTCCCAGCAGCACCAGGAAGGTGTCAGTGGCCACTGCTGGGGCTGCAGGAGAAGTAGAAGAGCAAGGCCCAGGGATCCCTGGAGTAGATAAATCCGAGGTCTTGGGCCAGAAAAATTTGGGTACGTTAGGAATGGGGGGGAGGGGATGCGTTTAAGGGAGGGAGTGGGTAGGAAGGAAGTAGGGTTCAACTAATGGGGGAGGGTGGCCCGCAATCGGCAAAGGGCAGCCCCCGAAGACTGACCCCCCTCCACTTCCTTCCCACTATTTAAGCACTCGAGTAAAAAAAATTGGCCTTCCCACAACCACCCAGCTGCCCACATCAAATGTTTTATGGCGTGGGCAGTGTGGGTCAATTGGCTTGATAACAAGCCTATTTGATCACTGATTACCTATTTGAATATGGCAGGCAGGCTGCTGATTTTGGTGCCCATCTGCCAATCCCCCCCCCCCACCCCACAACCCCCCAACCTCCCCCCAACCCTTATTATGGGGATGACCTCAGGGGTGGGGTGGGAAGTTGGTGGGATGGGCACCCACCGTATTTTACGTGCCCCCCCACCCGTGGGAAACATGCCCACTGGGGCATGTAAAATTCAGCCCAAACACTGAGTGGGTGGGCAGCTGAAATTGTCCAGGTTACTCATCCAACAGAAAGTTGCCAAGGAACTCATAATTCAATGTTTTAACTCATGCTGCTTCATGTTTTTCAGACTGGGAGGTCACTTTTGGGTATTCAGTCTCTTTCTTGATAACTTTAGCTGGCAAGTTCTTGATGAACCAGCTCACAGAGGGGCACCACATATAGGTTTATCATGAATAATAATGCTGTTTTCTTCTACGGTAGGTGACTTATTCATGACCCCCTCCCAAAATAATTCGGTGTCACCTTGGATGGGAATTTTGCCTAATCTCATCAATGCCTGCCAAGAAGTGAAAACCAGACCGTCCCCTCTCTGGCACTGGCATCTGAGACAGCCTGCTCATTGTGCTGTCCTGTTGGCCTCGATGACCTTGGCGGACATTCTCTGGCCTATGGAGCCTTTGATGGCCCCACCTGGGAGGGAGCTGCCAGTTCCACAGCTGGCTTCTCCCCAGTCACCACAGCCTCATCGGATGCCACGGTCACTGGCAGAGGGGCGGAGAAACTGCTGCCCTCATCCGGAGCGCCCTGAGAGGAGCCCGCAGAGATGACAGGCAGCTGCTGCACAGACGGACCTCTCTGCTCACCATGGATGGATGGGTACTGAGCTGGGATACTTGGTGCCCAATCCATCTCCCACACTAGCACTGACCAGCTGAGGTCAATGCCGCTGTGAGGGCTTGCAGGTCCGAGTGCAACCCCAGGAAGCCCTGATTGGTCTCCTGGAGGAGCCTCCCCATGAGAGTCACCACTCTTTCCAGGCAGGAAGCATGGTGCTCGGCCATGAGGCTCATTGCATTGGTGATGCTCCTCGTGGGCCCCTCAAGCACAGGCAGCATGCCATGCATAGCCTCGCGTATCTCTGTCAGATCCTCCCGCATACCCTGCTGCACTTCCAGCTTTCGCTGCCTCACGGATGACTCCAGAGGCACATCATCAGCCACTGACCAAGCGTGTACCTGGTCCCCAGCAGCCTTCTGACTGGCAGCGCCCTGAGCACTCTGCCTCTGCCTGCACCTCAAGCGAGTGTGAAGTACCCTCACCGCCGTGCCCCGGGACAGTAGCCGAATATCTAATTCCCACCGAGGCGCTAGTATCTGCGCTGGTGCCTGCCTGGCTGCGATGGTGTGACGCTGGTGAGTGGATTTGCTCTGGGGCTTCAGGGGTGAGAGGCGGGCCCTCTGCCTCCTCCTCCCGGCCCTGCTCCGATGATGCTGAAAGGAAGAAAAAGGACATTTGATTAGTTAAAGTGCAGACAATGTCAACTTGCATGCCATTCCCCTGGATCATTATGTGCTCATCCTTCCATAATCAATGGTCAATCCATGTTGATAACTTCAATCACTGAGCATTCAGCAGTGCCATGGCTTCTGTGACATACACGATGACTTGAGTGCTCACCAAACATACCTCCCCGTGGCACTCCAGCCTCACCGCCACCTGTGGACTTGGGGGCATGGCGCCTCTCAAGATCCATGGCCTGCTGCTCGAAAGCTGTTAGGATGACCAACTGGGCCTGGCTTCCACCAGTCTGCATCCACTCAGTGGAATTGTGCACAGTCTTCTCCTGAAAAGGAGAGAAGAGCATTGATTAGTCCAGCCTGTACCTGAATTCCCATCGCATCCCTGCCAACCCAGCCAGAGTGGGACATTGCAGGGCTCCAATTCTTCATCACCCCGCAGCTGCCGCACATCACCCAAAAAAGCCAGGGCTGACCGCCGCCCCCCCCACCCCCACCCAACCACCATCCGCCCCCCCCCACCCCCCCCCAACCCCCCCCCACCACCCACCCACCCACACCTCCACCAATTGCCCAAATGCTGCCTCCTTCACATGTGGCATCACAAGGTGTCACTTTGCTAAGCAAAGAGACACAAGCATGTGGAGCACAAAGATTGGTGCCCTGCCAACCGGAAACTCCCCTCCCAGCATGTTAGCAGCTTGATTTTGACATGCTTCACAGTTCCAGCACTCTGCCTAGGTGCAGATCCTTGACTTTCAACCCCTTTCCATACTTTGGGTGTCAGTTTCGCCCATGCTGCAGATGCAGAACACATCCTAGCTCAACCCTCACAGAATGAACTGGGTATGGGCAATATCTGCTGGCACACCCAGCGAGGGATACATGTCTTGAAGGATTCAACTCCATTACTGTACTCAGAGTTGCCAGGGGGGGAGCAGGACTGGGGGGAAAGGGTGACGGCTGCATTAAGTGACTTGAGACAACATGGTACTCACCCTTCCTGAGCGCAGGAGATCGTTGAATATTTTGCGGCACTGGAGCCATGTGCACTGCATCACATCATTGGAGCTAACAATTTTGGCCACCTCCACCCATGCACGTTTGGTCAGGTGGGGAGGCCTCTGCTTCGCGTCCCTCAGAAGGATGGCAGCTAGGCATTCGTCAGAAAAACAAGGGGCACGCTGCCCCACTGGCCTACCCTCCGGCCTGGCCTACCCTCCAGCCTGGCCTGCCCTGATGTCCTACACTCCGGACTTACGTCAGGCACATTACCCCTCTGATGTGCTCTTCTCCCAGCCATTGTGAGCAGTTTTGCAAAGGCTGCCAGGCTTTCATTTAAACATGCCACCAGGCCGCCATTGGACCCTGCGGGTCTGTGTATGCCTGCTGCCGCCTGCCCACTGCCGCTATACACAGGAGTCGTGAACCACGCTGGGCGGACCTTAATTGGCCTGCCCGCATAAAATGGCAGCGCGGACCCACCCGCGCCCATTCCCGCATGGCCCACCCGACAGGGGAAAATTCTCCCCCATGGCCAATATCTGTTTTTCAATTATAAAAAATAATGATGCTGCAATGACATGTTAGCTTTCGGTGATAGACAATTCACCTTGTGCTGTAGCATTGGAACAGTTGTCCTTCCAAGATCCGGTCTGATTGGTTCAGTTGATAAGCTGAATAATAAAGAGTCTCATGGCCTGATTTCAAGAAGAACAGGGTGTCACCACAGTCATCCTTTCATTTAACTTGTCATTTTTCTCTTCGCGGTTTGTGGCGTGTTTCTGTGTACAAAATAACTGCTGTGTTTGCCAACCGTGCTGCAAAGTAATTTGTTCTACTTAAAGTATTTTGGAGTGATGAGTTATGAGATAAAATGCAAGTCTTATTCTTATTGCCATTAAAATCATATCAAGTAAAGAATTAAATCGCCAGTGCCTTCGACAATGAGTGTTTCATTTCTCTCTCTCCGCCTCAGAAAGCTGAGACAGTCCTATTTCAATTTTCAGGAGATCTTAGTATCCTCAGGCTTCAAGATAGATGCGGGCAACCAAGACTCCTGACGGATATCTGTATGAGATTAATATGTTCTAACCACTGCATTTCCTTTCACACACCACTCATTTCTGAATTTCGATTTCAATGTGTTATGTGTGAGTGACAAGTGTTCTTTCAAAATTCTGTTCTTTTCTCCATTGATCTGCAGGTTTCAGGACAAATCAACTGTCCATTAGACTGACAAACATCTCAAATAACAGCTGGAAAATTCTGTTAAGGCTTTCAGGATTGAAACTGAATGCTGTGCTATATTAATGAAATGCAAATTTTTATTCAACTGAAACCACAGGGAAATCACAAATTCATTTCATTACTTCGATACTTCTGCTAAATCATCATTATTTTCCTGTGACCGCTCACATGGGTTTATTTTTTATATATTCTCCTGCATATTTTCCCCCCTCCTCAAGTTTGTCTCTTTTCTGATGATTGATTCCACTTCTTCCAGCCACCTTCAGGCATCTCGCTCAAGTAGTCGATATTCACATGTAAGTCTTGGCACTGAGTGCCAGCAGGCTAGCAATCAGAGGGCATTGTTCTGCCCCCTGACCCAGGGGCACTGATCCAACTTTAATGCTGCAATCACCATCCTGCTGTGATCAGTTAACACAGCACAGACCAAGCATCCGACCTGATCTCACTTAATAAATTCACTGAGTTGTCAGGGAACACTTGTCCTTTCACTTTGCAGCCTCAAACATTCCTGAGCCTGTACCTTTAACCAATTGAACAACTTTAACAGTAGAGATAGCACCTACTATGTGCAGATTGATTAGCCAGCGTAAAGACGTTCAAAGCGGATGTGGCTAACTCAGATTCCAAAACTGGTATTCCGAGAACAAAGAGACCTCAGTACACTTGTGGTGGGCTGGTTGGTGGTTTTGCTTCCAAGAGATATGAGTAATCCACCATTTGGTTGCTTTTACATAAGCACCATTCTGGTTCAGATTACTAGAGACCAGCATCCATATGACAGTCCTTTTTTCACTGCTAAACATATCCTAGTGACAACTTTTCCAGATCCATGAAAAACTGAGTGTGTGATAACTAGACATAGCAATTTAAACAACAGGAACCAACTCACAGACATCTGTCTCCAGACAGTCACACTAAAACTGTGGCCGTATCAAAGTAAGTATGTAAAAATGCGACACAGTGCTTTTTTTTTACCTGGCCATTAATGTTTCCCATATTCCCACTAATACTGACACTTCCAAAAATAAAGTTAGGAATCATCAAAAGACTTGCAGTGATCATGTCCCTTTAATAATCATTGTGGAGATCAGCATGGCTGTTAAGTTGATTTTCTTTTCGCTAAAATGTCCCTTTTATTTATGTTTTGTTCTGTTTCATTGACATTCATTAAATTAAAAGCCCTGATGAGATGCAGTAAGTAGTACGGTAAAGCAAGACAGCATTAAAAAATATTTGAATCAGTAATGGCCCACTGATACTCTTTAAAGGGATGTACCGAATCTCAACATCTGCTGATCCCTAAGGGAACAATTTCTAATTCAAGAGACAGATTGATGCAAGTGCCAATGTGAAATTAAAGGGCACTGTGTAAATGGAGCATATCACTTGGTTCAGATAGCACGGATTAAATCATTATTATAGCTGGTACTTCTACATTTCCAATTTAAAAGCAGGCAACATTCAAAGAAAACAAATCTTTGAGGTTGGGGTAGTCTGCGTGTACTACTGTGCAAAGCACCAGTGTAGCAAAAGGGTTCCCTTTTTAAGCTGTTCTAGTTATACTTCAAGTCTTCAATCAGTTCAAATACATCATAAGCTTCGCCTATATGCTGCTCTTCAATAATACAGTACAGCTTTTGTTGCTAATGTTGGACTTGCCCTTCAGAATCTTAAAGAATTTTAATGAATGGAAATTCATACCATATATTCCTGTTCTAAAATAAAATGATTCAATTAAATAATTGGGTTGAACAGATTATAAAGGACTCCTCTCCAATGGTGGTTCATCCCTGTTTTAAAATTATATTTTGTAAATTAACCTCTCAGAAAGAATTCTACTTTATTGAGTAACTGTAAAATGTATTAGCTCCATATTATGCAGTTTAAATGTATTTTAGGTTGAGACATCTGTCCTATCTCCATTTTTCACCATGTATTAATTTACAGTGTAGTTTTTTTTCCATAAAGATAGGACCTGTTCCTTGCAGGGGTGAAGATTTCCTCATACAAGATTTCCTCATACCTGGTAACTTTAATCAGGGCCAGAGTTAGCTCTTGGACTAGCTTTGATCACCTTAGCAGGTTAGTGAAGAGTTTTCCATTGTCTTCCCCCTAGTTGACCTGGGTTTTTGTGTAGATTTTTGCCTCTTCCAGGATATTACATGACTTATGGGTGGAGTGAGATGGGCCAGATATATATTGTGATGCACAAGGCATCATTAACTATTAGGCAGGGTTGATCATTACAGGTCTTGTTCATCAATTTTTGTATGTTCATATTTAGTACATTTTCCTTTGAAGTTTCCCACCAATCTCTCTTTAATCCTTCCTCCCCTGAATTTTCAGGGTGAGGCACCACAGCACTTGTAGCCTTCAGTACTACATCCAAATAACCATTCTTGATATGTGCATCTAGACAGTGAATGTGTTCTTCAAACATGGGCAGAAACACAACTGATCCCAACCCAGTGCTCCCCCAGCATTCACATACGTGTACCTTTTTCAAAAGGAGTATCTGGAATATGATCAGGAAGGGGAACCATCTACTTGCTAATTGTTATTCCCAGCCCAGGGCCAAGGGGTCAATTGTGACATTCTTACTGGCACCTTGACTAAGGTCAGCTAATTCAGTACTGATCAAACTGTGACCTTACTGGTTTATACAGTACAGCAGTACAAATTGCATTTATGCATTAAGTCATCTTGATCCCCTATGTTGCAATTATTTTTGATGTTGCCTTTTCATTTATTGAACCAGGTCGGGCTATTTCATTCCCAATATTCTGTCATTAACTAAAAAAAATGTTGGAAACTCATGGCAATGTATCCATGCATGTATATTCACAATAGTCAAAGCTGTCCAGATCAGGAAGGCATTAAGAGTGGAATTTATGATCAGTAGGAGTGACATGGATGGGAGCCTCATCTCAAAGCTTCATACATTTTAATAGTAAATTCAAAGGTCACAATTTGAAACCAAATTATATGTCAGCTATCAGAGAGTAATACTTACTCCTTGGGTAAGACTGGCTACCTTGTGGCTTTGTGTAAGAAAAGCATGATTGCATTCCAAGAGCAGAAAAAAGGAAATAGGAGTTTATCCCTGTAATCCTGTATAACTAAACCACACCAAGGATTTTAAATTAAACACATTGGCAACATTTGTTTTTTGAAGGTCTTATCTTCCTTTTTTCCCCATAGTCACTCTTTTATCCCATTCCCTTATTTTTATTTATAATGGTATTTATTTTTGCCTCATTTCTAACTACTGTACCTTACTCACCTGTATTGCTCTCTAAAAAAAAATAAGTTATAAGCTTTCATTTTGCTCATTTTCCTCTCCTTCCTTGTCCCACCTTACTGTTTAAGGGGCAACGGACCCAAAACCACAAAGTAACGCTGGTTCTTCAGACCAGCAAGCACCGAAAATCCAAATATTGAAAGGGTTTTATCACGACAATGACCAGATCAGCTTTTAATTTGTTCTGTGGGATCAGAACAGAATGTGCCACCACAGGGTCAGTTATCTTGTTGGCAGCCTGATTTTTCCAGATGAGATTACTTGTTCACAATGAGCGTTACTTGTTCATTGCAAACAGATTAAGATTTTTAGTTGAGTAATTTGATTAAGGGAGGGGGGAGGAGCAATTGCTCTGCTGATTGGAATAAATGCTAATAAAAATAAATATTATTAATTGAGGAGCATGGATTATTTGGGGGAGAGCCTGAGTGCATAGCACCACTTGACAATGGCTGATGCCACGTTGGAGCTTTGGGTTCCACGTGCAACAGTAACAGATTCACAAAGCAGAACTTCCAGCTTTATCAGAGGCTGCATCCTTTTCATTCTCATATAAAAGCAGAATACAGCAGATGCTGGAAATCTGAAATAAAAACAAAAATTGCTGGAAATACTCAGCAGGTCAGGCAGTATCTGTGGAGAGAGAAACAGAGTTAACTTTGAGGTCGATGACCTTTCATCAGAACAGAAGAAAGGTAGCAATGTAAAAGTTTTTAAATCTGTAGAAGGGGCGCTAGCGGAATGCAGGAAGAACAAAAAAGGTTGGAGGCCAGGAGAGATTAACTAACAAAAGGTTTCATTGTGTAAAAACCAGAGAGGGTAGTAATTGGTAGTATAGATATGTAACGGCTATAGATTTTCTAATCTTTAAATGTGCTCAGTGAAATACAAAAGACAGGCACTAACATGGCTTATGACTTCGGTACACAACACGTGTGTAACAGGCGTACAACGAAAGCTATGCTGCCAGAAGACATGTGATAGAACAGGCCATTGACATATTGAAACAACACTTCCGCTGCCTGGGCTGCTCTCGAGGAGCTGTGCGGTACTCACCAGAGTGCGTTTCAAGACTTGTCACGGTCGACTGCATGATGCTTAGCCTTGCCATCATGAGGGCACATCCCTTGCCACCAGCAAGCAGCTGAGGAGCAGGACCATGAGGAGGAGTAGGAAGAGGAAGAGATCAGGCAATTTAGACAGCCCTTTTCTGCCTGGGCTGACATGAAGAAGTCATCCAAGTGTGTTGCCGGTAACCATCATGCCATTACCCCGTCCATTAACAGTTCCACACCTTACCATCCCTCCATCACAGATTACCAGAGCAATATACAGCCTACAACGCAAAATAAAAGCCACTGCAAAAAAAAATTCCAAACCAAATTTATAAATCAAGCCATCCAATATTCCATACAAAAATCAACAATCACCCTTGTGCATTCTCTTGGTGCCTGTAACATGTGCTTTTGCCTATCCTAATGCTCCTGCACACTGCTAGCCCAGTAGCTGCAGCATGGTTGGTGGAAGGCTGCTGACTTTCAGTGGGGGACACCTGCAGATGGCAGTGGAGGCCGACCTTGGCCAACACCGGCCCCAGAATATCTGGCATCAAGCTGCACAAACCTGGCAAAGGTAGCAGCAACATTAAGACCAGTGGCAGAGTGCCAGGAATGTGGGTAAGGATTCTGTCCTCGGAAGAGAGGAGAACAGGTTCATGCCCCATGGATCCTCAGCAATCTGTTGGAGGACAGGTTGCTCGATTGCTGTGACATCCTGCAAGCCCTTTTGCACACTGTAAGCCACAGACATGGCAACTCCCTGAGGTTACAAGGAAGCAAGCTGGCCTTGCATATCTGCAGTGTGAGCTTCTACTGCAGCACTCAACTTTGGGTGGCTGCAGCTTGTGCTGCAGTGGAAGTTGCAACATTGGCTGTTAGCGCTGCATCAAGATTGAGTCCACAATGGTGCTGTTGGAGTTGGCCACCACTTCTATACTGGAAAGGATGAGATCCATTCTTATACACAGCCCTGTGCCAAGTTGATGCTGAGCTCCTCCATGCTCCTTAACATTGGCCACATGCTTTCTGACAGGCTTCCCAAGGCAACAAGCGACCTGAAACCCAGGGCTGGATTTTACGTTCCCCCACTGGCAGCTTTGAAGGTGGGTGTCCCCTGATATCCAGCAGGTGGCCTTCCTGCCGCCAACCTACCCACCGCGAAACTGTCCGAAATTTTACAGGGGTAGTCGTCAGATGGTCCACCCGCCCTTGGGCCTATTGAGACTCTTTAATTGCTAATTAATGGCCACGCAATGGCATCATCCCTCATTGGTGTTTTACCCATGATGTAGGGGGGACCAAATCATGCGAGAAGCCGGGCAGCTTTAGCTGTGTGGGCTGGTGTCAGACAAGTTGGGGGGCAACCTCCTTCGCAGGTCCCCTGTGTCCCCCCCCCCACCACTCCCCAAGATCATAATTCCCCCTTTACCTCCCCCCCCGGCCTCTCTAACCAGGCCCCTCGCCCCCATCGCTGGAGCCTGCCAGTCCGGCCCTGGCGATAGCCAAGATTTACCTTAGAGTCCGGGCTCCTCTTCATCGGGACTGCCCATGGTCCCAGCAGCTCCTAACTGGCAATACTGGGGTTACAAGCTGCCAGCCATCTGATTGGTTGGCAGCTCTCTAAGGCTGGGATAATCCCTGAAATAGGGGCAGAAATCTTGCCTTAAAGCAATTAACATTATTTGCCTCGCTAACTTTTTGTTGGGCAGCCACCAGTATCGTGGGCGGATTCGCCACTGTCTTTTTAGCCAGGGGGCAGGGACCATGACACCCTGTAAAATCCAGCCTATTAACCCCGTTTCTCTGTCTGACTTGCTGTGCATTTCCAGCATTTTCTGTTTATATTTCAGATTTCCAGCACCTTCTATTTTTTGCTTTTGTATTAGGGGAAAATAAAAGATGCCTTCCTTACACCATCTGCAACTTGTAAATCAGGGAAGATTGTTGGATGAGGAGGAAGTGGGATGTGAAAAGGATGAATATGTATGAGGATACTTCAATGGTTTCAGCCCCCAGCCCATGGACCACAACCTCGGCAATAATAGCAAGCACTGCTTCCTCCACTGGCGTACCGACCTGCAGACTTGCCTGTTTGCCTCTGGTTAGCTCCTCCTGCCTCTGGTTATGTACCATCTTGTTTTGCAAAGAAACATAAGTAGGTCAGTGAGTGTTTAGGTGATGTGGTTGACAGTGTTGAATAACTGGCACTATGTACAAGCTGGAAGATGTGGATGTGAGGCTTGCAGCAGTGCTAAGTATGTGAAGGTGAGGTGAAACATATGACTGCCAGGTTTGAGGCGTGATTGATAAAGATTTTTGGGAGGTAAATGATGGGGTTGTGATTATCTTAGCATTTGATGGGGCTAGTGTTGTAGTTAGTTAATATGTCATTTGAAGGTGCATTTACTGACCTTAACAAGTTGCATGAGGTCGTTGAACTTCTTGCGGCACTGCAATCAGATCCTTGGAGCTAGACTTTTGGCATTGACCTGCATGGCTACTGTTCCCAGTGCCTGTTGGGGATATGTCTAGAGGGCCTTATATCCCCTCTCTCCTTCACCACTCACAATATCTGATGCGCTGTGCCAGTGGTATGATGTGGGTTGCACTCATTGGCTACAAACATCATGGAAATGAACAGGCAACACAGTGTTGGCATCCTACCTGCATTGCAAACAACAGGCATGGATTAAACACACATTAAAATTCTCGCACCCCTTTTTAAGGGGTTATCAAATTTAATCCGTCTTGTTTGAGCTCTTCATAAATTTACGTTTAAAGAATGCCATTACTACCCCATTCCTGTCGGCCTAAGAAAAGACAAAAAACAAGCAGAAATGGAAAATGTTGATCTTAAATACTGGTTAAATTTCTTCAGCAGTTACAGCAAAAGTGTCATGATAGTAAGAAGGCAGTGTTCCACTCAAGCTAATAGGAATATTAAAATCTTGTAAAGCCACAATGATCCCCTACACAGGGACTCAGAGTACAGTTGCACTCTGTCTATTCCTGTATTATTCCACACATATTGCGGCATTTTTCCCTCTCACTGTTTACTTGTACAGCTGCAAAAGCAACAGCTATAAAGGACACGAATAGCTGTCAAGCTATTTGACTTAAGTTGTACATACACAATCACAAGTGTTGAACAGAGGAATTTCAGTTGGATGTTTAAAATTAATCAAAAATTTTTTAAATAAAAGTCAGGGCGCTTATTCTATTTTTAATTCATTTTGAATCACTTTATGTTCATAATTTTGCTTCTCGATAAGATTTGATAATGCTTTCTGTGTTTTAACGTGCAGTAAATAGGCATGATCTAACATTGCACACAGTAAGTGTTTTCTTTGTTCAAATATAATGTCGAACACAGGTCTGGACTCAGGGTCTAAGGCCATCAGTAAATTGTCCTAAGATGTAATCGGATCTTGACCTTTGAAAGCCTGTTTCCAGTAGAAAGACTTCAGAGAAACCGGACCTCCTGCGTCCTTACTGGGATGATGCTGAATAGAAACTTTGTTAGGGGCTTGGATTAGACTTCTTGCAGGCCTTCCACTCAAAGTATTCACAAGGGTTTTCAGCTACCTTCTTCCAGCCCTGCAGGTGGTCTCAGGAACTTCTTTCAATCTAGTTAGAACACACAAGCAGCTTGGAATTCCCAACAGGTACAGAGAGACGGCAAAACAGAAACTATTGCCTTTGAACCATCTGTCTATGACTGCAGCCCAATTACTTAACCCTCTTACTTCATTCCCAGGATTCAAATAGCTTTCATCAGGAGCACAGTTACCTCCCTGTAATCTGGCTGCAGCATTCATTGCTAATGTAGCTCCACCGTTTAGTGCTGTTTTATATCAATTCTTGATCCTGAACATTTCCAAAGACCCTGTTTCTGGAAACTCACATTTTACTTTTAAGGCCCTATTAAACCTTCAAAGCTTACTAATCAGAAAGATGTTTTTCTATAATTCTCCTGAAACTTGGCACTGGCAAAAGTTTTACAGATGTGTTCTAATTACTAATAGTGGTTTTGAGAACTATATTTTCCAGCTGCAGAATTTTAATGGACATCATTCAACATAAGGAATGGTTCTGTGCTATGAATGGACAATAATTGTGATGTCCAGTGTAAAATAAAATTTCTTCCAAAGCTACTTAATGCCTTGGGGAATTGGATTTCTTGTTTTCTGTTCCTTCTGAAGGAATTTTCAGGCATTTGGTTCTCATTCAGTTGATCCACCTCCATGCCATCATTTCCTTCATATTCTGCTCCAGCTCATTACACTTTACCTAAGGTCTGCAACAAACCCTTTTACTCAAGCAACTGTGTTTATTTTCTTCACTGGCCAGCTCATTTTTGTTGCATTCTCCCCAGGAGATCCTGAAGCATGAACACCCAGATAGCAAGTCCTGTGGCATCTGGGAACCTCCGAAATGGGAACATCCAGCCCCTCACCAGCAGATTTGTGCTTCGAGTTCTTACAATCAGCACCTGAGACAGTTTTGTTCGCTTCAGCAAAACAGTTTCAACACCTGCCTTTAAATTGTTTCAGAAGTCACAGCCATGCTTAATTTTTGCTCCTGATATCATCTGTATGGATGTGGAAAATCTGCGAGATTTCCTGCAAATTGTTAGTGAATGATTTGTCGGCACAATTTTTCCTCAGGAATTGAAATTTGGAAGGATGCACAAAGTGTGAATGGTTCTAAAGGGAAGGGACAATAAAAAAGAGCAAAGGCCCTAGTAGTTGTGTCTCAGGGTTTTATTGATGGCGGATGTGTGCCAGAGGGCCGGAGAGTGAGTGACCAATTTGTCTGATAATGCTTCTGCAACTGCCCTAAATGGCCATTCATTACATGAGAGATTGAAGAGAGTCAGCAGGATTTTAAATATGGCAGGGGAAGCTGATAGTCAAGCCCAATCCTTTCCTCATCTGTCACCCTTTTCAGTAGAAGATGCTGGTTATCAATAAAGAGCAGAATTCGTAGAATCAAAGAATCATAAAAGCTTATAACAACAACAACAGCAACTTTCATTTTTATAGAGCCTTTAACCTAATAAAATGTAAAAGACACTTTCCAGGAGCTTTATAAAGCAACAAAAAGTGTAGAAAGAGGCCATTCAGCCATCACATCTGTGTTGGATCTTTAAAAGATTAGTTGTGCTTAGCACCACATCCTTGTTTTTTAACCATATCCCTTTAAGTTCCTTGTCCTCAAGTATCTGTTCAACTCCTTTGTAAAATTATTAATGGATCAACTTGCACCACCTAGTAAGGTTGTGTGTGGCAGGTCAGGGCTCATAATACATGGGGATGGTGGGAAAATTTGCCCTCGAGAGCCCCCAAAACACCCTGGAAAATTCAATCACTTGAGTGACCAATCAGAGAGAGGTTGCCCCCATTCGTAGAAGAGGCAGAATCTGTAAGAAGCTGCTCCTCCAATCACGATTCTATCTCTCCCATACTGGCTGCACCAGCTCCTCCAATCACAGGTTCTCTCTCTCCCTCTCTTGCCACTCCTCAAGTGACAGAAGAGGAAGGAGTCTCTGTCAGTAACAAGGCCAGAACCCAGGGGAGCCATCTATCAGCCTTGTGACTTGAGTATCCATCAAAGTCAGAGTTGAGTCTTGGCCAGGGAAGATGCTGACTGGGTCCGCGTATCGGCTGGGGATGTTGTTGGCTGGGCCCAAGTCTTGGCCGGGGTTGGGGGGGTAGGGTGGGGGTGGGGGGTTGCTGTCTGGGTCTGAGTCTTGGCCTGCTGGCTGGGCCCAATTCTAATAGGAACATAGAAGCAGGAGTAGGAACCTGCTCCATCATTCAATACAATCATGGCTGATCATCTATTTCAATGCAATTTTCCCATACTATCCCCATATCCCTTTATGTCATTGGTATTTAGAAATCTGTCAGTCTCTGCTTTTAACATACTCAATGACTGACCTTCCACAACCCTCTGGGGTAGAGAATTCCAAAGATTCACAACCCTCTGAGGGAAAATAAATTCTCCTTATCTCAGTTCTAAGTGGCTTCCCCCTTATTTTGAAATTGTGACCCCTGGTTCTAGGCCCCCCCCCCAATCAGGGGAAGCATCTTACCTGCATCTACCCTGTCTATCCCTTTAAGTATTTTGTAGGTTTCAATGAAATCATGTCTCGTTCTTCAAAAATCTAGAGAATATAGGCCTAGTTTCCCTAATCTCTCTTCATATGACAGTCCCGCCATCCCAGACTTGTAGGCACCAAGACTCATAAACAACAAAACATGAAACTGAAATCATTTCATCCTTCTTAACACATAAATATCTATACATATACTCAACTTAAAAATTATACTTTGTTCCCAACACTTATTGACGAGGATACCCTGGTCTCTTTGTACATTTCCACTTTCTAATCTCCCGCCATATAAGAAATACTCTGCACATCTCTTCCTCCTACCAAAGTGGTTAACTTCACATTTTTCACATTATACTCCATCTGCCATGATCTTGCCCAATTCCACTTGAAGCCGCTTTGCATCTTCCTCACCTAATGTTGTATCATCCGTGAACTTGGAAATATTACATTTGGTCCCCACATCCAAATCAATGATATTTATTGTGAAAAGCTGGGGCACAAGTACTGATCCTTGTGGTACCCCACAAGGGTAGTTACAGTCTGCCAACACGAGAATGACCTGCTATTCCTATCCTCAGTTTTCTGCCTGTTAGCCAATCCTTAATCCATGCCAGTACATTACCTCCTATCACAGGTGCTTTTATTTTGATAACCAACCTCTTGTGCAGGACTTTATCGTGAGCCTTCTGAAAATCCAAGTATGTCCACCAACTCCCTTTCATCAATCCTAACATCCTCAAAAAAATTCCAACAGATTTGTCAAACATGATTTCTCATTCATAAATCCATGTTGACTATGCCCAATCAGATCATGTGTCCATTTATCACATCCTTTCTAACAGATTCCAGCATTTTCCCTACTATTGATGTAAGGCTAACAGGTCTGTAGTTCCCCGTTTTCTCTCTCCCTCCCTTCTTAAATAGTTGGATGACATTTGCTATCTTCCAATCTGCAGGAACCGCTCCAGAATCTATAGAATTTTGGAAGTTGTTCACCAATGTATCCACTATTTCCATAGCTACCTCTTTCAACACCCTGGGATGTAGAATATCAGGTCCCAGGGGACTTATCACTTTCAGTCCCATGAATCTCTCCAATACAACCTTCTTGCTCATACCAATTTCCTTCAATTCCTCATTCTCCCTGGTCCCTTGGAACTCTAATTCTGGGAGATTTCTTCACTTCAGCGAAGACAGACACAAAATGATCATTTAGCTTCTCTGCCATTTCTCCATTCCCCATTATAAATTCTCCTGACTGTGCCTATAATGGGCCCACATTTGTCTTAGCCAAATGTTTCCTTTTAACATACCTACAGTCCATTGTTATGTTTTTTGCTAGTTTACGTACATATTCTATTCTCCCTTTCTTTATAAGTTTCTTGGTCCTCCATTGCTGCATTCTATAATCCTCCCAATCCTCAGGTTTACTATTATTTCTGGCAACTTTATAAGCCTTTTCTTTTAATCTTATACAATCCATAACTTCCTTTGTTAGCCACTACCTTGGTGGTCTCAGTCAGGGGTTGGGGGGAACAGTGGTTCCAACAACCTAAATCTTCTGGTCAGCTTGCAGGGGCGGGGCCTGCTCGCCAATGTGTAAAATTACACGTGGTGAGGTCGGGCATGAGCAGGCCCCAACTTTTTCACTTAGGCCTCAATTCTCCCTCCTCTCCCCACCCGCAAAGGGGCGCTCGGCACTTCCGGGTGTGCATCACGCTGGACCGGCCTTAATTGGCCTACCCATGTAAAATGGCGGCACGCAACCAATCACAGGCGACGATCGGCTGCACGCCCACTCGTGCCTGCTCCCGCCCAGCCCGCACAACAGGGAGAAAATTCTCCCCCATAGGTTCTGAATGAGTGAGGCAGGGGGTTGGGGAAAGGGGCATATGTGTGTGCATGATGGGACAAGAAGGGCTGGTTACAACGTGTGCGTGGCTGTGAAGCTGAAGGAAAATGGTTTCTTTGGTCTTTTGCCTGAGAAAATGCTTGGAATTCATTCAATTCATTTTTTGTTGTCAGGTTTTCAATTCGAAACCTCTGCCTTAATTCATCATGTACTAAATTTGAATCATTCAAGGTCAACTGCACCAGTTCAAGTTCTCCCATAACCCCAACATCTGAATTAAACTCCTAAAATGGTACTTATAAACTGGATCATTAGAACTCCCTGACAACAATAGTATATATTATGAAGAAAAATTCCACCGGTTCATTTTTAATATGGGTCTGAAGAACCACAATTAATGTGCCTTCGGTCCATCCGATCTATGTCTCATTAAAGTATGGATGATCGGTTGAGAAGATTGAGCTTGGAAAAATCATTGAAATATGAAGTATACATGAATATCTGATGGTGCAGCAGAATTAGTTTTTTGTGTTTTCCCAATGGTGCACAGTGGACCTTTAAATACGAACATACGAAATAGGAACAAGAGTTGACCATTCGGTCCTTCAAGCCTGCTCCGCCATTCAATAAGATCGTGGCTGATCTGTTTGTGTTTCAAATTCCACATTCCCATTCACCCCGATAATCTTTGATTCCCTTGCCTAACAAGAAACTATCTACCTCCACCTTAAAAATATTCAATGACCCCGCCTCCACCACCTTCTGAGGCAGAGTTTCAAAGTCGCACAACCCACTGAGAGGAAAAAAATTCTCCTCATCTTGGTCCTAAATTTTAAAACAGTGCCCCCTGGTTCTGGACTCACACACAAGAGGAAATATCCTTTCCACATCCATCTTATCAACACCATTCAGGATCTTATATACTTCAATCAAGTCACCCCTCACTCTTCTAAACTCCAGTGGAAAACTAGCCCTGTCTGTCTAACCTTTCCTCATAAGACAACCCGCTCATTCCAGGTATCAATTTGGTAAAGCTCCTCTGACCCACCTCCAGTGCATTTACATCCTTCCTTAAGTAAGGAGACCAAAACTGCACATAGCATTCGAGATGTGGTCTCACCACTGCCTTGTATAACTGAAGCATAACATCCTTACTTTTATGCTCAATTCCTCTCATAAAAAGGATAACATTCCATTAGCCTTCTTAATGACTTGCTGTACCTGCATACTAACTTTTTGTAACTCATGGTAGAACACCTAGATCTCTCTGCAACTCGGAGTTCTGCAGCCATTCTCTATTTAAGTAATACTCTGCTTTTTTATTCTTCCTGGCCCAAATGAACAACTTCACATTTTCCTACATTATACTCCATCTGCCATATTTTTGTCCACGCATTCAACCTATCTATATCCATCTGCAACCTCCTATGTCCTCTCCACAACATACTTTCCTACCTATCTTTGTGTCATCTGCAAATTTAGCTACCATGCCTCCACTCCCCTTATCTAAGTCATTGATTTGTGTTGTAAAAAGTTAAGGGCCTAGTACAGACCCTGCGGGTCTCCACTCATCACATCCTGCCAATCCGAAAAGGACCCATTTATGCATACTTTCTGTTTACTGCCAGCCAGCTAATCTTCTATCCATGCTAATACATGACCCTCTACACTATGCGCTTTTATTTTCCACAATAACCTTTGATGTGGCACCTTATCAAATGCCTCTGGCAATCCAAGTACAGCACGTTTACAAGCTTCCGTTTATCCAAAGTGCATGTTACTCCTTCAGAGCTCTAATAAATTGGTTAAATATGATTTCCCTTTCACAAAACCTGACTCATCCTGGTTATCCTGAGTTTCTCTAAGTGACCAGCTATAACCTCCTTAATCATTTCTAGCACCTTCCCCACAACAGACGTCAAGCTAACTGGCTTATAGTTTCCTGTTTTCTGCCTCCCTCCCTTCTTTAATAGAGGGGCTATATTTGCTACTTTCCAATCTGATGGAACCTTTCCAGAATCTAGCGGATTCTTGAAAATTAACACCAGCGCAACAACTATCTCATTAGCCATCTCTTTTAAGACCCTAGGATGAAGTCCATTTGGACCCAGAGATTTGTCAGTCCGCAGTTCCATCAGTTTGCTTAATACCGCTTCCCTAGTAATCGTAATTTCACCAAGTTCCCCTCTCCCGTTCACCTCCTGATTTACAGCTGCTCCTGGAATTTTTTGGTATCCTCTATAGTGACAGAAGCAAAATATTTGTTCATTTCATCCACCATTTCCATATTATCTACTATTAACTCCCCTTTCTAAATACCTTTAGAAACTCTTGCTATCTGTTTTTACATTTCTAGCTAGCTTCCTCTCGTACTCTAATTTCTTAATCCTGATTAACGTTTTAGTCATTCTCTGACATTCTTTATATTCTGACAAATCATCTGACCTGCCACTCAACTTTGTGCAGTTACATGCTTTTTCCTTAAGTTTGATGCTTTCCTTAATTTCTTTAGTTAACCATGGATGGTGGGTCCTCCCTTTAGAATTTTTCTCTAAAGTAGGAATATACTTATTCTGAGTATTCTGAAGTATCCCCTTGAATGTCAGTATCCTGACATGTTTGCTAGCATTCGCTTTAAACAGAATTATTGAGGGTAAAGAAACTTGAAATTAGCAGAACAAAACGAAAGAATTTTGGAGAATGTTCATTGCTTGCTAATAATTTTATATAAGGTGCTGCAGATGTGAGACTCAATCCCAATAAGTTACTTTGTGCCAGGTAGCTAGAATTTTCATTTGGAAATGGATTGTGGGAGATTTATTTGTAATAAGTTAACAAAAATCTTATTTTTAGATTCCAAGTTGAAAAATTTAAAAATATATATGTATGAATGCAATCTTTGGTATTTGTGCTATCTTATCTATCCAAAGAAGACAACCCTAAATAAAATTCAACACAAATACAGAAGGTAACATAACTGCATCGCCTTATAAAGGAGTTACTGAGAGAATAAAAAGGAGCCCCTGGAAACCAAAAATTAGCTCCCAAAAATAAAAAAACAGTCCTCGAAAAAATTCACAAAAAACCCTGGGAAAAAAGAAACTATTTTGACCTCATTTCCAGATCCTGACAACTGTCATAGTGAAAAATATTTTCCTCAACTCCCCTCTAGGTCTTTTGCTGATGAATTTAAATCTCTGTGACCTCTAGTTATAGACCCAGTCTCCAGAGGAAATGGTTTCTCTGCCTGATTTTTTGCCCCATACCCATATCCCCCACCTCAATACAATCTAGATGTAAGGAGACCAATTGAGGTGTCACATCACAGACCAGAGATCAAAATTGTGAGATTGCTGGGGCTGGATTTTCAACCGCCTGTAGGAATGAGATCTGGCACCGTCAAGTTCTGAAAATAACACACTCAAAAGGTGTGTCAGTCTTTCAGCGTCTTCTTGATGTGAGACCTTTTTAAAGAGAGGGCAGGGTGGGGCAGTGGAGAAGCCAGCAACCCACATGCCTCCAATTACCTTTCTGTTAAGTTCATTGATGAGCTTGTCAACAGACTGGAGGGGGACAAAATCAAATTTTCAAAGTTAATAATGGGAAGAGCAAACGTCTGGAACACTTTAGTGCATAACTGTCAGGAGCACAATGACAAGCCATTATTCATTGTGGTTGTTAATGAAGTATTTTGTATTAAGCAGATAGTCAAACTGAGGTGTGCATGCAGTGACACAAAGTTGCCATGACTTGAGGAGATCAGCTTGTGGAGTGAGCATTTGGGTACTTGTGTAAACTGTGAGGCTGCTGGCCTTCTGCTCTCCTGCCAGCTCCACAAGCCCAGTAACTACTGTTGTTTGCCTTTTACAGTCACCCTTCATCACAATGTTCCACCTCCTAGCCACTCCGGGCACTACTAACTGGCTGCCAAACTTGTTTCTGAGCCAATTAAGGCTTCTACCTTTAAAAATCGTGTTGTGTCTCTGGTGCTGATGTGATGTGGGATTGAGATCCAGAAAAGATCCAGCCATCGGTTCCCAAGCCCGGATTGAAAATCCAGCTGCTGATCTTTACAGTTCCACACCATTCCACACAACCTCTTAACACACCAAGTGAAAAGGGAAACTTGAAAATCTTACTGCTAAAAAATAACAACGACACATATGAGCACTTCTTGTGGTTTTGCCAAAAGCAAGACAGTCATTAGGCAACAGTAAAGGCTGCATTGTCAATCTTGCTGCGTATAAGCTTGCATTTGTCATGTTGGCATTGTGACACAATTGAAGAAGAGGCATCTGCTCAGTTACAAGATTTGATTCATATGCCGGCCTTCAGGAACTTCAAAACTCTTTCAGTATTGATTCACCCCCACCACCCCCTCCCCCCCTCCCCCCGCCAACAGCGCAAATGACACTTTCTACTCCACATCAATACATTGCACATTAAAGAGAAATTTTCTCCAATTGGAGAAAAGCAAATGCAATTGAATTAAATCAGGAATGTTTTAACTTTTCAATCAGATTTGCAGATAAAGGTATGTAATTTATGTAATTTCTATGGCTGGGAAATACCTGCCAAAACTCAGTGGACGTTTTGCTAGTTTGCCAAATTTTCTGTCCCGCTCTGCAATGGAATCCCAGCCTATGTGTGCCAACTTAATTCTCAGCATTAAGTTTAGTGATAGCAGCCACAACATGGTACAATTTAAGCTCATTATGGATAAAGAAATAGACAAGTTGCAAAAAAATGTTTTGGATTGGGTGAGAGTGGATTTTAGTAAAATAAGGCAGGATCTGGTCAAGGTAGAGTGGGAACAGCTACTTGTGGGGAAATCTACAGAAGGGCAGTGGTGGGTTTTCAAAAAGAAAATGGGGAGGCTCAACATGTTCCCTCTAGGGTGATAGGAAGGAGTAACAAGCCCTGAGAACCATGGATGCCTAGAGATATTCAGGATATGATGAGGAGGAAAAGAAAGGCTTTTAGCTAGTAAAAGGGGAGCAAATCAGTGGAGGCATAAGTGGAGTACAGGCAGTGCAAGGTGGAGCTTAAGAAAGCAATTCGGAGAGCAAAGAGGGGATATGAGAAAACTCTGGCTGGTAAAAGTAGGGAAAATCCCAAGACATTCTATAAGTATATCAATGGCAAGAGGATAACCAAGGAAAGAGTAGGGCCCATTAGGGATGAAAGGGGCAATCTATGGGCGGAGCCAGAGGTAGAGTTTGAACAAAAACTTCACATCCGTCTTCACCCAAGAGAATGAGGAACAAGGTGTGGAACTCGGGGAGAGAGGCTGCAAGGTTCTTAAGCAAATTGATATAGGGAGTGACAAGGTATTGAAGGTGTTGGCAGGCTTAAAAGTGGACAAATCTCTAGGTCTAGATGATTTGTGTCCCAGACTGCTGAGGGAGCCAAGGGAGGAGATTGCAGGGGCTCTGGCCCAAATTTTTAATTCCTCTCTGGCCACAGGGGACGTGCCAGAGGACTGGAGAACAGCTAATGTGGTTCTGCTATTTAAGAAGGGTTCTAGAGATAAACCAGGGAACTACAGACCAGTGAGTCCCATGTCAGTGGTAGGGAAACTATTGGAGAAAATTCTGAAGGAGAGAATCTATCTCCACTTGGAGAGGCAAGGTTTGATCAGGGATAGTCGGCATGGCTTTGTCAGAGTGAGGTCATGCCTAACAAATTTGATTGAATTTTTTGAGGAGGTGATCAGGTGTGTAGATGAGGGTTGTTCAGCTGATGTAGGTTATTTGGATTTCAGCAAAGCCTTTGACAAGGTCCCACATGGGAGGCTTATAAAGAAGGCAAATGCACATGGGATACAGGGTAATTTGATAAGGTGGATTCAAAGTTTGCTTAGCTGTAGGAGACAGAGGGTGATGACTTTAGTGGCTGGAAGCCAGTGGCATACCACAGGGATCTGTACTGGGTCCCCTATTATTCGTCATTTATATAAGCGACATAGATAACTATGTGGGGGGTAGGATTAGTAAGTTTGCGGATGACGCAAAGATTGGCCGGGTGGTTAACAGTGAGGTTGAGTGTCTTGGGCTACAGGAAGATATAGACGGGATGGTCAAGTAGGCAGATAAGCGGAATTTAACCCAGAAAAGTGTGAGGTGATACGCTTTGGAAGGAGTAATTTGACAAGGAAGTATTCAATGAACGGCATGACACTAGAAAGTTCTGAGGAACAAAGGGGACTTGGCGTGTGTGTCCATAGATCGCTGAAGGTGGGGGGGGCATGTTAGTGGAGTGGTGAAAAAGGCACATGGGACACTTGCCTTTATCAATCGTGGCATAGATTACAAAAGTAGGGAAGTCATGTTGGAGTTGTATAGAACCTTGGTGAGGCCACAGCTGGAGTACTGTGTGCAGTTCTGGTCGCCACATTATAGGAAGGATGTGATTGCACTGGAGGGGATGCGGAGGAGATTCACCAGGATGTTGCCTGGGATGAAACATTTAAGTTATGAAGAGGTTGGATAGACTTGGGTTGTTTTCATTGGAGCAGAGTAGACTGAGGGGTGACCTGATTGAGGTGTACAAGATTATGAGGGGCGTGGACAGGGTGGATACGGAGCAGCTGTTCCCCTTAGTTGAAGGGTCAGCCACGAGGGGACACAAAGTCAAGGTAAGGGGCAGGAGGTTTAGGGGGGATGTGAGGAAAAACTTTTTTACCCAGAGGGTGGTGACAGTCTGGAATGCACTGCCTGGGAGGGTGGTGGAGGTGGGTTGCCTCACATCCTTTAAAAAGCACTTGGATGAGCATTTGGCACATCATAACATTCAAGGCTATGGGCCAATTGCAGGTAAATGGGATTAGGTAGGTAGGTCAGGTGTTTCTCACGTGTCAATGCAGACTCGATGGGCCGAAGGGCCTCTTCTGCACTGTGTGATTCTGTGATTCTGTGATTAATGTTGAAGTTTAACAAGGATGATATGAACAAAGTTGTAGAAGCTGTTTAATACATTTTTTCTTAAAACATTCCAAGTAAATTACAAAATAAAAATGCGCATCAGTGAAATGTCTTAACTTGGGTTTACAATTTGGAAATGGATCTTTTAGCAGCTGGCATGATCCCTAAGGGAGTTCAAGTCACTGCTCAACTTGCCATGGTCACTATTTTTACTCACTGGAAGTGTGAGTTATGAGGAGGATGTAAAGATGTTTCAAAGGGATTTGGAGAGGCTAAACATGTTGGCAAAAGTTTGGCAGATGGAATACAACGTGGAGAAATGTGAAGTTATCCACTATGGTAGGAAAAACAGAAATACAGAGCATTTCTTAAATGTTGAGAGGTTGGCAAGTGTTGAACTTCAAATGGACTTGGGTGTCCTTACTCATGAATTACTGAAAGCTTAAAATCCAAGTACAGCAAGCAATTAAGAAGGCAAATGGTATATTTGCCTTTATTAAAAGAGGGTGTAAGCATTGAAGTAAAGATGATTACTGCAATTATATAGAGCCTTGGTGAGACCGCACCTGGAGTATTGTGTGCAGTTTTGATCTCCTTACCTCAGGAAAGGTATACTTGCCATAGGGGGATTGCAATGAAGGTTCACTAAATTAATTCCTGAGATGGAGGGATTGTCCTGTGAGGAAAGATTAAATAGACTGGGCCTTTACCCTCTGGAGTTTAGAAGAATGAGAGATTTCATTCAAACATACAAAATTCTTGCAGGGTTCAACAGGGTAGATGTAAGAAGGATGTTTCCCTTGCCTGGAGGGGGGTCTAGAACCGGGAAGCACAGTTTTAGAATAAGGGTGAAGCCTTTTAGGACTGAGATAAGGAGGAATTTCTTCACTCAGAGGGTAGTGAATATTTGGAATTCTCTACCTCAGAGGGATATGAAGGCTCAATAATTGAGTATGTTTAAGACTGCAATCGATAGATTTCTACATATTCAAAACATCAAGGGATACAGGAATAGTGCAGGAAAATGGTGTTGAAGTCGATTGTTACAGACAGGAGGGGGGTTAATTTAAACAGCAGTAATTTTTCTTCTCATCACCCGTTTGATAACAGAAAAACATTTTTGATTTGCTTCCACCTTTGTGAGCCATGGTGTATTTCCCAACCCCTTGGTTTTTGTGTGATCCAATTTTCTATCATTAATCCCACAGCAAACTTGAGATAGGGTGAACTCAAAGGGCTAGCTTTTCACAAACTCAAAACATGGGAGGAGGATCATAATGTTACCTCCCTTGCATTCACACAGTAAAAGAGGGATAGAGAAAAAGAAAGATTTACAGTACAGAGGCCATGGAGAAAAGAAATATTCTTTTATGTAGGTTCCAGAATCAAGGTCCAATGGGGTATTCCTTCATGATGGTCAGTGAGCTGAAAACTGATGCTGGGTGATTTACTTTTCCAGTGGTATTGACTTCACACAATGCAATAAGCACACAGAGATGATTCAGTCTTGTAGGCAATAGTACAGGCTTTCCAGTGGAAACAATGTGGATGGGGCCAAGTGTCCAACCTGGGTCAGAGCTCCTTGTCTGTGTTGCTTCTAGCTAGATGGTAAAATGGCAGACTGAGACTTTGCAGTACAGCAAGGCAATATTACTGGTTCCACAAACCAGAGTCTACGTCACCTAACACCCAACTCTTCACAATGTCTTTAACAAAGGAAGTGCATCCCTCATCTGGGTCCTTGAGGTTGCTAAATATCTCAACCATTAAGAATTGAAAGGATGGTTGTGGGGTCCTTTGTCTTAGCAGGCAAGTAGACTCCAGTTGGCCAGCCTGGATTATCAAATGCAGATGGCCTTTGTACAGCTCTCTTTATATATGGTCTGTGCAGCCCACATTGTGTCGTTAGTGGGTCTTCATAGATAATGATGTGCAAATTTCCCTGATAGTGCCAGTTAACTTTTTTTGTTCAAGTGCCACAGACAGACATAGATTCAACCATTTAGTCCAGTTTTAAATTTTTAGAAATAGCAATGAGCATACCTCCACATTTTATATAAAAATATACAAGGTGAGGTCTTAGCCCCTCACATCTGCCATGATCTCATTGAATGGCAGAGTGAGTTTGAAGGGCTAAATGACCTACTCCTGCTCCTATTTCTTAAGCTCCTATGTTCTTATGCCCCTAGCAGTCAGCTCAATAAGAATAGATCACGTTAAAATGCTGAAATATTCAATATTGATATGAAGGCCCCTGCACCCATTTCATACTGGGCCCCTAAATTTCAGAATAAAGGCAAAATATTGCGGATGCTGGAAATCTGAGGTAAAAATGGAAAACGCTAGAAAAGCTCAGCAGAGTTTTCCTTAGAGTTGGAAGGAGTGAGCCTTCTGGCAAAACAGCTTCCTAGATTTGCCAGCCTGCATCTTCGCACCCTTCCCGATCACCTCACTAGCAGTGGGCTCTCATGTATATCTAGGGGCAGGGCTGACTGCAGCAGGCTACCTGAAGCATCGCTAAGCCATGTTGTTGCCTGAGACCAAAAGAAAAATCCCAAAATGTCAGCTGATTGAAAGAAGCCATCTTAGATCTTTTAGAAATGACAGATGTTCTAAGGAATGTTTAGGCAGTTCTTCTCCTCCAGATAGCATCCTTGATTACTTGAGGGTGTTTGAACCACAGCTTGTGCTGTGATTTTGACTGTGGAACAGTTTGAGGGGACAGGCCCCAAGTCTACCTCAGCTGATTATGGGGGTTGAAGCCTGGGCTGTTGGTTAATCCGAAACACACACTAGCCATCTAGCCAAGTGAGTTAACCAGACCCCTAGGTTTAGGCAGTTAACTCCTTTTAAAGTAAGTAGTATTTCTCAGTAAAAAAAATTGTCCTTAACTGAATTCCTCTGCCATAAAAGATTGCATGGCACTATTCGAAGAAGTGCAGGCGAGTTCTCCTTGGCCAATATTTATCCCTCAGCCAACATCAACCTGGCCATTTATATCATTGCTGTTTTTGGGAACATGTTGCATTCAAATTGACTTCCTATATTACACCATTGATTACAGTTAAAAAGTGCTTAATTGGCTCCAAAGTGCTTTGGGACATCCTGAGGTCATGAAAGGCGTGATATAAATGCAAGTCTTTCTTCCCTTTATTTTCAACAGAGCACATCTTTGAAAACCAAAGCAAATCATAATTATTAACAGATGCCTCGGCAAAAAAATTTTTAAAAAGCAGGCAGTGAGATGATAGATCAGACCCTTCTCATCTTCCAATGTTTTTTTTTACAAACTCCGATGTCCTTGTTCTGTGATTTGGCTTCATTATTGTGTTACTAGTATTGCAGGATGCAAAGCAAAAGGCTGCAGGCTCACCTTTGATTGCTGGTATGCACTTCAGCTGAAAAGAAACAGATAGAAGTGAAACACTTTCTTTGCCATATTATTTATACTTTGGACGAATTTGTTTTGCTTGACAAGGTGAGGTGTCAGTGTTGGGCAATCGAACACTTTTGTTTTTGGGCACTCCCAGGTCATTTAGAGGTCAAGAAGATACAACGTTCCCTTCACTTTGCATCATTTGTTTTCTGTGCAGTGAAATAAATTGTCATTCCTCTTCTGCGTTGATGAAATATTTAGTCACTATATATATATATGTATATTCTGCAATAAATGGAATAGTTATGATATTTAGAATTATTCTAAACTTATTTTTATTGATCATATTCCAATAACAAATTAATTTTATGATTTTAAAAATTATCCATATGATTAGAATACAGTACAAAGCACACTTAAACGGGTAGAATGCACATTATAGATGGAAATTACACTGCATCTATGTATTTATACGAATTAACTTAATGCATCCATTAATGACAAAAGGGAAGCAGTGAATAAAGTTCTAGCACATTGGCCAGAACATTCATGTGTGGCTTTGATTGATAGTAGATAAGAACATAATAATTATGGTTATAATATTTTCAGGAGTGTCAGGTACTCCCAGCTTGCCCTATTAATATTAATGAGGCAGAAGGTCCAAATTTAAGCTACTCAAGATTCCTAGTTTGAGCTCACATTTCGAAACTGGATGCTGACAAATTTCTAACACTTAGGGTGGAATTTTCCAGGCCCGTTGGCTTTGGGCATGTTCGGCAGCATGAGCGGATAATATGCCGAGAAGGCCCAGAAACCCAGTTTGCAATCATCCACTGTGCCCGTCAATGGCAGACCGCATTTCCCGCAGTCGGACACCGGGAACATAATACATCTGCATATCTGCATATCTGCAGCTCATCAGAATCATCCCCCCACGCTAGATCATCCAAACATGTCGGCATGATGGCACGCCAACATGTTTCACAACTGAACATAAGCAGCATGCACCTGGTGAGCTGCACTTCGCTCAGGATTTTGAGGTTCGTTTGCCTATCTTGCTTCGGGCATCACTCACAGTCATCAGCGCCAGGCTTCATAGGCAGCACCACATCACTTTTAGGAGGGCTCACGGGCAGGTTGCTACCTACCAGATCAGCTGTAAGGCTTTACAACGACTGCAGGGCTAGGGCTCACTTGGGGAAGGGGGAGGTGGCCTCAAGCAAGGGAAGAGGCTGCAGGGCGAGGGCTGTACTGGGGAAAGAGGACAACCCAGGATGTGTGTGGAGGCACAAGTTGATCTGTACAAGTGGCCTCAAGATGGTGAGGGCTGAGGAGGCAGTCTCCAGAGGAGCTGAGGCCAGATGGAGATGTGACGGTGGTGTGAGAGAATGAGTGGTGATGTCCCTTGAGCTGGCAGTGAATGGGATTCCAGCGAATGTGTGATGGGCTTGTGAGTGTGTGAGTTTAGAGTGATAAGATAGATGGTTGTCTTACCCCGGTGACACAGGTGAGATCACTCATCTTCTATCTGCATTGGATGGCCAACATCTTCTGTGCAGCATTGGCACTGATCACCACTGCCATCGCCTACCAAGCTGGAGTGGTAAAGTTGCTGCCCCTCCTGCAGCCAGAGCAGGGGCAGAGGACATCAATGCAAGCCTCCACAGAGCCCAAAAGGTGTTCGAAGGTCACATCACTTAACCAAGGGTCTGCAATCTTCTTGCCTTTTGGGGCCATGTCTTCTTAGCAGCAGTCCTGGGCTGGAAGCACTGAAAGGTGTGCCCGCAGCTCCACTTTAAATGTGGCACCCGGCGTGCTGAAGTGGCAGGGTGACGGCATCGCGGGCAAATGAGAGCCTGCCTGCCATTGAAATGACATGTTTCCCGCAATGCTTGATTAACAAGGCGAGATTGGGACAATACGGCGTGAAAAACCGCCATTGAGGATGGAGGGTAAAGCACCCTTTTCGCCCACTCTCGCACTTGGTGCAAATCTGGGATGATTTGTGTCCCAGACTGCTGAGGGAGGCAAGGGAGGAGATCACAGGGGTTCTGACCCAAATCATTAATTCTTCTCTGGTCACAGGGAAGGTGCCAGAGGGCTGGAGAACAGCTAATGTGGTTTCGCTATTTAAGAAGGGTTCTAGAGATAAGCCAGAAAGCTACAGGCCAGTGAGTCTCACGTCAGTTGTAGGGAAGCTATTGGAGAAAATTCTAAAGGAGAGTATCTATCTCCACTTGGAGAGGCAAGGTTTGATCAGGGATAGTCAGCATGGCTTTGTCAGACGGAGGTCATGCCTAACAAATTTGATTGAATTTTTTGAGGAGGTGATCAGTTGTGTAGATGAGTGTAGTGCAGTTGATGTAGTTTATATGGATTTCAGCAAAGCCTTTGACAAGGTCCCACATGAGAAACTTATAAAGAAGGCAAATGCACATGGGATACAGGGTAATTTGCTAAGGTGGATTCAAAATTGGCTTAGTTGTAGGAGACAGAGGATGATGACAGAAGGATGCTTTAGTGAATGGAAGCCAGTGTTCAGTGGCATACCACAGGGATCTGTGCTGGGTCCCCTTTTATTTGTCATTTATATAAACGACATAGCTGACCATGTGGGGTTTAGGGTTAGTAAGTTTGCGGATGACACAAAGATTGGCCGGGTGATTAACAGTAAGGTTGAGTGTCTTGGGCTACAGGAAGATATAGAAGGGATGGTCAAGTAAGCAGATAAGTGGCAGATGGAATTTAACCCTGAAAAGTGTGAGGTGATACACTTTGGAAGGAGTAATTTGACAAGGAAGTATTCAATGAACGGCATGGCACTAGGAAGTTCTGTGAAACAAAGGCACCTTGGCGTGTGTGCCCGTAGATCTCTGAAGTGGAGGGGCATGTTAGTGGGGTGGTGAAAAAGGCATATAGGACACTTGCCTTTATCAATCGAGGCATAGATTACAAAAGTAGGGAGATCATGTTGGAGTTGTATAGAACCTTGGTGAGGCCACAGGTGGAGTACTACACAGCTGGAGTGCAGTTCTGGTCGCCACATTTTAGGGATGATGTGATTGCACTGGTGGGGGTGCAGAAGAAATTCACCAGGATGTTGCCTGGGATGAAACATTTAAGTTATGAAGAGAGGTTGGATAGACTTGGGTTGTTTTTGTTGGAGCGGAGAAGACTGAGGGACAACCTGA
Organism: Carcharodon carcharias; assembly: GCF_017639515.1. Classification (NCBI taxonomy): domain Eukaryota; kingdom Metazoa; phylum Chordata; class Chondrichthyes; order Lamniformes; family Lamnidae; genus Carcharodon; species Carcharodon carcharias. The sequence goes on from NC_054470.1 coordinate 157,295,624, forward strand.
TGGAGGTGTACAAGATTATGAGGGGAATGGACAGGGTGGATAGCGGGCAGCTGTCCCCCTTAGTTGAAGGGTCAGTCATGAGGGGACATAAGTTCAAGGTGAGGGGCCGGAGGGGGGTTGTAAGGAAAAACATTTCTACCAGAGGGTGGTGACGGTCTGGAATGCACTGCCTAGGATAGTGGTGGAGGCGGTTTGCCTAACATTCTTTAAAAAGTACCTGGATTAGCACTTGGCACGTCATAACATTCAAGGCTATGGGCCAAGTGCTGGTAAATGGGATCAGGTAGGTAGATCAGGTGTTTCTCATGTGTCAGTGCAGACTCGATGGGCCAATGGGCCTCTTCTGCGCTGTGTGATTCTGTGATTCTGTGATTCCGCCCTCATTTACAGTTCTTGGGAAATCCACTCTTCAGCACTTGAGCAGCCACTCACAGTAGGCCCATGGATTTTTCACTTCTTAATTACATCATCGATGTACCTCTAAACACAGACAAGAGTTTTGACTACATATGAAACATTGTTTAAATGCCTGCGGTGCTCCAAAGATATAAAAGTAATGTCAGAGATGCAATGTAATACATTAAGATGCTACATTTTTAAAACAGCCTCTCTGTCTCTCTATCTCTCCGCCCCCCACACACACACCTTAAACCAGCTTATATTTCAACTCTTTCTTGGACTCGAACTCAAGTTCTGTCGAAGGGTCATGAGGACTCGAAACATCAACTCTTTTCTACTCCGCCGATGCTGCCAGACCCGCTGACTTTTTCCGGGTAAATCTGTTTTTGTTTTGGATTTCCAGCATCCGCAGTTTTTTTGTTTTTGTTTTTATCCTTGAGAAGTTGGGATCTTTGTTACTGGTGTTTTAAGTATATTGTTAAGTTACATAGGTGGGGGGCATTGTTTATTAAATTCTTAGTGTATATATAAAGAGAGACTGCCCATTTAAGAGGTTATCGCTTTAATTTAATTTGCTAATTTGCCCATTTGTTTATTGTAGTGCTCAAAAAGCTATTAGGAGAGAGTGTGCCTTTTTAAGGGGTTTTCCAAATTTCTTTCCATCACACAGCTGACCGTTCCTGCCATTGGCGTGTGTTGGAAGGATTTACAGGTTGATACTCAACCTGTTTGGGCACATTATGAACCCACCGTCTGTGGCAATCAAGTCCTGGACTCAAGCCTGGGGCTTCTGGTTCAGAGGCAGCGACACTATCCACTGTGCCATAAGACTGCCTAAAATGTTATGCCCGGTTTCGAAACAGGAAGCTTTCGATTGTTAGGTGAACGTGATGACCACTGCACTACAGGAATACCACTTTAAGAGGTTTTCAATCAGTTAATTAGTTTATTAGTTTGTTTAATTGATATACTGAAAAAATTATATAGAGAGACTGCTGGGACACTAGGTGGGTTGGTAGATAGGAAGTCAATATATGTAATCCTACATTCTGTGAATAAACCCAGTATCACGAAGAGTATTGGTGTCTATTTTCAGACTTCACCAAATTGCTTGAGATTGATATAATATTTTTCCCTAGAGTTGAACAGAATTAGGGGCGAGCTGAACAAGTTCAATACCATGAAGGTTATGATGAGATAAATAATGGTAGATTAGTCAGCAAGACAGCAATGAGAGAACATAAAGTTAAGATGATCACAAAATGAACTAAAGGATAGGTTACCATGTTTTTCTATTCAGTAGGTGGTTAGAACATGCAATTCTCCACCACAAGCCATGATTGCAAAAAGTCATTAACTCTTTTGAAAAGAGAATTATCAATGGGGAATGAGCAGGAAAGTGGAATTAAACTTGGTGGATCATATGGAGTGAAGCACCAGCAGGCTTGAGAGGCTGAATGTCCTATTTCTATGCTGGAAAATTCTATGGGCGGGATTTCTTTCTGATTTGCCATCAAGTTTTGTGATGCAAAACAGCGTAAAATGGAGTGGGAATGCCTGAAATGCAGTTCTAAAAAACTGTACCCACAATGCCCTCTTAAAATCCCATCAGTCCCTTTTCACTTGCCAGTAAGTTGTCTCACTGCATTTAAATAGAGGCCCTTGGGTGTGGCTCTTCCTCCTGTTCCATTTTCCCCAATCTCTACTCAGAATGATTATGGCTGATATATAAATGAGAGTGGGAGCTAAGAATTTATCCCTGAAGCAGATACTGGCATTGAGAAGGTCACTTTGGCTGCTGCAGCCAAACATTGGCCCGGCCTACTTTGATTATTAACCAGCCTCCTGTGACACAGATGTTCAGAAAAAAATCTAAGAAAGATCTTTTGTTCTGCAGAGTTGATTTAATCAGAGCATTAAAAATCCTAACAGATCCTCCAGTGTGCTAAACAACATGCTGGAGGATCTATTAGGATTTCTAATGCTCTGATTAAATCAACTCTGCAGAACAAAAGATCTTTCTTAGATTTTTTTTCTGAACACCTGTGTTACAGAAGGCTGATCTTCTATCTCCTCAGAGACTTCAGCCCACAGCCAGCAGGAATACAGGATTGTCAGCATCATTTAGAGTCACCACTGCCTTGAATTTCATTGCAACTGGGTCCTTCCAGGCACCATTTGGCAACCTTCATCTGTATTAGCCAGGCAACAGCCAAGCACTGCATCAAGAGGATGACCGATGCTTGATTCATATCATTCCCAATGAAACCAGAGAAACAAATAGAGATTCCTATCCAGTATGACTGATGGGCTTCCTAGAGGTGCCAAGAACAACTGTTGTGCCACCTAAAACCCTAACAGCTCCATTAATGTCCAGCTGGTGTACATAATGCCAGCCATCATATCCTGCATGTGAACTCCCATTAATCTGTTGTGACACTTTCATCATATAACAATTTACCAAACCAACTCTCATGGCTTAGGCTCAGATGCCAGGATAGTTGATTGGTAATGAATCATGGCTTATGAGAAGGCTATAGACACTCTGAAGTTTCATTCTGAAGCCTGGATAAATCTTATGGGGAGAAAAGGTCTCCAGGCTTTGCTGCTTATTACATAACATTACAATGAAGGAAGGCTTCCTGCTTCTGGAAATTGAAAGTGGCAATAAAGAATATGAAAGAAACAACTACATTCCCATAACATGGAAAGTATGCACAGGAAAGGGAGGATGCAAAGATGGAAGATCAGTCATCTGTGGCATTTGTGTTTAGTAAAATCTAAGATATTTTGGGCCTGTTAATTTTGGTACGTGGTTATGAGTGCAAAGGGAAAAGACACCATCCATGCTGCATCATTCCAACAGCATTCAATCTAGTCTTTTCCATTCTCTCGCCCTCTTCATAACATAGGAATAGAGAGATTCCAATTGGGAAATCCAAGTCCTCAGTGAAAAACTATACTTCACCAGAGCTGATTTAAATAGAACATTAAAATTCCAACAGATTTCCCAGAGCACTAAACAATTGAAGTTAATAATGAGGAAAAATAGGGCCAACATTTTCCATAACAATCAAAATGGCCTACTCAATGTGCTATCTGCTTCAGAGATAAATTCTTAGCCAGCAACCAGAGAAAAGTAGAACTCAACTCATAGCTGAATAACTTACAATGAATTAAAGATGGTGAACTAAATAAATCCACTTTATACCTATCTGCTGTTCTCTCACTGTCAAAGACTTCTGCCTATTCCCTTCAGAGGGCAGAAATCCACATTTCCTTTGCCACTTTCAACATCCAAAGTTTCAAGCACCTACAAAAATGATCTAAAGTGTGTATGTAATCACTCCATACAGAATACTTCCCTAAAGCCGCCAAAAATCCATGCAGCTGTGTTAGCAGTAGTACTTGCTGCTGAAAATGAGATGTATCACTTCCACTGATTGAAGCTTATTGAAGCCTGCTCCAGCTCTCCATCTCCCACTCCTAGCTGACCCTGCATGAATAATGCGAGCCTGAGAAAAAGCAGTAGGATAGCAGTGGAGTACCATGGACTGGTGGAATCTGCCCTGCCACTAGCTTCCTGAAGCATCTAGCCTGATGGCTCTATTGTACGTAGAGGATAACATATGCAATGCATTACCTATCAAATATTGCTTACATTATAATGTGGTTTCTCACATCATCTTCCTTTTCCTCCCACCAGCAGAAATAAAGGGAGGAATTGTCCCAGATTTGCGCTAAGTGCAGTAGAGGGCGGGTAAAACAATATTTTACCCGCCAACTGCGATGGCATGTTTTCACGCCGTATTGTTCCACATTATTTATGCACTCCCAGGAAACACACCATTTCCTTGGTGGGCGGGCACTCATTCACCCGCCCGCCATCACACCGCCACTGCATTACACCGGGCATTATGTTTAAAATCCAGCCGCAAGCTCACATCTCAGTGCTTCCAGCTCACCACTGCTGCATGGAAGACATGGCCCTGAAACTGAAGAAGGCTGCCAGGTTCATTGATGCATCTCTCCAGCACCTTTTGGATGCTGTGGGGGCCTGCCAGGATGTCCTCTACCCCAGTTCTGGCCACAAGATGGGTAGCAACAGAACTAATCTGGCTTGGGAGGTGGTGGCAGCGGTGGTCAGTGCCAATGCCCTTCAAAAGAGGACAGTCACCCAGTGCCACGAGAGGATGAATGATCTCCTCCGTTCCGCCAGGGTAAGTCACTCTTCTCATCACTCTCAATGCACACACTCACAAACCCATCACACATCCACAAGGCCCTCACTCACTGCCAGTTCCAGGGACATCACCATTCACTCTCTCATACAGACCGTCATTGTCCTCATCGCATCCATGGGACCACTCACCACCCAAACGTGCCAGACATGCTTATCACCTGGTTTGGCAGGCGTCCTGCTTATATTTTCTCCAGCTCTATTCATGCAGTACAAGTTGGCACACAACAAGAGGGAGAGGTTGCAGACTAGTGGAGGAATACCCGAAATCAAGGTCCTCATGGACTTTGAAAACATCCAGCTGGCTGGCGAGGAGCTGTACTATTCCTGTGCTGATGATGAGGTCGGCGGTGCCCTACCAAATGAAGATCCAGCAGTGTAATATCCATCAGACAACCATACTGTGAGTGATGTGTCCTGTTTCACAGGCCACTGCCATGCACTAATTATTTCCCCTTGCTTTCACAGGCACATCTGGGAAACAGCCAACGGAGTCCACAACCCAGGGCCTCCAATCAAGCCCCGAAGAAAACTCTGAAGAGGAATCTGGAGGCACCCTCCCTCAAGTCCCATCACAATGCTCATCCACACCCAAACCTTCCACCAGCGCAAAGACACATACCTTGGTGGGACTTAGCTTTAGAATAGCCCTGCGATCACAATCTGGTGAGCATATTGCATTGTCCGATGCACAGAAGGTGGAGGCAGGGACTTCCCAGGTTTCTGGAACTCGGAGGACTCCTGGAGGTCAGAACTTTGCTGAGTCTGAGTCAGATGATGAGCTTCTGGACTCGGTCATGTCACATTTGTTGGAGCTGCAAAGGCAAGCTCAGGAACTTCAGGAAGGGATGTCCGCTGCATTCCTCAGATTGCGAGGCACAACCGAGGAGTCCGTCTGCCTTCACTCTGAGGTGATAGTGCCAGCATGCCACTGCACCTAGTTCAACACTGGCAGGATGGCGGACGCCACGGAGACATTGGTCCAGGGTGTCGCACCTGCACTGCTGCGCAGGCTCAACTTCATCTCTTGGCCTCGAACAGTATGTGCGGAGAGGGGTGCCGGGCAGCTCAATCTCACTCCAGCTACCCCTGCTCCTCAAGGAGTCAATTTGGGGCCACCGGGCACCCATAGGAAGGAGTATCAGCAGGTGCACACTCCGGGCCCATCCACCCAGGTGATTCTGAGATTGTCCGGCCCATCCGAATGCCCTCTTCCTGTGACCTCAGCAGCTCCAGTTCCACAGGCCAAGGAGGGTGCCACTGCCACACAGCAGGATCCAAAAGCAGGCCAGGTCCTCCAAGTCTTGGCTCTCCAGAGGATACCCTCCAAGTTCATGACAGACAGGGCGTTGCAGTCAGCAGGCTGCCTCTACCTCTGCTGTGGATGTCTGGGAAACACCAAGACATAGCGGCAAGATTAGGAAAGTTAAGGAGAATTAGTTGCACAGCCTGGGCACGGGTATTAATCGCTTGTACGTAATGTTCACTATTGTCAATAAACTTACAAGCTTATGGTTCCTTGTTCTGATGAGCAGTGTTCTTGTTACTCAGATGTGAAACCTTTCTGCACAAGTTAAAGGCAGGTGTTTCAGTCCAGGACCTCTTCCCTGTGCTCTGTGCAGCCTTCAGACGAAAGTGATGGTCCAGTCTCACACTCAATGGAAACATTATTGATGCCTTCACTTCGACGGTGCTTGTCGTTGCTGCCAGAATATAGTGGGCCAGGTACCACCGAGTTCTCTCATACTCTCGGTGTCCTCTCAGCTCCTTTAAGGAGGGGCTGGCCCCCATCTGTGGCTGTTGTTGCTGTGCTCCTGAAGGGCTCGGGTGCTGAAGGCGGACAAAGGATCAGGTGCTTCTAAAATTTCATGACTGTGTCCTTAAGATATGACCCTGGGCACAAAACGCAAGCAAGCTACCCTTGGCCAGACAGGAATCAGACATTCTCAGAGGCTATTTGAAGATTTATGAGTGTCCTCACAGCATGTCATCATCATCCTCCTGCAACTGAGCGATTATTAGGGCCTCCACTGAGTCTCAATGCAGGAGTACTCTCAAAGAGGGTAAGTGCACTGCCATAAGCCAGACTGGAGTCAAACGTTCACAGATGCGATGTGAGGATCTAGGGAATCACCTCAGTGCATGTCATCATCATCCTCCACAAATCTAGCAGCTATGAGGGCCTCCTGAGCATGTCGGCCTCATCTGGCCAGTGTGAGGGCCTCATCCACACCATCATCGCCTCCAAGGACCTCCTCACCCTCATCACCATCGGCGTCCTCCTTATCAGAGAAGACATGAAGCTCCTCCATCTCCTCCTCAGCCAGCTCATCTCCTTGTTGGAGTGCCCAGTTGTAAAGGGAGCAGCAGATGATGGTGATGTGTGACACCCTCTGCGGACTATATTGCAGGGCTCCACTAGAACAGTCCAGGTACCGGAGCCTCAGCTTCAGCATCCCAATGGTCTGTTTCATCAGGTTGCGAGTTGCAGCATGAGCCTCGTTATACCATCACTCAGCTGCAGTCTGAGGTCACTGCTACCTGCGGAGGCCACATCCTCTGTGGGTAGCCCTTGTTCTCGAGGATCCATCCCTGCAGCTTCTGTGGATCCTGGAAGTTGAGGAATCTGTGACTGATTGAGGATTTAGGCATCATGTACACTCCCTGGAAACCATGTGCAGACCTGCAGGATGTGTTTCTGGTGGTCACTTACCAGCTGCACATTCAGCGAATGGAACCCCTTGCGGTTGCTGTAGTCTGCGATGTGTTGCTACAGAGATCTAAGGGCCACATGAGTGCAGTCGATTGTGCCCTGCACCTGTGGGAAACCCGAGATCTGGGCAAATCTAATCATTCTTGCATCCTGGCTGATCTGGTCCTGGGTAAAATGCACAAAATTGTATGCCCTCATGGATGCATTTGTGGTGGAGGCTTGTGAGATCCAACAGAGGTCGCCTGTGGAGCCCTGGAAGGAACCACTGGTGTAGAAATTGAGCGTCACTGTCACTTTCATGGCCACTTGCAGTGAATGCAATCCTTGTCCCCATGACACCAAATCCTGCAGTAGCTGGCAGACGTGAGCGACCAGTTCCCTAGGCATGCGCAGTCTTTGGCGACATTGGTTCTTGGCCATCTGCAGGAATGAAAGGCAGCGTCTATAGACCCTGTGTGTCACTAGGTGCTGGCCTGTGGTTCTTGGGCAGCGTGTTTGGGAGCCCCAGCCGCCCCTTCTTCCTGAGGTTGCAGCTCCTGCCTCTGTGTAGCCAGGAGCCTCAGTCACTCTCTCCTCCATCGTCTTCGCTCCCTGGAGCACTTGGTGGTGCTTTGATGCCTCCGCGTTGCTTGAGTGGGCAGATAAACTAGGAGACTGACCTCAATCACATCGATGTGGCTGCCTGAACTGCCTCAGTTGCAGTGGAATGGTCACTGCATACTGGTTTCCCTAATGCATGACCACTTCTCTTGCCCACCCTACCCCCATCCCGAATGCTTGCGCTCTATATTCAGCAGGTCTGCTCGTGCCCCCCCCACCCCGCCCGAGTTGCCTCAATGGCAGGACTATCCTTAACCCTGACCGCCTGACTCCCCTCTAGCTGGAAGTCCAACAGGCAACCCTGGCAAATGCTGCACAACATTACTGTTCACTCACCTCCGAGTTTCCCGCAAAATGCAGGCCGCCAAGTGCAAGCATTTTATGTGCTATTGTGAAACACGTTGGTGTGCTTTCCCACCGATGTGGATGGACGATCCATCGGGGTGGGGGGTGGGGTTGCGGAGGAAGAATTCCAGCAGGCTGGCCTGATAATGATGTACTGATGTATTACAATGAGGTTCCCGACGTCCAATGGTGGGAAACGTGACCCGCCATTGGTGGGCTGAGTGGACGATCGTGAATTGGTTTCCTGCCATCATAAAACCGATCTGCTCATCCCACCCAATGCCAGTGGGTATGGAAAATTCCACCCAAAGCCTCACTCATTGCAAATGTTCATGTGAGAACTTCCTTGTAAAGTTGTTTAAAATTTACACAATCAGATCCAACATTCCAGTACAGACCTAAACTTATCCTTATTGCTGACAGCAAATAAAGACATGGTAAAGCAGGAAATCACATCTCTGTGTTTGTGTTTCCTCAGCTATCATGGCTGAATATCCCAACTTTATTGCCTATTCCAGTATTATACATGTTTTAATGGGACGATATGCCAGTGGTATTAACACTAATAATATTTAGCTATTCCTAGGTCTTATAGTACTGTATACTTCAAAAATCAGAAGGTCACCCTGAGAATTAAAGACCAGTTAGTCAAATGCAATACGTGAGGAAAATTTAAGCATTTTATGGACATTATCAATGGTCAACTAATGAACCCAGGGGTTATTAGGGTCACTCAGCAGAGTTATGGAAGCTTTTGGTCATGTTTCATGAACTCTTTGAGGAAATGACTAATTTATTGATGAATCTTATTGCGAGGATATAGTATACCTGGTTTTTCCAAAAGCATTTAACAATGTTTTGCATCTGAGGTTTCTAAAGAAGATTATGGCATATGGATAGCAAATTAACTAGCTGAATTGAAAATTGGCCTAGCAGCAAAAAGCAGAAAGTGATGGATGATAAACCGGCAAAAATCCCTCTGGGAACTGCTAAACATTGGAGCTCGCGAAAGCTTATCCTAAGGCCTCTCATGTTTACACTATTCATAAATGATAAAAGCAGTGCACATTAGTAACTTAAACTTACCAATGACACTGAGCTATGTGGAAGGTGAGCAGTGCAGCAGTTGACAATGGGAATACAGGAAAATAGTAATCAGCAAATGCTCTGCAGTCCATCTGGCTGCCTCCCAAAGCTAATACCTTAAATTGGCCAATCCAAGAGAATTAAGTAAATGGCTGATGGCATATATCATGGAAACTTGGCAGGTACATTGACGTTTGTTTGTTATTATTCAGTTGGATATAATGATAAAATAATTTTAATTTTAGACAAGGTGGGTTTAAACAGTACTCAGGAGGTGCAACAGACTCTCATGACAATTGTAAATCAGTCTTTGACACAGCACCCTATTTATACACTTAATTTGGTTCTGAATCGAAGAGGTCTGAGACTGCGGCATCCAGGGACTCCCACTCCAACTTGAACCCTGACTCTACGGGCAGGGTTTTCAGCTCGGCGTCCCGATGTCATCACGCACTCGCTTGATATTTTGGTCGGCAGGCGCGTGCGAGAGTCGGCAGTGCACCCGACAACAATTAAGAGGCCATTAATCAATTAAATAACTGCTATTTTTCGCTGCCCGTCCAAACTTACGGTTGGCAGGCTGGTGAATAGGCCAGATGGCCTTTGCATTTTTTGCTAACCTCATCCACGGGCGGGATGAGATTTCCAAAAGCGAATTAAAAAACAGTAAAAAAATTTTAAGCTCATTTTTAGCATGTCCCTGTTTGTGTGACAGAGTCACCTGTGGGGACATGTTTCCCTTATTTTTCAAATCTTTGTTTTTAATTTTTAAATTTTTCAGCTCCCTGAGACAGCTCTGTGCCTTCTGGAAGCTTTCAGTGCGCGCTCCCCCACACATGCACAAACTTCAGCGCTCGCGCTCCTCCCACCCTCATCCCAGCAGCGCTGAGGCTCTCAGCGCACAGTTCACACTGGCTGGCCATTAATTGGCCAACCAGCGTGAAATCACGGTCAGAGCCAGATCGCGGGTGGCAGACCATTGCGCAGACACTCCAGGACCCCGGCTGCTGCACCCACCTGACGAGGGGAAGATCCTCCCCTATATTTATACTGCCATCTTCACATCAAAATCACTGCCAACCTCGCACCTTTTGTGATGTATTAGTAATAGTTAAGTTAAAGGGGGCATTTTAAAACATAACCATCCTGTAAAGCTCAGCTTTCATGGCACACTGAACACTATGTGGGAAAAATTAGTTTGCATTAGCAGCAGTAAACATACTACATCAGTTCCCTGAGGGAAAGACAACTCTACCTGCGTGGCTCATGTGAGTTTCTTCAATAATATCAATGAGGAAACTCACGGAGGCTGCAGAGGTACCGGCCCATAGCACTGCCTGCTCACAGGAAATTAATGTAACTCTGTGTTGTGCTGTTTGAAGCTATGTGAACTAATTATTTCTGCTTTAGCTTCAAACAGAAAGCAATGCATGAGAAAAGCTCAGAAAAGGCCAATAAGAACGCCAAGTGTACTAGGGGTTATTTCCAGAGGATTGGAATACAAAAACGTTGAGATAATGTTAAATTTATACAGAGCTTTGGTTAGACTACATTTTAAGTACTGTTCATAGATCTAATTGCCTTACTACAATAAGGAAGTTGAAGCAGTGGAGAAAGTGCTGAAAAGGATATTACCTGAATTAAGAGAATGCAACTATCCATTAAAAATTGTACAGACTGAGTGTTTTCTCTCAAAATTGAAGAGATGAAGGAGGCCTGATAGAGATCTTTAAAATTATAAAGAGGTTTGTTACGGTGAACTTGAATATCACCTACCCAACAGTAGCATCATTTACATATTGTTGAGCTACTAGTCAAAATTACTAAATTTTCCAATGATCCACATTTGGAGAGACAATGGTATAGTGGCAAGGCCACTGCACTAGGATTCCAATGGCCTGAGCTAATGCTCTGGGAATGAGTTCAAATCCCACCATGGCAGCTGGCGGAATTTGAATTCAATCAATAAAATCTGGAGTTGAAAGCTAGTCTCAGTAATTTGACCATGAAACTATTATTGATTGCTGTGAAGAGCCCATCTGGTTCACTAATGCCCTTTAGGGAAGGAAATCTGCCAGCCTTACCTACTCTGGCATACATGTGACTCCAGGCCCACAGCAAAGTGGTTGACTCCTAACTCTCTCTGAAATGGCCTAGCAAGCTATTCAGTTTTAGGGCAATTAGGGATGGGCAATAAATGCAGCCTTGCCAGTGATGCCCACATCCTACGAAACAATAAAGAAAAAAAATTTTCCAATTAGCACATGTGGCTGGAGATTAAAGTGTTAGACAATATTAATGTAAACAAAGCAGGTAATCTATTTTATAAAGGAGAAAAGTCTCTTCGCAATGGGGATTGATGGTCTAACAATCAATGAAAATCTATGACCTGAATTGCAGAGTTAGGACAATTCTGAGCTTTGCAAACCCCACCTGGGAAATAGTGCCTCAGAAATTCTGATACTCAGTTTGGGTTGGGGGGCGGGAGTGCAGGTGAAAGTGTGAGTCACAGCGGGCGACCCTGGAAAGAGTTTGAAGACTGTCAGGTGTGGAGGGGGGCTGGGCAGAAGGCCTGTCCCAGCACTCTGGTACTTTGTTGAAAATATCAAAAAATATTTTTAAAAATCACCCCCTCACAACCACACCCTCCCCCCAACAAACTCCCCATGTCTCATCCATGCCAACTCATGCCGCCTCATGTCACCAACCCCCCCCATGGTCCTTCATACCCTCCATGTCAACCTATGCCCTCCACCCACCCGCAATCAGGAAATGGAAGGGAGGGAGGAACTCAGGAAACTTATAATCACCAGGGAGGCGGTACTTAGCAAATTGTTGGATCTGCGGGCTGAGAAATCCCGGGTCTTGGTGGACTTCATCTTAGGGCCTTGAAAGAAGTGGCTAGTGACAGTGTTGATGCATAGGTATTCATTTTCCAAAATTCCCTAGATTCGGGGAAGGTTCCATTAGATTGGAAAATAGCAAAGATAACTCCTTTATTCAAAAAGGAAGGGAAACAGAAAGCAGGAAACTACAGCCCAGTGAGCTTAACATCTGCCATAGGGAATATGTTAGAAGCTAATATTAAAGATGTTATAGCAGGGAACTTAAAAATGTTTAAGTCAACCAGGCAGAGTCAACATGATTTTGTGAAACAGAAATCATGTTTAACTAATTCATTAGAGTTCTTTGAAGGAGTCACTTCTTTAAAAATTCATTCATGGGACGTGGGCTTTGCTGGCTGGGCTAGCATTTATAGTTGCCCTTGAGAAGGTGGTGACCTGACTTCTTGAACCACTGCAGTCCATGTGGTGTAGGTACACCCACAGTGCTGTTAGGAAGGGAGTTCCAGTACCTTCACTCATTGCCAGTTCAAGGGACATCACCATTCACTCTCTCACACACACCTTCATTGTCCTCATCCCATCCATGAGACCACTCACCACCCACACAGGCCTGGTATACTTATCACCTGGCCTAGCAGGCATCCTGCTTACACTGTCTCCATCTCTATTCATGCAGGACAAGTTGGTACACAACAAGAGGAAGAGGTCACAGACCGGTGGAGGAATGCCTGAAATCAAGGTCCTCACGGACTTTGAAAACAGAGCCATCCAGCTGACCGGCGAGGATCTGGATGGGTCCTGTGCTGACGGTGAAGTCAACACTGCTCTACCAAATGAGGCTGCAGCAGTGCAACAGCCATCAGACAACCATGCTGTCAGTGATGTGTCCTCTTTCACAGGCCACTGCCATGCACTGATTATCTCTCCTTGATTTCGCAGGTACATCTGGTAAACAGGCAATGGAGTCCACAACCCAGGGTCTCCAATCAAGCCCCGAAGAAAACTCTGAACAGGAATCTGGAGGCACCCTCCATGAAGTCTCATCACAGTGCTCACCCACACCCTTCACCAGCACAGAGACACACACCTTGGTGGATCCTAGTCTTGGGGCTGCAACCTGGTGAGCACATTGCACTGTCTGATCCACAGCAGGCAGTGGCAGGGACTTCCCAGGTTTCCAGCACTTGGAGGGCTGCTGGAGGCCAGGAATTTGCTGAGTCTGAGTCAGGTGATGAGCCTCTGGACTCAGTCATGTCACAGTTGCTGGAGCTGCAAAGGCAAGCTCAGGAACATCAGGAAAGGATGTCCGCTGCGCTCCTCAGATTGCAAGGCACGATGGAGGAGTCCATCTGCCATCATGCTCAGGTGACAGTACCGGCATGCCAACGCATCGAGGCCAGCACTGGTAGGATGGTGGCCGCCATGAAGACCTTGGTCCAGGACATCACTCCTGCACTGCTGCGCAGGCTTAATTCCATTGCTGATGCCATATTTGGCTTCTAAATGTGTGTACACCAGAGGGGTGTGGGGCATCTCGATCTCACTCCAGCTACCCCTTCTCCTCAAGGAATCAGCCTTTGGCATCCATAAGGAGGAGGATCAGCAGGCCTACACCACCACGACCAACGCCACACCGCACCCCCCCCCCCCCCCCCCCCCCCCCCCCCGGTCATCTATCCAGATGCCTCAGGAGTGTCCAGCCCATCTGAATCACCTTTTCCTGTGGCCTCAGCCGCTCCAGCTCCACAGGCTGAGGAAGTTGCCACCGCCACAGAGCAGGATCCTGAAAGCAGGCCGGGGCCATCCAGGTCTCAGCCCTCCAGAGGACTCCCACCAAGGTCATCACATACACAGGTGTAGCAGTCAGCAGGCTGCCTCTGCTGTGAATGTCCGGGTGGCACCAAGGCAGGGTTAGGAAAGTGAAGAAGATGTACTTGCAGAGCCTGGGCTGTGTTACAAATGTAAATCACATGTACATTCTGTTCAGTTTTGTTAATAAACTCCGAAGAATGTCTCCCTGCCTATGGTTCCTTGTTCTGATGAGCAGTGTTCGTGTCACTCAGATGTGAAACCTTTCTGCACAAGATAAAGGCAGGTGTCTCAGTCCAGGGCTTCTTCCCTGTGCTCAGTGCAGTCTTCAGACCAAAGTGATGGTCCGACCTCACTCCCTGGACACAATACCGATGCCTGAACCTTGGCGGTGCGGGTCATTGCTGCCAGAATGTCCTGGGCAGGCATCGTAGAGTTCCATCATTCTCTCTTTGTGCTTTCAGCACTTTTAATATGGGGCTGGCCCCCATCTCTTCAGCATCTGTGACCAGTGATACTGTGCTCCTGAAGTGCTCAGGTGTTAAAGGCTGACAAAGAATCAAATGCTCCTGAAGTTTCATGGCTGCGTTTCTATGACATTACCCTGATCACAGAGTGCACGTGAGCTGCCCTTAGCCAGACAGCAGTCAGACATTCTCAGACGTTATATGAAGATCAATGGAGTGTCCTCACTGCAGGTCGTCATCATGCTCCTGCAATCGAGTGACTATTAGGGCCTCCACTGCATCTCCATGACAGGAATGTTATCAAAGGGGCTATGCAATAAGCCACACTGGAGTCAAACATTCACAGATGCAATGTGAGGATCTATGGTGTCGTCTCACTGCAAGTCGTTATCATCCTCCACAAGTCTAGCAGCTATGAGAGCCTCCCAAGCACGCCAGCCTCATCTAGCCAGTGCAAGGGCCTCAACGCCATCATTGTCACCTTCAAGGACCTCCTCACCCTCATCCCCGTCGACATCCTGCTCATCGGAGGGGACCTCCAACTTCTGCATCTCCTCCTCAGCCAGCTCCTCTTCCCCTTTGAGTGCAAGGCTGTAAAGGGCACAGCAGATGACGATGTGTGACACCCTGTGCGGGCTATATTGCAGGGCTGCACCAGACCAGTCCAGTCACTGAAAGCAAGCATGCAGGTGCAGCAAACGGTTAAGAAGGCAAATGATATGTTGGCCTTCATTGTGAAAGGACTTGAGTACAGGAGCAAGAATGTCTTACTGCAGCTGTACAGGGCCTTGGTGAGGCCACTATTGTGTGCAGCTTTAGTCTCCTTACCTAAGAAAAGATATACTTACCATACAGAGAGTGCAGCCAAGGTTTACCAGGCTGATTCCTGGGATGGCAGGATTGTCATATGAGGAGAGATTGGGTCGACTTGGCCTGTATTCACTGGAGTTTAGAACAATGAGAGGGGATTTCGTTGAAACGTGTAAAATTCTGAGAGGGCTGGATGGACTGGAAGCAGTGATGATGTTTCCTCTGGCTGAGGGGCCTAGAACAAGGGGTCACACTCTCAGGATAGGGGGTAGACCATTCAGGACTGAGATGAGGAGAAACTTCTTCACTCAGTGGGTGGTGAACCTATGGAATTCTCTACCACAGAAGATTGTGGAGGCCAAGTCACTGAATATACATCGGAAAGAAACGGATAGAATTCTAGACTCTAAAGGCATCAAGGGCTATGAGGAGAGAGCTGGAGTACGGTGTTGAGATAGAGGATCAGTCATGATCATATTGAATAGCAGAGCAGGCTCAAAGGACCAAGTGACCTACTCCTGCTCCTATTTTCTATGTTTCTATGGGCACATAACCACTTGGAACAAAACCAAAGTTGCCCAACCTCTTCTTATGCAAGACTGTTACAGATGTCACACAAGAGACTTTCATTTCATTAGACTGAGCTGGATTACTGTCCCATCTAGTCCTAGCACTACTCTCAGTAACAAAAGTAATTATTAGAAACAAATAAAAAAATTTAAAGGACAATAGGCAGCCCCATAGGTGTCATGTTCACAATGTGTATATATAATTTTTCCCTTAATATTTACAGTCCACTCACACATTTACTTTGTAAATATGGCAACCGCTGCAATGCATCTGATCTTCTATTACTAGTTTTTATGTACATTTGTAATGTGCACAAAGTGGACATGATAGCCCTTTACCCAGTCAGTTTTCATCTGCAAACTATGTGCAAAATATAAAATGCTTGAGTTGCCCATATTTGTAGTCCATTCAAAGATTGCTCAACATGTTCAAATCCATTCATTTTTCAAATCATTTGAAAGACTAGATGACACCGCCAAGTTTGAAAAGAGCAAAAAGGAGAGGAGGTAATGATTTGATTTACCCATTGTGAAGCGCTGACGTATTGAGGGGAGTAAGCAGTTCTGCCATTTTGAGGCCACCAGAAAAAAAATGGGTTGGAGTAAGAGTGAGGATGTAAGAAAGTCGAAGATTCTCTCCCTTTGAAATCTCTTGACTACGGCACAAAACTTCAGAGGAAGAATAGAATTTTAAATTTATTAAAACTAACATTTTTCATTTATTATTGGAAGGAATGATGAAGTATGGCTTTTGTAAATAGGTTGAGGAAGTATAATTAAATTTTAATGTAAATATAAATGCAATGCTATGCAGAACAAAAGAAGGGGGGAAACATATAAACATGCTTGTTATTTGTCAATAAAAGAAATTGGGTGTGATTATTGACCATTGACTGAAAGCATCCAGTCAGTGTAGAGCTGACATTGGAAAGGATAATCATGTAGTTACTTGTTAGGATCCATGCAGTGGTAATGTTGTAGAATATATCTTTGTTAATAAGTGGTCTGCAAGCACATCTGTATCACATTTTCTGCATGTTACAATAAAAGCTCAAGTTCTCAACACACTGCAACAATGTTTAGCTTCAAGCATCTTAACACTTATAGGCCAGAAAATTGGGCTTTGTGGCATGGGTAATTATGATGGTACAGCAGCTAGTTCAGGACAAAATGGCAGAGGCCCTGCCCCGGTCACTGCTGGTGTGGCCCACACCAATCACCATTTTTGAAAGGGAATAGCACAGGCGTCTCACCCCTTCCACCATGCAATCTACAAGAAGAGCCATGCTATAACTAGGAAAGTCATGGAGGAGACCACTGGCCTCTTGAAGCAATGGTCCAACTGCCTGGATTGCATGAGGAGGAGCCCTCCAGTATTCACTGGAGCAAGTCACCTAATTTGTGGTGGTCTGCTGCAGGCTCCACTACCTAGCCATCATAAGGGCATAGCCCTTCCCACAGGGCTTTGATGACCATCTCAGGAGGATGAGGAAGAGAAAGAGAGGAGGCAGCTGGCATATCATCACTCCAGATGGGCTCTGGTGAGTGGCTCATTAGATTTGTTCCCCTGTAGAAAATCTTTAGATCATCATTGCTCCACACATCCTCACCTTACCATCCCTGTTACAAACTATCACCATGTGCTCTTGGCAAAAATCCAGAAATAGAAAACACCACAGAACAGTCATTCCATTCATGTAACAACACTTCCAATAATTCATACAAAACCCAACGATTCACTATTGGGCTTTCGCAGTGCTTGTCTCCTGTTTGTGCCATTACCTTTTCCAGTGCTGCTACAGAGTGCTATCCCAGGGGTTGTAGTGTGGCTGGTGGAAGGCTGCTGACTTATGCTGCGGCAGACTGCACATGACCTTGCAGGGTAACCCTTGATCAGCTCTGGGTTTTGAAGGACACTGGTGATATGGCAGTGGTGAAAGCACAAATGTTGTAATTCTGAGAAAGGGCAGCAGGTTTGTGCACCATGTAGCCCTGGGGCATCACTTTATCAATGTTAGTAATGAATTGGAGTGCGAATTGCTGATCTACTGTGACACTGTGGAAGCTCCCTTGGCCACTAGTGTCTTCATTCATGATGGTAGCAGTTTGGGCTTGCATGACAATAAGTAACTCCTCAGATACTGAAGCAGCTCATGCCAATATGTAGCAAGACCTGGACAACATTCAAGCTTGGGCTGACAAGTGGCAAGTAACATTCGCACCACACAAGTGTCAGGCAATGACCATCTCCAATAAGAGAGAACCCAACCATCTCCTCTTGACATTCAATGGCATTACCATCACTGAATCCCCACTATCAACATCCTGGGGTTACCATTGACCAGAAACTGAATTGGATCAGCCATATAAGTACTATGGCTACAAAGGCAGGTCAGTGTCTTAAAATTCTGAGGCGTGTAACTCACCTCCTGACTCCACAAAGACTGTCCACCATCTTCAAGGCACAAGTCACGTGGTGGAATACTTTCCGCTTGCCTGAGTGAGTGCAGCTCCATCAACACTCAAGAAACCTGACACCATCCAAGACAAAGAAGCCTGTTTGATTGGCAACCTGGAGGGCAGGACTTTTATGATCCCAGCAAAATTCAGCCCCATATCCCATTAACAGTACCAGTAATGTCACAATAGCATTCCTACAGCCATTCAGGACTATGATATGTTCCTGCCTTACGCACCTTCTGAAATCATACTTCATCCTCATCTTGCAGTCTATTATGAGGTACAAATTGGAGATGGTGCAATCATTCACCTCTTGCTTTCACCATCGTCCCCCCCGCTGCCGTCAACTTCCCTACCGCAACCCTTCCCTTGTGCATTACTGTTTTCAGAAACCCAAGAACGGTCCCTTAGCCAGCTAGTGGTGCCTGAGGCTGAAGGTCCAGTGCAAGAACAGACCACCGAGGAAGAAACACTGTCACCAGCTCAGAGACTTGCACTATGCTCATTTTAGAGGGTTGTATAGAGGCAGGATCTGCATGTGGTGAGTCACTGGGTAAGAGTGGGCAGCCACCAAGCCAGGGAGAAACAATAGTGCATGTGCCAGGGTTCTGCTGCAAAAGACTCAAGCAGGGTTCAAAGGACATCAACAGGGTCAGAAGCCGCCCAACATCTCAGTGCTACAATGGATGCTCAGACGCAGATCATGAGATCTCTTTCTTTTAATTATTTCACGGGATGCCAATTTTTATTGCCCTTCCTTAATTGCCCTTGAGAAGGTGGTGGTGAGCCACCTTCTTGAACCGCTGCAGTCCATGTGGTGTAAGTACACCCACAGTGCTGTTAGGGAGGAATTCCAGGACTTTGACCCCGCGACAGTGAAGGAACGGTGATATATTTCCAAGTCAGGATGGGTGAGTGACTTGGAGGGGAATTTCCAGGCGGTGGTATTCCCCTCTATCTTCTTCCCTTGTCCTTCTAGATGGTAGAGGTCCTGGGTTTGGAAGGTGCTGTCACAGGAACTTGGGCAAATTGCTGCTGTGAATCTTGTGTTTGGTACACATTGCTGCTACCGTGCATTGGTGGTGGAGGGAGTGAAAGTTTAAGGTGGGGTGCCAATCAAACAGGCTGCTTTGTCTTGGACAGTTTGAAGCTTCTTGAGTGTTGTGGGAACTGCACTCATCCAGGCAAGTGGAGAGTATTCCATCACACTCCTGATTTATGCCTTGTAGATTTTAGACAGGCTTTGTGGAGCCAGGAGGTGAGTTACATGCCTCAGAATTTTAAGATACTGACCTGTCTTTGTAGCCATAGCGTTTATATGGCTGATCCAGTTCTGTTAGGTTAATGGTAACCCCCAGGATGTTGATAGTGAGGGATTCAGTATGGTAATGCCCTTGAATTAAGGGGCAGATGTTTGGATTCTCTCTTGTTGGAGATGGTCATTGCTGGTACTTGTGTGGCGCAAATGTTACTTGCCACTTGTCATTCCAAGCCTGGATATTGTCCAGGTCTTACTAACATTGATCAGGCAATGCCCCAGGGCTACATGGTGCACAAACCTGCTGCCCTTTCGCAAAATGACAATTAAGGATGACAACACCCCCACCACCCGTCCCCAAGATCTACTTCAGCTCAGCAGCCTTGGCAACGCTACATCTAGAGGTGGCCATTGCTGGAAATCTATGACGGTAGAGAGCACTTCAATGGCTGGGTACCCTCAAAGAGGGGTAAGTAGAATTGGGCAATGCCAGGACCAGGCAGGCAGGCCCCGGCAATTGGGAGGTGGACGGGGGTCGCAGTGCACTGGCAGCATAATTGCCTCCAGGGGCTCCCTCAATGTTCCAGTGAGTGCCCAAAAACAAGTCCCCCCTTCCCTCATCCTGGACCCATTGGGTGACTGCCATCTCAAACATTAAATGCTGGTATCTGTCCCGGTTTGGATTGACTAGCCTCTGCTCGTTGTTTTTCACTCCCTTTGTTTTGCTGCAACCACATTTTGTTTAATATCTTCGTTCCTTTCCCACACTTTTTCCTAGAGTCTCTGGTTCCTATGATTTCCAAAGTCACTCAGATGCATAGGTTCCATCCCCCGCTCAGATAATTCCAGCATCAAATCAGACATTTAAAGCTTTCCCAAACTGTTATCAGATTTTGTCACTCAGCTATTGACCATTCTACTGAGCATCCTGTTTCTGTGTTTCCATTCGCTTCAGTCCGACCATTAAAACATGATCTGGGTTTTGAAAAAGCTGAGGGGAATGGACATTGTAGATGTAAGTGAATTAGCAGAGAAGAATTGAGGGTATTGGCCATAAAATTACCAAAATCCAAGCAAAAATACAGATAAAAAATTGAAAGTAGTTGTCATATGGCCAACATGTGGAATAAAAAACCAGCTAAAGCCATTAATGCTACATCAGTTAGAAACTTTGAGAAAAAGACTGAATGAATATCTGGTTAAGGATGGATTTAATATTATAAGCATAAGTGTCAATAGGGATCATCACACACCATGTGTAACATAATGACTTCTGAACTCATGTTACAACAGATGTCATACAAAGAGAGGAAACCATTCAAGGATAAATAATCTAATGTGCACGGTTAGGTAAGTATTCTGGAATTTTATTCAATTTACATTTGCTGGCAGGGTGAAACTTTGCAGAGCTGTTCCCCACAAGATTAAGTGGGGTTGGTACAGTCTGTGACACAAGGCATTAAAGAAAGTCTACTAAAGAAATAAGTTCTAACAAGAGGCCAATCAACCTGAAACATGGCCTTGATAGTTAGTGGAGTGGAATTTCCAAGTAGGGGAGGCAGTCTTCTGGTTGGAAAACCTGGAATTCCAAATGTTCCCAAACACCATGAAGTTTTAAATCCATGGTGTGTGCACTGTATGGTTTGGGGGGTGTCAGTGGGTGTTTGTGGGGTGTCAGAGGCAGATGGGGGTAGAGATACCATTACCGAGAAGAGATCAGTAGGGCTGTCAGAGAGAGATTGGAGGGAAAGTTGGGGGAAGTGAGGGGAAAGGCAGTGACTGTGGGCGGGGAGGGGGAGGTTGGGGAGTCCATGATTAAGATGGGGAGCCAGTGATTGCAGGGGTGTTAATGAGTTGGTGATCGTCAGCAGGGTCAATGATCACAATGGTGGTGAGGTGATTGGGGGAGTCAGTTATCTTGGAGTTGGTAATCACAGGCCTTGGCTGAGGGAAACCTGGTCGACCAGCATTAAAGTTGGAACAGAGAATAAGGCCGGAATTTTCCGGCCCCTCCATCCAGTGGGATCTTCCGGTCATGCTGAATGGCTTGCCACATCCGCCAGGGTGGGGCCAGAAAATTCCAGCCTAAATCTGAAGATATTTAAATGAGCACCCAGCCCCCTGAGAACAGGTTGGCTATCTATTTCTTGCTCCCATACTCCCTACCCCCACTTCCATTAAAACCGGAAGTCAGTGGGTTTGAGGAGGCTTGGGTTCCAGCTGAGATTTATTATTAGCTTTTAGCTTCCCACCTTACCCAAACCAACCTATTTTTTGGAGGTTAATATCCTCCTGTTAACTCGCTGTTTCTCTCTCCACAGATACTGCCTGGCCTGCCGAGTATTTCCAGCATTTTCACTTTTGATTTTAAATTTCCAGCATCTGCAGTGTTGTGCTTTTGTAAAGGAATAAGACTGATGGCTTGAGTGGCTTTTCTCTTTCTATATGTTCTTGTTTGTTGCGTTCACGCATATTGCTGACTAACCCACATGGCTGGATAATGTTACTTTACCTGCCTCAGGTGCCTTGCCTAGATGCTGTTTCTTTCATGCAGGAGTATAAATATCCAAGACTTTTTTCCAGAGTTTCCTCAGGTTCACTTCCAATCTGCCATCTTAACTTCACCAGAAGTGGAGTGCAGATTCCATTTAGGTGCATAAGGAGGGTTTACAGTGAAGTTATGGGACCGGTACCAAGGAAATTCCAGGTATATTTTTTGTTTGCATTTGTCCAGAAGACAAAAATTCCACGATTAGCCACTTCACCTAACGAACATTAAATTTGAGTTTTAAAGTCTGCCTTTCTGTAGGTCAAAAACCCAACCCATTTCTGCCCTACATCAAAAGCAGCAGGCGAAATAAAACAGCCACCTAGGAGGACCACACCCAAATGTGCTTTGCCTGTGATAATTGGGGTAGTCATCAGTACCTGGCACAAGACAAGGATAAATTTCTCCCCCACTGTCTTCATAAAAAAGTATTTATCAGTCCTTTTGAGTTCATCAAGGAAGAAAAGCCAAAATAGTTATGTATTGTTCCCCAAGTGGAGGAGGATGTGTTTCAATGCGATTGAAATTATGTCATATATTTGTAAGCAAATAAAGTTTATCAAACACTTCACAATGGTGATGCTGTCCTTTATTATTTTAATTGGAAAGCTGTAAGAGAAAATGCTTAGATCAAGTTCTGATAATAGGCAGGAAATAAAGGCAGATTTATTGCCACAGCTTCATGTTGTTATGCCCCATACCACTTCTCCACCAGAGCAAAAATGAGCTTAAATGGTTTTTAACCAGGAAGCCTTGGTAATCCACTGTGACGGTTCTGCATTATGCGCTTTATTTTCTATCTCAATATGACTCGTGTCATTGCAGTAATGCAAACACCTACCGACATATCACTTGGTTATGAAACTAAATCTTGAGTTGAATTTTAACTTGTCTTATGTACTTTTACGTAATTATGTAGGCAATGATTATGTAAATTTCTCTTGGTGCATATTATTATTTACCCTGTTTAGAAATAAGGGACTGGGACAGTTGGTGGATCAAATTGCCTCAACATTCCTAGAGCAGGCAATGGAGGGCTAATCAGCCAGGATTCCCACCACTGGAATATGGGCATGAGGCTAAGTCCAGTTATGATACCTTTGCAGTGGGATAGCCTATGAAAATTCCCTGTGTGTATTGAATATATGGTCACATGAGGGAAGTGCCTGAGGACTGCTGGCATCTATGGAGCATGCCCAGCAACAGCCAATATCAACATCATTAGGGGAGAATGGCAAAATTGGCATAAAATATTTAAAGATATCTTATTTCATCCATATACTTTTTAAAAGATAACAGGGCTCTTCCCTGAAAGCAAAGCTATTTCCCTTCCCCCACAGATTATCATCACTCCTGAGGTAAAGATTTTGGTTGCTAAGGCAACAACAGAGTAAAGGAAACTTTGTCCATCTTTGGTTCTGGAGCACGAGCAGTTACTTGCACCACTAGCGTAGGGAAGCTTGACAAAGATTTCTAATTATATAACACAATCAATACACCTTTTACATTTCAAATTCTCATAAAGCTGGAAAATAACTGTTTATTTTAAGTAAAATAATCAACAAAAGCGACAATATCTTCCCTTCCAGATAAGTCGCTGAACCATAGGACTGTCTAAATAACTCAATTCAGACCACATAGAAGAAATGGCAACACAATTTAATGTCTTGAGTTCACATTGTGAAAAAAACTTACATTTACCAAAATGTTACATTCCTGCAGTTAAAAAAAAGGAAATGCTTACAGTAAATCTTACACTGACAATTTTGCATCACACACATGTACTCTTGTTGGTGCAGACATTATTCATTTCTAATCACTCTCATTCAGACAGGTGTCAGCTCTCATGAAAAGGCCTTTATACAATTACATTGGAAATAGAAGAGTGCGCTTTGTTATGTGTTGCTATGGTGATGAGTGGACAAAATAGGAAGAACCTCCTTGTCTTACGCCAACTTAGTGTGTGCACTCTGCTGTGAATTGCATTCTGTTCAAACTGTGCGGTGTTTTTGCAGATCTGCAATAGTCAAACAGCAAGCAAAATTTCCACATCAATTCAAAAAGCGGGAGCCCAGAAAATTCCCTGCAGGGCCAGAGGCCCACCCTGCTTTCAGTTACCTTCTCTTCGCTATTATTCAAGGGCCTATAGTCTTCAAGAAATGTTACTAAAAATGGCTGCTATTCCTGCCTCAGTGGTTGAAAAGATGCATAATGTATTTCTTCCAACTGCACCATTAGTCAGATTTGGAAAAATGTTGCTTTTGCATATTTATAAGGAAATAGGAGTTTGAAAATACCCAGGTTTTTAGACAAATAATGTACACCTAAACATTAGACACCCACCACTATATTACCATTCCACTTCACAACAAAACATCCATATTACTCCATTACTTAATCGTTATATTAATTTTATTGTCCCCCCCCCCACCCCCCACCCCCCCGCCACCCACCCACGCCATCTAATTTTCTCCAGTCCTCTCCTAAAAGCCTTGACTCATGTTGATACATATTCACTGGATACACCTAGTCCCTGGCCAAAAATGACTATTCTTCATGTGTGAACTTCAATCATGCAGTGCATGCATCATTACTGACCCTATTCTGGTCATCACCCAATGAACACATTAAAACTTTGCAACAGGGGTCTCTGCCCAATGATCGCAGGAATCATGAGTGCTTGTCCACTCCCTAGCCCAAGATAGTTGAAAGCTATTCTAAAACTTATTTTAGCAGCCTTTACATTATCTCCTCCCCTCCCCCCATTACCCCCCTACCCTCTTGATACCCCTCCACCACTAGCCTGAAGATAAACTAACTCCACACAGACCAGGAATTTAATCTAAACTCTTTTTGGTTTGGCTCAATTCCAAAATGGGCAATGCATTTACCAACTGATAGGAACACCCACTTGTTTAATTGATCTCCAATGTAGAGACAAGGTAGTGGAGCACTGAAGCTCCATTTTAGAGCTAGATTAAGTAGCAATGCATGTATTGAGTTTGAGAACTTCTGTGTTCATGTGTGCTGACCATTTCTATAATTATTTCATCACAATAACTTTGTTCAAAAAAAGTTACTCAAACAACACCATAATAACCAAATAGATAGAATCACTTATAAACAAAGACATTGCTGAATGTTTCGATCTGATTTTCAGATACTAAGCTTAAATTGTGCAAGTTACCAAAAAAGAATGGGGTAGAAATTCTGCTTGCTGAAGTTCACATGTGAAGGGTTAACAGGTTCATACTGCATTTTGTGCCATTCTACTGTTAGGCAGGCATTGACCTGTTTATTTTAAATGGATTAACATCTGCCTAAAAGTAGTGCACAATGGAATGTAGCATAGTGTGTTAATCCTTCAAAAGTAAACTACGCCAATCAGAAATCCTTAACTACATTCTACAAAATTCCGATTTTCCAACTTGAATCTTGCTCCTCTTTATCATCTATCCTGTACGTACGAGGAAAGATTGACCCTTGGATCATAACAAAAACTGTCTGCAGCTGTGACCATCTTCACTCATAGTGATTCGAGATAATTGTGTGTAATAAGGGACCGTGTGAAGAAAGACCGGGGCTGGGTTGAGTTGACTAGAAGGCTGTACACAAGTATACATGTACATGCTCAAAGATTAATTAGCATACACTAAATAGTGTTTATATCAGAGTGCTGGAAGCACTGGGAAGTTTAATGATATATGGGCATATGTTAAAACGTACAACATGCAACCTAGTCAGTTACAGGCCTGAGAACGTGACCTCACTGCCTTCGTCCAGTGTCTGTGTAATTTAAGTACTGGCTTCTGTACCCATCTCATTTCCGATTGGAAATTTCCCCTCCCCTTCACTGTAGCTTTGCACTTGCTAGCTCAATGTGACAGAGAATGGATATGGTATGCACGCAAGTGGGCAGCCCTCCCCAACTCCTTACTCTTGCTAAACAAGTGTGCAAGTAACTCTCTTTACTCTCTTTAACAAAGAATATGCATATATGAATACTTGTCATTTCAACGTGCAAGTAACCTCACTGAACAATAAATATCCTACAATCATATCAAAAAAAGAGCAAACATAAATAACAAATTCATATAAAAGCAGTATCTCCGACTCTCAGGTCATTTTTTTCTCCTCTCTTTTTTAATAAAGTTGACCTTTAAGGATTCAGTTGTTTCTTTGCAGCTGACTCCCCTCTCCACAGCCTGGAGGATTTTGCCTGCCTGACAGCATGGGCTCCTGAAGCAGGGTAATTGCTGCCCCAGGCTCTGCCGGCAACAATGTCCAGAGCCCTGGCCCCATTAGTGAAGAGTTAGGGAGGCACAGCTGTATCTGTATTCAGCCTGGTGTCCACATCCTTCACGATCTGCCCGCTTCCTCGCAGCTGGCGCCAGTATTTCAAATGTCATGCTACGAGGTGACAGCCATTTAAAATTTCATACACAAATGTTGGGAGTAAATGAAAACTGAGAACAATGTGGCAGCACGGTGATAAGTCTTAATTTTTGGAGGAGCTGATTAATATTACTGTTGGTTCACAATTTATCACTACTGCCAATCATCATTCAGAAATTGCTTCATAATCACAAGATATGCAATATGCATATATGGAAACAAAATGTTTTCTTCATGTCAGTATTAGGTGCTGGGTTGCTGAAACCATGTCATTTTACGTCAATCGGGTAAGGAGGACTTATTTTTCCTTCATTTAAGTTGTGTTTCTTCATAGTAGACAAAATCTTCACATTGGGAGTCCTGGAATTGTTCAAAAAGAGAAACAGGGTCGTGTTATAAATACTGTTCACATTTGACTTCAACAGTTCATCCATTCCAATAAATTAACAGTTTCATAGCCAAGTGCACTAGCGGCGGAGTAATGACTGTAATTTTGCTATACTAAATCCTTTATTCTTTAGCATAGTCATTCTCAATTTATACTGCGGTTTTTGTGTTAGATGTGAACAGGCTCATATTGTTCATGCCTGCTCTGTAAGGTCAGATCATAACCCAGGATCAATGAAGGTGTATCCCATACCAGTGCTTTTATGTCACAAGTGCAAACTTGCCACAAAAGCACAATCTTCATGGGTCCAATATCATTCCTGCGCATTAAATTGTAAAACATTGAACAAACTGACTAACAGTGAATTCATGTTCTAGGCAAGCTTTATTGACAAGCCATGTGAGGTCGCATTGAATTAATGGTCTAGGCTTAAAAAAAAGATTAAATCATTTATTGCACATTACTAGTAGCTTATTCATATGCCCTGAAGCATAATTCTGCATTATCTAAAAGAAATCTTATAAGGCCAGATAGCATGAGCAATAAATTAAATAAGCACCGCTTTCACCCTAGAAAGTTCATCTTTGTTGAAGCAAACATCTCCAAGTGCATCAAGTTTAGTTTCTGTTGATCAATAGTATTAAGACACCCATATGGCTGCAAGGATTCGTTGCAAAAATATCCGCTGTGGTTGGGTTCAGCCATTAGCTCAGTCCCTCACACTGGCAATAAACATGATTTGTTATCATTGGCAAGTGTTGGCTATTAGATCTAAAAGTTCTACGTAAAGAATCTCAATTAGCTAGGGATTTCCCCAAACCCCACACCATCTACTCAATTCACAGTGAGGACAAAGCTACACTGGCTGAATATTTTTAAACATCTTAAATTGGTAAGCCTTCATTATTTTAGTAGGCTGAAAATATACGATTTGGATAGATGCAATATTAAACCATTTGTGATAATGTTCCCAAATATACAATATTTTAAATGAAAAGGCTTATTACAAAAATGAACAAAAATAGTCGCAGCGACAATGCAATATAAAGCACTAACATTTCTATTAAAAGAGGAAATTATACAGCAAATGAACCTGGATTTTTAAAGCAAGAAATAATGAAAATGCATGGAAAACTCTTACAGTCAAATGCCAAAGGCTGAAATGAAAGTGTTTAAACAACAAAAGGTGAGCCAATAATAGGAGAAATGATTATTAAGACTGCACAAGCCTTTGAGGCCCCTGACGAACCCATCTCACCTGTCGTGTGGTGTAAAATTCATCAATGTAATGAGTTTTTATAAAATAGAACTAAAATAATAACTTCAAAAGTAAATCAGTATTTTTCACTAAGCCATCAAAAAACAAAGGAAAAAAATAAGAAGTTTAGAAAAGACTACATCACACACAAAAGTATCAAAACAGCACTGTGTTGATTACAGGGAACATTCTGGTTTGAACTATGAGATAAAATAGCTTTTCTCCATTAGAAGTCAGTATTACATTACATATACATTTTTGTTTAAAATGTTTGCTGTTCCAATGCTGATCTATAACCAATGTGATCCCTAATGTTTTAAGAAGGGTGAATAGAGGCCACTAGCCCTGTGAGGGTCATGCAAGTGAAAGCAAGAAGCCAACTGTGATTTCCATCAGCTTTTGGTTGCTGTTGTGAAAATCTCCATTAGCAATTTTCTTCTCTATCCCCTTGCACTTCCTTCTAGCACCAAGGACAATAGACAGTTAATTTGACTTCAAAATTAGTCTGTCACTGATCCCCTCTGCCTCAGCCTGTCATTAAAAACCTGTCAGCATGGCATTTTTAGAAACGATTGTCTCATAAAATCAGGTACGGGGGATTAATATTACATTAACCTTCTAGGACACTGGCTACACATACCAATAAAAAGGATCCTGCAAAGTTAACGCAGGGAATTTTATGCTTTTTATTGCTTCATCTTTGTTTCTCTTCATAACTTATTGGCTGCTAGCCAGCTTTATGACAGGCCATTATGTTGAAACTAACTAAATCACTGCAGAATGGCAGGTTCTAAGATTAAATTAAAGCATTTGTTTATATTGTATATAGATAATCCAGCTTTTTAGGATTAGTTAATCTTTCAATGATGATATCTCCAGTACAAATGCATCAGTTTGTCATTTTCAAATAATATTGCTCCTGTCATAGAATTTGCAAACTGGCAAGCCTTGCATTCAAACACAAAGACTCATCAGCTAGACACAAACTAATCAATGTCTGCACAAATTAGTACCAAAAATGAAATATTGACAGTTCCACTTTCAAAGATACTATAGCCTCTATTTTAATTCGGGATGAGAGTGGGCGGGCACAAGCTGAGGTGATTGACAACCTATTCTAATCTCAGTAGCATTAGGTCTAGGTGATTGAAACTAGCAACTGGCCACGCAGTGGGAGTGGAATGTTAGGCAGACCCACAGCTGAGGACTGAAAAAAGGTTCCAGGGTATTCAGGTAAGTCAAGGGGAAATGGCTTCACTGTCAGGGGTGGGAGTGGAAAGCTACCAGGCAGGGTAGACTTAAGCTTCCCTTTAGGCAATGTGGGCCTGAATACTCCTGCTCCTCCTGGCAGGAAATCCAAAAAATGAAAATGACCTGCCTCTCTGAGGCCGAGCCCCGCCTATTCTTCCCACTAGGTCGGATGGCAGGAGAGCTACAAAGGCTTCCCCACATGAGCCTCTGGCTAAACTAGTAAATTGGGCCCTGAGGATGTGATCAGAGTCTGATCTGCATATTTAGAGAAAGACCCCATTACCTTTCATTATCCCACATGGCTTTCTTGGACAGTGTGGGTTCATTTCTCCCTTGGCACCACAGCTTCAACATGAAAAAGTCAAGCAGATCTCCCACTGGAGCGCGTTTCATTTTAAATTTTCAACCATTTTCAATTATGATGGTTTATTTCACAAAATCAGCTTTTGTCAATGAATTCAAGAACTCCTTACCTATGAAACACTGAAGGATTGTACTTCTATGCAGGAAGGTGCTTCCACGTACTAACGAATGCTGTGGGAATTAATGAATAAGGTACGGTAGTGATGCTATTCCACGTGTCCAAAGTGGGATCATAGCAGTCTAGTGTTTTACACCTCTGAGTGCCAAAATAGCCTCCAACTACATAGAGTTTATTTCCAGAGGCTACAGCATGGCAGCTCATTCGTTTCGCAGTTACATCCCCAACCTTAGTCCATTGATAGGTCTCACTGTTAAACCTATATGCAGAACATGCCGAGAATTCAGTATCCCCACCCATGATAAAAATTTGGTTGCCCAGCACAGCTGCAGCTGTGTACCTCCAAGGCTGAGGGCAGGTAGCAGGCACAGTCCACCTATTTTCACACGGGTCATAACACTGTACTTTAGGGAGCTTATCATGGCTCACACTAGTACCACCAAAGGCAAACAACCTTAGCTTGGCACTGACCACAGCTGCATTGCTGACACCTTCCCGTAGAGGGGCCACCATTGTCCACTTATTGGTCACTGGGTCATACTGTTCCACTTGTTTTAGAGAAACAGAGGGTGATGCTGGTTGCCGTCCTGTGGCTGCAGTGTGCCCACCGACCACGTACAAAGAATGTTTCAGCTCAGCAGATCCATGGCCAAACCGCGCAACAAGCATTGGTGCAGATTTTGACCATTCTTCGTGAAGTGTATCATACACCCAAACATCTTTGGAGACCCCATTTTCTGACCCTCGTCCTCCAGTCACATATACTTTGCAGCCAATTGCACATGCACTAAACTCTTTGCGTGGGCTGGGAATATCTGCTTTTGGAATGATCTCCTTTGCTTTATGGTCTATTAGGTAAACTTTGTCACACATGAAAGTCTGTCCTCCAAGCAAGAGCAAGGCATGGCCAGTTTTACGAGGTCTGGCACAAAGACTTGTCACCACTCCATCATTTTGTAAAATTTTTAATTTGCAGTGTATTGCTTCTTCGATTAACTCTTTACTCTTCATTTGCCTGGTTATAAGCTCTTCCATGGCCACATTTTCCATTAAATAAACAGCTGGTAGTAGGGCCAATCGAACTGTTTGCAATAGTTCTGGCAAACAACAGTGGCGCCTATTCACATCATACTTTACCCACTTTATGGTGGTCTCATACACAAGCTTCTCATCCTCTGTCTCCAGCTCTTCACTGGAAAGAAGCTGCACCAATGTGTCCTTCGGCAGCTGCATAAAGTCTTCGCTTTTGCTGATAGTTGGGAAGTTGCTGAGGCACATTCTCCAGGACAACTCATAAAGCTTAGTGCAATGGTGGGCATCAGAGAGCAGTAGCATTCCAAGACAGTTGGTTGGATGTAGATTTTTCTCTAGGAATTCTGCACAAGCATCCCGTATGTCCTGGAATTGCAGCATATCCCCAGCCTCCAGAAGGGACTCTGCATTTTCTTCATTAATAAGAACACGAGATGAGTAAGCATAGTCTAAGAGAAGCTCCAGAACTTCCGGGTGTATGGAATTATGGAAATTTACTTCATTGTCTTTGCTCTCACGTAATCCTCCACTAAACATAGCTTCAAAATATCGGCTGCAGGCAGCAAGCACAGCTCTGTGGCAAGGAAAGGTCTTTTCTCCTGCATGAAGGAGGACATCTGTGAACAGTCTCTGCTGTCGTAGAAGATTCAGGTGTGTGAGAACACTGTCGGCGTATGTAGTTTTGTGGAAGAGGTAAATATTCATTGAGCCATTGCTGGCTCTTGATTTCCGATTCTCATGCATGCTGACTGACATTCTCATCAAACACTGCAGAGGAAAAAAATGCATAAATCCAGTTAATTCATTTTTCTTTAACACAAGTCTCATAAGTTGATTTTTCTGTTAGTAATTGAAACATATTATGCAAAAAGAACGCTTAGCAACATTTACTGCAGATTTCCCAAACTGCCACCCAATACCATCCTCCCTTTTCAGCCCAAAGGCAGGCATTGCTTTACTGTACTAAAAAAGTCAAATTCCAATTCCATTATTTTGGATTCTAGATAACCAGTGTGGTGGAAGACTGCATTCTACAATTCTAACTAAATGCCTAGTTTTAATATTCATAGGGATTGTTATTCATAACAATCAAGGACATTGGCTTAGGGTGAATGAATAAACCCAGTTTCATTTTTATTACATTCCAGGGTTTTATTACTGTCTTAGGGATTGCATTGCAATGTTTGTACATTGTGCAGGAAAAACCTGTCCAGCCAGTTTTTCCGCTCGCTTCAGGAGTGCGCCATCTAGTGGTTCCTTGCAATAATGAAGAAAGACAGGTGAAGTCTGTGTTTGCTGTCTAAAGCTACACTGCTAAAGCTATAATTATATAGTGCTCACTGTTGTCACTAGGATTCCAATATAAAATGGCAGTGAATGTGTAATTTGTGTGTTATGTCTATTTGAACTGTACACACGGCAAAACAATTATAGTGTTGCCCTTCCACACACTGGTTATGTCTGTTGAGATCATATTATTAACAACAGTGTGCAACATTGTTGATGCCTGTCACTCTCTGTACTGGTGGGAGTAATTAGAGGTGATGAATTGACAGTGTTTGCACAAGAGTATTGCACATTATAGTGTATTAAAGCGGCATCTTATCCCTATAACATATTGATACCAATTAAGCTAGTGGAAACACTAGTGAAATTAACATGCATACCATGCTGATGTACATAAAGACTATCCCAGCATCAAATACTCCCAAATATTAAACACTGTCTTCAAAACAAGTAGTGTTAATAACTCTCATATGAGTGCCAACTTTACTTGGTTAGTATGAAGCTCATCTCTGAGCCAAAAGGTGTGGGTTCAAGCCTTATTCCAGCATCAAAATAGAATTATAATAAATATATTAGCACATTCCTTAGCTAATATCACCACTGTCAACACCCCTTTGTCCTTTTGTCTATGACATCTTTGGCAATCTCTTCTTTGCCTCCACCTATCACTAGCCCTTGATCCAACTCCACCTGTCCCACCCCCCTCAAACAGCTTATATTTCACCTCATTTCTATTTTCCTTAGTTCTGATGAAGAGTCATACAGACTTGAAACGTTAACTGTATTCCTCTCCGCAGATGCTGTCAGACCTGCTGAGTTTTTCCAGCTATTTTTGTTTTTGTTTCTGAACAGAATTAGGTTGACACTCCAGTAAGGTGCTAAGGAATTGCTATCATTTAGATAGGCTAAAACTTTACCTGGTGCTTTAGGTGAATGTAAAAATCCCAAGACATTATCTGGAGAAGTTATCCTGATATTCTGACCAACACTTTTTTCCTCAATCAATGCCACCAATAATAAATTAACTAATCATTCATCTAACTATATACATAGGTTGGTGCAGTGTATAAAGTAACTACTGCATTTGCCAATATAGCAGCTTTCAAATTGTGTTTCTATTTCAGTTTCACTCCAGAACTTAAATTGATTACATTTTTTAAAAAATGTGATTTAAAACAGTACCCATATTATTAGGGCCAACATAAAGGCACGATTTTACCACTGCCAATTATTATAATATTTCAAGCCAGCATCAGCAATGGTGCCATTAGATGCAATTCAAGCCATTTGAATTATTTTGCATCACACCTTTGTATGACATGCAAAATAAAATGTGAAAGGGCAGATGTAGTGAAACTGGTGTCCATGGTTCAATTAAAAAAATGAGGCAAATAGATTTATTTTGTATAATTTCATGTACTAAGACGCAAATTTATACAAAATCAAAAAGTCAGTTTAGGCACATCCATATGGCCTAATAAAAACAATACAAATTTTGTCAAGTCAAGGTATCTGTTATTAGTCTTTTAGTGTTACCTCTTAGGCTGTTTACTAACCGCAATGAAAGTGAAACTGTTAAAAACAACTAATTGACCTCTAATAACACTAATATAAATTGAATTATTTTGCAACATCTCGCTATTTATTAAACACCCTGACTTTTTTTGGAATTGCTTATTAAATATTCCATGATGCCTCTAAAGTAAACTGACCCGCCATTCTAAGAACACTTTCCCATCTAAAAGCAGTTAGAACCAGTAACTCTTGCAGTCCATTAACATCGGCCATATCCGGTAACTAATTTACATACTGGCGTTGCACTTTGATAGATACTCAAGTGATCTAATGCTCTAACTTGCTGACTATCTTGGGAGGTAACAGTTCGTTGCTTACATTAAGTATTCTTCATGAAAAAGTCTTTGCCATGTTTTCCCCCATTTCGTCATGAGGTAAATTATATTGCATGGCATCATTGTCTCGTTTGCAATCTGCTTTTTAAAAACTCACTCCTCTTTCCCACACAAAAAGTGTAGGGAGCCAGTATCCTTTTAAGTACCAATGCAAAGCAGCAAAAGGCAGGTGTGCAGATGGTTAGCAGCCCCAGTTACCTGTCTCTTTCACCACGGTCCTGCTCTGCACCCCGAAACAAAAAAAAGTGAAACGCAGTGACATTAGGCCGCTTTCCTTCTGATGGTGCTTTCCTTCCCTAACGTTTCCTTTGAACTGAATAAACACAATCGTCGCTGTTACTGTACCTTAGAGCGCTAGCAGCTGTAGCTGAATGCAGTCATTAAGCAGGGTCCCTCACCCGTGCGATTTACTGGGGGTGCCTTCATGTGTAAAAGACCAAGTGCACTTGTAATTTGCAGTCTTTGGCACAAGTCAAAGAAATGCCTGGAACCCATTGTCAGTTGTGAGCCATTCTCTTCATTCTACGGAAGTGGGCGATTCCTCAAACCCAACACAAAACTTGGCTGCTCACCAGATAAAACCCCAGAAGAAGTGATAACTTACACGTGTGAAGCGGCGACTTTCAGCTTTGATTGAATTGTATGAATTTCAACCGCTCCGAGGGCTGAAAAGAATTCCTCATTTCTCTATTGGGGGAAAAAAGCTGCCTGGGCTTTGTGGGAGCTTCAATAATTGTTGCTGGATTTTTTTTAAATGATTTTAACAAAATGCATCCATCACTCCCGCCAAAGTAAACAAGGTATCTGGCAGATCGATTAAACGGTCAGTGCCTAATCTGTGCTCTCTATGACGGACAGTAAAGACTCCACACGGCCGATTAACATTGTTCAAATAAAGTTATTGCGAATACAACCGTGCCCATACTCTCTAGAAAATTATCTACACCAGGGGACAGGGGAGCTGCAGGTTTTCATTTTATTACAGAGATCAAGTTCAACCTTGATACAACAAGATAACATGTAATCGTATCACAAGCTACTGTACCATTCACTTAAATCCTTCAATTACACCCACTGTCTTCCTGTCTTTGGGCAACTCCGTTCCTGTGGGTTCCTTCGCTGCAGAAACTGGGGCTCTGCGATTAGTTTACCCGCTAACGGTTTCTTAATGGTCCGATTGGGGACCATGAGGGGCGCTTGGATCTTACTCTCAAGCTTCCTTCAAACTGCGAGATGGAGTGATGCACAGAACCTTCATCAGACTGGAGCATAGAAAGAAAACGGGTCTCGGACACACAAAAGCGAGTCTCGAGTCCGAAATTGACATTAACATGTAAATTACCGTCTGATGTACCAAATGTTACAGCCACAAAAGCCAAGAGTTTGTTGAATAGATTTTCAGTAATGTATTTTCAAATGCAATTTAAGCCCCCAGCCTCCCCACCCCTCCCCCCGCCCCTCGTTTTACTTACATGCAAACTAGTCGATTCACCAAGGGTCAAATGACAAAGTTTGTTTAAGTTTTACAACGTGCATCCGCTTGCCGGTACCTCGGCTCTGCGATGGAAGATGGTAGAGAGCAGGTTTGGAACAGCAGCTGCTGGCTGCTCGGTCAGAGCAAACAGCGGTTCTTTTCAAACACGCTAGTTCTCACTGAAAGTCTAGGGAGCAAATAGGCAGCCGCACATAGATCGGGTCACAACGGAGGCTAAACAGGCAGAGGGAGAGAGAGAGGGAGCCTGCACAGTAAACAGCCAAGAAGACGGAGCTTTTGCACAGTAGCTCCTAACTGCTGCCTGGTCTAGTCAAAGCCACTCAGCACAGCCACCAACCAGTACAAAGTGGAAACCGCACAACCAGTCCCAAACTGTTACCCCAGTCTCATACTGTTATCCCGTCCCACACTGTTAACCAGGCCCACACTTACCTCACTCCCTGTCAGTCCAGTCCCACACTATTACCCCAGTCCTACACTTACCTCATTCCCTGTCAGTCCAGTCCCACACTGTTAACCCAGTCCCACACTTACCCCTGTCCCACACTGTTACCCCAGTCCCACACTGTTATCCCGTCCCACACTTACCCCACTCTCACATTGTTACCCCAGTCCCACACTGTTACCCCAGTCCCACACTGTTATCCCGTCCCACAGTGTTACCCCAGTCCCACACTGTTACCCCAGTCCCACACTGTTATCCCGTCTCACACTTACCCCACTCCCTTACTGTATCCTCAGTCCCACACTGTTATCCCGTCCCACAGTGTTACCCCAGTCCCACACTGTTACCCCAGTCCCACACTGTTGCCCTGTCCCACACTGTTACCCCATCCCACACTTACCTCACTCCCTGTCAGTCCAGTCCCAGTTACCCCGTCCCACACTGTCACCCCAGTCCCACAATTATCCCACTCCCTTACTGTCACCCAGTCCCACACTGACACCCCAGTCCCACACTATTACCCCATCTCAAGCTTATCCCACTCCCTTACTGTCACCCCAGTCCCACACTGTTACCACAGTCCCACACGGTTACCCCAGTCCCACAGTTCCCCCATTCCACACTGTTACCCCATCCCACACTTACCTCACTCCCTTACTGTTACCCCAGTCCCACACTGTAACCCCAGTCCCACAGTTACCCCATCCCACACTGTTACCCCACTCTCTTACTGTTACCCCAGTCCCACACTGTTACCCCAGCTCCACATATTGACCCTAGTCTCTTAATGTCACCCCAGTCCCACATTGTTACCCCAGCTCCACATATTTATCCCAATCCCACAGCTACCCCAAATCCACATATTTACCCCAGTCTCACACTGTTACCCCAATCCTACACTGTTACCCCAGTCCCACATCATTACCCCAGTAGCTCACTGTTATTCCAGATTCTCACTGTTACCCCTGCCCCACACTGTGGCCCATCCTCACGCTGTTACCCCAGTCCCACACATTAATGATGCCCCCATGTTACCCCAGCCCCACACTGTGACCCAGCCTCACACTGTCCCACGCCGCTTCACTAGTCTCACACTGTGACCCAGCATCACACTGTCCTACACTGCTCCAGTTAGTCTAAGTGTGACCGAGCTTCACACTGTCCCACGCTGCTCCAGTTAGTCTCACACTGTGACCCAGCCTCACACTGTCCCACACTGCTCCAGTTAGTCTCACACTCTGACCCAGCCTCACACTGTCCCACACCGCTCCAGTTAGTCTCACACTGTGACCCAGCCTCACACTGCTCCAGTTAGTCTAATTGTGACCCAGCCTCACACTGTCCCACACCGCTCCAGTTAGTCTCACATTGTGACCCAGCCTCACACTGTCCCACACTGCTCCAGTTAGTCTCACACTGTGACCCAGCCTCACACTGTCCCACACTGCTCCAGTTAGTCTCACACTCTGACCCAGCCTCACACTGTCCCACACCGCTCCAGTTAGTCTCACACTGTGACCCAGCCTCACACTGCTCCAGTTAGTCTAATTGTGACCCAGCCTCACACTGTCCCACACCGCTCCAGTTAGTCTCACATTGTGACCCAGCCTCACACTGCTCCAGTTAGTCTCACACTCTGACCCAGTCTCACACTGTCCTACACTGCTGCAGTTAGTCTCACACTCTGATTCAGTCTCACACTGTCCTACACTGCTCCAGTTAGTCTAACTGTGACCCATCCTCACACTGTCCCACACCGCTCCAGTTAGGCTCACACTCTGACCCAGTCTCACACTGTCCCACACCGCTCCAGTTAGTCTCACACTCTGATTCAGTCTCACACTGTCCTACACTGCTCCATTTAGTCTAACTGTGACCCAGCCTCACACTGTCCCACACCGCTCCAGTTAGTCTCACACTGTGACCCAGCTTCACACTGCTCCAGTTAGTCTCACACTGTGACCCAGCCTCACACTGTCCCAAACTGCTCCAGTTAGTCTCACACTGTGACCCAGCCTCACACTGTCCACACCGCTGACACTGTGACACCAGCATTGTATTCCCGGCTCTCAGTCAAGCTTCCTTTTTTTATTGCGACTGTGTCACAGTCAGGTTGCCTGATGCCGGACGTGGGTGAAGGAAGAAACATGAACTTACCGAAACTTGTTAGCAAATGATCCGGCGTTGAAAATCATAGTCCTCGGCTTGTGCAGGACGTGTTCGCCCTGGTGTTTGGGTTTGCTGTGTTCTGGAGCTGGGAACAACGCTGCGAGTTGGCTGCTGTTCAACAGGGAAATAATCTGCTCGGGTATCGGCCGGTGCAAATTGACTGTCAAAAGAGGGCGAGCTGCCAGAGTGAGTGGCTGTCACCCTCTGCAGTCAGTGTAGACACTGCGCAGTATGTTGCAAAGCACGGGCACCCAGGTGACGGGGAGCAAGCAATACAATGCGCACTGTTCAGCTAGCACACCGTGACTGTGACTGACACTGCCGAGGCTGGGAACGCGCTACAACCCGCACATAGTCAGTGTTGCCTATTTGACACTGAATTGTGAGAGAGATCACATTGCGAGTGCAGCCGACTTGCAGAAGCTGGGGAGTGCTTTGTAGCCTTCCCAAGCAGGTTGCAGCAGTCAGCTGTTCAGCGCTGCTTGTGCCCTGTTTCACTGCGCTCTGACTGTCTTTAAAGTGAACCAATTCGTGGTGGGCTGATATCACCAGCAGCGAATTCCCAGCCCAAAGCCAGTGCAGGAAACGTCCTGAGGACCAGAGCTACTTATTAGGGAGCTGATCTGGAGGCAGTATTTTGATAGGCTGTTATCTTCACAAAATGTTATCTATTTTCTTCCTTTCGCAGAAGAAACAGTCTGACAGGAAAGCATGTGCTATCTAAATGCATTCACCCACTAGGGAGCAATGCTGACAGATTATTTCCCCTAGTTTTAACCATTTTGTCTTAAGTATAGCCTTTACGATTAAAGTTCACACTCTATACTCACACACTCACTCACACTCACTCACACAGATCATGTGCATTAACATTTTATTATTTTTTAACATCACTATCATTAGCAATGGGACATTTTCCACAGTTAGTGTAGGTAATGCCATCTCCATCTTGGTCAGTATGAATACCCCTGTTTTTCAATTGTTGTTACATAGGTAAGCATGGACTATATAGTATAAACACTGCTGCATCCATATCAGTCACTGTAAACAATACCATTTCAACATTGGCCCTGTGTGGATAGTGTTATGTTCATGTTAGTTAATGTAAACAATGATAGATTCTGTGTAAGTGAATGTGGTTTTTATTTTTTATCTTTCATGGGATGTGGACAAGGCCAGCATTTCTTGCTCATTCCTAATTGCCCTTGAACTGAGTGACTTGCTAAGGCCATTTCAGAGGGCAGTTGAGGCAACTACATTGCTATGGGTCTGGAGTCACATGTAGGACAGACGAGGTAAGGATGGCAGATTTCCTTCCCTAAAGGATATTAGTGAACCAGATTAGTTCTTATAACAATCAGTGATCGTTTCATGATCATTACTGAGACTAGCTTTCAATTCCAGTTTTAAAAAAAGTCTAAATTCATGGTGGGATTTGAATCCAGGACCCTAGAGCATTAGCCTAGGTCTCAAAAATCATTAGCCTAGTGGCATTACCACTATGGCACCATGTCCCCTAGCTTGCCCTAGCTTTGTGAATATAACTTGCAAATGTACATATCAGTCAAAGAGTGCAGTGTTCATACTCTGTATAAATAACACAGTTTATATCAGGGAAATGTTGGCCACAAAACTAAATAACCAGGGATCGTGGTGCACGATTAACCAGATGCAGGGAGCACACTAATTTGGCCTACTCATTCAAATGATTGTAGCATTCGGCCAGCACAAAGGCATTGTTGAGTGGCTGCATGAATGATCAGGGGCGCAAAATTCTGAGAAGCTAGCACAAGTTCAAGCTAGTCTACAATACTTCAAGGCAACTTGCAATTCTTAAAGGGGGAGTGCATTTTAGCTGGAGTAGGTGCTTGAGGTCATTGTGAATTTGACCTGTGAGGGTTCCAACAAATGATATAACACAGTAAAGAGTAGGGTCCAAGATTTTCCAATGCTGCACTGGAGGCTGTGGGGTAGGAAGTGAAGAGCAGCAGAGATCCCTTCTAGCCACAAGTTCCCCCAAACAGTCAGTGTGACCAGATACCTGTAGAGGTCAATGCCATGAGTCTATACCCAAGTACCTATTTTCAGTGCCACCAGGAGTTCAATAACTTCACACGAGTGATCAAGGTTCCCGAATGTATCTTCAAATGCCATTACCCACCAACTTCCCCAGATGCCTCTGCTCAATGCACTACACTCCAACACTCACCTACCAACAATCTGTATCATTCACAATTCATACCAAACTCTTGTAGTATCACTTTACTATCACATACTTAGCACTGCTTGATGAAAGCCTCATACTCACATTTTACAGTTTGTACACACTGCCAGATATTCAACCACAACAGCCACATCATCTAAATACATTGCACTATGTTCACTAACACACTTCCTGCTCTCTTGCAGGAAAAGGTGGCACATAATTTTTTTTTTATTCATTCATAGGTTGTGGGCATCGCTGGCTAGACCAACATTTATTGCCCATCCCTAATTGCCCTTGAGAAGGTGGTGGTGAGCTGCCTTCTTGAACTGTTGCAGTCCATACACCCACAGTGTTGTTAGGGAGGGAGTTCCAGGATTTTGACCCAGCAACAGTGAAGGAGCAGCGATATATTTCCATGTCAGGATGGTGAGTGGCTTGGAGGGGAACTTCCAGGTGATGGTGTTCCCATGTGTCTGCTGCACTTGTCCTTCTAGACGGTAGTGGTCTTGGGTTTGGAAGGTGCTGTCGAACGAGCCTTAGTGAGTTCCTACAGTACATACTATAAATAGTATACACACTGCTGCCACTG
The DNA here is from genome assembly GCF_017639515.1 of Carcharodon carcharias. NCBI lineage: Eukaryota > Metazoa > Chordata > Chondrichthyes > Lamniformes > Lamnidae > Carcharodon > Carcharodon carcharias. Next base: position 157,336,680 of record NC_054470.1, read on the forward strand.
TGTGCCACTGATGGAGGGAGTGAATGTTTGTTGCTGAGGTACCAATCAAGCAGGCTGCTTTGTCCTGGATGGTGTCAAGTTTCTCGAAATTGTTGGAGCTGCATTCACCCAGGCAAGTGTAGATTATTCCATCACACTCCTGATTTGTGCCTTGTAGATGGTGGACAGGCTTTGGGGAGTCAGGAGGGGAGTTACTGTCTGCAAGATTCCTAGTCTTTGACCTGCCCTTGTAGCCACAGTATTTATGTGGTTTGCCCAGTTCAGTTTCTGGTCAATGGTGACCCCCAGGATGTTGTTAGATGGGGATTCAGCAATGGTAATGTCATTAAATGTCAAGGGGAGATGGTTAGATTCTCTCTTGTTGGAGATGGTTATTGCTTGGCACTTGTGTGGCATGAATGTTACTTATCACTTGTCAGCCCAAGCCTGGATACTATCCAAGTCCTGCTGCATTTGGACATGAACTGCTTCAATATCTGTGGAGTCAAGAAAGGTGCTGAACATTGTGCAATCATCAGCGAACATCCCCACTTCTGACCTTATGATGGAAGGAAGATCATTGATGAAGCAGCTGAAGATGGCTGGACCTAGGACATTACCCTGAGCAACTCCTGCAGTGATGTCCTGGAACTGAGATGATTAACTGCCAACAACCACAACCATCTTCCTTTGTGCTAAGTATGACTCTAACCAGCAGAGATCTTTCCCCCAATTCCAACTGACTCAGCTTTGCTAGGGCCCTTTGATGCCACACTTGGTCAAATGCGGCCTTGATGTCAAGGCCAATCACTCTCGCCTCGCCTCTGGAGTTCAGCTCTTTTGTCCAAATTTGAACCAAAGCTGTAATGAAGTTAATGAGTGACCCTGACGGAACCCAAACTAAGCGTCCGGGAGCAGGTTATTGCTAAGCAAGTGTCGCACTGTTGTTGAAGCATTCCATCCCTTTACTGATGATAGAGAGTAGACTGATGGGGCAGCAATTGCCCATGTTGGATTTGTCCTGCTGTTTGTGTACAGGGCATATCTGTACTTGAACAGCTTGGCTAGGGGGCGGCAAGTTCTGGAGCACAAGTCTTCAGTGCTCTTGCTGGAATATTATCAGGGCCATAACCTTTGTAGTTTCCAGTACCTTCAGCCATTTTTTGATATCACGTGGAGTAAATTGAATTGGCTGAAGACTGGCACCAGTAATGCTGGGGACCTCAGAAGGAAGTCAAGATGGATCATCCACTTGGCACTTCTGGCTGAAGATTGTTGCAAATGCTCCAGCCTTACCTTTTGCACTGATGTGCTGTGCTCCCCCATCATTGAGGATGGGGATATTTGTGGAGCAGCCTCCTCCAATGAGTTGTTTAATTGTCCACCACCATTCACGACTGGATGTGGCAAGATTGCGGAACCCAATCTGATCTGTTGGTTGTGAAATTGCTTAGCTCTGTCTATTGCTTGCTGCTTATGCTGTTTGACATGCAAGTAGTCCTGTGTTGTAGCTTCACCAGTTAGACACCTCATTTTTAGGTATGTCTGGTGCTGCTCCTGGCATGCCCTCCTGCACTTTTTTTTATTCAACTAGGGTTGATCCCCTGGCTTGTAGTAATGGTAGAATGAGGGATATGCCAGCCCACAAGGGCACAGATTGCGGTTGAATACAATTCTGCCGCTGCTGATGGCTCAGAGCACCTCATGGATGCCCAGTCTTGAGTTGCTAGGTCTGTTCAAAATCTATCCCATTTAGCACAGTGGTAGTGCCACACAACATGAAGGAGGGTATCCTCAATGTGAAGGTGGGACTTAGTCTCCACAATGACTGTGCGGTGGTCACTCCTACCAATACTGTCATGGACAGATGCATCTGCAGCATGATGATAAGGTCAAGTATGTTTTTCCCTCTTGTTGGTTCCCTCACCGCAGACCCAGTCTAGCAGTTATGTCCTTTAGCACTTGGCCATCTTGGTCTGTAGTGGTGCTACCAAGACACTCTTAGTGATGGACATTGTAGTCCAGCAACCAGAGTACATTCTGCCACCCTCAGTGCTTCCTCCAAGTGGTGTTCAACATGAAGGAGTACTGATTCATCGGCTGATGGAGGGCGGTGGGGGGTGGCAGCAGGGGGTGGCACTACGTGATAAACAACAGGCAATTTCCTTGCCCATGTTTGACCTGATGCCATGACTTCATGGGGTCTAGAGTGGATGTTGAGACTCCCAATGCAACTCCCTCCCAACTGAATACCACTGTGCCACCATGTATACTGGATCTGTCCTGCCCGTGGAACAGGACAAAGCCAGGGATCGTGATGGCTGGGACATTGTCTGAAAGGTATGATTCCATGAGTTTGACTATGTCAGGCTGTTGCTTGACTAGTCTGTGAGAGAGCTCTCCCAATTTTGGCACAAGCATCCAGATGTTAGTAAGGAGGACTTTGCAGGGTCGACAGGACTGAGTTTGCTGTTGTCGTTTCTGGTGCCTAGGTCGATGCCAGGTGGTCCATCCATCCGGTGAGTAGCTTGCTAGGCCATTTCAGAGGACAGTTAAGAGGCAACCACATTGCTGTGGATCTGGAATCACATATAGGACAGGCCAGGTAAGGACGCAGATTTCCTTCCCTAAAAGACATTATTGAACCAAATGGATTTTTAACAACAATTGTTTCATAGTTTACTGGTTTCTGGATTACTAGTCCAGTGACAATACCATTACCCACTGCCTGGAGGAAGCAGCACCTAACCGGCAAGGGACAGGCAAAGCTGCGTATCCTCATCTGTCCTCACACTAATGGAAAAGACAGTGCTCAAAATCATTGAATGGCCATGTCTGAGACAGTGGCCAACAGTGCAGATGAAACCAGTGAAGATGACGATAAGTTCATATCTAGTCTTCTTTCTCATATCTTACTTTCCTCTCATCCCACAATCTCTTCTGAAGCTGCAGATGTCTAAATATGCACCTCTTGCTTCCCACACTCCTCTCACCCCACCCTTGTGCTTTACCCTTTCAGATATTGTGATGACCCATGTGCTTTGGGAAAAATATGTATTTTCCTTTTGTGCAGTGTCCCATTTAAGAACAGGGTTAACTGGGGATTATTCTGAAAGAGAGTTAGTTGGTTTCCTGATTGCGCAATCATTAGATTCCAAGAAATTCTCATGTGACCTGGTGCATTCTCCATGGCAACACCCCTACTAATCAGAGTCCACTTGCCAACCAATCAGCACTCTCTTCTCATACGGTATAAATATGTTGTTTCCCCTGACATTGGTATTTTCTTGTGAATTGTCCTGATGAAAAGCTTCAACAAAAAAAACCTCTTTTTTCACCAATACTCAGGTTTTCTTTCTGTTGGCATCATGGGGATTTTTTCTTTTTAAAAAAGTTATTGGTCTCCACGGGGTTCTGTAACAATACCCAAGGGCTGCAACCTGGCCACATAGTGATGGAAGACAGTGATGAAAAGGAAACACCATCACTTGCTCTCACACCCACAGCCACCAGCTTACATACTGACACTGCACATAATTTAGAGGATAACTTAGAGGCAGGATCTGTAAATGGTGACACATCAGGCACAAATGGCCTGCAGCCAGAGAAGGGGACAAGGATAGACAGCTCACTGGAGAGTGATGTTGCCCATGAGCTCTGTTGCAGAGGACTCAGCTAAGCACTTCGATGGGGAAGCCACAAAAGAAAGTTGATGGGTATGCACAATGAAATGCTTGGTGCATTGGCAGGCCTGCCAGAAAGCATGCTTGTGGTCAATATTAAGGAGCATGGTGGAGTCCAGCAGCAACTTAGCACAGGACTTTGCAAAGAGCTTGCAGCCCATCCTTTCCAGTGTGGAATTGATGGTCAACTCCATGAGAATATTCACAAATCCAATCATGATGCAGCATCTGATGGCTGATGTTTCTGCTTCCTTTGTCGCACAAACAGAAGTCACCCAACCTTTGGGTGCTACCATACAAGCTCAAATTGCTGCCACACAGACTCAAACTGCTGCCACCATAGCTGTGGTTATAAGTTTCAAAAGGGCTTTCTGGGTATCACAGTAGCCCAGCAATCTGTCCTCCAACAGATTATTAAGATTGCTGAGGCATCAACCTTGGGGAATAGTATAAACAACATAGAACATGAACCTGCTGTCCTATCTCAGGATGGCAGCATTCATCCACACACCACTGCCACTTCACCAGTGCCCTTCCTGACAGACAGCCAGTCGAAACTGCTGCTGCCCTTACCGAGGTGGTGCTGTCCAAAGCCACTGCTTCTAGGTCTATAGCCGCTTGAGGTTGCCTTGCAAGGCCATCTGAAGTCTTCCCCACAGAAAGTCAGTAGCCTTCCACCAGCCATGCTGAAGCCACTGGATAGCATTCTGTAGGAACACCAGGACAGGCAAAGGCAAATGAAACACAGGCCCTAAAGGAATGCACTAATTGATTAGTTTGTACGTTTGTATGCAAAATGGCATGGTTTGAGTTATAAGGTTGGAATGTTAATTTTTTGGTTGCTTTTATTTTTGAATTATGGCCAATGAATACTTTGATGGAATGTAACAGAAGGAAGGTAAAATGTGGAAATTTAGATAAAGTAGGTAAATGGGGAATTGGGGTTGCGGTTACTGGTATCACAACTGAATGAGTTGATCATGGATAACCTGATCAGATTGTCTCTTCCCTTCCTCCTCCTCCTCCTCACCTTCCTGTTCCTCCTCAACTGGTCACTGTATAACTGGTGGCAAAGGCTCTGCCCTTGTGATGGCAATGTTGTGCAGCATGCAGCAGACCGCAAATCTTGATATACACTCTCATGTGTATTGCAGGGCTCTTCTAGAGCAGTCCAGGCAGCAAAAACATTACTTAAACACCTTGATGGTCTGTTCTACTACATTTCCTGTGACAGCATGACTTTTTTTGCATGAATGTTGCCTACACATGAATGGGTTGGCCATTAGAGTGAGCAGCCACGTTGTCAATGGTTATCCCCTGTCATTCATTAGCGACCATTTAATTTGTTGTAATGGTTCAAATGCACATGACACAGCAGATTCAAAGAATGAAGGCATCACTACTACTACCAGGATATTGAGCATTGACCTGCATGACACCAGCAGGATCAGTTGAGGAAGTGGAAGCCCTTCCAGTTGTAGTATATCTCAGAGTGGATATTTGGTGCCCACAGAGCAATGTTTGTGCAGTCAATGTCACTCTGCACCATGGAGATCCCTGCAACCTTCATGAATCATGTGCCTACTCTGCCTGCTTCTCTCTAGTAAGGGGGAATGAAATGTATTCAGCTCTCTTGGAATACAGAGCCTTAGAAATCTCACTTACCGATGGCAAACTGTATAATGTCTCAAATGTTATCTATTACAGCCTGTAAGGACTATGTAGGTTATGGCCATGGTCATTTCACAGTCATTGGCAATTCTATCTTCACTCTGCTCTGAGGCTACAGCTATGGCTGCTGAAGGTGACACATTTCTTTGCAGAGGTTCAGGCAGGAGAATCATTCCCTAAACACACCTTCCTGTTGAAAGTTCCTCCCTCCTTCATCTCTCAGCAGCTTGTCCTACTGTCACCTCTGCTCATTCGTATATCATAGAAAAGATAGATCATATAACATTGGAACCAAGTGGTAGCTAGAAACTTTCAAGACATTAATTATTTCCTAATAAAACATTCAAAAACATTTTAGTACATTCTGGAACTTAAGTAAGTAACTCGGGAGATAACATATTTTACCTTTTACCATAACTGTAATGAACAATGCATGCAGTTAGTTACAATATTATGCAAAATGAGTTTTCTGTTATGATGTACAAGGGATCCCTTCTTAAAATTGGAGCCTTTTGCTTCTGTAACTGATTAAGCCAGACTACACATACTAGTCTAGCAGTTATCATCATATAATTACACCAATATTTATAGTAATAAAATGCCACCATATTTACTATGCATTTAACAAAATAGAATTGATGTAGGGAAATGTCAGTTTACTGCTTATCTGGAATATTCTCAGAAAAAGAAAAATCACATGCTTTACTTAAAAATGAAAGAACAAGCTGATAGTTACATCAAAGAGATAAGAACAAAATTGAAAGAGGTAAGATAGAAACAAATCATTTGGAAAGATGGTGAGATGGACACAGCCACAAAGACAGGAAGCAAAGGTAAAAAGAAATAAACTATGAATTAAATTAAGAGATAAACAAAGATTTCACAGAACAATGAAAGATATGAATCTTTGCACAAAAATACTGCATCTGCTAGGTTTGGAAATGTATGGATAAAACTATGCAACATAACACAGGATGAGGGCCTGGGAGGGTGGTGGAGGCGGGTTGCCTCACATCCTTTAAAAAGTACCTGGATGAGCACTTGGCACATCATAACATTCAAGGCTATGGGCCAAGTGCTGGTAAATGGGATTAGGTAGGTAGGTCAAGTGTCCCTCACGTGTCAGTGCAGACTCGATGGGCCGAAGGGCCTCTTCTGCACTGTGTGATTCTGTGATAATGTGTGTTGTAATTTGACCCAATAAATAGACTAAAGATTGATTAAGCCACCTAAATGGGCTACAACAAAACGAACTTGCTCAGTACATAATTATGTCACCACCAATTTATAAAAGTTTAATATCCAGATGCATATTTATGTTTAATTGCCTCTGATTGCATGTTTTATAAGTAGTATCTCTTCAACAGAATAATGTGATTTTATTTTATTTTTAACATTGTTAGGGTGATTCTAGGTCAACTCCTTGCTTTCGTTAGGATTTATGATAAGGTTAATGTTACAGTTAATAATGCGCTTTGGACAAATTATTAGATGTAGTGCTAGAATCCTGCAACTTTTGCATTACTGACATCCTTGTCGGTTTGTTAAGATTGATGTAGCTGTTTTGCACAGCCTGAAGAGAATGTAGCATAGTATTATGAACAATAATCCATAACTCTCAAATGCTTTATATTGTGCTTACTTTGCATACTCTGTAAATCAATGAACAAATTTATCCTTCATTTGAAAATTTGTTTTACAACTGCACAAACAGCAATGTGGAGCATAAAGCTAAGTTTGAAAATTAAATGCATCAGAATACTTTTTCAGTTTTTGCAGTAAAACCATTCCCTATGGTGTTTAATCTCCCATTGATTAGTTAATGCCATACAGTTTATGAATGCTAAAATAACCTCCAGCTGATATAATGTATAAATGCTAAAGCAGCCTTTAGAAATGCAAATAATGACCTTTCTTTAGCCTCCTTAAGGATAGGAAAATGTCAACAGGCCTGATCCAGATTCGTATATTTCCATTATTTTCTTCTCATTTTTATCTGGAATGCACTTTCTGGGAGTGTGATGGAGGCAGATTCAATTGAGGGTTCTAAAAGAGAATTGGATAATTATCCAAAGGGAAAAAACATTTGCAGGGCTACAGGAAAAGGCAGGGATGTGGAACTAGATGAGTTTCTCTTGTAGACAGCTAGCATGGACACAATGGGCCAAAGGCCTCCCTCTGTGCTATAACCATTCTTTGATTCTATGATTTTTCACCTAACTGGTCTATTAATTTCATACTGCTTCATTCAACTGGGCAGGCAAAATGGTCTGAGTGAAAGTGTAATCCATTAACTATATTAATATAGTATCATGGTCTCCATGAAAGAAATCTAATTCATTTAGAAGGGGAGCCATACATATTATTGCAGCATAGTTTTGCTGCTTCCCCAAGCTGGTCTTCTAGTTTCTGTTCGGGATTCCTCCAGTTACTTGGCAGAAACTGAAGCAACACTGACAACACATTTTGAATGTCAGGTCATTTTGGAGCTAGAACTCTGCTGAACATTTGATAGATAGCCTATTGCTAAACAGCTCAAGTTCCGAGGCAATCAAACTAAGACAATATTTTCAATAGGAAATATCATGTGACAGTGTACATCGGTCTATAATTGCTGTTAATGTTACTGAAAGGACCATTTCTGGCTTCCGTTTGCTTCAAAAATTTTAATTTGCTTTACACGTACTTGCTTAGACCTTTCAACTACCATTTTAGATGCAAAATAAAAGAAGTGTGTCAACTATACCAAATAAAGAATTTACAATTATCACCCTTCCACCAGTTGCTTCTTCTAATTTACAACCAATGCATAGACATCTCCGACCTTAGTTAACTTTCAGGTAATATGATCCTTTAGGTCCAAAGAGTCCTCACTTATAATCACCCACAAGAGTTAAGAATGTTCCAGAGACTTATTTTGGCTGTTGATAACCAATGCAATTTCAATGTAGGTTCTCTCAATGGGCACAGTCAATGAATCAAAGCTTTGTTGTCCCCAGTGCCAGCTCGACCCCAATAGAATACAATGAATACTACTTCCCCAGTAAATAATATGATAACAACATCCGTGCTGTGACTTGAGGCTTATTACAGGTTTAGTTGACAGTCGTATTGATGAAAATAATCAGAGTGCTTTGAGATCAAGAAGATATACATTTCTAAATGAGAGTTCGGTTTTAACATATTTCATTCTGAGTGTATAAATAATAATCTAAGACATCAGTGGACTAACATGCTGTGCTACAGAGCAGCAAGATATGGACTTAACCACATGCTTGGGTTTCTGATTTCAGTAATTTTGGAAAGTTATTGAAGCATTATTCTAGAGATAGTAAAAATTAAAAAGCTGTAGCAGAAGTCAGCATTGTAAACAGTGAGTCTGATTTTTGACTTTGCTTTTGGGTTGTAATCTGGTGGAGCACTTTACCTCCACCTTTTTTGGTACCTGCCTAAGTTTAATTCCAATGAAATTGATGGAGTGAGTTCTACAAAAGGCAGGCAGTCTGCTCCCTTACATTGCTACTCAGCCAACGAAGAAGAAAAAAATACCTCGGCAATTTTTAAATTAAACAGCCTTTTGAAATAGGATGAAGGTGCACTTGTAATGGCCACAAAATCATCACATTTGTCTTGACTAAGTGTGCTGCACACTACCAACATTTACATTCAGCATTAGTCTTTCAAGAACATCGTGAAAGACTCTGGTTTGCCAAGTGAATTGGCTTAGATTATTGTTTTATTAACTAGGTACAAAAATTATAAATAAACCATACTTCTGGTACCTCTGTTTTTAGGTTGGCATTGTTATAGTCCAATGTCTGAGCTGATGACTCAACAATCAAATTCATAAATGCCTTCTAAGAAAAATATAACCAAACACATTTCTTCTTTTGGAGATTGCTTAAAAGAACATTTCATCTCCTGAAGATGTATTTTAGGTGTCTTGACTGATTTGATGATATGGTACAGTTTATTCCTCAGAATATTGGCCAAAGAATTCTGAAAGTCCTTGTAAGCCACAATATTGCCACTCCCTATATGATTTTGTACACATTCCAGAGGATAGTTTAAATACTCATTGTCAATAAGCAGCTGAATTCTCTTTGCCTGCTATAGCATGTGTAGCACCAGCTGGGCAAGGATCATTAAGTCAGAACGAATCAAGCAACATTTTTGCGTAATATTTTGCGTCCATCAAAGTAAAGACTGTCAGTTCTGCAGAATAAAACCTTTTCTGCATTTTATATCCCGGGTGGATACCAAATACTGCCAGCACAGGTTAATTAATGCATTAATAACTATTTACACTACTTCAACAATATGCTTTGCTTCCTTCAACCTCAGCACTTCAACATTTCCTACATGAAGCACATTTTGATCTCTTTGTGATAATGACAATTTAATACCAACTTTGTGTTGTTTTGACACGTCTGCTAAGATTGGGATTGAGGTCACCTGAATGCATTTAATTTAGGATGTTTAAAGACATCAGGGAGAAAATACTTCGATCTGGATTTGAATCTGTGTGTCATTAAGCCCTTATCTATCAGTATTTTAATTAACAGGGTATAATAAATTTCAGATACAAGCTTTGATTTTGTAGATAAAGAATAAAGAAAAACAATGAACTTGCATTTATATAGTGCCTTTCATATTCTCAAACCCAAAGTGCTTCATAGCCAATGGAAAAATTCTGAAATGCAGTCACTCGTGTACTGTAGGCAAACGTTAATGTTACTTTTGTGATTGCCAAGTAAGAGAATAAATTTATATGATACACTTGTGCTTTATTCTCATTTCACCTTATCTCTGGAGCCCCAAGTAAATTTCCCTGAATCCATAGGAGAATTAGTAATTGCTGAACATTTCTCATTTTTATTTTGTTTGCAAGCAAGCATCAAATAACCTCTTACAGCTAATATAATACTGACTGAGGAATATGAAAGCAGTTTAGAAAAGGAAACTGTTGTGGCACATAAATTGATTCTTTTATATTGTTCTTCACATAATTTTTAAAAAAAACCATAGGAGAATGTTATAGATTGAATGTTATGAGAAAGTAATGACTTCCTTTTTGATTCTCTTCTAGCTTCAAGAACTAGCAGATGGGCAGGATCATCATAATCCATCTCCTTTCTTTGTAGATTATAATCCTGGAATTCAGTCTGAAAATACTTGGCATTGGAACCTGACCAGAAAGGAACAGCAGTCTCCCTGTATCCAGACATATCTGATAGATTTCCCATCGTTAAACAGTCCTTCAGCCTGCCCTGCACAAGGTCAATCAGCAGACAAATTTATTGTTCAAACACTATGCAATTTGATTTTCTGATTGTAGTTGTATGACTTGGTTATCAATAGGCCATTATTCAAAATGGATATTGATAGGCTTTGTCTCTTTAATCCTCTGACAAATGCTGAAAACATACCTTCCACGGTTCAGATCAAATGTTCAACCATGTCATCTAACTGATGATACAGAGGAGTTATTTTAATCAATAACCAGAGCAAATTACATTTAAATCACTTTTCTAAAATAGAAAATCATCCCCACATGATTCACATTGGCATATGGAAAATTTCCCTTGTGGTGGTTTGATCAACCAATAGTTGGAATAATTTCCCAAATGCCTGTGTAAAGAAACAGAATTCCCAATTTGCAGCAAAACTTTGAACCATAGAACCACAGATGTTTACAGCATGGAAGGAGGCTATTTTAGTTTATTGTGTCCATGTCAGTTCTTTGCTAGATCAATCTAAAACAAATGACCTGCGCTCTCTATAGAGATTTGATTTGTTATTAAGCATTCCCTTAAACGACACACTGGTCATCTTTTCCACAACTCCAGGTTTGAACCAGTCTAATCAAGGTTCCCTCCTTATCATAATACTGAAATAGTCCTAATCAAAGTGACATTCTCCTGAACCATTCTGCAGCCTTTGACATGGTTGGCCACACCATCCTCCTTTAATGCATCTCCTCTGTGATCTCACTGTATAGGACAATCTTCACTTGCTCCCAATCCTAACTATTCAATTGTAGCAGAAGAGTTCAGCAGCAGGAACAGCAACAATAACAACCAAAAGTATTTATATAATGGATTTAAGTAAGAAAGAAATCCAAGATACTTCACAAGAGCATTATAAAGCAAAGTTTAACACCGAGCCACATGAGGAGATATTAGGGCAGAAACTTGAAAGCTTGGTCAAAGAGATAGATTTTAAGAAGCGTCTTAAGGAGGAAAGAGGTAGAGAGGTGGGAGACCTTAGAGAGGGAATTCCAGAGCTTAAGCCTGGACAGATGAATCCCTGGCCACAAATGGTGGAGTAATTAAAATCGGGGATGCTCAAGCAGCCAAAAATAGATTAGCATACAAAAACAGAAAATGTTGGAAAATCCCAGCAGGTATGACTTGAAATGTTAACTCTGTTTCTCTCTCCACAGCTGCTGCTAGACCTGCTGAGTTTTTCCAGCATTTTCTGTTTTTGTTTCAGATTTCCAGCATCCGCAGTATTTTGCTTTTATAACAGATAAGCACAGATATCTTGGAGGGCTGTGGTTTGGAGATTACAGAGACATGTATGGATGAGGCCACTTGAAAACAAGAATGAACATTTTAAAACTGAGGTGGGTCTCCACGCCTGGTGGAGGACAACGTAACACCCATTGTTGGCTAAATGCCAGCGGTGGCGGGAAGAGGCCCTAAATTGGCCAAATAAGTGGCCCAATTGGGCTCTTGGCGTGGGGGTCGTCTGCTATCTTTTTTTCTGCTGGCAAGGTGTCATGGCAGTGGGAACATAATGGGCACTCCACCTGCTGCCTTCCCACATCACCTTGTCAGCCTTGCGCCTCCCAGCCCATCCCCAAATAGTAAAATCCATCTCTATGTCTCCAGATAATGTCTCCAAGGGGCAGCATGCCTATGAGAAATAGGAGGGAGCCAGGGATAGATCCTTGGGAGACACCAGAGGTAAAGGGTGTGGGAGCAGGAAGAGAAGCCATTGCAAGTGGTGCTCTGGCCATGATTAGATAGATAAAAATCCTCTGCAATGGTTTCTCTTCCTGCCTCCTCACACCGTTACCTTTGGTATCTCACATAGATTTATTCTTGGCCCTTTCTATTCCTCATCTACATACTGTCCCATGGCAAAATAAGCCAAAGATACGATGTCAGATTCCATATGTAAGCTGACAACATGTATGTAAGAAAAACAAAAACAAAAATTGCTGGAAAAACTCAGCAGGTCTGACAGCATCTGTGGAGAGAAAGACAGAGCTAACGTTTCGAATCCGTATGACTCTTCTTCAGAACTAAAGAGAAGTAGAAACGTGGAAAACTGCAGATCCTGGGATTATAATGTAAGATAGAATTACAGGGGAGGATGAGGATCAGAATGAAGCACGGTGATGTTGAGGCACATACCCAACTTCACCACGCATCATTTTACATGTCAATGAGCAGGGCCCACCCCCGCTCGCCAACCCGAAGCTTCTGGCCATAGCTTTGTTGGGTTATATGTTTCAGTTTTTACTCTAATGATGATATTTTAATTACTTACATCTTCCCCTGTAATTCTATCTTACATTATAAACCCTAGATCTGCAGTTTTCCAGCTTGCAAAGTAAGTTTTCGTACTGACACAATGGTGGTATGAAGAGATGAAGTATGTTTCTAAATTCAGCGGTGTAAAACTTATTCATTACATAGCTTATGCGGTATAGTTTTGTGCACCTTATAAAGTCACCAATTTTGCTGGACACAGGCAACTCTCAATTTTCTCTGAGAAAGATTCCTTTTCACTCACTGCATCGAGGATGACTGGGCAACTTTCAGGGATATAGTGTATTCCCCTGTCTTGGCCCTACCTCTCATAACATTAAGATTGGTCTGACGAAAACAAATAGGTAATCCAGAAACCACTGGAGGAGGAATATCGCTTGTACAGGGTTTTCCCTCAATGACAAGTCATCAGTACCCAAGCATATCACCTACTGAAACATCCACGGGATTGTCCAATGCAAGCTCAGAGAGATACAAGATACTTGGCTGAATCAGTACTTCAGTCGTATGCAAACCACAAAGACTGGTAGAGATTCTATGATGCTCTGAAATCTGCCCAAATTTCCCAGTCTACTGGTTCATTATCAATCGTCGGTCCTGACGGGTCAACATTTCTCACAGTGAAAGACCAGATTCTAGAAAGATTGGCAGATCCCTTTAACCACATCCTCAATTGATCTTCATCCATCAATGAAGAAGCAATCAACAGGTTGCCATCACTGCTTTTTTGATGACCCTCCCACATTATTGGAAATGACCAACGCAATGAAACTCCTGTCTAGCGGCAAAGCTCCAGGAACTGATGCAATCCCAGCTGAGGTCCACAAAGCTGGAGGTCAATGCCTGGTCAAGAAACTGACTGATACTTTACGTCTATATGGCAGCAAGGAGCCATCTTGCAAGAATACAAAGGTGCCTCCATTGTCCACCTGTACAATGGGGGGAGGCAGTGGGGCATAGTGGTATTGTCACTGGACTAGTATTCCAGAGACCCAGGGTAATCCTCTGGGGACCTGGGTTCGAATCCCACCACAGCAGATAGTGAAATTTCAATCAATAAAAATCTGGAATTAAAACCGTCAGCAATTGTCATAAAAACCCGGTTCATTAATGTCCTTTAGGGTAGGAAATCTGCCATCCTTACCTGGTCTGGCCTACATGTGACTCCAGACCCACAGCAATGTGGTTGACTCTTAAATACCCTCTGAAAAAGGGCAATTAGGGATGGGCAATAAATGCTGGCCTAGCCAGCAACGTCCACAATGAATAATAAAAAAAAACAAGCAGAAAGGAACTTGCCAATCTTGCAACAATCATTAAGGAAGCTTACTCCTTTCCATTGCCGAAAAATTCTTCACCAGAATCCTTCTAAACCACTTAGTACACTTTTTCAACCAGGATCTGCTGCCAGAGAGTCAGTGCAGTTTCTTTGGCAGACTTCAAACATCAGTCTCGGAATGATAAGGAGTAAGTCTGCTTCCCAAACTGAATATCTATAGAGCAATAGCCCTGTCCACTCTGCTCCACATATGTGAGACTTGGACTGTATACCAGCATCATGCCAAGAAGCTCAACCACTTTCATTTTAGCTGCCTTCAGAAGCTTCTAAAGATAAAATGGAAGGATAAAATATCAGATACTGAAGTGCTCACCCAAGCTGGCCTGCCAAGCATCCATATTGAGACAGTCACAACTGAGTTCGGCTCATCATGTATTCAGAATACCTGACACTTGTTTACCAAAACAAATCTTCTATGGACAGCTTGAGTCTGGGGTGTGTTCTCAATGCAGTCAAAGGAAGAGCTGCATGGACACTCGGAAGACTTCACTTAGGAGTTTTGATATTGATTTCAAATCCTGGGAGAATCTCACCCAGGATCACTGCGCCTGGTGCACCCAAACAAAAACTGGTACGGCTTTCTTCACTCAAGTGCATATCAGAAGAGAGAAAAAGCAAAGGGAGAAAACCCCAAGCCAGCAACTCATCCAAAATTCAATGGTCTATGGTACTCTGTTCCACTTGTAGCAGAATCTTCCAGGCACAAATCATCTCAGCAGTCACCCATGTGCCTATCGGAACCCTACCAAACATACCAGATGATGAACTTGGTCATTTTCACCTCGTAGGATGAACAAGAAAGTCACCCATAAATGTAGTTTGAGACAATGTAATTTACAGATTTAGATAATGTAAATGCTAAACCCATTAAATATCCTCAAACTTTGTTGAGTTGTTATTCAGTCTTCATTTGCACCTCTCTCTATGACAATAACAACTAATTAGCACCATTCAACACTGTCTGAGAGAAACAAAGCAACATAGGATGCCTGCTTATGTATTAGGTTTGGCATATGTTGTCCCTTACATTGTTGTTACATTAAGTTCCATTTTCAATGATTACATTTTCATCTTGATTTACAGTTTGGCTGTGTGCAAAGACAGCACAGGGATTAGCTTTAGCACCTACTAAGGCAAATCATTGAATGCATAGGTGCCTCTGCATTTCTAGATACACCATCAACCTGAACAGAGCCCTTCTAATAGTATTGGTATTCCGTTCTGTAAGACTTAATTGTCTGTCAACAATATTGATAAAAATGTAAATTGGTAAGCCCTTACAAAGGTTTATAGAAAAGCAAAATACTGCACATGCTGGAAATATGAAATAAAAACAAAAAATGCTGAAAATACTCAGGTCAGGCAGCATCTGTGGAGAGAAACAGAGTTAACATTTCAGGTCGATGATGCCGTGTCACATGTCAGACTGAAAGAACAACACTTCCAATCACAAATTTAACTGCAATAACAACCCAATTTAATCTGCCATGCTGGCCAACCCCCTAACATGTGTTATCTGACCTTCAACACCAACCCCCCTTCCCCCTCCCAGGTCAGGTATGTAGTACAGAGTGTACGTCAAAGTATCTTATCTGATTACTGTATTGTATCTAATACTCCAATCCACACACACAATCAGCTATCATCATGCCACATTCACCTTCATCAGAGCATTCATGGCTTCTGATGAAAGGTCATCAACCTGAAATGTTAACTGTTTTCTCTCTCTCCACAAATGCTGCCTGACCTGCTGAGCATTTCCAGCATTCTGTTTTTATTATCCTTAAAAGGCTTTTTTGACTCTAAATCTTGGTGACTAATGCAAAGGTATTTTTAAGTTTCTTATTTATTATGCAATCTTTCCTCTATATTGCTTGCTAGGTTTGATTTTTAATGTGTAGTGAATTAGCCAATCTCAGCTGAGGCAGAATTGCATAAGTTGAGGGATTTACAAACATTAAGGGAGGATTGTATAAGACTTTAGAAAGGCATATACAAATTAGCAGAGTCAAATGACTGCATTATAAATTTTGGGAAGAAAAATAAAGGGTGAAATTTTACAGTCCCCACCAGTGGGTTTGAAAGTGCGAGGGCTTGTAAAATGCAGCATGTGGCATGCCCACCACCTCCCAGTTCGCCCCCAACCTGTCTCCCAATTTACTGGGGTGGCAGGGTGGTGGTTGGGGGGGGGGGTGGTGGTGTGGATGCATTGAGCACGCCCTGGGGCCTAATGAAGCCTTTGCCTCATTCTGCTTCTGCCATTATTGTACTCACGGCAAGGGGGAGGCTCACACCAAACGGATAGCCAGCAGCTTTAGTTGTGCGGGCTGGTGTTAAGTAAGGGGCTCTGTGCTTATCAGAGGCCACCTGGCAAGGTCATACCCGCCTTTTAACCCTTCCCCCTGGCCTCATACCAGACACCCAGCCCCCTCACACCCCTCACTGGGGCCTACCAGCCAGGCCCCACCAATACCCCAGACTTACTTTCAGTCCAGCCTCCGTAACCTCCATTTCTTTGGAGGCTGGTTGTAGTCCCAGCAGTGGCCACTGCTTGAACATTGAACTACTGCTGCGACTACAGAGTTGCTGTTCATCCGACTGGCCAGCAGCTCTCTAAGGTAGGACTTCCTCCCCAGATAGGGGCAGAAGTTTCACCCTTAGCCAATCAATGTCGAGTTGAAAGTTAAATGGCTGCAGGGCAGCTAGTATCCCTGCCGACTCCTCGGGTGGTGGGACAGGAAACCCTGCCATCCAAAAACTCCTGCCCATGAAATTAGGTTATTCACTCAATGAAATGATGCTGAAGTATGTGGGAGAAAACAGAGAGAGTGGCATTGGAATATCTGGGTTGGCTTATCCACCATTACTTTTTTTATTTGTTGATGGGATATGCGCGTCACTGTCTAGGCCAGCATTTATTACCCATCCCTAATTGCCCTCGGGAAGGTGGTGGTGAGCCGCCTTCTTGAACCGCTGCAGACCATGTGGTGTAGGTACACCCACAGTGCTGTTAGGGAGGGAGTCCCAGGATTTTGACCCAGCGACAGTGAGGGAACGGCGATATATTTCCAAGTCAGGATGGTGAGTCGCTTGGAGGGGAACTTGCCACCACTTGGTGATGTTCCCATGCATCTGATGTCCTTGAGCTTCTAGGTGGTAGATGTTGCAGGTTTGGAAGGTGCTGCCGAAGGAGCCTTGGGGTGAACTATTGCCTAAAATCGGTGCTGGCTGCTCCTCCCCACCTGCCACATACAAATGGCTGCAGGAGTCTGTGACCCCAGTGCATTTCCCTCCCGTTCACCTGTGTTACCACCACTTCTGGGTTCATTTAGCTCCCACTTACCTTGCTTTGTAGGCACCAATTTCTGCCAAGGCCTACAAGACAGCCAATGTGCTGGTCATTGGCATTCCAGTTGAGGTCACCTTACCGCTAAATTGCCTCTTCTGCTATTGAAACATCATCCTGATTCAGCACCACAAGTCCTTGCAGCTGGGCAATGATGGGCTCTCTTTTCATGTTAGGAATACCACCAGAACCCCATCATGTATACCAGAGTATCTCATCCCAGAAAGCTGGGTTGGATTGCAATGGTGTCTCATCCCACCGGAATATTTTGAGCATGATTTGTTGAAATTGCAAGTGCAGGGAGAAAAGTAAAAAAAAAATAGCTTATTGGGTTTTATAAATAGTGGTGTTAAGTACACAAGCAAAGAGGTTAGGATAAGTTTGTACATGGCGATGGCTGGGTCTCAATTCTAGTAAGATGTACAGTTTTAGGTAAGACATTAGACAGCATAAATTCACCAGGATGATACCAGGGATAAGAAACTATGATTATGAGCAGAGATTTGTGACACAGGAAATATTTACACTGGAACAGAAAATGCAATTTAATAGAAGCATCAAAATTCTTCAGGATGTTTAATAAGGTGGGAAGATCTATTTTCTTGGACTGCTGGAGTGATGAGGGGTTATTAATTCAAATTGTCACTAAGAGAGTAAGGAGAAAGGTTGGGAGAATTGTATTCATTCAGACCAGGCAGTAGTGAAGGGAGAAACCATTGCAATTTCTTATGGAAAAGCGGATAAACATTTGCTCCTGCCAGCTTATACTCCTGATTTCCTAACTTTTCTTCCTGATGCCTATGGAGCCGATTTTATAAATGGTTCCCTCTCCTATCCTCTACCTTTCAAAACCAAACCTCACCACCCCTTGCAACACCACTCCCAACCATCTCTAAAGATATACCCTTGACTCCTTTATTTTCATTAATTAGTGTCATCTTCAAGCTCCTTTTCTTTCCAGTCCTTGAACATGTTGCTCTTTCCCCATTGATCTTTGTCAGTTCTATCACAACTCTAGGATCACCCTGATGAGCAAACCCCTGAACTTTTGCCACTCTCAACTGTCTCCTTAAAACTCTCTCCCCTGCCCCCTCCACCCTTCGCTGTAGCAAATGCAAGTACATCCATTCCTTGCACCCTCCGTCTCCAATTCTTTTTCTTTTCAAAATTCTTGAACAAGTTGTTGCCTCTCAAATCCTTGCCCATCTCTTCAACAATTCCGTTTGAAGCTTTCCAATTGGTTTGTGTCCCTCCCAGGTCACCAAAATGGCCCTAAGTTAGGTCTGATATTCTTTACAATAGTGACTATTGTAAATTATAAGTCTTCACTCTCCTTCATCTCTTTGCAGTGATCGCACAACTGTCCTCCAATGTCTCTCCTTCAATGTCCAGCTGCCTTTTCTTGGATTCATGCCTATTAATCAATCATAGCTCACGCAATAGCTTCTCTTCCCAGCCTTGCAGCATTGCCTCTGGAATTCTCCAAAGATTTAACCTTAGTACCGATTTTCCTCATCTTCATATTGCCCCTTTGTGATATCATCCACAGACATCTTCCACATAGAAAGAAAGAACTTACATTCATATGGTATGTTTTATGTTTTCAAAATGTCACAAAGTACTTTACAGCCAAATACTTTTCAAGTGTAGTCACTGTTGTTTTGTAGGCAAATGCAGCAGCCAATCTGTACATAGCAAAGTCTCAAACAATTATGAGAGGAATTACCAGTTAACTTGAAATTTTGTGTTGGTTAAAGGACAAATGTTAGTCAGAATTGGGAGAACTTTTGCTTTTCAAATAATGCCATAGAATCTTTTATACCCACTTGAACAGGCAGACAGGACCTTGAATTAATACCTCATTCAAAAGACACCACTCCCAACAATGCAGTGCTCCCTCAGCATTGCATTGCATTTAGTCTATTTATGTGCTCAAGTCCTGGAGTGGGGCTTCCACAACATTCTGATTTAAGAGATGTGAGTGCTACCACTGACATACATGCTAAGGTAAGCTCTACATCTCCATTGCATTTGTGCTGTGCAACTGCTTGTCCAAAATCCAGTGTTGAATAAGCCTTCAACTCCAACTAAACATTGGGCAGATCAAAGCCATCATCTTTGAGCCCCAAGACAAATTCTGTACCATCTCCACCTTCTCTGGCTATTAACTCAGGTTGAACCAGGCTGTTTGCAATCTCAGGGTTCTGATTGGCTAAGCTGAGTTTCTAACTTCATTTCCTGACCATCGTAAAGAACAACTAGTCCCACCTTCCTCTATCCTTACCTTAGACCATATGACACTGAAATCCTTCCCGGTGTCATTTCTAGTACTGCAATAATTTCCTGGCCAGCCTCCCATCTGCATAAAGTTCAGCTCATCTGGAACTTGGCTCTTTGTATCCTATCCCACACCTACTAAACCCAAGCTTTCTGCTTTTCATTTGGTCCTTGTCCCCCAACCCCTTGACTCCAATATTTCATTCTTGTGTTTACGTTGCTGCATGACTCATCCTCCATATCTCTGTCCCCTCTAGCCCAACAACCTGTTCTGTTCTCCTGACTCCCAACCTATTGTGCATCTTCCTCCCTTCACACTACACCTGAAGCCATGTTTTCAGCCTCCTAGATCCAGTTTTCTGAAATTACTTTCCTAGGGCCCCCCATCATCCTATCTCCATCCTTAAACCCCACCTCTTAACCACCCCTCCTAATCTCTCCTCTTTTGATTTGACATGTTTACTTGCACCTCCGCGAAGCATCTAGGGTCATTTTTAGCATTAAAAGTACTATATAAATGTAAGTCAGTTGTTGTTGTAGTGGTAGTAGCAGAGGAAAATGCAAAGTGTTGAAATTAGTTTTGGAAATGCTGCAGAGAAGAGCTGGTGCAGACAGAGTGGACTCCTCCTGTGCTGTTAATTTCCATAGCTCTGTAGATTTGACACAGCTGATCACAGCATTCTTGGACAAAGAAGGGAGATAATCAGTCAGGGTTCCTGCTTCTGTTGGCTATCCAGTGGTTCCTGCTAGGAACTGCGTGCATGTCAGATGAGGCAAGGTCTAACTTTTCTGAATGCCCCACAGCTGTATCAACAACTAGCACTCACAATCCAGGCTTATAGGGCAGCATGGTCATTTGGACAAAGTACCAGGTCACTAGATCTTAAAGTCAGTTTGAAAGCGCCTTTAGTAAAAGGAGATAATTTAAAAATATTCTTAAAGCAATTAAATTTAAAATGCATAAATGAGAAAAGATTGCTTTAGGAGTTTGTTGTTAAATGAAATTTCTTGTAGAAATCAGACACATTCTCTTTTGTGTCAATATTTATATTACCAGCCAAAATGTAATGCATGAGTGCCCTCTGCTGACAGAATGTAGAATGCATAAATAAGAAAAGATGAATTTGACATCGGGGGTAGGCCCTGCACGCACAGGGGTAAAATAATGCACAGTGACGTCAAGCGAGCGTCCCGACGTGACCATGCACCATCGCGATATTTCATTGGGCGGGTGCGTGTTGCTCTCCAATGTGCGCCTGCCATTAATTAATGGGCCACTTAAGATCCTTGAGGCGCCAATCAACTGCAATTTTCAGCACCTGTGCAATCTTCGGGTCAGCGCATGGGTGCAGTGGGCAGGCAGAAAGGACACATTTGTATAAACCTCATCCAGGGGCAGGATAAGAGGGCTCAGTGGGGTCGCGAATGTGCTCTGTCAAATACTGATGTTTCAAAGTTACTGATACTTGGCTGTGTGATCTGCAATACTTCAAAATGCATACAGCTGCCTGGTCTGGACTCACAATCTTCAGGTCAGCACTCTGCAGTGAGGAATCTTTTTTGGGCCTGCATGTTTCAAGAGGCCTTCCTTTAGCCTGGGAATGGGAGCTGAACTCTCCACTGGAAGCACCTCCTCTGAGGGGGAAGGGTGGGCTAGCAGTGGGAGGAGGCCAGGAGTGCACATTCAGCACTGCCAAGATGTAGTCCAAGGCGGAAGGGGCCGCAGAAGACGCCACTATCCTGCTGCCAGGGTATACAGGCAGTGAAGCAGCTACCTCAATATGTCTGAGGTGCAGTGCCAAAGGAGGCTCTGTCTCTCAAGGGAGACAGTTAACTATATCTGTCAGATGATGGTCCTGAGATCTCTGCGAACTGTGTGGGTGGACACCCCATGCCAGTGGCTCTAAAGGTCACAACTGCCCTCAACTTCTATGCCTCTGGCTCCTTCCAGGGGTCGGTGGGTGATCTTTGCGGTGTCTCCCAATCAGCTGTCCACACTTGTGTCAAGCAGGTTACAGATACTCTGTTCAGGTGTGTATTGACCTTCATCCTCTACCATTGGGACCAGACAAGCCAGACAGAGCGAGCCAGAGGCTTTGTGGCCATTGCTGGCTTCCCCCGTGATCAGAGTGCTATAGGCTGCACACATGTGGCCATCAAGGCGCCAGTAGGTGAGCCCATTGCCTTTGTCAACAGGAAGGGTTTCCACTCCATGAACGTGCAGATAGTGAGTGATCACAGGATGCAGATTCTACAAGTCGGTGCAGGGTATCCAGGCAGCTCCCACGACACCTACATCCTCAGACACTCCCAGGTGCCGGGGCTCTTCAGTGCTCCAGCCCTGCTGGAGGGATGGCTGCTGGGTGACAAGGGGTATCCCCTCAGAAGATGGCTCATGAAGTCTCTCTGACATCCAAGAACAGAAGCTGAGCAGCACCTCCACAAGGGCTGCAGTAGAGAGAGCCATTGGTCTTCTCAAGATGCGCTTCCGATGTCTGGACCGCTCAGGGGCCGCACTCCAGTACCCCCCAGATCGTGTGTCACTGATAGTGGTTGCATGCTGTACTCTCCACAATCTGGCGCTGGAAAGGGGGGACACTGTGGACGATGAAGACGGAGACGTATTGGTTATGCATGCACATGATGAGTCCAGCAATGAGTCCGAGGATGAGCACGCACAGGGAAATGCTGAGGGGGTACACGCTGACCCGGGCATACTCCAGGGAGGCAGGGACACCCGGGAGGCTTTAATCCAATGAACCTTCAGCTAGTACACCACATATGAACCTCCAGGACAAGCCTTGGCTGTATGCTCCATATTCGAGACCTAAGTGAAAAATCTGCCTGGTTAGGAACATTAACTAAGGTCCTTGGCAATAAAGCTGAATGTCCCACAAAGCACACATTACATTATTGGAAACCATGCACATGCAGAAGAAAAGAGGCACCCTCAGCCATGGTGACATGTCTCAATTTATTACTGCAACCAAAGAAACTTAATGAAACAAAATGAGAAAGGTGTTAAAAATCACACCAACTCATTATGGGCCAACACAAAAGCACCAGTGATAAACCCATGGTGTCTAAGGTGCCTTATGTTTATGTTTTCGGGTGCTACATCTTGGTGCTGACCCCTCGCTGGGAGTCGAATCTGAGACAGCCTGCTGACTCTGCTGTCCTGTTGCCCTCGATGACCTTGGCAGTTGTCCTCTGGCCCGCGGAGCCTGTGCTGGTCCCACCTGAGAGGGAGCTGCCCGTTCCTTAGCTGGCACCTCCCCAGACATCACAGCCTGACCAGATGCAACGGTCACTGGCAGAGGGGTAGAGGAGCTGTCGCCCTCATCCGGAGCGCCCTAAGAGGAGCCCGCAGAGACGACAGGCAGCTACTGCACCGACGTGAGGTCACTTCAGACCTCCCTGCTCACCGTGGATGGATGGGCACCAAGCTGGGGAAATTCGTGCCCAGACCATCTCCTGCACTGGCACTGACCAGCTGAGGTCAAAGCCAATGTGAGGTCTTGCTGGTCCGAGCGCATCTCCAGGAAGCCCTGATGGGTCTCCTGGAGGAGCCCCTCCATGAGAGTCGCCACTCTCTCCATGGAGGGTGCATGGCACTCAGACATCAGGCTCATTGCTTCAGCGATAGTCCGCGTAGACTCCTCCACCATGGACACCAAGCCAAGCATAGCCTCATGTATCTCCCCCAGATGCTCCCGCACACCCGGCTCCAATTCCTGCATTTGATGCGTTGGGGACGACTCCAGAGGCACATCATCAGGCACCGACTGAGCATGTGCCTGGTCCCCTGTAGTCCTCTGACTGCTGGTGCCATGGGCACTCTCTGTCTCTGCCAGCTCATCCAGCAACCGTGAAGTGCCCTCACCGCTGTGCCCCGGTTCACTAGCTGATGTTCTAATTCCCACTGAGGTGCTAGTATCTGCGCTGGTGCCTGCCTGGCAGAGATGGTGTGACACTGGTAAGACTTCAGGCCCCTCAGGTGTGAGAGGGGGCCTCTGCTGCTCCTCCTCCTATCCCTGCTCCGTTGACGCTGAAAGGAAGAACAAGGACAGTGGATCAGTTAACCTGGAGACAATGTCAATGTGTATCCCTGTCCCTCGGATCATTATGCGCACATCCTTCCATAAGCAATGGTCAAGCCATGTTGCAAATTTCAATCACAGAACATTCATCACTGCCATGGCTGTTGGGAGAACAATGGTGACCTCACTACTGGGCAAACATACCTGCCCGTGGCACCCCAGCCTCACCGACACTGGTGGACCTGGGCGCATGGCACCTCTCCAAATCTAGGGCCTTCTGCTGGAAGCAGCTGAGAATCGCCAACTGTGCCAGCCCACTGCCAGTCCTCACCCGCTTGGCGGCATTATGTGCATTCTTCTCCTGAAAAGGAGAGAAGAGCATTGATTAGTGCTACTTGTACCTGGACTCTCTTCATGGACAGCCCACCCCAACCAGAGTGGTACATTGCAAGGCTCCAGTGTCTTCTCATCCCCCTGCTGTCGATCAATCACACAAAGATGCTAGGCCTGTTCCCACCCCTCCATATCCTTGGCCAAATACTGTGTACATCACATCAGGCAACATACGGTCTAACCTTCCATTGCAAGGAGGCACAAGCACATGGAGCGCAGAAGACAGCACATCACCCTGAAGCTCCCCTCCCAGCATGTCATCACCCTTAGTTTGACATGTCCTTGAGTTCCAGCACTGCGCCTAGGTGCAGCTCCTCCACATTGCCCCCAAAACAGTCATGTGGGTCTCAGTGTAACACATGCTGCGGGGGCAGAACCCATCTCTTCACCACCCTTTCAGGGTGACCTCGGCGTGGGCAATATCTGCTGGCCCACCCAGTGAAGGACACATGCCATCAATCATTCACTACACTCAGACTTGGATGGGGGGGTGGCCCCAGGGGGGAAAGCCCTGTTGGTGAGCAGGCCAGGCAGGAGGGTAGGGCAGGGGGGCACTGTGCCCCTCATTTTACCGATGATTACCTTGTTGCCCACCTCGAGGAGGTGGCAGCAAAGCAGGAAGTCCTGGTACCCCAGGACGTGAGGGGGAGGAGGCCCTCCCACATGACCATTTAAAATAGGCTGTCATCACCATTGGACCCGGTGGTCATTGCAGACCTGCCGTCACCCGTCCACACCTGCTGTCCTCGGGAACCATGATTAAGTGACGAATGCCAACATGATACTCACCTTTCCTGAGCACAATAGGTCGTTGAAGCGCTTGCAACAATGGACCCAGGTGCACCGGACCACGTCACGGGAGCTCACCACTTCCGCCACCTCCTCCCAGGCACTTTTGGTCATGTGGGGAGGTCTCCTCCTCCTGTCCTGGGTGACCAGGACCTCTCGTCGTGCTGCCACCTCCTCGAGGAGGGCAACAAGGCAATCATCGGAAAAACGAGGGGCACTGTGTCCCCCCTGTCCTACCCTCTTGCCTGGCCTACTCACCAGCAGCGCTCTGGGAAGCCCTTCCACTGGCCATGATTCGCAGCCTTGGAAAGGCTGTAGCAACTTTATAAAACAGGCCGCAGGGTCGCCATTGGACCCGATGGTCATTGCAGTCCCGCCGCCACCCGCCCACTCCCGCTGTCCTCGGGAGCTGCAATTCACGCTGGGCGGGCCTTAATTGGCCCACCTGCGTAAAATGGTGGCACAGACCCGATCGTGGGCGGTGATCGGGTCCGCACCCGCCCGCACCTGCTCCACCCCTCCGCCAGCCAGAAAATTCAGCCCCAGGATAACCCAAAGTGTTCCCTTCTGAAGTGTACTCAGTCAGGTAATGTAGGAGTATAGTAGAATGTCAACATTAAAAAACTTAGACACTCATTTTTAACAAACTTTTTATCTTAATATTATAGTTAGTCCGTATTATATTTTGAAACTTTAAAACTTGCTAAAACACTGCGCAAAGTATGTCCTATTAGTACCCTATTCATCAGCAAGAAGTTTTCTCTAACTAACCCATTGAAATTGGAATTCTTAACTCAAAATATTTTATGATCTATCTTTTAACCATGTAATATATAATATTTGAAGAGAGAAATGTTTGAGGAGATCAGAGAGAAAAAAATATTTGCCTCTGGATGAGAGTGGAAGTAAATAAATAAATATTGACCAAACCTTCCAAATTAATTTCATTATTTGTGAACCCAAAAGAATAGTTCTAGACAGAATATTTCAAGGGAGAAAATATAACAACGGATGGAATCCTACAGGAATTTAGCATCAGGATTAAGATTAATTTTCTACTGTGTAAAGCAAGCAGCTGAATTCAGAACAAAATGATGTAGAAAGAGGATTCATTTGCCAACTGAAATTTCAGCTGAAGCTTAATTTTGAAACATCTTCTCACAGCAATAATTTGGGAGAGGAAAAGAAGTCAGGCTGATAAGGAGAACAATTCCTGTAAGCAGCCAGCAGAAGTAAAAATTTGGATTTTGAGGGCGGAATTTTCCATGCCCACCAATGTTGGGTGTGTTTGGTGGCATGAGTGGACAATATGGCGAGAAGGCTAAAAATCAGTTTCATGATGTCATGAAACCAGTTTGCAATCGTCCACTCTGCCCATCAATAGCGGACCGCATTTCCCGGCCTCAAATGTCGGGAACCTCATTTTAATACATCCGCATATCATTACAAGCAATTTCCCCTCGTTGGATTATCCGAGCAATCACGCCGATGTGTTTCACAATTGTACAAAAGTGACGTGCACCTGGTGAGCTTCACTTCGCTTGGAAATTCAAGGTCTGTTTGCCTACCTTGCTTCGGGCAGCAGTCACAGGCATCAGCACCAGGCTTCACAGGCAGCACAACATCACTTTTAGGGGGGTTCATGGAAAGGTATCTACCTACCAGACCAGCCATAAGGCAGGGGTGGCTTTTCAATGACTGCAGCACTATGGCTCGCTTGGGATATGGGGAGAAGTGGCATCAGGCAAAAGAAGAGGCTGCAGGACAAGGGCTGTACTGTGGAAGGGGCTGGTGTCCCAGAGTGCGTGTGGGGCCACAAGTTGATCAGTGTAAGTGGCCTCAAGATGGTGAGGGCTGAGGAGGTAGCCCCCAGAGGAGATGAGGGCAGATGGAGGTATGTGGGTGTGTGTGAGAGAGTGAGTGGTGATGTCCCTTGAGCTGGCAGTGAATGAGATGCCAGCGAATGTGTGATGGGATTGTGTGTGAGTTTAAAGTGATAAGATGGTTGCCTTACCCTGATGGCACAGATGAGATCATTCATCCTCTTTCTGCACTGGATGGCCAACAACTTCTGTGCAGCATTGGTACTGATCACCACTGCCATTGCCTACCAAGCTGGAGTGGTGAGATTGGTTGACCTCTTACGAACAGAACGGGGGTAGGGAACATTACTTTGGGCCTCCGCACATCACTGAAATGGGGGGCTGCAGTCTTCCTGCCATTTGGTGCAGCAGTACTGGGCTGGAAGTGCTGAGAGGTGTGCGCACAGTTGCACATTAAATATAGCACCTGGCATGAGGAAGCAGTGACGTGACGGCGTGGCAGGCAATTGAGAGCCTGCCTGCCATCGAAATGGCATGCTTTCCAGGAATTCATGATTAATGAGGCGGGATTGGGACAATACGGTGTGAAAAGCCACCATTGCGGCTAGCGGGCAAAACGATCTTTTTCCTGCCTACTACTGCACTTGGTGCAAATCTGGGACAATTCTGCCCTAAATTTCTGGAAGAAGCTCAAAACAAAAACTGGATTATGAAATTCTGATGTGCTCGTAAAATGGGCTCATTCTGTCGTTTTGGCTACTGTCTCTTAATTAGAATGTCTTTCTGCATAGGTTTAAATAGATATTTCACTTTGAAGGTACAATGATTCCAGGAAACCTTTAGGTCTGAAGGTTTCTTTTTCTATTTGGAAACAATTTTTTTTACTCAACAAAGTAATAACCTTAAAAAAGGGATTCTGATATAAAAATATCTCTTGAATAATGAAAAGATTTTGGGGGTGGGGGAGGAAAAAAACTGAAGCAGAGAACATTATCATTTAAAGTGGTTACTATTTATATAATTAAACTGAAGGATTGTGTTTCATAAACTGAATGGCAGATTTACTTATACATTTTGAAATTTGCAATTGGGTATTTTTCTGCAGGTTATAAATGTAATGTGAAATAAAAAACAAAAACAGAATTACCTGGAAAATCTCAGCAGGTCTGGCAGCATCGGCGGAGAAGAAAAGAGTTGACGTTTCGAGTCCTCTTGAGGACTCGAAACGTCAACTCTTTTCTTCTCCGCCGATGCTGCCAGACCTGCTGAGTTTTTCCAGGTAATTATGTTTTTGTTTTGGATTTCCAGCATCCGCAGTTTTTTGTTTTTATTAATGTGAAATAAATCTCCATAGAGTACAAGGAACAATGAGCTACTGAGCAATTGGTGGTTCTCTGATGATTTTGGAAACTATCCTGGTTGCAGTAGACTCATTGTAAATTAGAAAATGCTGGAAATGCTCAGCAAGTCAGACAGCGTCAGAAGGCAAGCTTAATATTTCAAGTTGATGACCTTATGTCATAACAACTTTCTGTTTTTATTTCAAATGATGACCTTACGTCAAAACCACTTTTTGTTTTTATTTCAAATTTCCAGCATGTGTTTTTTTTGTTTCATTGTAAATTAGAGTTAGTGAAGTAGCTTAGCTATTTTTTTAAAAAGTGGAGGAGGGAACTGCATATTACAGAAAAATCATTGGAGGATTTTTGCTATCTGTACAAAAGATGATACATCCTATTAAAATAAAGTGGAAAAATATATTGCTGGAAAAATATGACCACAGACTTAGAATAAAATATTATTAAGGAATTGGCAAAATGACCCAAGTGAAAAGCCCTGGATCCAATTATCTGGTTAGAAATGAATTTGGAATGAAGCCTTTACCAACCATGGTCCCATTAAATGCTTTTGGGATTATCTGCCAGGGCTTTCATGAGACAAAACATTGCACAAGACGCAATCTGGCTGCGTGGCCCACTGAATCCAAAATCCAACGGCCTTAATTTAAATCAACATCCCAGCCAGACTAAAGACTGCTTTCAATTATTATACTGCCTATTATGTGGATAGATGGAAGTTCCACTTTAGCTCAGAGTATGCCAGAAGACCCAAACTTTTATCCCTGATGGTTGAGAAATTTGTGGACCATCTGAGAAAAGTAAATTATACTGAAAACATTTTAGCAAATTATTCTGTTTCACATAACATTTTAGCTCCGCCTTTTCTGATAGACTGAAGGTGACTCGACCTGACTCTGCCCTTGTGTTGTGGCTTTGCCACTAGGCCAAACTAGCAGAATGAACAAGTTTTTTAGTTAT
Source organism: Carcharodon carcharias (assembly GCF_017639515.1). NCBI lineage: Eukaryota > Metazoa > Chordata > Chondrichthyes > Lamniformes > Lamnidae > Carcharodon > Carcharodon carcharias. The sequence goes on from NC_054470.1 coordinate 157,365,900, forward strand.
TCGTTTACGGGATGTGGGTGTCACTGGCTGGGCCAGTATTTATTGCCCATCCTTAATTGCCCTTAAAATGGTGGTGAACTGCATTCTTGAACTGCTGCAGTCCCTGTGGTGTAGGTAAGTCAGAGCCAGAAAGGGCCAAAAGGGCGCTTTTTTTCTGGACTTCCCTTGGGGACTAGGAGTGGGAGCTTAAGTCTTCATTGCTTCTTCCCAAACTCCTCACAGCCACTTACCCAAGTGCCAGGGATCGGTACTCCGGACCCCAGTGGCAGTGGCCTCCTGCCATCTGCAATTTCGCTCCTGCCTGCCAGTCAGCTGTCACTTCTCATTGATTATGGACAGGGGACTGTAAGGGTCTATGTAGATGAGGCCCAAGCATTCAAGTTTCCTGAGCCTCAAAGTGCCAAGTTTGAAACTGATTTGCTGCCTGCTTTGGCCCATACCTGTACAACTGCCACCTCAAGTTAAAATTGAAGCTCTTAAATTTGCTTTGGCCAATGTACAGTTAGCTGATTTGGCAAGCATTTCAAAATTGTTGATTAAAATGCTTCATGGTTTTCCCATGGGGCAAGAGCCAGTTTAATGGAAGATAAACTTCATTTAATTATCCAAGTCAAAAGATTTTTTTCCATTGCTGCTCTCCAGATCATGGCATTCTAGCAGTTAATGAGATCTGCATTTGGACAGAAATAGAGGAAAAACTGGCCTCTACTTTCTATTGTCCAGAAGCCTCTTTGAACATAACCATTAAAAGACAGCATGTGCTGGGTCAAATTTCCATTTTGTTGTTTTTAAAAATCATTCCAACAGGATTAAGATGATCACAAGAATTTGTGCCATGCCCCTAGCCAAGTTGTTTCTGCACAGCTACAACGCTGGCATCTACCCGGCAATGTGGAGAATTGTCCATGTATGTCCTGTACAGAAAATGCAGGACAAATCAAACCTGGCCAGTTACCGCCCCATCAGTCTAACCTCAATCATCAGTAAAGTGATGGAAGGGCTCATCAACAGTGCTGTCAAGTGGCACTTTCTTAGATATAACTTGCTTACTGACGCTCAGTTTGGGTTCCCGCCAGGAACACTCAGTTCCTGACCTCATAACAACGTTGTTTCAAATTTGGACAAAAGAGTTGAACTCCAGAGGTGGGGTGAGAGTGAGATTGCGCTTGACATCAAGGCAGCATTGATCGAGTATGGCATTAAGGAGCCCTAGTAAAACTGGAGCCAGTGGGAATCAGGGGGAAAACTCTCTGCTGGTTGGAGTTATACCTAGCACGAAGGAAGATGGCTGTTGGAGGTTAATCATCTCAGTTCCAGGACATCACTGCAGGAGTTCCTCAGGCTAGTGTCCGAGGCCCAACCATCTTCAGCTGCTTCATCAAAAACCTTCCTTCCATCATAAGGTCAGAAGTGGGGATGTTCACTGATGATTGCACAATATTTAGCACCATTCTGGACTCCTCAGATACTGAAGTAGTCCATGTCCAAATGCAGCAAGACCTGGACAATATCCAGGCTTGGGCTGACTAGTGGCAAGTAACATACGTGTCACACGAGTGCCAGGCAATGAATGTCTCCAACAAGGGAGAATCTAACCATCGCCCCTTGGTATTCAATGGCATTACTATCGCTGAATCCCCCACTATCAACATACTGGGAGTTACCATTGACCAGAAGCTGAACTGGACTAGCCATATAAATACTGTGGCTACAAGAGCAGGTCAGAGGCTAGGAATCCTGTGGTGACTAACTCATCTCTTGACTATCCAAAGCCTGTCCACCACCTACAAGGCACAAGTCAGGGGTGTGATGAAATATTCTCCGCTTGCCTGATTGAGTGCAGTTCCAACAACACTGAAGAAGCTTGACACTATCCAAGGACAAAGCAGCCTGCTTGATTGGTACCCCATCCACAAAAATTCACTCCGTCCACCACCGATGCACTGTAGCAGCAGTGTGTACTATCTACAAGATGCACTGCAGGAACTCACCAAGACTCCTTAGACAGCATCTTCCAAACCCATGACCACTACCATCTAGAAAGACAAGGGCAGCAGGTAGATGGGAACATCACCATCTAGAAGTTCCCCTCTAAGCCACACACCATCTTGACTTGGAAATATATTGCCATTCCTTCACTGTCGCTGGGTCAAAATCCTGGAACTCCCTCCCTAACAGCACTGTGGGTGTACCTACACCACATAGACTGCAGCGGTTCAAGAAGGCAGCTCACCACTACCTTCTCAAGGGCAATTAGGGATGGGCAATAAATGCTGGCCTTGCCAGCAATGCTCACATTCCATGAACGAAGAAAAAAAGATAAGAATGCGGGCTATCTCAAATTCAGAAGTGTAGGGGAATTGAAGGAAGCCACTCAGAAATTAAATCATGGGATAGATGAAATGTCAGTGGATAGGATAATGGCAGAGGACCGTTAATACAGACAATTTTAAAGTACCACAAATAGGAGGGATAAATAGTAAACATGCTTGCTTATGCACGATATTTAAATAACAAAGGATGAAGCTGAAAGAATCCTAGGGCTGAATTTTCCCCCTGTCAAGGCGGGGGGGGGGGGTGTTGAGCGGGGGCAGGCGGGAGTTAGCACAAACCTGATCAGTACCCCTGATCGGGTCCGTACCGCCATTTTACGTAGGCGGGCCAATTAAGGCCCGCCCAGCGTGATGCTCGTCCAGAAGCACTGAACGCTCCCTGTGCGGGCGGGGGAGAGATTCCCCGAGTCGGGGCCTGCACTCTTTCGTGCATGCGTGCAAAAGAGCGCAGAAATCTCCCTAATGAGGCACAGAGGTACCTCAGGGAGATCAGTTTAAGGTTCTAAAATTTAAATAAAGGAAAAAAAAACTTTTAAAACATGTCCCCATATGTGACAGTGTCACTTAAGCTGGGACATATCAATTAATCTTTTTAATAATTTTTATTGAATTTTAAAACAATTCATGAAAACTCATCCCACCCATGGATGATGTTTCATGAAAAATGCAAAGGACGCCTGGCCTATTCACCCACCTGCCAACATTAAGTTTGGACGAGCAGCTCATTTTACTGTTTTAATTAGTTTGTAACAGGCCTTAATAGGCCTTTGACAGTTCGGCGATCACGTGGTGATGTCGGGACGCCTGGCTGACATTACCGCACGTCATATTGCGTGTCGGTAAGCAGGCCCCACGCCTACTCGCCGACCGGAAAATTCTTCCCCTAGAATTCTTAGGTTTAATGCTAAACATGTCCAATGAATGCAGAACAGCAATCAACAAAATTAACAGAGTGTTGAACCACATACCCAAAACCGTAGAGTATAAGACAAAGGAAGTAATGATCAAACTGTATAGTGATCTGGGCCAGACCATATTTTGGATATTGTTATTATTTGGATATTTGGTTGCCAGGAAACAATAGGCATTCAAAGGTCTGGTGGCAGTGCATAAAGAGCCACAAGGCTAATCCCCAATCTGACTGGAGACCCTTCATGTTTTCAGTTTGGATAGCACTACCTGAGTGAGACGTGCTGGGATCAATTTTAACTCTGTATATGGATAGATTTCGAATGGTTAAAATTTCACCAATTAATGCACATAAAAAGTCTTAATATACTGGATTGTTGGGAGCTTGTTTTCTACTTGAATCGGAATCCTGTGAGCTTTTGGAGGTTTTTTTGGCAGTGAAAGATAATTGTGTTTGGTTTCTCATCACTTCCCTACCCCACTTCAAGTGTAATCATAATATTTGTTTTCAGTAATACAGCTGTTATTGCTACTGCATTATAACCTTCAATTACATATATACTTGTCCTCTCTTCTATTCCTAGCTTACCCCACTAGCTGAACACACTAAATATTGTTATAATCATAGCCTGTACCAGCTGCTGGATCTTACATTTCATAGCAATACTTTCTGCCTTTTACTATAGCTTGCAAATGCTCTGTAAACTCTCTTTACTTAATCTATGGAATGGACCACACATTGGAAGTCTAGATCATTCAAATTTATAAGGATAATAGGATTTTAAGAAGATTGGCAGCATCCTTTTTGACAAATGAGATTAGATGTGATAAGAAATAGAGAACAGATTCCGAAGAAAACTGTATTTAATTCCTTGCAAAACTGAATAACTGAGGGAACCTTGGTGAATTGTTGTGATGCACCTTGTATAAGGGATATACTACTGCACTGTGCGCCAGTGGTGGAGGGAGTGAATCTTTAAGGTGGTGGATGGGGTGCCAATCAAACAGGCTAATTTGCCCTGGATGATGTCGAGCTTCTGGAGCATTGTTGGAGCAGCACTCATCCAGGCAAATGGAGAGTATTCATCGTACTCCCGATTTTTGATTTGTAGATGGTGTACAGACTTTGAGGAGTCAGGAGGTGAGTTACTCTGACCTGCTCTTGTCGCCACAGTATTTATATGGCTGGTCCAGTTCGGTTTCTGGTCAATAGTAACCCCCAGGACGTGGATAGTGAAGGATTCAGTGATAGTGATTGCATTGAATGTCATGGGGAGATGATTAGATACTCTCTTGTTGGAGATGGTCATTGACTGGCACTTGTCTGGTGTGAATTTTACTCCACCTCAAAGTCAGCAGAGGTGATCTGTAGGGCAGTGGGTATGAGTTGGAAATCTCCCAACTGCAGGCTACCAAGACCACAACCAATCCCTGGCAATGTAAGTGACAGGCAGGGTCCAAGTTAATCAGGGGAAGGGATGCCCGTGGCAGAGCAGGTCCATTGATTCCTTAAGGCCTCAAAGGAACCCTCCTAATCTTCCTGGCCCACAAAGAAACATATAAATATTTAATTTAAAATATTTACCTTTTGTGGCTCTGGAACCTCTCTACCATCAGCTTTCCATGTTTTGCACGGCTGATGCTAAATGTCGAGTTGCTCAAATACCAGAGGGAAACTTGAAACCGTTGCCAAAATGGTTTTTGCAATTTGTATAGTATGAGGAGCAGTTCTGAAATTAGGAAATTATTTTCTTGACTATTTGTGATGATTTTATTTAGAGTAAATATTTATTAAAAGAATAAAGAAAAAAAGTAAAACAATTACATTTAAACACAAGAATGACTCCGCAAAGTAAACAGTACTTTAAAACAGTTCCACAAACCTTTACTTAACTATCGTCAGAGCTAACCTTTCCCTTTTCTGTTCAGCAACTATCCTTATAGATTTTAAAATCCATAGAAGTCCAGTGATTTTACCACACCGTACTTTTTCCTTGAGGTGTCCTCTGAGGCTGACAGCAACTGGGTCTTCCGGTCTGCCCTTGTTCACACTGTCTTCTGGGAGTTCTGACCAGCTACCCTGCTGTCTTCTGGGAGATCTAAGCAGCTACCCCCTTGCATAGGCTTCAGTACTTACTTAAATACATTCCTTCCCTTTGATTTCTCTATTGTTTTAACCAGTCTCTTCAGAAATGCTTTCTTCCCAGAATGCATTAAATTGTTCTTTACTTTAGCTCTAGGGCTTGTAAAAACAAACTTATCCTATCTTTATAAAAACAAAAAACTGCAGATGCTGGAAATCCAAAACAAAAACAGAAATACCTGGAAAAACTCAGCAGGTCTGGTAGCATTGGCGGAGGAGAGCAAAGTTGACATTTCGAGTCCTCATGACCCTTCAACAGAACCAAGTAGAAATAGGAAAGGGGTGAAATATAAGCTGGTTTAAGGGGGGGGGGGAAGAAGTTGGGGGGGATATTGGGACAAGCAAGCAGTGATAAGAGGAGATAACCAAAAGATGTCACAGACAAAAGAACAAAGAGGTGTTGAAGGTGGTGATATTATCTAAAAGAATGTGCTAATTAAGAGTGGAGAGCAGGACAAGCAAGGTAGCTCTAGTCGGGGGGTGGGGCGAAATAAACGATGGGTGGAATACATTTAAAAATAATGGAAATAGGTGGGAAAAGAAAAATCTATATAATTATTGGAAAAAACAAAAGGGAAGGGGAAGAAACGGAAAGGGGGTGGGGATGGAGGAGAGAGTTCAAGATCTAAAATTGTTGAACTCAATATTCAGTCCAGAAGGTTGTAAAGTGCCTAGTCGGAAGATGAGGTGCTGATCCTCCAGTTTGTGTTGAGCTTCCCTGGAACAATGCAGCAAGCCAAGGACAGAGATGTGGGCAAGAGAGCAGGGTGGAGTGTTAAAATGGCAAGTGACAGGGAGGTCTGGGTAATGCTTGCGGACAGACCGAAGGTGTTCTGCAAAGCGGTCACCCAGTCTGCGTTTGGTCTCGCCAATGTAGAGGAAATCGCATTGGGAGCAACGAATGCAGTAAACTAAGTTGGGTGAAATGCAAGTGAAATGCTGCTTCACTTGAAAGGAGTGTTTGGGCCCTTGGACGGTGAGGAGAGAGGAAGTGAAGGGGCAGGTGTTGCATATTTTGCGTTTGCATGGGGAGGTGCCGTAGGTGGGGGTTCAGGAGTAGGGGGTGATGGAGGGGTGGACCATGGTGTCACGGAGGGAATGATCCCTACGGAATGCCGCCGGGGGGGTGAAGGGAAGATGTGTTTGGTGGTAGCATCATGCTGGAGTTGGTGGAGGATAATCCTTTGAATGCGGAGGCTGGTGGTGTGACCTATCTTTACCTCACTTCCTTACACCTTTTTACAACCTGCATATATCCCCTTTTGAACTAAAACAGCTCAGTTCAAACTATTCCTATTATTGCCTCATGTAAAACTCTCATTGAAGTTCCTTTTGGTTCATTAACATATCAAAACCAATTCTTACTGTTGATTCTAGACCCTTGCCGTCACTCTAGCTCTTTATCCAATTACAGCTTAACTTTCAGCACAAAGGAAAATATGTCGGGTTATTAACAGAAGAAAAATATTACAATTTCTTGTTTTCTTGACATCTGGCACTTTTGGGAGGGCATCTAATCCATGATCCGAGTTTAAGATTGAGTCAGGAACCAAGCAATGTTAACTGACCCCAACATTTCATTATTAATGCCCCTGCCTGTCACTGGCAAGCTTCAATTCTCCTAAAAGCTTGAAAATTAAAGTGTTGGGAGGGCAGAAATGCAAGGGATAGTGCCAGTCTGCCATTTTAATCCCCAGCCTGCCCAGTGCTATTGGACGGACAGTCAAAGTCAGATCCTACCTGTCATTTTTAAAGGCCTCTGGAGTTGACCCAAATCTATGAAAATCTGACCCTTTCTTTCCACTTAGAGTTCAGATGTTGGTATCATGTCCTTCACACAGGTGTTGTTCTGGAGGGTAGAATTGGCCAACTGCGGCCCCTGATTCATAGCCCTCAAAGCCCAAGCAACTCACCTCTATTTATTTCTTATTTGCTAGCTTACCTTGTCTGAATATGTGAGCTATATCATTATGTGGATTTAGACTGTATATATGCCCTCTGAGGCTCCATTATATGCACTGGCCGGAATTTTCCAGCCCCTTTAGCGTTGGGCGGCATGGTGGGTGGGGTGACAATATGGCGAGAAAGCCAAAAGTTGGCTTCACACAGGCGTGAAAGCAGAGCGGAATCTTCTGATGGTGTCCGTCAAGGCAAAATGCCAATCCTGCTGGAGGCCAGCTTGAACCCACTTTGCATCCTGCTAATGTGATGCAAAGTAACGCCTGATTGGAATCAAACCCCCCACACCAGATTTGTTGTTATGTTAGTAGGAAGGCATGCCAGCTCAGAACACGTCTGGACTAGTGTGACGTGCAGAAGTTGGGCCTTGCTCAGATCGTAGACATATGAGGATGCTGGAGCCCCACAGCTACTGGGCCCTGGATGAACACATACATCGCATGCTGGGTGGATTCTCATGGACATGGCTCTGCCACAAAGCAGCTCAAGGAAGGTGGAACATCTCCGTTGATGTCTGGGTTCTGCTTCAGAATATCATGGTCTTAGCCTTGAATTGCAACGGATGATCAGCAAGTGGGGTGAGAGGAAGGTCCAGCTGTGAGTGGGAGAGGGAGATCCCGACTGTTGGAGGGTGAGGTTGGGAAGAGGGGACGAAGGTGTCAGAGGGTTGTTAGGTTGAGAGGGGGGGAGGGAGTACGGGGGGTGGGGGTAGGAGGAGGGGATGCTCAGGTGAACTTGCAAGGGAGGAGTCTGTGGAGTCAATGACTGTTTCCTGGGGAGTGAACTAAGAGTGGGTGTGGTAGGAGGGAAAGGTGAGTATAAGGGGGGCAAAGTGAGTCAGAAGGAGGGGAGGGTGAGGGTGCACTGGTAGCGGTAGAAGGGACAGCGAGGGTGCTGGTGGGGACTCAGATGAAGATACAGACCCTGGGGGTGGGAAAGAGGAGGTCAATGTGGGTGGGGGTGGGATCCTCAAGAAGGTAGAGAACATGCAGGTTCACCTGACATCTTGGAAAAAGGGTTCAGGTTAGCAGGTGATAGTGGGGAGGTGGAAGGTGATGCCGGTGAGTGGGGGGCGGGAGGGTGTGGGTCAACAGTGTTGGGAGAAAGAACATGGGTGATGGGGAGAGGGGAAAGGACAGAGGAGCTGATGAGAAACTTAATGACTACCATAGCTTTCGAAATCGAAAGTGAACGGAGACTCGTATTGGATGGGCACAGGTGCTGCATTCCCATGTGTGATCAGTGGGTGGGAGGAGATGCAGGTCGGCTCAAGTGGACAATTGGCAGAGAACCACAGCAGGCAGCATTGTAAAATGCTCAGGAGACTGAGGTAAGTGTGATGGATGAAGGATCTATGTGCATGGGACAGTGCTTGCACTAGGCTCCGAAAGGCCCTGCCACCTACACTTCTGCCTTCAGAAATACTCGTGATCAGGTTGCACGTAGCTGAACAACTAATGGTGGGAGGACGCAGTGGGAGCACTCACGAAGCTTGTAAATGAAGCGGAAAGACAACATTATTTAGTGAAAGTGAAAACATTTTCATGTTATAAAATGACAAAATGTGTTCACCCATGCAACCACTTATGATCAGAATTTATTAACTTTTCTAGGCCTACCACTTCTTCTAGGTGCTGCCTCTGACATCTGCAGCAGGGGGGGCAGACAATCTGTGCAATGGCTGGTCCTCTGGAGAGCCTCAAGCCCTGGCTTTCATTGGCTGTCCTCCTGTGTGCCAGCTGCTCCCTCTGCGGTAACAGGGAACAAGGTTGAGGGGGTCACAGGCACAGGAGGGAGAGGACAGCCTCTGAGATTCCTGTGTGGATGGCCCAGGGGTGTTCAGCTGCCCGCCTCCTCCCTTCGGGTGCCCGAGGGACACAGGCTGACTCCTTGAGGGGAAGGACCACCTGGATGGGTCGAGATGCACCATTTCCCCCTCACATTGCCACTGCAGGGACTCACCCATGGCTACCACGATGGAGTGCAGGTCTGCGTGCATTTTTGCATTCTGCTGAACCAGGGTCTCCATGGCGTCTGCCATCTTTCTCATGGAGACCTCTATACGCGTACATGTGGGCACCAATTCATCAGAGAGCAGACAGATGCACTCCTCCGACTTGCGTACCACTCTATTGAGGGCTTTCAACAGCTCTGCGCAATGTTCCCCCGCCTTCTGCTGACACTCCATGATGAGTTAGAAGGCCAGATCCAGAGGCTCATCATCTGACTCGGACCTCATAGATGCCTCTTCCTCAGCAGTCCTCCAAGTGCCGGGGAGCTCGGCTGAATCTGCCTCCTGCTGCTGCAGACATGTGTCCATGCTGTGAACACCAGGTTGTGAACCTGAGCCTGCTCTAGATCTAGGTCCTACCAAGTGTGTCACTGCACTGGACGAGTGTGTGGGTTAGCCCTGTGATGCGTCTTCCAGGTTGCTTATTTTCAGCTCTTCAATGGACGAGGTGTCCTCTTGGCTGTAAGTGAGGATGTGGATGGAGCTGAGGGACTGGCTGGCTGAGGGTGTTAGTTGCTTGGCAGAGCTTCCTGTGAACCAAATTAGAGATAATTTGTGCATGGCAACAGAGTCAAAAGCTGGAGAGGGAGCACTTACAGTTGCATTAAGAGAGAAAGAGATGATGTGGTGCAGGATCCTTACATGGGTGTTCACTGCATGGGTCCATGTTCTCACCAGCTCAATGGCATACTCCTCAAAGTAAATGAGGGGCCTAATGTGGGCCATTCCGTGCCTGATCTGGGACCTCTCCCTGCTGTTGTGAGCTAGCTTCTACTGCATGAAAATAGGTGGAGTGTGAGCAGGACGCATGGCACTGTGTGGAATGTTTGTGTGATGAGCAGAGCCATAGACGGGATGATGACGCGAGCTCCAGAGGATATGAGCCGGATGAAGATGTGAGGGTGTGTGTGAGAGTTAATGGTGTTGTCCCTTGAGGTGTGAGACCCCTGTGGATGTTTAATGGGTTTGTGAGTTCAGAGTGATCAGGTGGTTGACTTGCCCTGGCAGAATGGATGACAGCATTCATCGTCTTCCTGCACTGGATGGCTGACCTCCTCTGTGCTCTATCGGCGCTGACAGCTGCTGCCACCGCCTCCCAAGCTGGATAGGTGACTCTGGGGGATATCCTGCCGCCAGAGGAGGGGTAGAGGACATTGCGGCGACCTTCCACTGCATCCAGCAGGTGCCCCAGAGAGGCATCACTAAATTTGGGTGCTGCCTTCTTCTTTGCTTTGGGGCCATCTGTTGTCTGGAGCATTCTTGGTCTGTAGACATGAAGTAGGCTGCGCTCTGGTATGTTTTAAATATGGCACCCGGAGTGAGGAAGCACTGTGGCATGACATGGCGGGCAAATCCGAGCCTGCTGCCAGCAATCCAGTGTGTTTCCCGTGAATGAGGTGGGACACGCTAGGAATGGGACGATACAGCACGAAAACCTGTCATTGTGGCCAGTGGGTAAAACATCCTTTTTCCCACCCGCTACCACACTTTGTGCAAATCTGGGACGCTTCCGTCCAATGGGTTCCAAAAATATCCCCAGCTGTATTGCTGAAGACCTGTGCTCCAGAACCAGCTATGCCTCTAGCTAAATGGCACAGCTACAATAATTGCATCTACCTGACAATGTGGAAAATTGCAACAGGTATATCTTTCTATAAGAAGCAGGACAAATCCAACCCAGCCAAATAGCTACCTATCAGTCCATTCCCAATCATCAACAAATCAACTTAATTTGCATTTGATGAATTGTGTATGACTTTGAATGAGCCATGTCAGATGGACGTTTACTCATCGATTTGATTGCAACATGATGCCTACAGGGGTAGGCCATATTCTTTACCCTGGAGGTTGTTTAGCTATCTCTAGGTCTAATCTGGATTATGTTTTAGCAGGGCACTAATTGAGGATGCAAAGCATAGGTGAGATATTAAACATTACTTGTCTGCTAACTCCATCTATTCCATTGTGCCTTTTAAATCTGTCTTGATTGACCATTCTGTAACTCAAAGCTACCTATATAAAAATTAACAACCTACCTTATCTAGCACTTTAATTCATGTATGTCACTAGCTGAGTCACAAGTTTATCACAGCAGCAAGATGGAACTCTGTGAAAGCCAAAATGCATTTATTCTAACCTGAGCTACAAGGTTTGTCAGTATAATGATTTTCAGCCAATTTGGAGAGATTGAGTATACAGTGGCATTCCTTTGGATCACATGCCAATCCCTTATCCTAGACACTTGTGTTTTGGTTCATAGGAAGTGCAGTTTTGCCTATGACACCTTAGATTTGCAGACAGTATGAATGGAGTATTGGGCAGTAGACCATATTATAAATGTCTGCATCTCCTACACATTACTCCAATCCCAATCTATGTGGTTGACCCTCATTGCTGTCTTGCAAACCAATTCTACAAACAATTGCTGAGACCCATGACCATCTTCTCAAGCAACTAAGGATGGACAACAAGTTGCCAGCCTAAGAGCTTTTTTTTTGAAGTTAGCAGTTAGCATCTTTTGTTTCTGGCGAGAGATGTTCTAAAATGGAGTGAATATGTTTTTGGTGAACTTGCCAGTGATAGTCAGCAATGGAGTAAAAATATCTGAAACAGTGCACTGCACTTTGCCTCCTTCAATCTGCACATGCAGTTTTTAGGGTAAGAGTGGAGCATTCAATTTCCAAAGCTACATTAATCCATTTGAAATTGCTGAACAAAATCAGATCTGAGTGGGAGGTTGTCTGAGACTTGTTTGCTGTAAACTTTCTTTGACAGCAGAGGGTGCTCATATATTTTCCTCTCCATCTACCTCACTTAGTGGTGCCATTTATTTACATAATAGCAAAACAATTTAACAATACCTACATCACATGCACAAGTATATATGATTTTTGAATTAATATTTTGTGAATGTTTCAAGATCTACTTTCTACTTTTTTATGCATTGGATTTCTTTAAATTGTTCCCTTCAGGCTACTGTTACAAATATTCCAATTTGAGTTAGCTGCGCCAAATTACAAGAGGGAATACTTATTCTTACCTCCTCTCCCCAACTGTTGGTATAAAATAATAATTTTGCAGCAGGTAGAGAGTATTTACTTATTTAATAGATAATTTATTTAGGGATTTAATTATGTAACTTCAACTTCAGCTGTACATAATTTTTTGGCAATAAATGTTGATACCTGTTATATTGTAAATTAATATTACTTGGAATTTTACCTCATTTTGTTTATGAAACCAAAATTTAAGTAGATAAATTTAGGTTTTGTCCACAGATTTTTTTAGTTTAATCTTACATACCTTTTAAAATAGTAACGCTATGGAAGTATTTTTCAGAGTTATTTTTAGAATTTGAAGACGCAGGGAATCATGTGTTTAATGTAGTCAGTAAAGTGCAAGTATAAAGCCAATTAAAATTGGAAGTTCACAATGTAAGTGTGGTTGACTACAATATATAGTTCCAGTATTTTAAGAAATGACTTATTCTCACATCATGCTTGGACATCAGAAACTTTACATATTTCTTTACCACAAAGTATGAAGATGAACTAGTAGCTGTTGTTTCTTTGGAGAAAAGTGAAGAAGTTGGTAATCTTTTTAATAGCATTTGTATATATGATTATAGTGAGGCCAATGGGAAGTTGGAGGACGGTTTTGATTAAAAAGAGGTGGTTTATATGTTATAAAGTAACAACCATTATTTTATGGTACACTTTAGCTGTTTTTGAGAACAAACAGGACTTGTCATGATTCTGAATTTAAAAAAATCATAGCAGGAGTAATAATATATATTGGGAATCTAGAGACAGGTTAGGTCAATGTGAAGCAAAGAGATGATGGGTGGAATTTTATTAAAATAGACCCACTCGTAGCAGGGGGGGAGAGAGGTTTGGGGACAGCAACAGGTTGGGAACCCATTTCAGAGAAGCAGGCTTTGCTGTAGTTTTTTAACGGAGTTACTGCATTAGCATCCCACTTCCAGGATTCCTGACCAATGATAGAGTGTGGGCATGATGACAACCCACTCTGTCAAAGGAAGAGCTTTTAGTTAAAGGGATTCTGGCTGTGGTTGGAATGGCTGAATTCTACATTGCTTCCTGAAGCTTCAGCAGCCACAGGAATGGAAAGGAGATGTGAGAAGACTGTTCCCTGCATCTGCCTCTTCCCTGGAGATCCTGCTACAAGATCTGAAAGACGGGAAGGAAGTGCTGTTCCCCATGGACAGGAGGAAGAGGCTAGCCTCTCAAACCAAGTAGGCTGGATGGTAGTGAGCAGCAGGAGTGTGGTCCCTCCAACCTGGAGACAGTGCACCAAGAGGATCCAGAACCTCAAGCGGGAAAGGCGAGTGGCATCTCACTTTCAGGTGACATCCCCTACACTCTGACATCCCCAGCATTTTCCTGCATCGCATTCTTCAGCTTGCAGCTCCACTCACTCCAGGCAACTCCTCACATTCCATCTGAACAACCAACACTCACACTAACCCTCACTTTATTGTCTTCTTGCAACCATCCCTCACAGTCACCTTCCACAAATGTTAGACCATAAGACATAGGAGCAGAAATTAGGCCATTCGGCCCATCGAGTCTGCTCTGCCATTCAATCATGGCTGATAAGTTTCTCAACCCCATTCTCCCGCCTTCTCCCCGTAACCTTTGATCCCCTTAACAATCAAGAACCTATCTATCTCGGTCTTAAATACACTCAATGACTTGGCCTCCACAGCCTTCTGTGGCAATGAATTCCATAGATTCACCACTCTCTGGCTAAAGAAGTTTCTCCTCATCTCTGTTCTAAAAGGTCTTACCTTTACTTTGAGACTGTGCCCTCGGTTCCTAGTCTCTCCTACTAATGGAAACATCTTCCCTACATCCACTCTATCCAGGCCTATCAGTATTCTGTAAGTTTCAATCAGATCCCCCCTCATCCTTCTAAACTCCATCGAGTATAGACCCAGAGTCCTCAAATGTTCCTCATATGTTAAGCCTTTCATTCCTGGGATCGTTCTCATGAACCTCCTCTGGACCCTCTCCAGAGCCAGAACATCCTTCCTGAGATACAGGGCCCAAAATTGCTCACAGTATTCTAAATGTGGTCTGACCAGAGCCTTATAAAGCCTCAGCAGCACATCCCTGCTTTTATATTCTAGTCCTCTCGAAATAAATGCCAACATTGCATTTGCTTTCCTAACTACCGACTCAACCTGCAAGTTAACCTTAAGAGAATCCTGGACTAGGACTCCCAAGTCCCTTTGCACTCAAGATTTCTGAATTCTCTCCCCATTTTGAAAATAGTCTATGCCTCTATCTTCCTACCAAAGTGCATGACCTCACACTTGCCCACATTGTATTCCATCTGCCACTTCTTTGCCCATTCTCCTAACCTGTCCAAATCCTTCTAGAGCCTCCCCGCCTCCTCAATACTACCTGTCCGTCCACCTATCTTTGTATCATCTGCAAACTTAGCCAGGATGCTCTCAGTTCCTTCATCTAGATCATTAATGTATAAATTGAAAAGTTGTGGTCCCAACACTGACCCCTGTGGAACTCCACTTGTCATCGGCCACCATCTTGAGAAGGACACCCTTATCCCCATTCTTTGCCTCCTGCCAGACAGCCAATCTTCTATCCATGCTAGTACCTTGCCTCTAAAGCCATGGGCTCTTATCTTACTGAGCAGCCTCCTGTGCGGCACCTTGTCAAAGGTCTTCTGGAAGTCCAAGTAGATAAAATCATTGGCACTCCTTTGTCTAACCTACTCGTTACCTCCTCAAAGAATTCTAACAGATTTGTCAGGCATGACCTCCCCTTGATGAAACCATGCTGACTTTGCCCGATTTTACCATGCACTTCCAAGTATTCTGAAATCTCATCCTTAATAATGGACTCTAAAATCTTACCAACGACCAAGGTCAGGCTAATCGGCCTGTATTTTCCTATCTTTTGCCTCACTCCCTTCTTAAACAGGGGTGTTACATTAGCAATTTTCCAGTCCTCAAGAACCCTCCCTGACTCGAGTGATTCCTGAAAGATCACCTCTAATGCCTCCACTATCTCTTCAGCTATCTCCTTCAGAACTCTGGGGTGTAATCCATCTGGTCCAGGTGATTTATCCACCTTCAGAACTTTCAGTTTTCCTAGCACCTTCTCCTTGGTAATGGCCACCATACTCAGCTCTGCCCCCCCACCGACTCTCTTGAACTTTGAGGATGTTACTTGTGTCTTCCACCGTGAAGACTGATGCAAAGTACTTATTCAGTTCTTCCGCCATTTCTTTGTTTCCACTGCTACTTCTCCAGCGTCATTTTCCAGTGGCCCAATGTCCACTTTTGCCTCTCTCATACCCTTTATATATCTAAAAAAACTCTTGCAATCTTCTTTTCTATTACTGGCTAGTTTACCCTCATATTTAATCTTCTCCCTCCTTATTTCTTTTTTAGTTGTCCTCTGTTGCTCTTCGTAGGCTTCCCAATCCCCTGGTTTCCCACTGCTCTTCGCGCATTGTATGCTTTCTCTTTAGCTTTTATGCTGTCCCTGACTTCCCTTGTCAGCCATGGTTGCCTCGTCCTCCCTTTAGTATGCTTCTTCTTCCTAGGGATGAATTTTTGCTGTGTCTCCCAAATTACTCTCAGAAACTCCTGCCATTGCTGTTCCACTGTCTTTCCTGCTAGGCTTATCTCCCAGTCAATTCTGGCTAGCTCCTTCCTCATGCCTCTGTAGTTGTCTTTATTCAACTGTAATACGTTACATCTGATTCCAGCTTTTTCCTCTCAAATTGCAGGGTAAATTCTATCATATTATGGTCACTTCCTCCTAAGGGTTCCTTCACCTTAAGCTCCCTTATCAAATCTGCCTTATTACACCTCACTAGAATTGCCTGTTCCCTTGTGGGCTCCACCACAAGCTGCTCCAAAAAGCCATCTCGTAGACATTCCACAAATTCCTTGCCTTGGGATCCACTACCAACCTGATTTTCCCAGTCTATCTGCATATTGAAATCCCCCATGATCACTGTAACCTTGCCTTTCTTAAAAGCCTTTTCTATCTCCTGGTGTATCTTGCGCCCCAGATCCTGACTACTGTTCGGAGGCCTGTACATAACTCCCATTATGGTTTTTTAACCTTTGCGATTCCTCAATTCTACCCACACAACTCTACATCATCTGACCTTACGTCATTTATTGCTATCGATTTAATTTCATTTCTTACTAACAAAGAAACCCCACCCCCTCTGCCAACCTTTGTCATTCTCTCCTTGCCACACAAGCCATTTCTCACATTCATAAAGATCCATCCCAGTGAAACTTGGAAGTGGGCGGGACATGACTCATTCTGACATGGCAGCATTTTTCAGGGCTTTAACCACGCCCCCCTACTCTCCCTCCACCTGCTGCCGCAGTCAAACCCACCCACCCTTGGCAGTTAGACTTCTGCCCTTTTGTGGGACAAGCAATAACCTCCTGCATCTTCTCTCCTACAGCATTCTCTTCCCCAATCATTCCCAAATTTTTAGCCTGTTTTACAACATTTAGTTGTGAGAAACAGGCTTTAAATTTAAAAAAAGCATTTACATTGCACTTATACTTTACCTATTTTTGTCTTCTCTACTCCTTTATACTGAGTGTTACACAAGCAACAAGTTTTGTTTGTTTGGTGCCAAGACTGTTCGGCAGATCTTAACCCCCACCTGCTCAGCAGGAATAGTGCAGGTGAGAGTGTCATGAAAATATAATAATTTTCATAATATTGATGTAATTTAAAGTAAAGATAGGTTAATAGTGTGGTTTGGTGTAGTGTCTTTGTGTGTAAGTGTGTATGTATTTTAATTGAATTACAGACAGCTGGTCTGCGTTCTTTGATGTATCAGAAGAGAACCTAGGTCTGAAATGCTAAATACGTAAACATGGCTGAAGTTTTAGAATGTGAAGTGTGCAGAACATTTACATTTTTAGATAAACCAGAGTTGTGAATTTCAAAGAGATGGTAAGGTGTTACACCTAGCCAACAGAGGCTAAGACAAACTGTGTGTTTATTTTTCCCAAAGATTACTGTTAATATGAGTACTATGAAAGATTTATATTATGGAAAAAGTAAAGTTGCAAAGACATATTGGAGCAATGGGATTTAAATTAAAAAGGGAAAAACCTGTATAATGGAGATGAGGTTATGTGTAAGGAAGAAGGCATTCTAAGATCCAACAAGTGTGAAAAGCCTCCAGCCTCTATGTATCAAGCTGCTGTCTCCAGGAACTGAAGCTAAAAGAATTCATTTTAAATATCACTGTCTAGGGTATTGTGTGCTTTGCCTGGGTCTGTTGAAATCTATGTTATTTTACTGTTGCCTTAACAGAGGTGTAACTGAGAGCTAGATTAATTAGGGGATTTAGGAGTTATCATAGTAATAATGTGTAGACTTATGTATATGTTTAAAATCATTTCTTTTATTAATAAATGTTCAATTTAGTTTTGTAAAAAAAGGTCTAAGACTCGGTGGACTTATTACTACTGAATTCAAGGCATGCATCTCGAAATAAAAATACAAATTGCCGAACAGTTGTGGCAGCTGTTTCAAGTTTCCTTCTGGGATTTGAGCTCAGCATTTACCATCCGCTGTGCCATAACAAAGGTTAAGATGGGATTGGGGGACTCACACTGCCATCATGCTCCTTTCATACACACAGTTGGTGAAGGAAATAACTGTTACCAATCTTTATACACTTTTATAAGCATTTATTTATACAGTTACAGAGCACCTTTTAACTCAACAACCACATTTTAAGGTGGTGTCTATTTATAGGGGCGTAAGTGAATCCCCAGATAATACGCACCACCTGTCTACAATTAAATATAGTTAAAATACAATTAACACTCCCCAACATATTCACTTACATGATTTCAGGCATGAGATTGCCAGATGTCCCTTAGCAGGCAGAGATATACTTTGCATTCAAAAATTACATCATGATGGTATAATTGCCACCATGACTGCATTTAACTTCTGGATTGAGGAGGCCAACCACAACAACACAACCAAAGCAGGAGCTGCAGAGTGACCAGAAGAGACCAAGTTGAATTATCTGTAGAGTCCTTGTGTGACCAGAGGAGCAAATGTCCTCCCTCACATATCCCGTGAGGAATTCTTGGGGCCACCCAATATTCCTAGCCTTGGCATTCTCTTGGGTTCTTGATGTCCTTTTTTTTTTACCCTATTTTTATCAAATTTCTAGGTCTTGGAGGCCATATTATTGGCTGAAATTAGAGAGTGTTTAGGCACATATTTGAAATATATATTAAAATACATATATTTGGTTACAGTTTTCTTAAAAATTCAATTATCATGCATAGATAAGGAAATCCAACGGATGTTTGAAATTTTAGAAGATGTTTGCTAAGGTGTCACATAAAGATTAAGAACATTAAGTCACAATATTAAAGAGAATTTAAGTGCATGAATAAAGGGATGATTAGGGAGAGGGTAGGGATAAATAGATGATTTTTGGTTGGCAAAATATGGATAGTGGCGTGCTCAGAGATCCGTAACTGGATCTCTTAGTATTTAGTTTTATATAAACAACTTGAACATAGGCATAAATGGAATGACAATAAGTTTGCTGATAATGTCACCTTAAGGGCATGAAATACTGTGAAAAAAATGTAGCAACACAAGACAATGTAACAGGGTAGGCAGATATGGAGAAATGTAAGGTAGCACATTTCATGGTGAGAGAAACAGTGAAAGGAAACCTACCCTAAATGGTATGGCTTTTAATGGAGTGAAGG
This sequence comes from Carcharodon carcharias, assembly GCF_017639515.1. NCBI lineage: Eukaryota > Metazoa > Chordata > Chondrichthyes > Lamniformes > Lamnidae > Carcharodon > Carcharodon carcharias. Next base: position 157,385,036 of record NC_054470.1, read on the forward strand.
AAAAGGGATACAGGGATGCAAACAAACAAATCTTCTAAAGGTGTGAGTGAAAGTAGAAAAGGCCAAAAGACAAATTGGATTCTAGGTATTAAACATTAAATATAAAAGCAAGGATGTGATCTGGAGTTTGTCGATATTTATAGGTCTTGGTTGGATGCAATTCTGGGCACTCCATTAAATGAAGGTTATTAGCAGAGTGGAAGGGACAGAGCAGGTTTGTGAAAATGAGAGGTTGTATTTATTAAGTAAGGTTCAAAAATGGTGTTTTTCACAGGAATAGAGAAGATTAAGGGGAGGTGAAAGAGGTTTCAAAATTATGAAAGATTTGAAAAGGTAAGTAATAAAAATAAGTTAAGATGCTGTGCCCAAATTTGTCCCTCTCAACTGCTGGGTGATATTGAAGCTTTGGAAGGGGTTGAGAGAAGGACAAAAAATAATTTCCCAACTTAATGCATCTTAGTTACCAAGATAGGCTCAAAGACATGGGCCTCCACACTTTAGAGAAAAACAAAGATTAAGTGGTAATCAAGGTTTATAAGATTATGTTCGTGTAGGCAGTTTGTTCCAAATTAAATAGATTAGGGAGGACTGGAGTCACAATCTCAAGTATTGTAAAGGTAGAACGAGGTTAGATGTCAGAAAGTGTTTCTTTTCCTGTGGAATCAGCTGACAATTTGTGAAGTGAACATAGATTAGCTGCATTCCTTCAAGTGATACTGTGTTGGAAATACATGTACAATGATACACAAGACTTCACATTTCTGTAGGCTCGGTTGGATGGACCAAGAGTCTGTCATTTTTCGTATAGTGCCAGATTTTGTTGTAAGTTAACTTGGGTATAAACTCAAAGAACCAAGGTGGAAATTAGATTTTTTCTCTACGGACCAATTAGATCATGGAATGATTTATCACTTGCATATTGAAAGACTATAACCTCACTTAAAAGTAAATTATTTTCAAAGGAATCTAAATTTATACTGGTACAGGGCACAGAAATGGATTGGAGTGTACAACTCCAGCTGAAAAACAAGCACTAGCACAATGAACTGAGTGGCCTCCTTCTGTGCCATAGTGTGGACTTTATGGGGGTATGGATTACCCACCCCGACCTAAAGTCCAGCTGCCCACAGTGATATTCGTTGGGGACAACCTTAATAAGATCAGAGAGGGACTTCCGCCATATCAGGGAGGAAGTCCTGCTCTAGAGAGCTGCCGGCTAATCTGTAGTTCCAGCAGTGCCAGAAGATAGTAAAGGCCACTAGTCCCTATGCAGAAGTGAAGATGTCCCGCAGGCTTCAGGTAAGTCCAGGGAATTTGAGCAGAACAGGTGGGAGACCCTCAACTAGAGGAAGGGGGTAGGAGTGTGTGTTACAGAGACCAGGGGGGATGGGGAGGAGGGATGAAGGATACAATCTTGGGGGTGTTTCCCCCGATAGGCACAGGGGACCCCTCCAAAAGGAGGTACCCTCCGCCTCCTGACCAACAGCAGCCCGGACAGTCAAAGCTACCTGGCTGCTCGCCTAGCCCCTACCTTTCTCCGCAGGCTAACAAGCTGCAGAAGAGGTGGATTGAGGCCCTTAATTGGCCATTTAAGGTCCTCAATCTGCCTAAGGGTAGGCAGGCTGCCTGATGTCTTACATCCCTGGGGGACAGATCGGGGTGGGCAAAAGGTGACGGGCTGACCACCTGCTTCATTTTATGAGACCTTACCTCTACCTTCTAATACAATGGTGTGGAGGCCATTAAATTCAGCCCATAATCTATAGAGGAATATTAAAATGTAGAATTCTCTCACGAACCGCTACTGAAACAGAGGTCATAAACTTTCAAATAGGAATTAGATAGTGGCTTGAAGAAAGATGGCAGATCCCACACCCTCTAAATCTATCGAGCAGTGCTAGTTTATCAAAAATACCTCATCCCCTCCAAGCCTAACTAGGTGTTAGATAAGAGAACAATCTATAGGCCCAGGATGGGCAGAAGCCAGGGTGGGGGGAAGAGGTGGTGAGGGTGCTTTGGTTGCCATCCTCTCTTCCGTGATATTGTACATGCCTGGGTGCCCCAGACATATTGCACTCAGTGTCCGCAGGTACGCTTAAAGCTTTCCATGACTGGTAGGCATGGCAGGGTACCAGTTGCATCCTGGATGCTCACAATAACGTTGTGATTTCATTAGTAGATGGGCATTAGGGAGAAATAAACTTTGCAGTGAATTGGCGACAGAATGAGGAAATGGTCGGCATAGACACGATGGGCTGAATGGCCTCTTTCTGTGCTGCAACTTTTCTATGGTTCTATGGGACTGCTCTACAAATGCACTCCATTGGTCAAATGCTTCCTGTGCCTAAAGACTATAATTCACATTATATAGAATTATTTTTTGTTTTAGAACGTCTGGAGGGCTTTGATTTTGTTTTTGCTTCCGCCGGGTTGCGCTGGGGTAACTCCTCTTGGCAGGTGCAAATAATGAGATATGACCGGGCGCTAGAGCCTGGGTGAGGCGAGGCGGGGCGGGAGGTTGAGGGGGGCGGAAGGGGCGGGAAGAGGGCGGCACCTGCCGACGGTTGAAGTTGTTTTTGAATGTGTCACGTGAGGGCCGCTGCTCACATGACCGTCCCGCGCGGCTTCTTAAAGCGGGGAGCGAGCCAGTAGTGCCCAGTCCGCCTAGACATGGCGAAGCTCGGAAGTTGGTTCTTGGTGCTGCTGCTTCGGTTCGGCTCCGCTCTCGCCTATCAGGCGGAGGAGGATACGGTGTATGAGCCCGTGCAGTACTCTCCCTCCGGCTCCCTTTGGCCCTTACCCCAAAAGCTCCACATCGGCCCCGAGCTTTACCGGCTAAGCGCCCTCACTTTTCAGATCGTTCACTCGCCGCACTCCACCGCTGCTGTTGGCTGCTCGATGCTGGACAACGCCTTCCGCAGGTATTTCTACTACATGTTCGGCAGCTCAGCCAGGAAAGATACGCCAGGGCTGGCTGATAGCGCCGGCGACACCGAGGAACTGCGTCAGCTGCAGGTCATTATTATCGCCAGTGACCCTGAGTGCAACCAGCATCCCAGCGTCACTTCCAATGAAGCTTGTGAGTATCGTTCCGCCCCTAGGGACCCCCAGCTGTGCACCTGGAAATGACACCCAGGGGCGTGTGTGGCGCCATGTCAATGCACCTTCCAAACTCCGGGAGAATTTGCTTTCATAAAGCGCCTTTCAAGTCCTCGGGGACGTCCCAAAGCCCATTACTGCTAATGAAGTACCATTTTCATGAGATAAAAACTTAAAACCTGTTTTCTTTACTCCTGGGTTCAGTAATTACAGACCAGTCAGTGCAATGACAGTGGCGGGCAAACTATTGGAAGGAATTGAGAGACAATATAAATCATAGAAAAGGCAGATTTATGAAGGGAAATGTCACCGCTAACTTGATGGATTTTTCTTTTGGAGGAGGTAATTTGAGGGTGGTGTGTTTGATGTAGTCCACGTGGGTTTTGACAAGGCTCCACATAACAAGGTGGTCAAAATTAGAGCCTTTGGAATCCAAGGGAAAATGGCAAGTTGGATCCAAATTGGTTCAGTGGCAGGATAAAAAAGTTAATAGTGGTCAGCAGGTGTTCTTGTGACTGAAAGATTGTTTCTGGTGGGGGTCCACAGGGCTCAATATTACATCTGTTGCTTTTTGTGATGTATTTTATTTGCCCTTATTCATGGGATGTGGGTGTCACAGGCTAGGCCAGCATTTATTGCCCATCCCTAATTTCCCTTGAGAAGGTGGTGGTGAGCTAACCTCTTGAACCGTCCATGTGTATCCCCTCTACTGCAATCACATCTTTCCTGTAATGTGACCAGAACTGTACACAGTACTCCAGCTGTGGCAGAACTATTTTTGTACAGTTCTAGTATAACCTCTGTGCTCCTATATTCCAAATCTCATCTTATAAATGGAAAATATCCATTTAAGAAAATGCTTTCTTAACCATCTACCAGGGAGGGAGCTCCAGGATTTTGACCTGGCAACTGAAGGAACGGTGATATATTTCCAAGCTAGGATGGTCAGTGGCTTGCAGGGGAACTTCCAGGTGATGGTCAGTGATTTAGACTTGAATGTAGAGGCCTTAATTAAGAAGTTTCCAGATGATGGAAAAGTTGACCATGTGGTTGATGGTGAGGAAGAAAGCTGCAGACTACAGGAAGATATCAATGGATTGGTCAGGTGTGTAGAAAGTGGCATATGGAATTCAATCCAAAGAAGTGTAAAGTAATGTATTTGGGGAGGGTAAATAAGGCAAGGGAATACTCAATGAATGGTAGGATTTTGAAAAGTATAGAGGAACCAGAGGGACCTTGAAGTGCATGTCCGAATGTACCTTGAAGGTCGCAGGGCAGGTAGATCAGATGGTTAAGAAAGCATTTCCTTAAATGGATATTTTCCATTTATAAGCTGAGGTTTGGAATATAGGAGCACAGAGGTTATACTAGAACTGTATATAAAAAAAAAAAGTTCTGCCACAGCTAGAGTATTGTGTACAGTTCTGGTCACTACGTTACAGGAAGGATGTGATTGCAGTAGAGGGGATACAGAAGAGATTTATGAGGACGTTCCAGGGTTGGTGAACTTCTGCTATAGGGAAAGACTGGAGCAGAAGAGACTAAGGGGAGAGGTCAATAACCAGGGGGCAAAGATTTAAATTAATTGGCAAGGATTTGTGGAAAATTGAGACTTTTTTTCACCCCAGAGAGGTCTGGAACTCACTGCCTGAAAGGCTGGTAGAGGCAGAGGCTCTAATCACATTTTGTAAAACATATTGACCTAGGCACTTAGAAGTGCCATTACCTACAGGAAAACGAAGAAATGAAAAGTGTGATTAGATTGGAGAGCTCATTTCAGCTGAAACAACCACAATATGCTGAATGCCCTATTTCTGAGCTGTAAATTTTCTGTTTTTAAAATCACTGACAACTATTAGTACTCGAAGGAATGAGATGCCACATTTGTGCCAGAGGTTGTTTGGCAATAATTGACAAGTATCATGTTGTTACAAAGGTCCAGTACTTAATGGTGAAGCTTGATCTGAAGTTTGAGTACGTATTCACTGTACCAGTACAAAATTTTGATGTTTTGTGCCAAGGTATATGGCAAAATGCCATTTCTGCCAAGCTAATAGTAGAGTAACTTGGGCAGCAACTTTTCAATATTGACATTTAACCACAAATCTCCTTACCTGAAGTTGCTGTGACATTAGAGATGGGCAATAAATGTTGGTCTAGCCAGCGAAACCCTCATCCAATGAACAAATAAATTTTTAAAAATTGTGTATAAATAAGTATGTGTCATTAGCCACTGTTACTTTGAAGGCAAAATCAAGGCAATCTGGAATCACACTGTCACCACTGAGTCAGAAGGCTGTGGATTGTATTGCTACCACTGAGCCATAGCTGACACTATTATCCCAACCTGTTTTAAGTGATCATATCTCTAATTTCTATACACTAAAATGCTGCAGATATGTTGAGCTACATTGCCAACCAGAGGCACTATCTTGGGAACTAGCATTGACTATTCACCAAGCTGCCCATAAGTTTTAATAAAAGCAGTTGCAGATGCTGGAAATCTGAAATTAAAAACTGCAGGTCTTGCAGTATCTTTGGAGAAAGAAACACTTAATGTTTTGAGCCGCATATCACAATCTTTGCAGTGCAGAAGGAGGCCATTCGGCCCATCAAGTCTGCACTGGCTTGCTGAAAGAGCATTCTACCTGATCCCACTCCCTTGCCTTATCCCTGTAACCTTACACGTTCTTTTCAGATAGCAGTCCAATTCCCTTTTGAATGCCTTGATTGAATCTGCCTGCACTGCCCTTTCAGGAGGTTTGTTCCAGACTCCAGCCACCCTTTTGGGTGAAAAAAAATTTCCTTACATCATTTCTACTGCTTTTGCTCATTATTTTGAATCTCTGTCTCTAGTTCTTGATGTTCTCTTCAGTGGGAATAATTTCTCACTGTTTACCCTGTCCAAATCCCTCAGGATCTTGAATATCTCTATCAAGTCTCTTCTCAGCAGCCTTTTCTCCAAGGCAAACAGACCCAACCCCTCCAATATATCCTCATAGCTACAGTTTTTATCCCTGCAATCATTCTTATGAATCTCCTCTGTACTCTATCCAAAGCCTTTGTATCCTTCCTCAAGTATGAGCGCCCAGAACTGGATGCAGTACTCCAGATAAGGCCTAAATAGTGTCTTATACAAGTTTAAAATGACTTCCTTACTCTTGTACTCAATGCCCCTATTAATAAAAGCTAGGATACCATATGCTTTATGAGCTGCTCTCTCAACATGCCCTGCCATCTTCAATGACTTATATACATATATACCGAGGTCCCTCTGTTCCTGCACCTCCTTTAGAGTTTCTCATTTTTATTTTATACTGTCTTTCCAAATTCTTCCTTTCAGAATGAATCACCTCACACTTTTCTGCATTGAACTTCATCAGTCACTTGTCTGCCTGATCCGCCAATGTCTACCCTTTTGAAGCTCAAGACTATCCTTATTGCAGTTGACAAAGCTCCCAGTCTTCGTATCATCCACAAATGTTGAAATCATGCCTTGCACATATATAAAGAAAAGCAAGGGTCCCAACACTGACAACTGACAAGTTGCTTCAATGTGGTGTTGTTGGAGAGCCTGTAGCCTGTTGCCTATTTGTGTTGGGAATGTGACTTTTTAAAGAGAAAGGAGAGACTGAGGGGAATATTAGTTCAGTATCTTCCATGGTCCTACTGTATTCTTTTAAAACACACCCAGCTCACTTATTTCTATTATGATTGGGCTTCTTGGCCTTTTCAGTGATGTTAATCATAGGGGGAAAACTGCCAGTGGCTCAAAAAAAGTTTCTCAGTGTAGGTTGATCATGGCAGATCCATGCCTTGACTGCATTGTCTTTGTTCTTTTTAATTCCTTGATCTCCATAGATTTGTTAGATAAGGGTATCATCCTTGAAGCCCAAAGGATTAGATGGGCAGTGGCTGTATGGATAAGAAATTGGTCACGTTATTTTAGACTGGAAGGAAGTGTGCAGTGGTCTTCTCCCATAAGTCATGTTGGAACCACTGCACTGCTCTGATATATCTCCTGCCCTTCCCTGCATTGAACTTTACCACAATATTTCTCCACTCACTTGGTCTATTTCACTTTGTAACATTTTGCTTCTATCTACAGACTTGCTGTGCTTCCTAACAGTGTCATCTACAGACAATTCTCTTGTCTTCTATCCTAGTCATTTTAATATAAATGGTGAGAAGCTGAAGTAAAGGTCCTAGAGAAGATGAAACAAAAACAGCAAATGCTACAAAAACTCAGCAGGTCTAACACATCTGTGGAGAAGGAAGCAGAGTTAATGTTTCGAGTCCATATGACACTTCTGGGTCTGAAGAAGAGTCATATTGACTTGAAGCGTTAACTCTGTTTCTCTCTACACAGATGTGTTAAACCTGCTGAGTTTTTGTAGCATTTTCTGTTTCAGATTTTCAGCATCTGCAGTATTTTGCTTTTGTAAAAAAAAAAAATCCCTAGGGAACACTAATTGCAAATTCCACCAATCCAAGAATGTTCCCTTTATCTCTACTGCCTTCTATCTCCCAACCAATTACTAACCTGTGTCTCAGAGTTATCTCCAATTGTGTTTTTTTTCATTCTTTTCTCATCTATTGTGTGGAACCTTTTTTAAATGCCTACTGAAAATCTACGTAGGTCTAATGAGAGATCCTGATGAGCTGATAAATTTGCAGCTTTATATATTTAGTATTTGGCTCAATTTCATTCAGGAGTTTGTTGTTCAGCTTAGTAATGCCATGGCAGTGGGAAAACTGAGACCATTATCTAGACTGGCTTCACTGTGACACTTAAGGAATGATGCATTGTTGGAAGTGCCAAATGAGGTCCATTCTAAAAGAATATATGGCCCTATTCAGCAGTGATCACCCTGTATTCTGATTGACATTTCTTGTAGCAAAATAGGATCTAATCATTCATTTGCCAACATGGGACAAATTGGCTGCTCAGTTTGCCAGTATGTCAGTGAGCTTCAAAAGTAATTGACAGTAAAAAGAAAGACTTGCATTTATATAGTACTTTTAGTACTCATTGAACATCTCCAAAGTACTTTGGAAGAGTAGTCACTGTTGTAATGTAGGAAATTTAACAGCCAAGTCACAAGCAGCAAACTCTCTCAAACAGCAACTTGATGACCAATAATTTTTTTGTGGTGTTGATTTAAAATATAAATCCAGGACAATAGTGATAGCTCCCCTGCTCTTCTTCAAAATAGTGTCATAGAATCTTTTACATCCACCCAAGCAGGCAAATGGGGCCTTGGTTTAATGACTCATCTGAAGGATGGCACCTCCAACGATACAGCACTCCTTCAGTACTGCACTGGTGTATTAGCCTCAACTTTTGTGCTCAAGTCCTGGAGTGAGATTTGAACTCAGAACTTTGGCGAGCATGCTACCAGCTGACTAAGCATCTTGAAGTTGTTCAAGAGTGTGTTAACTTTAATTTATGTGGCAAATTATTTCTTTACCATCAGCATTAATGCACAATGTAATCAAGTAGTTTGCTTTTTTTGGTCAGAATCCGATGGATTTTTGTCTATTTCTATTTGTCTTTTTTTTAGATGAAATCAGCGTTACTCAACCTGTAGCTACTCTGAAATCACAAACCGTGTGGGGTGCACTGCGAGGTAAATCTTGGAAAGATTGCTGCAAAACATTTATCTTGCTAAATTAGCAGTTTTGTATTTCAAATCAACTTGTATGATATACTGTGTATATTTTACATTGTTCTTTATGTGCAATGTATTTGGCTTTTCTCTAAGACAGTGTAGAGGAAAGAATTCTTCTGAATTTAAGTAAAATAGCCATAATAGAATCGTGGCTATTTTTTCCCACTAGGGAACACTAGCATTGAATTTTTAAGATTGACATTGGTATCAAACAAAGACTATTAGCATCATGTTGCTGAACAGGACCAAGTTATTGGGGAGAATCCTTGTACATTTTTAAGTTAATGTATACTATTTGTATCATATTACACACAGTCATAGACACTTGCTTTATAATGAGTAAAGTGTTATGCCATTATGTGTAATTAAATATGACTTCTGGGATCAATTAGTAAACTTCTGAGGGATGATTAAGTGGAAGAAGCTTGTGAAATATACAAGTCATCTGCTTGGTTAACAATATGGCCCGAGTTGACGGAATTATGACTTAGTCCAGTGTTTTAGACTGTTCGGTGTGGGAGAAAGATCAAATCCTTGCCAAAACAATGTTTTTACTGTTCCAATTAGACTTTGTGGGCTAGCTAAACTGTTAATTAACTTTGCATGAATGTATATTGCTTTAAAATATCAATTAAAATTTGTTTCAGGACTAGAGACCTTCAGCCAGTTAGTCTATGAAGATGAATATGCAACTGTAAGTAATTTTCAGAATTTTGCTTTGTGGAAATTTTAGAAACTAGTAGTTTTTCTGTTGCTCCTTGTCAGTGTTTCTCAAATTGTGCAGTGATTTTTGGAGTTCTTCAGGTATAGACCTTATTTTAAAAAGTTTAACTAAGCAAATAAAAGTTTAGACGAATCAGCTAGCTTCCTTTTGTGCTACAAGCTCATTGCTGAGTGTAATGCATTTGTACACCAACTGGAGAATTGAGATATTGCCTTTGTTTCTTGGACAAAAGGGTAAATGCCATGCTTAACCCTATATTGTAATTCTCTACTTTTCTAAAGAGTGGCCGATGGAAGTTGCTGATGTGTGGCTTATCATTATGTGGGGTTACTTATCCATGTTTATCTTTTTTACATGTTTGAATTAGGCATTTGGCTATAGAGATCAACACTTTAAATGGGGAAAAATAACAAGTTTTTAAAATTAAAAAAAATCATGTCCTGCACAGAATTCTCAAATGGTATAACTTGGAACTTATTTTGCTGTTACCTTTGGGCAATATGTGAAATAGAATAGCCCTCTTCCCTGTAAGCTGCTGCAACAAAAGTTCCCATCCAGGCTGTAGAAAAGTTGGACCTTTTAAGTTAGTGTCCATTTGTGGTCATGCTCACCTGGGCTACAAAAAAAAAAATAATTAGAGGGTGCAATGGCAAATAGCCATGAACCTGAATCTTTGTACCCTATTGTTCCTTTAAATTTGAATTTGTTCTTCTGAACCATATGATTTCTGATGCATTATTGGCCATGTTAGACCAAGAAAAAAACATCTTGGCATTCATTTAATGAAGTGTGCAACTAGATTGTAATTCATTATCTTGCTTTAAAGCTGTGTTGGTGGTTGGAGTAATTACTCCAGAGACAGTGCAACAGTTTTAGTGTCTCATCAGGCCAGGATGGAGGCCTCCTATTTCCTTTCTGCCTCTTTTTTTTAATGGCTGGGCTCTGGTATGGTGAAATTAGTACCAGCATTGCCACTTTTCCTTCTGGTATAGTAGCTTACAAGTTCAGGACAATGAATTACACCAAACTACTAAGCACACCCATACAGCTTATGAAATAATATTGGATGGGGAGATGAGTAAAATTTTAAAGTTATGAATAATTGCTTGTCCCTACAGTTTGCATACGTCTGTATTTTCCTGCATCTCACTCCCATCAATAGAACTACACGTCCTGTGTGAAGGAGCCTATATTCAGTAACTGCACTAATGTTCTGTAGGTTATAAATGTTTGGAAGTTTTTAGAGCTTCTTCATGGGTGAAAAAATATGTGCCAGTTGACCCACTTATTCAAAAAAAAATGCATTCTACTCTTTCAGCATCTCATTAATAAAACTGAGATTTTTGATGCTCCAAGATTCGCTCACAGAGGAGTTTTACTTGATACGTCTCGGCACTATTTACCTCTTAAAGTAATCCTTGAAACCTTGGTAAGTAGCCCTAGTGAATGTTAACTGTGTAAAGAGTAATTATTTATAATTTGCTGTCCAGAAACTTGGTTTGAAGCTAAAGCAAAAAGAACCTGAATCTACCATGGAAAATCAAAATTGCTGGAAATATACAAGTGTCTGCCTATTTCTTATGAAGGTGGGTAAACTGAGTGGCTTACTTGGCTCCTGTTTCTGATCTGTTGAAAATCTTCAACCTGCGATATTAAGTTTTTTTTTCTTTCTTTTCATCAGATGTTAACAGAAGCATAGAAAAGCACAGAACAGCAGAGGCTATTTGGCCCATCCACCCTCTAGCCAATGGAAATAGCTTCGCTCTCTTGTGCTTTGTGAGCCCTTCATAATTTGAAACACCTCTATCCAATCTCCTTGGGACAGGGAAGAGGAGACACAAGCCCAGCTTTTCCAGTCTATCCATTTAACTGTAATTCCTCATCACCGAACAGTTCTAGTAAATCTCTTCTGTGCATTATCCAAAGCCTTCGCATCCTTCCTAAAGTGTACCTGTAATTGGACACACTACTCCAGCTTTACATTAAGTTTTTACTTCAAGCTGAAGGGTTTTTTTTTAACAGATCTTGGGCTTGGAATACGTCATTTGCCCCTTTTTAGTTATTACAAGTGTATAAATGGTCTATCATTAAAATCATGATGCATTTTGTATTTATACTAAACGGCTTAGTTGCTGAGCCAAGTAATTAGTACCCATGCTATACTTTAGAGAATAGTGTTTAAAAGAAAACTAGTCAGCTATTGAATTAATAATATTGTGTACTAGTGCTCCAACATGAAAAAAGAATGCAACAAAAATGGTATGACTGACTCAAGTGATTCCAAGACCAGTGTGATACTGGCCAGTTAAGTTCTGCTTTTTGTTATTGGTTATAGTTTCTTTATTGTCTTGTGTGCTAATGTTGTCTATATTTTTTTTAATTGTAATAACCAGTAAGGTGACTAGCACTGACTTATAAAGGTCATTCTAGAAGCTATATCTCAGTTTTAACATTTTTGTTCTTTCAGGATGCTATGTCATTCAATAAGTTTAATGTTTTCCATTGGCATATTGTGGATGACCCATCATTCCCATATCAAAGTATCACCTTTCCTGAGCTGAGTGCAGAGGTTAGTAAAGACATTTTACCAGTATTATAACCATACAAATACAGCTTTCTGGATACAAAGTGACTTGAGCACCAGTTCAGTAATGTAAATAACATATACAAAAAGTTAGATTTCTAACCTGACTGCATTTATGCCACAAGCTTGTGGAAATGTAGGTAGATTAAGAAAACATTATAGAAATTAGTTTCTATACCGACCAGCTTGATGCTCAAGACAGGCATCTATCTAACCTAGACTTTGGTTTCATTTAAGAGTTGTGTATACTTACGATTGAACAAATAGTACAATAATATGGAGCTTCTGCTCTTGTAGACTTCCCTTTTTGCTAAGTTATTAGTACCTCAGTATCTAAAGAGCTAGTAATGTGAGCATGGTATTTCCTATTAGGGAAAGAATTTGTGACTCTGCTATGATGCAGAAGACTCTAGTTTGACAATGCAAAATTGTGTGATGTTCAAATACTAAATACAAGTTGGTAAGCATTAAAGAAGGCCTGGAGACCTTGAGTGTGCTTCAGTGCTCCTGAATTCTAAACCACTAAATATAGTACTGGCAATCTTTTTGCCACTGCTTCATTTAAGGCCTGCACAATAGCTTGTGGCTGGCAGAACCATAAAAGCATGATTTTTACACTTAGTGCTGGGCCCCCTTCTTTCTGATTTGTGATAACAGTGGCAGCATGCACTTTTTTTTTTCCCTGTGGAAACTTTTAATTTTGCATGCTTATCGTTCATTCCATTGCAAGACAATTGTCCTCCAATTGGACAGACAGAATAGTTTGTCTCTGCTTGGTTAATAGGAATAGAACCTTGTTGGCAAGGTCAGCTCAAAGCATGTGGGGTGATGTGACAACTAGAGAAAGACGTGAATTCAGGCTTAGAGCAGGGTGAGGAATGGCTTTTGGCTTGGGGGACAATAATGGTTGGAATGAATTGGCTGAGCGAATTGTTTCCATTTTGGTGACAAAATCCATAAGCTTCTTGGACTTGTTCTTTAAAAGGTGTGTGGGGACAGGGAAGTGGGGTTTATGGAGACAGTTGGCAAGTGGGGAGAAAAGAAGCTGGAGATAATGGCTCATTACTCCCAAATCGTCCTGGAGAGCAAAGCCTTGATGGTACTTGATGTGGTACATCCAAATTGGGCAATAATGGTTAAATCAGTTGTGTGTATGTGTTTAAAATATACCCCTTGGATTTACGTGATCATGAGAGCATTACCCTGTCCTCATTGAACTGTATTGTATCCATATGCCTGAAATATATAATTCTCATCCCAGTGTTGTAAGTCTCTTGCCCCTCTTTCTACCTTTTTCTATAAAGTTCCACACCAAATTGAAATCTCTAGCCTCATGATTCCCTTGGCTGTGATTTAGAGTCTGTGGCTTGTTTTGCCCCTCTTATTTTGATGGCAGTGCTTCAGTTGAAATACCTGTACCCATCTCATGCTTGCAGTGGAGAGCAACCATTCACTTTAAAACTAACTTTTTTTTTCCTTACTGTATAGTCCAATATCTCACCACTGCTCCATGTAGCAGTGTTTAAGTCTGCACACGCCTGGAATGCTTTTTTCAATATCGTTCAGGTAGTACATACAATTTGAAAAGATGTTTACTACTTTTTTTAAAAAAAATTTGAACCAAATTGTCAAAACTCCAGCTAGCATCTTTGGTCTGCTGGAATTTTCTGTTTTTAATGCTGATCTGAATTTTTTAGAACCATAGAAAAGTAACAGCACAGGAGGCCATTCAGGCCATCTTGTCCATGCCAGCCCAAGGACACCCAGGTGCTCTTTCTAATCCCACCTTCCTGCACCTGGCTCACAGCCCTGCAGCTTCCAGCACTTCAGGTGCAGGTCTAGGTACTTGTTAAACTAGTTTAGAGTTTCTGCCTCTACCACAAACTTGGACAGTGAATTCCAGGCACCGACTACCCTCTGCGTTTTTTAAAAAAATTCTTCCTCATGTCCCGCTCCTACACCCTTCTGCTTATCTTGAATCTATGTCCCCTGGTTCTAGAATTCTCCACCAAGAGAAACAATTTTATCCTGTCTACTCTATCTATTTCCCTCATTTATTTTGTATACCTCAATCAAGTCACCTCTCAGCCGCCTTTGTTTAAGGAAAGCAACCCCAACCTATCCAATCTCTGTCTCCTTGTAGCTACACTTTTCTAACCCTGGCAACATTCTTGTAAACTTTTGCCCCTTTTTATTTTGTAGGGTGCATACCATCCAGTCACTCACATTTATACATTAGCAGATGTCAAAATGATTATTGAGTATGCACGTGAGAGGGGGATTCGGGTCATTCCAGAGTTTGACACTCCAGGGCACACACAGTCATGGAAAGGTGAGTAGATTAGCACTGAAATAAGCAATTTTGCACTTCTCTGGCTTTACTATGTTTTCATAAACTAAGGAAAAACAAGGCAGTTTTGAACTTTTCTGAGTAATGCTGATACTAGTCAGCAGCAGTCCTTCCTGATTTGGGCACTTCAGGCACCATTGCCAGTTTGTACCCACACTCTACAGAAACGGGATTTTTTTTTTTCTTAACTAAACTTTTTTTAGAAGCAGAAACTTTCACTTACCTAAATGTAATTTGTAAACTTTTAAAATGGAAATTAGTTAATTGGAGTATTCCTGAATATTTATTGTAATGAAAACTTCTAGCTAGGATCAATAGTACTGCCTGGCTATTGCACTTTACCTCCCCTTTAGTGCTCAGGTTGAGACAACAATTATTATAGTGTTGTGCTCTAATTGTAATGCAGGTTCGGAAGGAGGAAGATCTTTTTCTTTTTTGTCTGAGCAATGCCATAAGATGACTAAGTAAAATTCCAGTTTTTAAAAAAAACAACTTTATCGGGATCAGAACTCCTCAGTTTTCTAATTCTGATCCCACATTTTAAGGAAACAGTCGCTATACAAGCCTGTCCTTAAAACACTTTTAAAAGAATATTCAGTTTGTATTTTAGTAATTTTGTTTAAAACTTGGGGGAAGTGAAATTGAAGTGCACTGCTCTGCAACAGCTTGGGGTGGTTAAAGTTTCTTAATGATTGCAAAATTATAATTTTGGAACTGGAGAAACTGTAAACTACTGCCCTTTTACTTTTTATCTGTGGATAATGTTTAAGTACCATGTATAAGTAGATCATGTCACTTCACAGTGATACAGGGATGAGAGGCCTTGGCTATGAGGAAAGAGAAATTATAGTAAAGCAGTTTAAGTGGAGATCTGAAAGCTTTTTTCAAAATTATGGTAAGATAAATGGAGGGAGGAGTCTATTCAGTCGAGTGCTAAACTAAAGGGCACAAATGTAAGGATGTCTTGCTGCAGCTGTACAAGGCCATGGTGAGACCACACCTGGAGTATTCTGTGCAGTTTTGGTCTCCTTGAGCAACAAAGGTTCATCAAACTGATTCCGAGGATGGCAGGATTGTCATATGAGGAGAGATTGGGCCTACTAGGCTTACATTCACTGGAGTTTAGAAAAATAAGAGGTATCTCATTGAAACATATAAAATTATGACAGGGGTGGATAAACTGGATGCAGGGATGATATTTCCTCTGGCTGAGGGGGTCTAGAAAAAGGGGTCACAGTCTCAGGACATGTGGGAGACCATTTGGTAAGGAGAAACTTCTTCACTGAGGGTGGTGAACCTATAGAATTATCTACCACAGAAGGCTGTGGAGGCCAAGTCACTGAATATATTTTAAGAAGGAAATAGATTTCTGGGTTCTAAACTGCGTCAAGGGATATGGGGAGAGCAGGAGTATGGTGTTAAAATAGGGGATCAGCTGTGATCATATTGAGTGGCGGAGCAGGCTTGAAAGGCTGAATGACCTACTCCTATTTCCTGTTTCTATCAAAAGCAAAGTTAGAATTTCTTTTTACGCAAAAGATTATTGGGACTTGTACTCTATCAGAAATAGTGGTAATGTCAAAATCTGTAATAGCTATTAAAAGTTGAATGGATGAATATCTGAAATAATTAAAATGGGATAGGAGAATGAACCATGTAGATATAAGTTTTTCAGGAGCTGAGCCAAATGGCTATCTCCTCGTCTAACACAAGACTGTTACTTTAGCAACAATTGAGCTGCCTTGCACAAAAACAGGATGATTGGTGTGGGAAGCACCAAATTCTAATGTGTATAGAGGATGAAGGGGGAAAAGGATTATTTTTGGTTGTAGCTATAACATTGAGGCAAAGTGGATGGGCCATGCTCTGCACCTAGCCATTGCTGGCTGAACCTGTATGTTTTTAGTAACAGTCAAAAGTGTTCTGTTGCCCAACGTGGCCTTTGAACACAGATACACCCAAATTTAAAAAAAAACATAGCGTACACTGGAACCTCATTAAGTGAATACTTTTTTTAAAGGTAGAATTTTTTTAAAATTAAGAACTATGTTCATTTAATTATGCAACTAATGTGGTGCTGACCTTGCTTGAGTAACACAACTTTCCCTCCCTCTTTGCCTAGGCATAAGAAACCTTCTCACTCCATGTTATAATGGTGAAAAACCTACTGGAGCATTTGGACCTATAAATCCCTCTTTAAATACAACCTATGACTTTTTGAATCAATTCTTTAAAGAGATCAGCTTGGTGTTTCCAGATGCTTATATCCATTTGGGAGGAGATGAAGTGAACTTTGAATGCTGGTACATAAATTTATTGTAAAATTTATACCTTGCTTTATTTATTTACCATCTCAATTGAAATATCTAGTCATGCTACTTAGTTGAATAAATATCTTACTAATTATGAGATGTAGGCTTCCTTTGTGCAGTCAAGAACCAAAACCACAAAACACAAGTGTCCTTTTCAACAATACTACAGGAATTTGTTCAAGTATATAGTTAAATGAGATCAGGAAACCTGCTGATTTAATTACAGCCTCTTCTGGAAATAAAATAATATTTCTATTAAATATCATTTGGAGGTAGTTCTGAGTAAAGTAAAAGCACAGAATGCATTTTTGAATTGGGAATTTGTGTCCCCTACAAACAATGGCTTGGTAGTACTATCACTGAGTCGTGAAGGGTGTTGCTACTGGACTGGGTGCTCACCAGGTAGAGAAGGAACCAGCAAGTGTTCTATTTGCTCATGCCTTACCAATGAATTTGTTGCAGACATGTCTGTCTACCATAGTGTTGGTACAAGTGACAGTTGCATAACAAAGCAGCCTGCTTGATTGGCACCTCCAACATCCACTCCCTCCGCCACCGACACACAGTAGCAGCAGTGTGCACCATCTACAAGATGCATTGCAGGAGTTCACCAAGGCTTCTTGGACAGCACCTTCCAAACCCACAACCACTGCCATCTAGAAGGACAAGGGCAGCAAATAGATGGGAATACCACCACCTGGAAGTTCCCCTCCAAGCCACTCACCATCCTGACCTGGAAATATATCGCTGTTCCTTCATTGTTGCTGGATCAAGATCTTGGAATTCCCTCCCTAACAGTGCTGTGGGTGTACCTACACCACAGACTGCAGCAATTCAAAAAGGCAGCTCACCTCCACCTTCTCGAAGGCAATTGGGGGATGAGCAATAAAAATGCTGGCCTAGCCAGTGATGCCCATGTCCTGTGAAAGAATAAAAATAAGTACAAACTAGATGGTATCACACACCTGAAATTTTCTTTGAGTCTGCAACTTTGCGTTTTGCAAAGGAAAATCAGATCCATGTTTTGCTAAGGAGTGTTTTTGAAAAAGTCCTTTAGATGAATGAGACTTTACTGTACATGTATGTGCCTGCAGGAGTATGACATTGTATATACAACTGGTAACTGATGTAAGTTTAGGCATAACTGGATGAACTTGTGCAAGTCTGCACACTTGTTTCATAATGTACCTAAACAAGTTGTATCAATATTGCTGTATGGGTGTAGTTGATTTGTATGAAGCATGTATCCTTGTTAAATGCCTTTTTTTAAAAAAAAAAAGATATTGGCTGGAGCAAGGCTGTTCTCTTTTGAACCTCCATTTTTATATTTTCCTTGTAGGAAATCTAATCCTGCCATTACACAGTTCATGCAAAAGCAAGGCTTTGGAAGTGATTACAGAAAACTTGAATCTTTCTATATCCAAAAGTAAGCATTTTGATTAAATATGTAATGTTGTTATAGGCTAATTGTATCAGTAGTTGTGATCTGCCTAAGGCCAGGGCATCTTATTTTGTCACTCCTCATAGTCTTGTGCTTTTCTCTTCAATTGCTCATGAGAGCCTTCTATTTTCAAGTTGTCTGATATTCTTTTTCTCCATCTTGGTCTACATCTCTCGAATCATCTTCCTTTGATCACCTCTGAGCAACTTCTCATGCACTAGAATGTGGTCAATCCAACCTTGTTGCCTTTTTTTGATATTCGCTAATTATCTTCCTTCATCACTACCCTGAGAACTTCTTCATTGCTCTCGTGTTGTCAGGCTGACCCGTTCCATCCTTCTCCAGAATGTCTTTCACAAATTTCTAGTCTATGGCTGTTCCCTTTTTCTTAAGGTCCACAGTTCAGCCCCATACAAGACAATCCAAATCTCACTCTTGATAATTCTTAAGACTTTTCTTCCTACTTGTATATTAAATGATAAAATGCACAAAACATCTAGATTAATTCATATTTATTAGATACTTGTTTGAACAGGCTCTTATGAATATACACAGTAGGAACAGAAGTAGGCCCTTCAGCCCTTTTGAGCCTTCTCCATCATTTAGTAAGGTCAGACTGATCTGTTTGCTCTCTGCAATTCATGCAAATATCTTTTAAGTTAATCTTGTTAACTGAATTGTGGATAGCAACGTGCTCTACAATAACATATTTTTCATTATTTGGTGCATAGTTCAAATTTGTATGATGAGGCCATTCAGGCCAAACTTTGACCCTTGGTCCCTCTTTTTTCCCTTTTTCTCTTTTTTATACTTCCCAAGTACTGTTCTCCCATGTACATGTCTCAATTAATTTCGCATTTCAAGTTCTTTCTGCTTGGCTTGAAATATAAGATATGCCTGGCATCTACCCAGCAATGAGGAAAATTGCCCAGGTATGACCTGTACACAAAGTAGGACAAATCCAAAACAAAAACAGAATTACCTGGAAAAACTCAGCAGGTCTGGCAGCATCGGCGGAGAAGAAATTTCCAGCATCCGCAGTTTTTTTTGTTTTTAGGACAAATCCAACCTGGCCAATTGTTGCCCCATCAGTCTACTCTCGATCATCATAAAATGATGGAAGAGGTCATCAAGAACGCTATCAAGTGGCACTTGCTTAGCATTAACCTGCTCACTGACTGAGTTTTGCTAAAGTCACTCAGCTCCTGGCCTCATTACAGCTTTGGGTTCAAACATAGACAAAAGAGCTGAACTGCAGAGGTGAGGTGAGAGTGACTGCCCTTAACATCGAGGCAGCATTTGACTGAGTGTGGCATCAAGGAGCCCTAGCAAAACTGTAGTCAATGGGGATCAGGAGGAAAATTCTGCTAGTTGGTGTCATACCTAGCACAAAGGAAGATGGCTGCTAGAGGTCAATCATCTCAGTTCCAGGACATTGCTGCAGGAGTTCCTCAGGCTAGTGTCCTAGGCCCACCATTTTCAGCTGCTTCATCAATGACCTTCCTTCCATCATAAGGTCAGAAGTAGGGATTTGTTCAGCATGGTTCACACCTCAGATACTGAAGCAGTCCATGTCCAAATGCAGCAAGACCTGGACAATATCCAGGCTCGACAAGTGGTAAGTAACATTCACACCATTAATGACCATCTCCAGCGAGAGAATCTAACCATCTCCCCATGACATCTAAAGGTGTTATCGTTGCTGAGTCCCCCACTATCAACATCCTGGGGGTTGCCATTGACCAGGAATTGAACTGGACTAACCATATAAATAATGTGGCTACAAGAACAGGTCAGAGGCTAGGAATCCTGCAGTAAGTAACTCCTCTCCTCGACCATCCCCACCCCAAAGCCTGTCTATCATCTATAAGGCACAGGCAGGAGCGTGATGGAATATTCTCCACTTGCCTGGATGAGTGCAGCTCCAACAACTTGATACCATCCAGGACAAGGCAGCCTGCTTGATTGGCACTCATCCAATACCGATGCACATTGGCAGCATTGTGCACCATCTACAAGATGCATTGCAGGAGTTCACCAAGGCTCCTTCAACAGTACCTTCCAAACCCACGACCGCTACCATCTAGAAGGGCAGGGGCAACAGATACATCGGCCTGAAACTTTTGGATGCCAGGGTCTCCCTTCCGCTGTCCAAAGTCAGTGGGGAACATGTCTCTGCTGACTCAGAGTTCCCCATTTGCACTAGAATGAGCGTCAATTAGCTGCAGATGGGACTTCCACCTGTCACTGGGGTGGAAGTCCTGCTTTAGAGCTGCCAGCCAATCTGATTGCCCAGCAGCTCTCCAGTCCCTGCAGTGACAGGAGCTGGATTGAACTGAAGAGGAATTGCATGTAGATGTCTAGGTCTCGTGGGTGGGAGGTCAAGCAGCCACTGGACCTTAAGGGGGAGGTACCTGCAGTCAGAAGGTGGTGTCTGATGAAGGTGCCCCCCCTTCTGCCTGAGATCTAAACCCCTCTTTTCTCAACCTTCTCCCGTGCCAGGTAAATCCTCCCGCCAGCCTAAAAATTGAGGGTGGGTGGATCAACTTGTCCAAGGCCTTGTCTTCCCCAGCATAAGATCACTGCAAGGTCCAGGTGGGCCGCAACCCAGAAGGAATCCTGTTCCTAATTTCACATCCCTTTACACTGTCTCTGCACTGCACCACTCCCCACCATCACCGCAAACTTAAAAACCCACCCACAGGGAAGTGTGAAATTCCCCTCCAAGCCACTCACCACCTGATTTGGAAATATCACTGCTCCTTCACTGTCACTAGGTCAAAATCCTGGAACCCCCTCCCTAACAGCACAATGTGTAGTTACACCGTATGTACTGCAGCAGTTCAAGCAGGCAGCCCACCACCTCAAGGGCAATTGGGCATGGGCAATAAATGCTGCCCTAGCCAGAGATACCCACATCCCATGAATTAATTGAAAAAAAACTTTCCTGACTTGTGACATCCAAAAGTGAACCCAGATGTTGTTTCACCAGATGTGTATCTTGCAGTGGCGCCACATTCTTTTATGTCATCTCTTGTGATTAAACCTAAACTCAATTTTGGGTCATTGAAATTGCAAATTAAATATAGATGGATCCTTAAATTATTTGGTTCACTTATGACCACTACTTCCTTTGGGTACAAGGGTGTTAGATGTGAGTACCAAATATGTTCAATTGCATCTGACATCATTCTGCCCACTCACTCACTTCCATCAGTTTGTCCATATTCAGTGTTTATAAAATGTATAAGATTGTACAGTTCTGAAGGCTTAAAATCTAAATTAATTATTGCAGTAACTTAAAAGGGAATTGTTCCCAATTTGTTGCTAGTATTTCTTGGCACCACCAGTGTTTTTGTTTTGTTGATATGAGACAGGCGTTTTTGCTTTGTTCAACCTGAAGTTCTTTTCCCCTGACTAATGAACATGAAGTGCTATGAGCAGCATTTGTTCACGTCAGTAAAGTGAAATTTCGTGTTTGGTTTTTGCGTAATAAAGTTGCAATGCTAAAGCATAAAATAATTAATGGCAATTAGCAGTTTGTGGATGATGTGCAATCCTTACTCTAATGGTGAGATTTTTACCTTTTGGCGGGTTGTGGGAATTTCACATCAGTGTGAGAATATGGGGCCATAATTTGCTGTAGCAGGACATCAAACTGCAATTGCTATTCATTAGACCCACCTACCCTTGCACGTTTTAAGGTTTTCAATTTAGTTTTGCATGACAAATTATTAAAAGTAAAAAGTGATAGTACATTGGAAACAAAAAAAACACCAGGGCCCCAAGTGAACTGGCAACTCTCGAAGGGAGTATAAATATGAGTGTGAGAATTTGATATCAAATCCAATACAGAAAAATAGGCCAAAAAAGATTGGAGAGGGAAAGGAACCAGGGAAAGACTACATCTGTAAAATCTAATTTAAAAAAATATATAATTTCTAATTTAGCACCAGAAGGAATGCAACCCCAGACTTGTTAATTTACAGTATCAGAAATTGACTGGAAGCAATTACTTTAGTGTACTTAATCTAATTAAGACTTTACATTCTGTAGTGAGTTTAGTTCTACTACACAAAATACAGTAACTTCACACCAATCAATGAGTCCAATTATCAGGTGCAAAGCTAAAGGAGCTATGCAACAGAGGCAACAGTTTTTGGATATTTGTGCTTTCACTCACCTGAAATTCCTGAATATGCATAAGTAACATCCAATGCTATTAGCTTCACTGTTTATTTTTAAAGTAGACATTCCCTGTTAACATTTTGCACAAACAAACCTGAAGCCATGTTTGAAATTTGCCATTTCTAGGCAGTGGTATCAGGAACCTTACTAGTTGCGATTCAAGTGGATTTAATGGTTAAAGTTGCGCAAATGTTTCCTGCAATCAATGCTGTAGCTAGACACAAGCATCTCTTGGTAATTTAGTTTGCCTTTTTACAGCTGGATATACTAACTTCATGTGTGCATTAATTGCAGTGTTCTGGATATTGTAGCAGCCAATATGAAAGGTTACATGGTCTGGCAGGAAGTCTTTGATAATGGAGTGAAGGTAAGTGTATAGCTAGTTTGGTCAGCATGTATTTAAAAACAAAAATACCTACTCAATGCAGTATAGACCTGGGGATTCCAGTAATTAAAGCAGTAGCTTAGTGTTAAAATTGTAATAGTCTGAGTAATGGAATATTAATTTTGGTAAGGGAGCAGCTAGAGCTGTTATGTCAAATGTACAACCTGTTTCATAATAACTACCTCAAGGAATTTGAAGAATTTTGAACTTGAGTTTCAACATTTCATGTTTTTTGTTTTTTTTCCTTTCTCAGCTTCTGTTCTGCTGAGTATTGCATGGCTTGTTTGTGGCTTAATTTTTTTTTTTTGCTATGTTCATAAAGGTTCATGGTATTAATTTCTTAGAGGAAATACTGTTAAGCAAATTATTTAAACTAAATACTTGTAAATTAAAAGCAAACCCTAAAACATGTTCAGTGTTGCTTTGCAATGTTTTCCTCAGCAACTTGCTTTAGAGAGAATGGTATTTGTGCAACGGATCAACCATGCTTGAGGACTTTGCATTTATGCAGATAATGTGGTGTATATACCTGTCCAATTCCGTTGCTTTGCAATTGTGCTTAATTTTCCCATTCATTGACTCTGCCCAATCCTACTAATTGATGCACATTATTGTGGATTAATGAAAGGGGAATCATGTTTGATAAACATGCTGGAGTTTTTGAGGCTTTAACTAGCAGAATAGATGGGGGGGGGGGGGGGGGGACCAGTGGATGGATGTAGTGTATTTGGATTTTCAAAAGGTTTTCAATAAGCTATCACAGACAGACAGACACACACTTAGTAAGCAAGCAAAATAAGAGCACATAAGATTAGGGGTAATATACTTGCATGGATTGAGAATTGGTTAACAGACTAAAACCTAAGTAGGAATAAACAGAATTCTCAAATTGGCAGATGGGGTACCATAAGGATCAGTACTTGGAGGCCCTAGCTATTCACAATCTATATCAATGATTGGATATGGGGACCAAATATAATATTTCCAACTTTGCTTATGGCACAAAGCTAGGTAAGAATGGGAATTGCATGGAGCATGAAAAGTGGCTTCAAGGGGAATTATACAGGCTAAGTGAGTGGCAAGAACATAGTGGATGAAATATAATGTGGATAAATGTGAAGTTATCCACAGTGGTAGGAAAAACAAATGCAGAGTATTTCGTAAATGGTGAGTTTGGGAGCATTTGATGTTCAAAGAGACCTGGGTGCTCTTTCCATGCAGGTGCAACAAGCAACTAAAGGAGGCAAATAGGATGTTCATCTTTATTGCAGAATGATTTGAGTGCAGGAGTAAAGATGTCTTGCTGCAATTGTATAGAACCTAAGAGTACTGTGTGCAATTTTGGTCATCATCTTACCTAAGGAAGGATGTACTTGCCATAGAGGGAGTGTAATGAAGATAACCAGACTGATCCCTGGGATGGTAGGATTGTCCACAGAGGACAGATTGAGGAGACTGGTTTCCAGAGTTTGGAAGAATGAGAGGTGATTGAAGCATACAAAGTTCTTAACAGGACTTGACAGGATAATGCAGGAAAGATGTTTCCCCTGGCTGGGGGGCCTAAAACCAGGGGACAGTCTCAGAATAAGGGGTAGGCCATTTAGGACTGAAATGAGGAGGAATTTTTTCACTTGAGGGTTGTGAATCTTTGGAATTCTCTACTCCAGAGGACTGTGGAGTCTAATATTCTCAACAAATCAATAGATTTCTAGATACTTAAGATATCAAAGGATATGGGGATTGTGTGGGGGGGAAAAATGCCATTGAGGTAGACGATTAGCCAATAGCAGAGCAGGCTTGAGGGGCTCTGAATTCCTATGTTCCTAGCCAAGAATATAAGTATTCAATCAGGTGGGCTGCTCCAGATTTTTTTAATAGTGGAATTACTTCACCCAAATCTAGGTGTTCCTGCTTTTTACAGTTTTAAATTTTCTAAGTTTTCCAATGATGTTTCAAAATCCAGATTGTCTTATCCAGGTTAACTTGCAATCTCGATCTGACTCCCAGCAGAATTCATCTGTATAGGTTATACCACGTTGGATAATCTTGCTCATCTAAATGAATGAACTTATGAAGCCCCACATTAGGTGCAGTACATGAATGTAACAAAATGGGCCTAGAGGAATTACTGGAGTAGTATTACATCAAAATTTATTGTAATCTACTAATCCTAAATATTATTTCATACCACAATCTCAAATATTTCACCCTAATGGTTATATTTTATTTGCAAAGCATCATCTGATGTGGCACTCTGCAGCGAGGGCTCAAAAAAATTTACAAGAATGATTTTGGTTATGAGGATGGATTGGAGAAACTGAGGTTCTCCTGAAGAGGAGATTTGATTTGAGGTGCTCAAAATCATGAGGGGTCTGGACGGAGTAGATAAAACTATCAACACCCTGGGGTTTACCATTGCCCACAGACTGACTGACTGTACTGGCCATATAAATAAATATAAGAGCAGGCCAATGGCTGAGAATTCTGGGGAGAGTAACTCCTCCCTAACTCTCCAAAGCCTGTCCACCATCTACAAGGCACAAGTTCAGGAGTGTGATGGAATACTCTCCCCTTGCCTGGATGAGTGCAGCTCCAACAACACCAGTTCAACACCATCCAGAATAAAACAGTCCACTTGATTAGCATCCCATCCACAAACATTCACTCCCTCTTCCACCAATGGCAGCAGTGTGTACCATCTACAAGATGCACTGCAATAACTCACCGTGGCTCCTTCGACAGCACTTTCCAAACCCAAGACCTCTACCACCTACAAGGGTGACAGATACATAGGAACACCATCACTTCCAAGTCCCCTACCATCCTGACTTGGAACTAATATTGCCATTCCTTCACTGTCGCTGGGTAAAAATTCTGGGGAACTCTCTCCCAAACAGCACTGTGAGTGTTCCTACACTACGTGGTCTGCAGCAGCTCATGAAGGCAGCTCACCACCACCTTCTCATGGGTATCAAAAATGCTGGCCTAGTCAGCAACACCCAAATTATGTGAAAGAATAAAAATAACTGCTCACTCTACAAAGCGATTGAGAATCGGTGGGCACAGGGCTTTGATTGGTTCACTTGTCAAAGGCAGCATGAAAAAATATTTTAAGCAGCAAGTGATTATGATGTAGATTGCACTGTCTGAAAGCTTGGTTGAGGCTGATTCAATTGTGGCTTTCAAAAGTGGATAAACATCTTGCAGTTTAAATATTTGCAAGTTCATGAGTGAAGGGCAGTTGCTCTTGCAGAGTTGATGGACCAAATGGCCTCTTCTGTAACCATGCTATCATTCTATGTATTGCTGTTTAGTTGCTTTTATTGTATGAGCTTCCACAACAATCCTGTATTTAGGACGTAGTTTCCTTTCTGCCATGTTTGGAGTGGAATCTATTCCTGAACTAATGTAAAAGATGGATAGCCCCAGAGTGCAAATTTTACATTTCAAAAATCATTAACCAATTTACGCATTCTGCATTTTAAATTATAGGCGCTGGTTTCTTGATGTAACTACAACACATAAAACACTGACAGGCCTCCTAAAATGGAAAGAACAGAGTTTCTGTTTAATGCAGCTTGTACTGTAGCTGCTTTGCTATTCAACTTCTTAGATTTTTTTTTGCCAAATCAATATTTTGAGAGAATGCAATTTTTAGGTACACAGCAATGGGAATCATCTTCAGGTGAAAATATAATGCATAATAATTATAGTTGGCCATACAAATTTTAAATTTATTTATTTTTGCAGATTAAGCCAGACACTATAGTTGAAGTGTGGATGGAGAGAAATATGAAGGCAGAGTTATCTAAAGTAACACTAGCTGGGTTCACAACCATTCTTGCAGCACCCTGGTACTTAGATTACATTACCTATGGACAGGACTGGCAAAAGTACTATCGAGCTGAGCCTCTCCAATTCAATGGTTGGTTAATTTCATTAATAAATTGAGGAATGATAATGTTGTATATTTTATCCCTTCCTAGTTACATTGGTACTTGTGAATATAAAAGTCCTAATTTAGGACACTCTATTTAAGAGTGTACCCTTAATTTTTAAATATGCACATATGAAGAATAAATTGACTTGATATTTTTAACCTATTTTATCATTCATTAATACCATGTTCCTTTACACTTGTATTATATCTTTTCGGTATTCATTACTGTGAGCTGAAGCAATTAGAATTTTGAATGATCAGCATGAATCTATGGTACTTTCTGTACTGATATGTATCTGGGAATATTAATTCTCTGCAATTTCTTCCAACTATTCTGCTTATGGTGAAAGCTTGCTAGTCTCTGAGCGAACTTTGAGCTAATTCTACACAACGTATTTTCGATGGATGCTTTTTTTCTGTTGGTCACCTGGACGGGAGTGGGGTGGGGGGAGACGTGTGTTGCCTGCTGTTTGCATGTCTGCTGAACTGAAGTGATTGGTGGAGAGGGGTGTGTGGGATGGTGGTATTAAATTTTACAAGTACTTTAGTACACACCCTGACTTCCTAAGATTTCATTCTTAATATTGCAAGTTAGAGCTTCGACTGAAATTTGTGATTGGGTTTTTTGTCTTTGCTCTTTTTTTTCTTGGTTTGTAGTTGAAGCCAGACACCATTATCCATGTGTGGAAAGGTGGCTACCAGCAACAAATGGCAGCTGTAACAGCTGCTAAGTTTCACACTCTTCTGTCCTCTCCATGGTACTTGAATGTCATTTCATATGGTCAAGACTGGCGGAGGATATACACAGTGGAACCATACAACTTCAATGGTGTGTTATTTATACAGCTACAACTAACCACATGCACGAACATTTATCCATACTGTTTTGGGCAACTGTTGAGCTTCAGTTATATGTTAGGACATAGAATGTCTTGCCAAAAATAATGATTAAGGCAACTAATGATCCCCTTTTTTAAATAAGACTAAATAGTGTAAAAATGAAGCAAGAGGAGAGGAACAGTGCACTTTGAGATGTTTCCAGCCATTCTATCTAAGTCTTGTGCTTACTGGACTACGGAAAAGGATTCATCAGCCTAAATTCATTTCTAACCATAAATTTCATCATAAGCCATTCAACTTATCATGCCTGTGCTTGTTCTTTGGAGAATTTTTTTCCAAGTAGCCTGATTCCCTGCTCTTAGGCATTACCCTGCAAAGTTTTTCTTTTCAAGTATATACTAATTACCATCTCTTTCAGTATATTCAGATAGCAACTCTAGCTATATATAACACACATCCTCCTGTTTCCCTTTTGGTTGTTTTTCTAATTATTGCTTAATAAAAAGTGTTTTCCCGTTAGTGGCCCACCTACTTCTCCTTGAATTCCACTCAGTGCATGATGTTGGCTCTTACATTCCCAAATTGGGCTGCCCCACCCTGCACTGACAAATTTGGTATGGTGACATTTTGGTCAGCAACCTGCATCATCACTCCAATAATACTGAATGAACATCTGTGGCAAAGTTGGCAGCCCACCTGCCATTTTATAATCCATTCATTAACAATCTTAATAGTTAACAACCTGATCGTCTGCAATTTTCATTGCTTTCTGCATTTTTTGGGTGTTAAATGTTTGTTTAAAAAAAAATTGTCTTTTTGCCAGCTATAACGAGGGGGCATAAGGGTGGTAGAAGAGGCTTGCCACCGGTATCAAATTCTGCTGGGGAAGATGGCAATATTTGTATGATTTATTTTAATTTTTAAATGTTTGCACCATTTTATTGAATAATAAAGATTGAGAGCAGGTGCCTTTAAAATTCTAGCTGTGACCGTGGCATTCCCCCTCTAGCATGATGCCCTGGTCTACAGTGCTGATTCTCAGAACCCACAAGTTATGTATTCAAAGGTGTGCTTCAAATTCTACATTTCTACTGCTCTGAAGAAGAGCCATACGGGTTTCTCTCTCCACAGATGCTGTTAGACTGGCTTTTCAATTCCTGACATGGTAAAGGATAGCATTCCATTAGCCGCCTTAATTACTTGCTGTACCTGCACACTAACTTTTAGTGACTCATGCAGTAGAATACCTAGATCCTCCTGCATCTTGGAATTTTACAATCGTTTTCCATTTAAGTAATACTTTGCTTTTTTATTCTTCCTACCAAAGTGAATAACATCACACTTTTCCACATTATACTGCTAGATTTTTGCCTTCTCTCTCAACCTATTTATACCTGACTCTCTGAAGTCTGGGAAGAGTGTCCTCTGCAGTCACTGTCGCCATCAAACAGTCTGGGAAGATTGTCCTCTAGTCGCAGTCCCTGTCGCCGTCAAGCAGTCTGGGAAGATTGTCCTCTAGTCGCAGTCCCTTTTGCCATCAAGCAGTCTGGGAAGATTGTCCTCTGCAGTCGCAGTCCCTGTCACCGTCAAACCGTCTGGGAAGATTGTCCTCTGCTTGACTGCGACTACAGAGGACAATCTTCCCAGACTGCTTGATGGTGACTGCGGCTACAATCGGGGAAGATTGTCCTCTGTGTAGTTCGCAGTCACCGTTGAGCAGTCTGGGCAGATTGTCCTTTGTAGTCACTGTCGCTGAGTGGAAAAAAAAAAGTGACATCACAGGAAAACTGTAAGTTCATTGGTTGGTAAGTAACTGCTAGTTTGAACTACCTATTCTAAGTTGACTTCAAATTAAAGGTGACTACTGGGGCCCAGAATCGGAGGCCTAACACTTCAGCTTTAACTCAGCGGAGAGTGAGTCCCAGTTGATTTTGAAAAGTGTATTTTGAATCTCTGTTCTAACTTGCTTTCAGATTAAAGGTAAATAGGAGAAATATTTTACAGATTGATAAACTAAAGACCATTAGGAAATTTAAAAACAAATTTTAAAAACGAATTAAATAAAATAGAGATGCAGGGCCTGGCGATGTGTTGTTGCTGCATGGTGTGGGAGCTAGTGGACCTCATTGTAGTTCCTAGTGACCACATCTATAGCAAATGTTGGCTGCTTGAGGTACTCCAGCTCAGAGTTGATGAGCTGGAGTCTGAGCTTTGGACACTGCAACACGTCAGTGAGGGGGAGAATTACCTGGAAGCTGTGTTTCATGAGACAGTCACACTCCTTAGATTAAGTACCTTAAATTCTGCCAGTGGTTAGGGACAGGAGAGTGTGACTGAGTGAGGCAGGTAGAGGGATCCAGGAAGTAACACTGTAGGATCCTCAGCCTTTGCCCTTATCCAACAGGTTTGAGATTCTTGCTTTCTTGTGTGGATGAGAGGGGGGAATTGCAGGGAGGATGAGCAAACTGACCATAGCACCGTGATACAGGGAGCCATTCAAGTGGGGGAGAAAAGAGAAATGAAGTTGTAATTGGGGATAATATAGTTGGGGAGTAGATACTGTTATCTGTAACCAGGATCGAGAGTCCCGAAGGCTGTGTTGCCTATTTGGTGCCAGGGTTAAGGCTATCTCCTCTGGGCTGCAGAGGAATTTGGAGTGGGAGGGGAAAGATCCAGTTCTCATGGTCCACGTAGGTACCAACGATATAGGTGGAAAGAGGTTCTGCTGAGGGAATATGAGCAGCTAGGGGCTAAGTTTTTTTTTAAAAAAGCAGAACCAAAAAGGTGGTAATCTCTGGATTACTACCTGAGCCATGAGCTAATTGGCACAGGGTCAATAAGATTAAAGAGGTAAATGTGTGGCTCAAAGATTGGTGTGGGAGAAATGGGTTTGAATTCATGGGACATTGGCACCAGTACTGAGGAAAAAGGGAGCTATTCTGTTCGGCCAGGCTCCACTTGAATCATGCTGGGACCAGTGTCCTGGCGAATCACATAACTAGGGTTGTAGATAGGGCTTTAAACTAAATAATAGGGGGGAGGGCTCAGTTGCATGGAAACATAAAAAATCAAAGTTTGAGGGGGTAAGAGTGCAGGTTAGTGACAAGGCTGATTGTTACCAAAAAGTGAAAGGAAGGGATGAAGTGTGTGAAGCCATATTGCACGAAAGAATCATAAGAGTAGGAAAAATTGACAATAGGGCAAATTTAAAGGCTTTGTATTTGAATGTGTGTAGCATTCGGATTAAAACTAGTGAGTTAACAGCGCAAATAAACAGGTATGATTTGGTGGCGATTTACTGAGACGTGGTTACAGGGAGAACCGGTTTGGGAGTTGAATATCCAAGGTACTCAGTGTTTCGGAAGGAAAAGAAGGTGGTGTAGTAGTAAAGGAAGAGATAAGTGCTATAGTGAGGAATGATATAGGCACTGGAGAGCAAGACATAGAATCAGTCTGGGTAGAAATAAGAAATAGCAAAGGAAAGAAGTCCCTGATGGGAGTAATCTATAG
Organism: Carcharodon carcharias; assembly: GCF_017639515.1. Classification (NCBI taxonomy): domain Eukaryota; kingdom Metazoa; phylum Chordata; class Chondrichthyes; order Lamniformes; family Lamnidae; genus Carcharodon; species Carcharodon carcharias. The sequence continues at coordinate 157,416,081 of NC_054470.1, forward strand.
GTCCCCAAACAGTAGTTCAGCAATAGGGCATAGTATAACCCAGGAAATACTGGGAACATGTAAGAAAGGCACGGCAATAATCATGGGCTATTTTAATATGCATATAGATTGGACTAATCAAATTGGCAAGGATAGCCTTAAGGGAGAGTTCGTAGAGTGTGTTAGAGATTGGTTCCACAACATATTGCTCCAAGAAACAATCATGGAGTAGGCTATTCTGGATTTGGTTTTGCTAATGAGATGGGATTAATTAATGATCTCATTGTAAAGGATCCTCTAGGGAAGAGTGATCATAACATGCTAGAATTCCAAGTTCAGCTTGAGAGCGAGAAACTTGAGTCCCACACTAGTGTTCTGGAGTTAAACAAAGGTAACTACATAGGCATGAGGGCAGATTTGGTCCGAGTGGACTGGGCAGGAAGACTACAAGGTAGGACAGTTGATGAACAGTGGCAGATATTTAAGAAGATATTCAATTCCTCCCAAGTAAAATATATTCCAAAGAGGAAGAAAGATGGTAAGAGGTGGGGGGAAAGCACCCATGGCTAAGCAAGGAAGTTAAGATAACATATAAAGGCAAAAACTAAGGCATACCAAATTGCAAAGGTCAGTGGCAGGCTGGAAGATTGGGAAATTTTTAAAGATCAACATAGGGTTACTAAAATAATAAAAAGAGCAAAGGTAAATTATGAAAGAAAACTAGCGCAAAATGTAAAAACTGATAAAAGTTTCAAGTATATAAAAGGAAAGAGTAGCTAAAGTGAATGTTGGTCCCATGGAGGATGAGACTGGAGTAAATAGTGGGGAACGCAAATGGCAGAGACGCTGAATCAATATTTTGCCTCAGTTTTCATGGTGGAGGACACTAGTACCACCCTAATAGTAACAGGTAGTGCAGAGGCTATAGAAAAGGAGGAACTTGGAACAATCGCCATCACTAGAGGAAAAAGTACTGAGCAAACTATTGGGATTAAAGGGTGACAAGTCCCCAGGACCTGATGGCCTACATCCCAGGGTCTTAAAGGAAGTGGCAGTGGAGATAGTGGATGCATTGGCTGTAATATTCCAAAATTCCCTGGATCCTGGAAAGGTTCCAGTGGATTGGAAAAATGTGAATATAATGCCCTTACTTTCTGCCTCTTTCCCCCCCCCCCCCCCCCCCCCCCCCACTTTTTGAGTAAGAAACTATTGACCAGTTAGTTTAATTTCTATCATTGGGAAATTGTTGGAATCCATTATTAAGGAAGTAGTAATGGGGCATTTGGAAGGTCAAAATGCAATCCATCAGAGTCAGCATGGTTTTATGAAGGATAAATCATGTTTGATTAATTTGCTAGAGTCTTTTGAAGATGTAACAAGCAAAGTGGATAATTGAGATCCTGTAGATGTAGTATATCTGGACTTCCAGAAGGCCTTCGATAAGGTGCAGCACAAAAGATTAATACACAAGATAAGATCACACGGAGTTAGGGGTAATATATTAGCTTAGATAGAGGATTGGCCAACCAAAAAGAGTCGGCATAAATGGGTCTTTTTCTGGATGGCAAGCTACAACCAGTGGGGTGCCACAGGGTTTGGTCCTTGGGCCCCAACTATTTACAATCTATATTAATGACTTGGATTCAGGGATAGAAGGTACTATAGCTAAACTTGCAGATGACACCAAAATAGGTAGAGAGGTAAGTTGCAATGAAAAAATAAATTTACAAATGGATATGGACAAGTTAGGTGAATGGGCCAAAATTTGGCAAATGGAGTTTAATGTGGATATGTGTGAGGTTATCCATTTTGGTTGGAAGAATAAAAAGGCGACTTATTATTTAAATGGAGAGAAACTTCATAATGCTCAGTGCAGAGGAATCTGGATGTCCTCGTGCATGAATCGCTGAAAGCTAATATGCAGTACAGCAGATAATAAGGAAGGCAAATGGAATTTTGGCATTTATTGCTAAAGGAATAGAGTAGAAAAATAGGGAAGTGTTGTTGCAACTACACAAGGCATTGGTGAGACTGCCTTGGGGTACTGTGCAGTTTTGGTCCTTTTACTTGAGGGATGTAGTTGTGTTGGAGGTGGTTCAGAGGAAGTTCACTAGATTGATTCCAGAGATGCAGGGCTTGTCCTATGAGGAGAGATTGAGCAGTTTAGGCCAATACTCACTAGAATTTAGAAGGATGAGAGGAGATCTAATTGAGGATATAAAATGCTAAAGGGGATAGATAAAGTAGATGTGGAGTGGATGTTTCCCCTTCTGGGACATTCTAGAATGAGGGGCCATAGTTTTAGGCTAAGGGGTGGTAGATTTAAATCAGTTGAAGAGGAATTACTTTCCTCAAAGGGTCGTGAATCTGTGGAATTCACTACCTCAAGAGTGCAATGGATGCTGAGTAAATTTAAGGAGGAAATAGACAGATTTTTAATTAGTAACGGGCTGAAAGGTTATGGGAAATTGGAGTTGAGGCCGAAATGAGATCTGCCATGATCATATTGAATGGTGGGGCAGGCTCAAGGGGCTGAATTGCCTACTCCTGCTCCTAGTTCTTATGACGTCACCTCTTTATGTCCTCTTCTGCCTATCTTTTGTCATCTGCAAATGTAGCCACCATGCCTTTGTTCACCCTCATCTAAGTCATTGATATAAATTGTAAAAGTAGAAACCCCAGCACAGACCCCTGGAGGATTCCACTTGTCACATCCTGCCAATCAGAAAAAGACCCATTTATGCATACACTCTTCTGCTAGTCAGCCAATCTACTATCCATGCTTATATGTTACCCCTATGCCGTGAGCTTTTATTTTCTGCAATAATCTTTTGACGTGGCACCTTCTTAAATGCCTTCTGGAAATCAAAGTACAGTACATCTACAGGCTCCCCTTTACCCACAATGCATGTGACTCCTTCAGGAACTCCTTTTAGATTGGTTAAACGTGATTTCCCTTTCACAAAACCATGCTGACTCTTCCTGATTACCTTGTGATTTTTTTAAGTACCCAACTATAACCTCCTTAATAGTCAATTCTAACGCCTTCCCCACAACAGATGTCAAGCTCACTGACCTATAGTTTCTTGTTTTCTGCTTCCCTCCCTTCTTGAATAGAGGGATTATATTTGCTACTTTTCCAGTCTGATGGAACCTTTCCAGAATCTAGCAAATTTTGGAAAAATTTGCTACCTCGTTATCCACCTCTTAAGACCTTATCCCCATCCTCATTCTTGGCAAAAATGCCACCCTTTTATTAGTTATAGTGAACAATTGGTTATCATGAATCATTGAATAGTACAGCAGTGAAGATGTCATTAATGACTTTGCACCAGCTGTAACAAGGCGAAGTCTAATTTGACCTATTCCCTGGCTCTTTCCCTAATCTGATGTTGGGGGAATAAGAATTTTAAAACTGGTGTTGAGGGCTGGTAGTTGATATAATCAGTGAGGACTGGAATGAGACTTAGGATAAGATGTAGGCAATAGAGTATTGGATGAGTTGAAGCTAATGCTGGATTGGAGGGAGCCAGATTGTTGAGGATTCAAGTGTGGAGGTAACTAAATGTAGATAAATTTTTCAGTGGCATTTGCAGTTCAATATTCTGAGCTTTGTTGGCTGTTATTCTGCATTAGTTGCATATATTCAGCATAAGTCTACTAAAACTCCTAGGTTTCATTCTGCTTCACTCAGCTATTTCAGTGTCTTCGTGGAATATATAATGCCTATTTTTCCTATGTACACTAAATATTTTGCATTAAGTATGATCTGCCACTTTTCTGCCTACTTACATATTTTATCATTATTGATTTTGCTGCCTTGACTTATTGATTTCATAACCTTGAGCTCTGTGGCATTTGCAAATTTGACCACTGCATCAAATTTCTAAATCTAGGTCATTTTTGTAAACTGAATAGTAATGATACCAATGGTGAGCCCTGAGACCACACTAAGTATTCCTCCAACAAATACTTTTCTACCCTTTGGATTTTTTACTCAATTGTTGTATCTCTTTCGTTGATTCATGTTTACTTGACTGCTGGTATATGTAGAATACTGGGGAAGGGGTGTGTGGATGGATGTTGCCTAGCTGCAGCATAACTGAGCAAATCTGACCCAAACAGCAGGTCCTATGTTAAATTCCATTGATTTACTATGAATCCCCACAGATTTAAGGTTTAATGGCCTTTTGTGTGGGAGTCAGGAGTACAGCACGCCATCAGGTTTCCCACAGACAACCAGTTGCCTCTGCCTATTCTTCCTGCTTGTTGGTTTAAGTTCTTGAGGGTATATATTTATTATTTTCTATCCTAGATCCACCTTTTATCTGCAATTCTATTTCCTTTTTTGTACCTCCCAACCTCTCAAGCCCATGGAATTTACTTGATTTGCTTTTGCTATCTCGATGTTTCTTGTAAGTCTTTAGCCTTCAGTTGAGGTGTCGTTTTCCCCCCCCCACCAAATTATCCCTAGTTATCACGCAGTCATAATTATTATCTTTGCTACCTGAATATTACTGGTTAATTCCACATTTTTTCCAAGTAAATTGTAACAGTTTGCTTTTATATTGCACCTTGTTTAATGTCTCCATGTCCCATTGTGTTCCACATTGGTGTGTCAGACAAAAAGGATGCCATTACCAAAGGAGATATTAAGGGCAGAGTGGCCAAAGGCTTTGTCAAATGTGGGAGTGTTTAAGGAGGGCCTTTGGAGAGGGAGATGTTTCGGGAGGGAATTTTATAGCATAGCATCGGAAGATGCCTAGGTATGTTAAGACTGTAGCTGATGCTGAATTATCATAAGTGGATCTAGATGTGTTGGAGGATTGAGCACGTGACTGGCAAATAATGATTAACTTAGTGATGTGTGACAGGGTGAATATTTAATATACACCCTTCAGAGAAAAGTACAAAAGCCAGTGAAGAAAGAAAGCTCGGTATATTCTATTGCATAGATCTCTAAACATTCATGAACGATACTATGAAGCAATAGCTAGAGTGAACTGGTGTATTTATTGGACAGTTAAAACCAAGTGTACAATTTTTGTATATGACCTTAGTTTGAATGTTGTGTCCAGTCTTGGTATCTTCACATGGGTTACTACTGAAGCTTGGAAAAGATGCAGGCAAGGTTAGAAATGAGTAGGAAGTCACAAAGGAATTTGAACACCACAATGATAATTTTACACTTGAGGCATTGGCTCCTAGTCTCTCCAATGTATGTCAGCAAGGACAGGTATGGGTGAGCAGCACTTTGTGCAACTGGGACTATTGGTTGCAGAGCATCCAGCTCATTCAATGCTCTGCAACCAATAGTCCCAGTTGCACAAAGTATGAATGAGGGTTTCTGCTGCAGGTGGGCTGAGATGAAGTAGGCAGTCTTTGGTAGGTGTGAGGTCTGAAGCAATGCAAAGCATGCAAAGAGCATCTCTTTGCATCCTTTTATCTGAATTTTTGAATCAGTAACTTAGGACCAGCATTTTTTAAATACTTGATTTTGGGGGTCTCACTCTCTTGTTATTCCCTAGACCACCACCTAACTTGTGTTTGTCTATGGTATTTGAACTGCTGACTCCACAACCTTTCTCATGGATTATATGCTAGTCATTAAACCCATTGTTGAACACGCAGTGCCAGTTTGGAATACTGGGTTTGAAGCGCATGTGAACAAGCTCAAAAACATTTGGAAACAAACACTGAAATTTATCCTAGGTGATAAGTACCAAAGCTACTCAAACAATCAAACAACTGTCATCTTGTTGAAAGGCAGAAAAACTTTGTCTGGACTTTGCTTAAAAAAAAAAACCTTTTGAATCCCACTTTTCCTTGCCACAACCACAGAAGTAAATGTGTGATTGGAATTAATTACTTGTTTTATTTGTATTGTCCTCACAATTGGGCACCTTCCAACCTTGGTTGTGTTTTTTCAATAAACCAATTATCTATCTAGCGATGAGAACCATTTTAGAAGACTTGGCTTAAGTTGTCATATTATTGTATCGCTTTTCCCATTTTATGCCAATAAATCTCAGGTAAGTTAATTCGCAAGTGGCTAAAAATGAACATCAGCACTGTATTTTCTTGGTTTGTGGGGATGTCCACTTCTTTTTAACTACTCTGTAAAATGTAGTGCTCTAGTCCTTTTTTTTGTTATCAGTTTTCATCTCAATTTTGCCATTGCCTTATACTAGCACTATTTAAATCAATTGACAATATTGTATACTATGCTGAATTAGAATGAATGTTCAAGGTGTTACTTTGCTCGACAATATAATTTTATAGTAATTGTTCTGATGGCAGGTTCTAAAGACCTACTTAATTGACTTGGATAATTGAATTGGGCACCAGTTAAGTCCAGCGGTAACCTGCCCTTTTTTTCCAAATCCAGGAACTACAGCACAGAAGAAGCTGGTGATTGGAGGAGAGGCTTGTCTCTGGGGCGAATATGTGGATGCAACCAATCTTGCTTCACGATTATGGTATTCAATCTTTTTTGCTTATGTAATGCATTAGCTGGTAGTACATCTTTTTCAGTCGGAGATTCAGTCAACATCTATTTGCCATTTTCAAATAAAACTGCACTAATACAAGGCAATATAATTCATCGGGCTTGTCTAGTTCCGCTTTAAAAAAAAAACAGTGGATTCGGGGTTTTATATCATGTTGTTTTGAGTAATTTGGGGTGGGCAACAAATCTCAGAAGGGGATTCTGGCTACTTTTCCACTAATGGGCAGAATCTCTATACGATGAATGCTTAATGTAGATTTGTGGGCAAGGTAGGGTTTCACCATAGGGGAAATTGGGGTGCATATTGCTAGTTGCGCAAGTCTTAGCATCTCAAATTTATTTTACACCTCTCAATACGGGCCTAATAAACAGTAACATGACTCTTGAAGGGACATTGGTACTGGTCATGGCCATTGTAACATCTGAATCCTGTACTAAAATGGTTGTTTTTGGGGACATCGCCTGAAAGTGTGCAGGCTTGCCACATATCCCATCATTTGACTTATGGGACATGATCTATGAAATTTGAGATGTGGTACATTCAATGTGCAAGCTTTGATCATTTATTTTGAGGGTATCTCCCCAGATTCTTTGACTTTTTAGGTTAGTGACTTAGATCTCACACCCATGCTGCTTTTTTTTCTTTTTTATTAATTCACGGGATATGGGCCTCACTGGCTGGGCCAGCATTTATTGCCCATCCCTAGTTGCCCTTGAGAAGATGGTGGTGAGCTGCCACCTTGAACCACTACAGTCCATGTGGTGTAGGTACACCCACAGTGCTATTAGGAAGGGAGTACCAGGATTTTGACCCAGTGACCGTGAAGGAACAGTGATATATTCCCAAGTCAGGATGGTGAGTAATTTGGAGGGGAACTTCCAGGTGATGGTGTTCCCATCTATCTGCTGCCCTCCACCTTCTAGGTGGTAGTGAGTTTGGAAGGTGCTGTCAAAGCAGTCTTGGTGAATTCCTGCAGTGCATCTTGTAGATGGTACACACTGCTGCGATTATGTGTAGGTGGTGGAGGGACTGAATGTTTGTAGATGTGATGCCAATCAAGTGAGCTGCTTTGTCCTGGATGGTGTCAAGCTTCTTGAGTATTGTGGGAGCTGTACTCATTCAGACAAGTGGGGAGTATTCCATCACACTCCTGATCTATTCCTTGTAGTTATTGGACAGGCTTTGGGGAGTCGGGAGGTGAGTTACTCATTGCTGGACTCCTAGCCTTTGACCTGCTCTTGTAGCCATATTATTTATATGGCTAGTCCAGTTCAGTTTCTGGTCAATGGTAACCCCCCCAGGATGTTTTGATAGTGAGGGATTCAGCAATGGTAATGCCATTGAATGTCATGGGGCGATGGTTAGATTCTCTTTTGTTGGAGATGGTCATTGCCTGGCACTTGTGTGGTGCGAATGTTACTTGCCATTTGTCAGCCCAAGCTTGGATATTGTCCAGATCTTGGTGCATTTGGACACTGGCTGCTTCAGTATCTGAGGAGTTGCAAATGGTGCTGAACATTGTGCAATCATCAGTGAACATCCCTGCTTCTGACTTTATGATGGAAGGAAGGTCATTGGTGAAGGCAGCTGAAGATGGTTGGGCCAAGGACACTACCCTGGGGAACTCCTGCAATGATATCCTGGAGCTGAGATGACTGAGCTCCAACAATCATAACCATCTTCCTTTTGTAGGTATGACTCCAACCAGTGGAGAATTTTCCCCCTGATTCCCATTGACTGCAGTTTTGCTAGGGCTCCTTGATGCTACACTTAGTCAAAAGCTGCCTTGATATCAAGGGCAGTCACACTCCCCTTCCCCAGGAGTTCAGCTCTTTTATCCATGTTTGAACCAGGGCTGTAATGAGGTCAGGAACTGAGTGGCCCTGGCAGAACCCAAACTGGGCGTCAGTGACCAAGTTACTGCAAAGCAAGTGCCATTTGATAGCACTGATGACCCCTTCCATTACTTTACTGATGATTGCATTGCAATTAGACTGGCTGAGTTAGAATTGTCCTGCTTTTTGTGTACAGCATTCTGCTGAAGATATGCACGAGTGTACATGGCAGTGCTCTCCAAAATAAAACTGCCTCTGTCTCTAATTTGTAACGGTCTGATGTGCATTTGAAGCCCTCCTTGCATCAACTGTAGGGAATAGAATAAAGTGGCATTAAAAAACATTGAATCTTTAATTCTGGGCTACTAATTGATGGTATGCCATATCCCATATTGTTAATGCTTTTGTGCTATCGAACATTGCTCACGGTTATCAAACTTGCATCTTATTTTTCCTTTCCCTGAAGGCCTCGGGCAAGTGCTGTTGGTGAGCGTCTTTGGAGCAGTGAAGAAACAACAGATATAAGTGATGCATACAACAGGCTAACCAAACATCGCTGCCGCATGGTCCGGTAAAGAATGATTCCAAATTCCACAGTTCATAGTGCAATGTGAAGTGCCTTAACAATTGTGCAAAGTTTTTTTTAAATCGCCCCCTTGCCATCAGCAATTCGCATTGTCTCCATAGTAAACAAGTATTTCAAGATTGTCAGTACTAGTCTTCATGCATTCAAACTGTTTACTAAATTAGTTTGCACAAGCAGTAACCAATTTTTTTCCCCCTCTTGCAGACGTGGGATACGAGCTGAACCGTTGTTTGTTGGCTACTGTGATTATGAGTACAAAGTGTAACAAAGTTCAACCGATCAAATGAATCTTCTGGAAAACAAAGTAGGGTGTCTACTTTGTAACACCGTACAAACCAAGATAAATTTAAATGAAAATTGATTTTACACTGAAGTTATAGAGAATTGTTTGTTTTTAAACAAGAATGAATGTTTGATTTTATACATATATAAAGATTTGGAGGGATTGTACCATAAATTTCATTTTTTTTATATTTAGAATTTTATTGATGACCTCTTCTAGATCATTTGGGTTTTAGTGCTGTATCCAGCCAATGGTGAAAATGTAATAATGTCTTACTTTTATCTTGCCAAATTAATCAAATGTTTAAAATAATTTGATACTTAGCCTTAATTTTGAGCTTTTGTCACATTTTTGATTATTTCTGGGCAATATTTCCTCTACATTTGAAAAGGTGGTTCATGTATAACCCAACGATGATAAGGATGTGCTGCCTTGAAATTAATTAAATATAAATAATAAAAGTTGACTATGTCACACCTGTAAAAGTTTTACTTTTTGATGCTTAAGCTGCTATAGAGCCACTTAACTGATCCAAAAACAAAAGTTTGGTAATCCAGCAATGGAGTGTTTGAAAAATAGCTCAGCAATTTCAATAGAAACATTGTTGAAAACACTCAGCAGATCAGGCAGCATCTGTGGAGTGAGTTGGGGAGTGTTGAGGAGGAGGCCTCACAAATCCCCATCCTTCCTCCCTCCATGGGGGAACCAGGCATATCAGTGCAAAAGACCAAGGCTGAAGCATTTGCAGCATCTCTGACTAGAAGTGTCAAGTGGATGATCCATCTCCCATCCCTGCCACTTCCAGAGGTTACTAGCATGACAGATGCCAGTCTTTAGCCAATTTGATCCACCCCATGTGCTATTGGCTCTGACATTTCGGCAATTGTACTGAAGACTTATGCTCCAGAAATAGCTGCACCTCCAAGCTGTGCTGGTTAGATGCCCATGCACTGGAACAGCTATGTGAACAATTACCTATATAGGTCCTATCCACAAAAAATAAGACAAATCTAATCTGGCCAATTATCACCCCATTGGCTTCCCCTCAATCATCAGCAAAATGATTGAAGGTGTTATCAAGGGGCACTTAGATAGTAATAACCTACTTGCTGCCTTGGTCTAAACATGGACAAAAGAACTGAACTCGAAAGGTGAGAGTCACTGCCCTTGATGACAAAGCAGCATGTGATTGAGTGGGTCATCGAAGATCCCTGGAAAAATTGAAGTTGGGGTTAGGGGGAGAACTCTTCCCCTGGTTGGAGGCCTACCAGTGCAAAGCAAAATGGTTGTGGTTGTTGGAGGTCAATCATTTCTATCCTTAGGAACTCTTGTAGAATGTCCTGGGGCTGTGTCCTAGGCCCAATCGTCTCAACTGTTTCATTAATGAGCTTCCCTTCATCAGGTCAGAAAAGGGGATATTTGTATGCAGCAAGACCCGGACAACATTCAGCCTAGGGATAATAAATGGCAAGTAACATTTGTGCCAGGCAATGACTGTCCCTATGGCATTACCATCATTGAATCCCCTACTATTAACATCCAGGGGATGACCATTGACCAGAAACTGAGTTATACCAGCCATATACAGTGGCTACAAGAGCAGGTCAGACACTGAGGATTCTGAGATGAGGGACTCAAAGCCAAAGTCAGTCCACCATCTACAAGGCACAAGTCAGGAGTGTGATGGAATACTCCCCACTCATCTGGATGAGTGCAACTGCAACAATACACCAGATAATTCATCATCTAGACATTCACTCCCACCACCACATATGCATACAAGATGCATTGCAGCAACTTGCCAAGGCTCCTTTTACCAGCACCTTACAAAACCTGTGACTTCTATCACTTAGAGGGACAAGGGCAGCACGTACGTGGTGGTGGTGGCAGCACCACCACCACCTGCAAGTTTCCCTCCAAGCCGCACACTGTCCTGACTTGGAACTATATTGCAATTTCTTCACTCTTGCTGGATCGAAATCCTGGAACTTCCTAAAGGCACTGTAGTAGTACCTGCACCAGGGGGACTGCAGTGGTTTAAGGTAGCTTGCAACCTTAAGGGCAGCTGGGGATGGGCAATAAATGCTGGCCTTGCCAGTGATATCCACATTCCTGTGAAAGAATTAAAGTTAAAGGCTGCCATGAAAGGTCATAAGACCTTTTTTAACACAAAAGAAGCAGTGCTGAATCCTAGGTAGCAAAGTAGGTAATGTAAGGGATGGAGAACTGTTATCCAAAGCATAAAGCTTAATATCAAAATTGAAAAGGTGCAGGTAATAGCCCTTTTTAAAGAAAGATAAGCTAGTAGAAAAAATAGTGCACCAGCAATAGAAAATTACATAACCTTTTTCATTTGTAATTTCTATTTGACCTAAACAGTCTGTTAAATGTTCATTCTATGCAGAAGCACTACTATTAATTCCTTTGCTCCTGCAACCTTTAGCCAGGTAGTTGAAGATGAGGAGAATAATCTTTGGATGCATTTGTTGTCAACACTGCACATACGCAGTTCTGGTGTTTTGCTCCATGATATCATTGTGAGTGACAGAGTAGGCAGCGACCAGGAGCAGAAATGTTTTCAAAGTGTTATAGGAGTTGCAGGGCAGCATTTTACAACTGCTTCTTTAACTCCCATGCCTCATCACCTGGATCTACTGGACGCTTTAAGAATTTACCTGGGCTTAATTAAAATGTTTTAAAAGCCAGAGCCTTTGCTAACCTTTCAACCTGGTGTGCATTTTCTGATATCTGGAATCATCCAGGCATCCAAAATGGATGGAATAGCGGTAAATTAGATTAAGTTGCAGAATAATCCACAACTAAATTTTAAGGCAAGTTTTTAAACAACCGATTTATAAAAGCTTTTATTTGATTTATTTTGAAGAATAAATCATACCAGAGAAGGAGTGTAAGAATGCATTAATTGGCTAAAATCCATAAAACCCACCATTAAAGTATTTGATTCTTCATTATCAATTGGAAACTAGAATAATCTTATCACTCAAGAGCCCATTAAATGTTTCCAATCAACTAGTCCCAAAGCAGATTAATGATTCAATTTAATAAAATTCAAACTTGTACATTAAGTAACAAGATGGGTGCAGCAGGGTGACATCATTGGTTTTCTGCACATGTTCGGATCAGTGCGCAAGCACATACAGGTATCGTTGGTGATGTTTGTGGCCATCTTGGCAGGAGACACAGTATAATCTTTAATGTTCACCTATCATTTCACAGCCTTATGACCCTCTGTAGAAAGGCTCTCTGTCCTAAATCTCATGTATTTGATCTTGTGTGTCCCCTCATTCACTGTAAAAGTTACATCAGGGAATTTCCTTTCGGAATTCTTCTGATCAGCTGCCATAACTTCAGTGGCAGATCAGTGGAGATCCTGGATAACCTGTAAAAGGTGCTTCTGTTGCAGTTACAGCTGCCAATTGAGAGAATCCACAAGTCTATTTGTACAACAACAGACACATACTGCTGCTTGACACATCTTGCTGAAGCCTTGCTTTGTTACCCTGCTTTGAAGGGGAAACCGCAACCTGTAAGTTGCTATCCAAGCCAAAAAACCATCCTGACTTGGAACTATGTTGTTGTTCCTTCACAGTTGCTGGGTCAAAAACCCTCCCTAAGTCAAAGTCCCTCCCTAACAGCACTGTGGTTGTATCCCAGCACCCTCTAGTCTATCAGGATCCAGGACAGCCTGTTCTACAACATTCTCCAAGATCCCTATGTTTTGGACCAGCAGTTTGACTTGCAGAAAATGAGGTGGAAGGCTGGGAATGGCTCCTCCTATCTTAAATTAATGCCAGGCCTGTGTCTATGACAGTTGTGCATCGTCCTCTACGGCTTGGGGAAGGCTCAGGAAATCCTAGGACAATGCAATTTGGCCTTAGCTCTCACAGAAATCTGCATCATCTTTTCCGCTTCACTATGTCAATTCCCCAGTTGCACTGAGGGGGAAAATCTACCCTTTAATCTTCTGGGCACTCAATGTATTTTCATAATTCTTGTTAATATTAGATTAAGAGCAATATGAAGCTACTATCCCTGGCAGTAATAATATACATTTTCCAGTTCAAATCATTCCTGAATTGTTGATTTGAAAATACATTTGATTCAAGGACTGTTGTAATCTGTGCAACCTGAGGTGTTAAGTTACTTTCCTGATATATATGCAGCCTTTTCATTATGGACAGAAATGAGAAGAAGCTGCTAATCAGCCTGTTTATATCAGTCTGTTGTAAATTTAATGCCAGGCAGCCCTAACAACTCAGGTCAAACAGGGACCATCCTTCTCTCAATATCTGATTAAAGCTAAAAGCTCTGCATTCATCCATTTGTTTCAATCCGTCTGTAACTTTAAAGCAAATACAAAGTTGTAATCTAGGCCAAAAGGACCTTTTCTATCACTGTTAACTCACAGATTACCAGGAGCGTAGTGCCAAGTTTTGAGGTGCAGGAGCTCTAAGAAAATAAGTTGGCCATATCATTTCTAAATCTACCACGATGTTGCTTTCTTATGCATTAATCATTGAATCCTAAGTAAAACTATGCTTTTTAAGTGAAAAAATATTAGTGCCGATAGGCATTTTATTTTGATTCGTGGTATTTTGAATTATTAGTCTTTAGCATTGTTAGAATTTCAGTATGCAACACTTTAATTATTTTATTCAAGTCTACTAAAAACATGAATTATAGAAAACTTTATAGACCAATCCCCAGTCAGAAGTAAGTAGAGGGGCTAGAGGGGCTTTTCTAGATTTATATTAGTAACCTAGACCTGGGTGTACAGGGCACAATTTCAAAATTTGCAGATGATGCAAGACTTGGAAATATTATGAACTGTGAGGATAGTGATAGACTTCAAGAGGATATAGACAGGCTGGTGGAATGGCCAGACACATGGAAGATGAAATTAATGTAGAGAAATGTGAAGTGATACATTTTGTTCAGAAGAATGAGGAGAGGTGACATAAAATAAAGGGTACAATTCTAAAGGAAATGGTGGAGCAGAAGGACCTGGGTGTATGTGTGAATAAATCATTGAAGGTGGCAGGGCAAATTGAGAAAGCAATTAATAAATTATACTGAATCCTGGGTTTTATAAGTAGGGGCATAGGGTGCAAAAACAATTAAGTTATGAATCTTCATACAACACTGGTTCAGCCTCAACGGGAAGGATGTGAAAGTTTTAGAAAGGGTGCAGAAAAAGTTTACGAGAATGGTCCGAGGATGTGAGTCTTCAGTTATGTGGGGCTTTTCTCCTTGGAGAAGAGAAGGTTGAGAGGAGATTTGTTAGACGTGTTCAAAATTATGAGGGGTCTGGAGAGAGTAAATGGGGAGAAATTGTTCCCATCGGCAGAAGGTTGAGAACCTAAAGGTGACATGAGGAAAAGCTTCTTTATGCAACAAGTGGTTTGGATCTGGAATGCACTGCCTGAGCATATGATGGAGACAGATTCAGTTGCGGTCTTCAAAAGGGAACTTGATAATTATCTGAAGAGAAAAGATTTTACAAGGCTGCAGGGAAAAGTTGGAGGAGTGGGACTAGCTGAAATGCTGTTGCAGAAAACTGACAGAGACAATGTGCTGAATGGCCACCTCCTGTGCTGTAACCATTCTATGATTCTAGTACAGATACATTCAAGGAGCTTGATAAACACGAGGATAAAGTGGAAGGTTTCCCTGATACTGTGATCAAGAAGGGTAGGAGGAGTCTTCTGTGGAGCATAAACACCAACATAGCTGAGGTGGGCCAAATTGCCTGTTTCTGTGCTGTAAACTCCATGTAAAGCTGCCAGCAGGGAATACAAACAGCAAACTGTATTTTCACATCCTCAGGCCATCAAAGTCAAGGAATTAATATTCAGTAGGCAAATGCAGCAGGGTGTTGGGGATATTGATTCTGGTTTACATTCCGGGAACCTTAAGCTTCAAAGGCCCTGAAGTGCCTGTTTATGAAAGCTGTGTGCAGGTGTCAACCGGTGTCAACCTGATGATGCTATAAGACAGGACTACTTGCATGCTAAACAGCATAAGCAGCAAGTGATAGACAGCTGAGTGATCCCACAACCAACAGATCAGATCTACGCTCTGTAGTCCTGCCACATCCAGTCGTGAATGGTGGTGGACAATTAAACAACTCACTGGAGAAGGAGGGTCCACAAGTATCCCCATCCTCAATGATGGAAGTACCCAGCACATCAGTGCAAAAGAGAAGGCTGAAGCATTTGCTACAATCTTCAGCCAGAAGTGCCGAGTGGATGATCCATCTCCTCTCCAGAGGTCCCCAGCATAACAGATGCCAGTCTTCAGCCACTTCAATTCAATTCACTCCACATGATATCAAGAAACAGCTGAAGGCACTGGACTGCAAAGGCTATGGGCCCTGACAATATTCCAGCATTGGAATTAAGACCTGTGCTCCAGAACTTGCTACGCCCCTAGCCAAGCTGTTCCAGTACAGCAACAACACTGGCATTTACTCAGCTATGTGAAAAATTGCCCAGGTATGTCCTGTACACAAATAGTAGGACAAATCCAACCCGGCCAGTTACCATCCCAATAGTCTACTTTCCATCATCAGTAATGGAAGGGGCCATCAACAGTCCTATCAAGCGGCACTTGCTTAGCAATAACCTGCTCACTGACACCCAGTTTGGGTACCGCCAGGGCCACTCAGCTCCTGACCTCATTACAGCCTTGGTTCAAACATGGACAAAAGAGCTGAACTCATGAGGTGAGAGTGACTGCCCTTGACATCATGGCTGCATTTGACTGAGTACGGGATCAAGGACCCCTAGCAAAACTGGAGTTAATGGGAATCAGGGAGAAAACTCTCCACTGGTTGGAATATATCTAGCACAAAGGAAGATGGTTGAGGTTGTTGGAGGTCAGTCACCTCAGCTCCAGGATATTACTGCAGGAGTTCTTCAGTAGTGTCCTTGGCCCAACCATCTTCAGCTCCTTCATCATAGACCTTCCTTCCACCATAAGGTCAGAAGTGGGGATGTTCGTTGATGATGGCATACTGTTCAGCATCATTTGCGACTCTTAGACACTGAAGCAGTCCACGTCCAAATGCAGCAAGACCTGGACAATATCCAGGCTTGGGCTGACAAGTGGCAAGTAACATTCGTGCCACACAAGTGCCAGGCAATGACCATCTCCAACAAGAGAGAATCTTAACCATTGCCCCTTGACATTCAATGGCATTGCCATCACTGAATACCCCACTATCAGCATCTTAGAAGTTACCATTGACCAGAAACTGAACTGGACTAACCAAGTAAATATTGTGACTGCAAGAGCAGGTCAAAGGCTAGGAATTCTGCGACAAGTAACTTTCCTCCTGACTCCCCAAAGTCTGTCCAACATCTACAAGGTACAAGTCAGGAGTGTGATGGAATACTCTGCACTTGCCTGTATGAATGCAGATCCAACAACACTCAAGAAGCTTGACACTGTCCACGACAAAGCAGCCCACCTGATTGGCACCACATCCACATATATTTGCTCCCTCCACCACTTATGCATAGTAGCAGCATTGTGTACCATCAATAAGATGGACTGCAGGAATTCACCAAGGCTCCTTAAACAGCACCTTCCAAACCCACGACCACTACCATCTGGAAGGACATGGACAGCAGATAGATGGGAATATCTGGAAGTTCTTCTCCAAGTCACTCATCATTCTGACTTGGAAATATATCATTGTTCCCTCACTGTTGCTGGGTCAAAATCCTGGAACTCCAGTTGTAATAGCACTGGGTGTACCTACACCACATGGACTGCAGTGGTTCAAGAAGGCAGCTCACCACACCTTCTCAAGGGCAACTAGGAATGGGCAATGAATGCTGACCCAGCCAGTGAAATGCACATCCTGTGAATGAATTTTAAGAAATTCACACAGCCACCCGTGGGTGTGAGAGGACTTCCTCCAGTTCTGATTGTTGCCATGAATGAGCCAAATCCTCCTGCATGCGTTACTCCTGGAAACAAGTAACTTCAATATTGGAGGCAGTGAGGATTAAAATCCAGTCAATTAATGGAGTGGATTCCACTGGGATCAATGGAAAGAAAAATCAAGTAGGGTGTATAATGGATGGCCAATCAGCAAAGGAAAGTTTACCGTCCAGTGGTGAATATTGTTGCCTTTATGCCCTGCTGCTTACATTATATGCCAGCCGTGACTCAGTTTGTAGCACCTGTAACTAGTGGAGTGCTACAGGGATCAGTGCTGGGGCCACAATTATTTATTATATATATATATATTAAACTTAGATGACGGAAGTGAATGTTCTTTCGCCAAGTTTGTGGATGACACAAAAATAGGTGGGAAGGCAAGTGGTGAGGATAACACAAAGAGTCTGCAGAGGGATTTAGACAGGTTAAGTGAGTGGGCAAAAACTTGGCAGATGGAATAAAATGTGAGGTTATGCACTTTGGCAGGAAGAATAGAGGAGCTGTATGTTATTTAAGTGGAGAAAGACTATAGAAAGCTGCAACACAGAGGGATTTGGGAGTCCTCGGGCATGAAACCCAAAAAGCTAACACAATTTCAGCAGGTAATAGGGAAGGCAAATGAAATGTTGGCCTTTATTTCAAAGGGAATGGAGTATAAAAATAGGGAAGTCTTGCTAAAATTATATAAGGCACTAGTTAGACCACACCTAGAATAGTGAACAGTTTTGGTCGCCTTATCTAAGGAAAGATGTACTGGCATTGGAAGTAGTCCAGAGAAGGTTCACTAGGTTTGGAGGGATTTTCTTATGAGGAGAGGTTGAGTAAGTTGGGCCTTTACTTACTGGAGTTTAGAAGAATGAGAGGTGACCTTATTGAAACTTATAAGATTCTTAGGGGTCTTGACAGGGTAGATGCTGAGAGGTTGTTTAACCATGTGGGAGACTCTAGGGCCAGAGGGCATAATCTCAGAGTAAGGGGTCACCCAGTTAGGACAGAGATGAGGAGGAATTTCTTCTCTCAGAGGGTAGTGAATCTGTGGAATTCTTTACCGCAGAGGGCTATAGAAGCTGGGTCGTTAAGCATATTCAAGGCTGAGATAGACAGATTTTTAATCAGTAAGGGAATCTAGGGTTATGGGGAAAAGGCAGGAAAGTGGAGTTGAAGATTGAGATTATGATCTCATTGAATGGTGGAGCAAACTCGGTGAGCCGAATGGCCTACTTCTGCTCCTACGTCTTATGGTCTTTTGGTCATTTTCACCTGAGTCATGAGATTGTGGGTTGAAGTCCCACTCCAGGACTTAACCACAAAATAAAGGTTGACACTCCAGTGCAGTACTGAAGGAGTGCTGCACTGTTGGAGGTCTGTTCCAACTTTCAAATGGGATGTCAAACTGAAGCTCCTTCCACTTGCTGGGGTAGGTGTAAACATACAGACATACAAAATGGGAGCAGAAGTAGGCCCTCGTGCTTGCTCCACCATTCAATAAGATCATGGCTGATCTGTATATGTTTCAAAATCCCCATCTACCCCTGATAACCTTTGATTCATTTATCCAACAAAAATCTGTCTTAAAAATATTCAGTGACCCCGCTTCCACTGCCTTCTGAGGCAGAGTTCCAAAGAAATACAACTGTCTGATAGAAAAAAATTTCCTCATTTCTGTCCTATGTCTGATGGCACTACTTCAAACAGCAGGGGAATTATCCCTGGTGTCCTGCCCAATATTTATCAATATCTCAAAAATGGATTAACTGGTCATTATGACATTGCTGTTTGTGGGAGTTTGCACAATTGGCTGCAGTGTTTCCTACATTATGACCGTGATTACATTTCAAAAAGTACTTCATTGGCTGTAAAGTACTTTGAGATGTCAAAGTGCAATGCAAATGTAAGCCTTCCTCATTTAATCTGTGGCCAACAAAGATTTTACACAAGTTTAACATGACCTTCCTGCCTTTCTTTTTGATGCCTTTGTTAAAAACCAAGGATCCTATTTGTGCTATGCCCTTGGTTACTATAATGACTTCTATAGCTGCACTCCAAGGTCTACCTCTACTAATTTTAACTCTTGCAATTTAAGGTGTATTTCCTTTTCCTATTCTTCTAAAATGTATTTCTTCATATTGAACTGCATTATACAAAACAATTCTTCTAAATTAGAAAGACTACACCCTCCATGCTGGCTTTATGAAGAACTTGTCAAACCATTTGTGTCGGCTTTAAGGTCCTGTGAGTTTGGCACTGTTAATCCAGTTCCTGGTGAACATGAACGTATGTTACGAACATACAAATTAGGAGCAGGAGTAGGCCATTCAACCCCTTGACCCGCGCCACCATTCAATAAGATCATGGCTAATTAGATTGTGGCCTCAACTCCACTTTCCTCCATACCCCCTATATCTTTGACTCCTTTGCTAGTCAAGGACCTATCTTCCTCTGACTTAAACATATTCAATGACTCTGCCTCTACTGCTCTCTGGGAAAGACAGTTCCACAGACTCATAACCTTCAGAGAAAGTATTTCTCCTCATCTCCATCTTAAATGGGAGACACCTTATTTTAAACTGAGTCCTCACTTCTGGTGTCTCCCATAAGGCAAACATCCTCTCTGTCAAGTCCCCTCAGGGTCTAATGTATTTTAACAAGATCACCTCTCATTTCTTCTGAACTCCAATGGATACAGGCTCAGCCTGTCCAATCTTTCTTCATAGGATAGCCCCCTCATCCCAGGAAATCAGTCAAGTGAACCTTCTCTGAATTGCTTCTAATGCAATTATGTCCTTTCTTAAATAAGGAATACACCAGATGTGGTCTAGCCAATGCCCTGTACAACTGTAGCAGAACATCCCTACTTTTATATTCCATTCCCTTGCAATAAATTACAAAATTCCATTTGTCTTCCTAATTACTTGCTGTACCTGCATACTAACTTTCTGTGATTCATGTACCAGGACACCCAGATCCCTCAGAATTCTGCAATCCTGCTCCATCTAGATAATAAGATGCTTTTCTATTCTTCCTGTCAAAGTGGACAAGTTCACATTTTCCTACATCAGCCAAATTTTTATCCTCTCACTTAACTTATCTATATCCCTTTGCAGACTCCTTAGTTCCTGTTCACAACTTACTTTCCTACCTATCTTTGTGTCATCTGCAGATTTAGCAACTATACATTCACTTCCTTCAGCCAAATCATTGATATAGATTGTAAATAGTTGAGGCCCAGCACTGACCCCTGTGGCAATCCACTTGTTACATCTTGCCAACCTGAAAATGACCCATTTATGCCCACTCTCTGCTTCCTATTAGCTAACTAATCCTCCATCATGCTAATATTTCACCCCATACACCATGAACTCTTATTTTGTGTGGTTGTGACACCTTGTCAAATACCCTCTGGAAATCTAAGTACACCACAGCCACAGGTTCCCCTTTGTCCACATTGCTTGTTACTTCCTCAAAGAATGCTAATAATTTAGTCAAACACAGCTCCCCTTTCACAAAGCCACTTGTTGACTCTGCTTGATTGCATTGAGATTTTCTAAGTGCTCTGTTATAACTTCCTCAATAACAGATTCCAACATTCTCCCTATGACTATGTTACAAAACTGCACAAAATAAACACAAATTGGCTCAGAAGTTATAGGGTTCAGCTTTGTGAGAAATGGAAAAGTTCATGCTGATGCAATAGGAAGCACATTTCTGTGGTTCAATTAATTGCTGAGACAGAGGGATCTTTACTCTGCATGTGGCTGTGTTGCTGGTGACTTAGGAATGCTCAATGCTGACTTGGATGACACTTGAGAGAAATTCAACTCAGGGCTGTTGGACACTGAAAAATAGGTGGCCAGAATTTAAAAATGGAAAATAGCATTGTAAATCCTCATAAACTCATTCAACAAAGCCAGGAATGATGCAACAACAGCAGACTGAAGAGTATGGTAACTGAGCAGAGAAATATAAAAATAGCTGGTCTGGAACATAAAACAAGCTTGCAGAAGAACCAATGCCTTAATTAAGCAACACCAGGACAAGGGATAAATCGACAGACTAATTCAGCTATATGGAAATTACTGGATCACCTTTGAGCTCACTCCTCCTCCTGGGCCCATGAAAAAATGTATAAAGTTTCCTGTGTAGTGTTCTAAGTGACAACTAAGCGTCCCTTTATAGACCACTGGTTAGGCTGTTCATTGCTTCTTTAAATATGAGCATGTGCTCCACCCATTTATACCTGAAAATTGCAGGCAATATAGGATCCACTTTGCATATTTAGGCTGTTTCCCACTTGTTTCTGGTAAGGGGATAACTCTCCTTTAGAGACAGATTAAATTACAGTGAGATGGTCACCCTCATAAAATTATCAGAAAACATGCAAATACAATTTCAAAAATATTGTGCTATTTAAACTTTGTTGTTATGACTGAAATAGTAGATAGGAAGATGTCCCTGTAATTACTGTATATATTTGTGTACAAGTCGAATTTTTGAAACCAATTTTTTTAGGTTGAAAATAATGCAATATTTTTGAGGGATTGACATGCATGCTTTATTTGGGCCCAAAAAAGGCTGCCACATTGGAATAAAGAAAAAACAAACTACACCATTCACATTAATTATCTAACATTAAATTTATAACATCACAAACTATATACGTTTCCTGCAATACAATATAAAAATATACCATAACAAATTGATTACAACAAATCACATTGAAGTTCTTCAAAATCACTCTGATTACCATCTTAACCACTGAGCAATTCATCCCAATAGCCTGGTTGTATAACATCATCATATGGATCTTGCTCGTCTTCTTCACCATTATCATCTTTGGAAGTACTGGTAACTTTGGCTTCATCATTGCAAAAGTAATTCTCCTAGGAACCTGGGAGTACATTCGATGTTCCACATTTTAGAAATTATTTTTTGACAATATTGAGATCAAATTCATTCCACACTTCTATGACCCATTGATACAATGTTGCTAGTGAGGGTGTTCACATATTTCCATCTTTAGTAAATGTTCATTCCAACATCTAATTGTTCCACATATTTTGGATACTGCCCTTGAGAGGTTTATTTATACACATCAAAGGGCTGAACAACACTTGTAAGACCACCGGGAATAACTGACATATCGGTGTTGTTTGATCGCACATTATGGACTACATTGTTGACAAGGTGGGATTTGAAAGTGTCCCAGATGAGCAAACTTTTGTCCTCCCGGTCTCAAGTTTTACACTTCTTTGATCCATTTCTTGCAACCTCCATCAGCCATTCAGCCTTTCTCGTGAACATTGGTGACAATGCCTTTCTGAAATTTCTCTTTTGGGAGAGCTGTGCACTTGAATATTATTACTGACTTTAATTTTGTGGCATCTGCCAAACAAGATGGAACCACTGTGAACTGCATCCTCTCGTGGCCAGTCATTTTTACAAAGATCCTTTCTTCACCAAACTTGCTAAAGGTCTCATTTGCTGGCATGTCAAAGTCGATCTTGGTTTTTCAGGGATCAAACCAGGGTGTGATTATTAACTACTTACCGGTAATTACTGTGGTTTACTGTTTCATCCATATTTCCAATGCAAGCCAATTCATACACATCCTCTCGATGTCAGATGACAAAACGGTGGAACTTGATTTTCTCATTGAGTTCAGGGCAGATGCTGTGAAATTTTCATTTTTTGACGGAATACTAAGTCACACCTTTTTTTTAAATTTTGTGAACCAGCTGGCACTGGCCTTGAATTATGAAATACCATCTTCATTTCTCTGAGAGCACAGAGTCAAATGGCTCCGCAGGTGATAACATAACCATTTTGCTTCTACTCGTTAAGCTATTCTGGCACTTTTTTCTCCAGTTTAAATTGAGCTGTGTGCTGGTTATCCTTTCTCAAAGCCATCGTGATAGATCATGCGATACACGTTTGGCTGGGAGACTGCCGCTATCATTGGTGGGGGGAAAGTTTAAAGATTCTCATGCATGCCTTTAAATTAATGAACTGCAGTAATTACCGCTAAGTAATTAATAATCACACCCTGGTTTGATCCCTGAAAAACCAGTATTGACTTTTACACAAATGATATGAAAAATTACTTTTTAATTAGGCCAAAAGTCATGGGGTCAGCTTTTACATGAGTAAATACAGTAGATAGCATTGTGTGGATTGTAAAATACCATTGTGAAATTGTATTGCTCCACTAAATTACAGGAATTAAGTAGAAGTCTTGTGATTGGTGGAAAGTCTTGTATCTGGGGAGGTTATGTATTTACAACCCACAATATATTATGATCATGGCACTGTCACATGATCCAGGCCACACAGATATATTACTGTGTTGCACAAAAGCCTTCAATTTGGGCTTGCAATGACAACAAAACTGTCAGCATTTCCCATCGTTATTGTGAAATTGACAGCAACTGCTGGCTACCACACACGCCCAGTTAACCAGGTGACTCGCTGCTCCTTCACAGGATGCAATGAAGTCCCCACAGGTGGCAATCTTTAAAATTACTGAACTGATGAAAGTTTGCCCTTTCATGCTGTAATATAGCTGTTAAAAATCCTTTAAAAAGTTACACCTTGTTAATGAGGCATAACTGGGTTTTTAACATAACAAGTTGAGACAATCTTCCAAGCCCTGGAAAACTGTTATATTTATGTAAAGTTTTTTTCCAATATGATGAATATGTTAGTTAAATAAAATTAAAATCATTAAAAAAATTTAAATGATATTTCAGTTCTTAGTGTTTATGTCCCAATCTTTATTTTGCTCTCTGTAAAATTTAGTACATTTTATTTCCTGGTTTCCAGTCATTGAGAATTCTTCGCTGTAATTGGGCAGCCTGGTTCCAAATGCCAGGAAAGTGGAAATGCACACCACAGAGATTGCTAGATCTTTGTAGGCAGCCTTCTTCTACTCCATCACTTCAATCCCGACTGCAAAATCTGATCCGAGATATCCTAGAGGAGTTTATAACTCAGCAAGAAAAGTAGAGGTGGAATCAGTGAAAACTACACCATTTCCAATTCAGCAATTCATACAAGGCTTAAGGAAAGGGGATGTCCTTAAACACAGGGGGATTTATAACTCCCGGGCTCACACTCCAGAGAAGCGTGAATGATATTAACAGCTTGCGGCACTCGGGTACAGTACAGGGAGTAGGCTTCTGCAGAATCTCATGGGTGGTAAGGGTTTGAGGAGAAACACCTACCTTTCTCTGATCTTCGCTTCTTCCCCAACAGGTTTAACCAAGTGGAAAACGACCGTTAAGATGCCCCCAAAGTTCTATATACGCCATGCAATCCCTATTGGTATATGTTAACAAAGATCCTACCTGAATCAACTCACCAGCCACCATCAAAAACAGCACAGGGCAGGGAACTGAGGGGCAAAAAGAGCCACTTGAGTTTAACTGCTGAATGAAGTGAGTTAAGATTTTCCCTTGCCATTGTTCCCAGAAAGTGAGTTGTAGTTGCTCTGAACTATTAAAACAAAAGAATTTTATAGGCTCTGTAGAGGTTCCCGGAAAGAGCAAACCACTTAGACCCATCGCCTTCCCCGTCCCTACAAACCACTATCACCACCCACCCCATATCCTTCACAGTTTCTCCATTGTCAAATATTTTTCACCTTTTTCTGTTGTACAGTGATTGCCGCTGGAAAATGCACTTTCATGTGGATGAAAGTGACAGGCAGGTAATGATCAGCTGGTCTAGCAAAACTGGTCCACACTATGACGGTCACACCATCATGACTAAATGCTACTTCCCAACAGTGCCCCCCACCCCCAGTCACATAAACCACAGGAAAAGGCAAAAAAATTGATAAAACCCAGGATGAATAAAATTCCACTCTAATCGAATAAGGCAATCAAAATCAATCCAGGAGATCACGTTAACTTTATGTACAAAGCAATCAACTTGTCCAGATCCCTCCTGAAGGCAATGACAGCAGCCGCCACACAAGCCTGCAATGTATTCCAGCAACTCACTAGTCTGAACTGAACTGCCTAACTTTCACTCTATTCCTAAATAAAAACAGACAATGCTGGAAATAGTCAGCAGGGTCAGCCAGCATCTGTGGAGAGAAAAACTGAGTTAACGGGCTGAATTTTCATCCGGAGGTGGAGGCAGTTATTTACTACTAGCTGACATGCCAGTCTGCCAGCATGTTCTTGTCCCCAGCCTATCTTCCAGGAGGAAGGTTCTGTGGGGGTGGTGGCTGGTCACCCACCTGTGGAAAGACAAAGAGAAAAGCCAGTTCACTAACCAGTCAACCCTGCTGGCAATGAGTTATCTGGATCAACGATTAATATTATTGACCGATTTAGTGGAGTTCTTTGAAGGAGTCACATGTGCTGTGGAGAAAGGGGAACCGATGGATGTACTGTACTTAAATTTCCAGGAGGCTTTGATAACGTGCCATATCAAAGGTTATTGCAGAAAATAAATGTTCATGGTGTAGGGGTTAATATATTGCATGGATAGGAGATTGGCTAGCTAACAAGAAACAGAGGGTAGCCATAAATGGGTCTTTTTCTGGTTGGCAAGTTGTAATGAATGGTGTGTCACAGGGATCAGTACTGAAGTCTCAACTTTTTACAATTTATATAAAAGACTCGGATGAAGGGATGGATGGTATAGTTGCTAAATTTGCTGAAGATACAAAGATAGATAGGAAAGTAAGTTGTGAGGAGGACGTAAGGAGGCTACAAAGTGACATAGATAGGTTAAGTGAGTGGGCAAAGATCTGGTAAATGGAGTATAATGTGGGCAAATGTGAAGTTGTCCATTTTGGCAGGAAGAATAAAAAAGCACACTATCTAAATGGCGACAGATTGCAGAGCTCTGAGATTCAGAAGGATCTGGGTGTCCTTGTGTATGAATCATAAAAGGCTAGTAAGCAGGTACAGCAAGTAATTAGGAAACCTAGGAGAAATTTTTTTTATTATTCATTTACACGTTGTGGGCATCATTTGCAAGGCCAGGATTTATCACCCATCCCTAATTGCCCTTGAGAAGGTGGTGGTCAGCTGCCTTCTTGAATCGCTGCAGTCCCTGTGGTGTAGGTACACCTACAGTGTTGTTATTGAGGGAATTCCAGGATTTTGATCCAGTGACAGTGAAGAATGTTCTCATTTATTGCAAGGGGAATTGATTATAAAATTAGTGAGGTTATGCTTCAGTTCTAAAGGGCACAGATGAGACCACATATGAAGTACTGTTACAATATTGGTGTCCTTAGGAAAGATGTAAATGCATTAGAAGCAGTTCAGAGAAGGTTTACTGGACTAATACCAAGAATCTAAAACTAGGGGTCGCTCATTTAATACAAAGATTATGAGAACTTTTTTTTCTCAGTGGGTCATGAGTGGAATTCTCTTCCTCAAAAGGCAGTGGAATCAAGGTCTTTGAATATTTTTAAGGCAGAGCTAAATAGATTCTTGATTAACAAGGGGGGGTGGTGGTGAAAGGTTATCAGGGGTAGTTTACAATCAGATCAGTCATGATCTCATTGAATGGCAGAGCAGGTTTGAAGGGCTGAGTGGTCTACTTCTGCTCCTAGTTCATATATTTGTATAATTGAAACAGGGCTATCTGAATAAGAAAAATACCTGATGGCTATGTTGCAAAATGCTTTATTCAAAACTGAACAGTCAGTTGTTCTTAACCAGGAAGAAAAATACAATTGGCCACTGTGCTGTACAATGGGATGGAAGTGGGGTTAAGGAAAATCCTACCCTGGAGCATTCTCATTCTCCAGTGATCCCTGCTGAAAAATATTTGAGCGCCAACACTGGGTGAGAACAGAATTGGTCACATCTGTTCTGCCTCTCTGCAGATTGTTTAGCCAGCAAGGTCATGAGGATCATGCTATGGGATGAACTTTCATGAGGGTGCTTTTGTTCATCCGCTGAAACCTCTGTGGAATAGTTGTCAAAACCCTTGGAAAACAGTGAAAAAAAGCACTTTACTACCCACCCTGCCCACTATGTTTTAATATTTTCAAAATTAAAGCTGAAGTTTAGATGGGATGGACAGATAGTTAAACAGCTGATTCTTCACTTTGTATCTTTTTTTTATAATTCATTCATCGGATGTGGGCATGCCTGGCTATGCCAGCATTTATTGTCCATCCCTAATTGCCCTCGAGAAAGAGGTGGTAAGTCATGTGGTGTAGGTACGCCCACAGTGCTGTTAAGAAGGGAGTTCCAAGATTTCTACCCAGCAACAGTGATATATAGTTCCAGATCAGGATAGTGTGCAGTCTGGAGGGGAACTTGCAGATGTAGTGTTCCCATGCCTCTGCTGCCCTTGTCTTTCTAGGTGATTTGTTGAAGAAGCCTTGGCGAGTTGCTGCAGTGCATCCTGTCAATGGTACACACTGCTGCCACTAAGCACTGGTGATGGAGGGAGTGAATGTTTAAGGTGGTGGATGGGGTGCCAATCAAACAGGCTGCTTTGTCCTGAATGGTTTTGAGTTTCTTGAGTATAGTTGGAACTGCACTCATCCAGATAAGTGGAGAGTATTCAATCACACTCTTGACCCATGCCTTGTAGACGATGCACAGGCTCTGGGGAGTCAGGAGATGAATTACTCATCACAAAATTCCCAGCCTCTGACCTGCTCTGGCTGAGCCAGTTCAGTTTCTGGTCAATGGTGATCTCTAGGATGCTGATAGTAGGGGATTTAGTGATGATTGTGCCGTTGAACTTCAAGGGGAGATGGTTAGAGTCTCTCTTGTTGGAGATGATCATTGCCTGGCACTTGTGACGTAATTGTTACCTGTCACTTATCAGCCCAACCCTGAATGGTATCCAGCTCTTACGGCATGTAGGTATGGACTGTTTCATTATCGGAGGAATTGCGAATAATACTCAAATCAAAGGAACACTGCTCAAACATCAGCTAATATCCCCACTTCTGACCTTATGATGGAGGGAAGATCATTGATGAAACAGCTGAAGAAGGTTGGGTATAGGACACTACCCTGAGGAACTCTTGCAGTTGATCTCCAACAACCACAACCATCTTCCTTTGTGCTCGGTAAGGCTCCACCGGTGGAGAGTTTTCCCTCTGATTCCCAATAGCTTCAATTTTACTAAGGCTTCTTGATGTCACACTCAGTCAAATGCAGCCTTGACGTCAAGGGCAGTCACTCTCACCTCACTTCTGGAATCCGACTCTTTTGTCTATGTTTGGACCAAGGCTGTAATGGGGTCAGGAGCCGAGTGGCCCCAGGTATAATTTCCTGTAATTCCTAGCTTCAAACTGATGCCCTATTTTTCATGTGGAAAATGAGGCTTTGTAATTGCTACATTTCTGAAAAAGCTTCAGATTTACAGGAGTAAGCAGCCCCTCTAAAATAAATACAAGATAAATTAGACCTATCCAGTGCAGCGTTTTCTCATATTGCACTCTGATTTAGGGAGATGAGGGTGTTGACTAATATTCAGATTAGGTCAAATCTAAGTTTTTTCCCACTGACGTGCCTCTTTGACATGAACAGCTTTCCACCCACGAGAAAGGTGCATAGCTGATCTCAATGTTGGTGGAGATTTGCTGCAGTCTCTGAACTGTCAATAAGACTGAATATTTTAAAAAATATCTGTGATTGTGTAGGTTTGCTGCTTTTTAAAAAATGAACACAGATGCAGTAGAAATTTTCAAAAGGGAATTGGATAAAAATTTGAAGGAGAGGAATTTGAGGAGCCTTGAGTAAAGAGCGGGTGCGTGGGATTAACTGGACAGCTCTTTCAAGAAGCCAGCACAGACATGATGGACCAAATGGCCTATTATGCTGTAAAAGTCTATGAAATCTCCTGTGCCACCGTGGCAAAGTTGGATGCCAGCAGCAAAGAGGCTGTCCTTACATTAGTATTGCCATTGGTTAAATGACCAAAAATACACTAGCAGGTGGATGTATTGAACATTGTGGCAAAACAGAGAGATGTGAAAAAAAGTGAGACAGTTGCAGTGCATGACACGTCCACCATTATGCCCAGCTTCAGTGTTGCCCAGAATTCGGTAAAGGGATAGCAGATGATCCTAAGCATATTCTCCGTTGAAAAATCAGTAAAAGAACCCCAGCTATGTCAGCTAACAATGTAGCACCAGCAGAGAGCAAAGCCAGTGGAAGTGGAGGCAGAAGTGCGCCGAAGATAAGCTTGAATTAAATTTAGGCCCTAGTTCATCCTCCAACTGACCCAAGGCCTAAATTAGCCAAGTATCTGAGGCTTGAAGAGGGGGAGAGGTGCCAACTTACTGACCCTTTAAATGTAGGTTCAATATGCCTTATACTGCTAACCCCAAAGTCTACTGCGGTTATCATTCTCCACCCCCACCCCCCCCAAACTGTGCAGTGCAAACTGCATGTGCTTGTGTTTTGCAATAATATGGGACATTTCCAATGATGCCCATACTTAATTTTAATAGAACTCCTTGGCATATAAACTTAATGGCATTAAAAAATTTAAGTAATCAACTTAGTGGATCATTCAATTCAAATAAAGATGCACCAGAGCAATCTGCCTCACGATTTCAAACAATACACACAAAACCAGTTGGGCTGCCCACCCTCCTGGAATGGCTGGGAGCCTACCAGGTTTGCCCTCAATATCCTGGCAGCTATTAAAAACAGTCTGGAATACTTTAAAATGATAGGATTCCATTAATCAACTCCAAGCAGCCACAGAGTCCATTTAACTGAACGATAATGGATGATTGCGTCGCAGGCTGCACTCCCACGCAGGCACAGCGTGACGAGCATTTACCTCACAGCTGCGCATGCTTACCTCGCTCACAATGTCACTGTTTGTTGTCTTGCCCAGTTCTTCTCCGCTGGTGGCTGGCACTGAGCTTGAAAGCAAGCAAGCCTCAAGTCGACCTGACCTCGAGTTGAGACTGAGAAATTAGAGAATGAAGGAGTCAGCCCAGCCAGGAGGTAAAGAAGTGAGCGATTAAGGGCAACTGTCTGAACTTCCAACTGCCCCTGCCTGCCTAGAAAAGTTATACCCACCAGTCTAGCCCAGCCTAGAAAACATTAGCGGCTCCCGGGACCCTGCTTCCAGCTGGGCTAGAAACATTGCATTGATTACAAAGGCCTAAAAGTCATCTTAGAAAGCTTTCCGCTGAGATATGACTCAGAGTCCCACACTCAAATAAAAAATGGCTTTATTGTGCACAGGTCTGGAAAAGACAGGTCAAATGTCGATCAATGATGTCATCACATTCAGGGGGAAAAAAACTCCCAGAATACTTTACTCTGAGTTTGCAATCCTACAAACCAGAGAGGTCATTTTACAGACATTCTTCATACCAATGATTTTCTTGAGCATATATTGGGACTTTGTAGATTTTGGACTATGTGCTGACTGCTCTGGTCAGAAAGGATGTCCCAAGGAGGAGGAGTCCTTTCTGTTTCCACAGGATCTGGGGAACATCCCATGAATACCTTGATTCACACCTGGAATTTACACATTATCGTCATACTGCAGGTGGATTATTTTCTGTTTCAAGGAAAAATCTCACCCTTAGATTTCGGTCTCAAACTTCCACCAGCCATGTGGTCAACTTCACAAGTTGTATGGGACTTTACACCACACCTGCCACCTTATTGAAAAGCATATTTTGATCTTGCGGAGTCATTGCCTCGTAACTGGACAACTCCAGAGTGAAAGTAGCATTGCCTGAAGTCAAAGTGCGAAGTGCAGTTGAGTAACCCTGCAACCAATTCACAAAGAAGTTTTGATCCATCAGAAAATGTATATCATTAAAAGGGTTGGGAAATCTAAGAATGGGCTATAGAACACAAAAATAATTTATAATGTTAACATAATTCTTCAATCAAAAATAATGTTCATCTTAAAATGATTTGTCACAATTCCATCATTTCATAATTTGAACAGTCTTATACAATGAATCACAAATATATTTGAAGTTGACATTTAGTAATTATGAGTGTGAAATCTCTTTGAATTTAGCAGTATACTATGAGGTAAAAATTTGTGCGCACTGCTCGGGTGGAACAAACTGGGTGCAAGGAGCTATCCCTGTCCAGAAACAGGTAGGCCTAATTCTAAAGAGTTACATACGCCTACACACCTACCCAGGCAGCTTGCTGGTAGCGGCCCTCAGGTAGGTTTCAGAAGGGGTGTGTATGGTGCATGTTGAAGGCTTACGTCTTACTGACGTATGTGTATCCAGCACATAAACCGAAAGAGCTAGAAGGTTGTATGGGTCTGCTGTAAACGTGAACAGATAACAAGCAACAGTTTAAGGGATGCAATCTTGAGCCATCTATTAAATATACAGTACTGTTGGGTAGACTTTCTTTGTCAGATTACTTGCTGTTTTTTTTTACCTGCAGATCAGATGGATATCAGGCTTAGAGTGGAATCTGGTTTTCACAAGCAGCCAGGAATGTTGAGCTGCAACTGAGTCGGAGGACATCCTGCAATGTTAAATAGGATAACCGCCCTTGCAGCCACCTAATGCAGGTTGGGTGCTACCCAACTTTAATTGCTCAGAAGATTGGTTTTGTGAACCCCCCCTGCCCCACATTGGGTTTCTTTCCAGTTCACTTCTGCTTGCCATATTTCCCCTGCCTTGACGAAGGCTGACAAATATTGAAAATCAATTTTGAAGTTTGATAAAGGTTAAAACCATACCTTCTCCACACACACCCCTCTTACCTTTAAATGTACCTATCCTTTTAATTTGGATCTGTTGGCCAGATTTTCCCTTTTCTCCATTAGGGTTGTTATTTTACAGAAGGTCAAAGCTGTGCAGACAGCTATGAATAAATTATTCAAATAAACTAACAATGGAAAATTGAGGAAACCAGTTCACTGCACTGCTGATGAACCAGCTTGTGCTCCAACAAGGTAGTATAAAATCCTCAATTGTACTGAAAATCTCCTTTAGTTTTGTTTACATATGGCTCATATGTCCAGATAAAAGTCGTTCTTCAAGCTTGACATTGCAAGACTGTTACCTTCAGGAGCAAATCAGAATGTCATTGAAAAATACTCAAGGAAACTATCTCACAGGAGTCCATCAGAAAACAAATTTTTAACATCAAATTCACTTTTAGTTTGCTTATGCTGTTCAGAACTATCAAGAACAATTGACACTTCTCTTCATTGCAACTGCTGAGCTTACAGTGTAAAAATTCTGGTCCAACCTTCCATAAATCCCTTCAAATGCTCAGTTGGAGGTGGAGCTGAATTGCTGTTTGGTATTCATAGCTTACCATCATTTCTGCGAGTGGAGCAGAAGCCAGTGCGACTCGGCTGTCCTGCCGGTTTTGAATTTCTCGGATCCTTCCTCTTCGCTGAGCCAAATCTGCCAGCACCACACTGAGGTAATCCTCATCCACTGTGATTTCCAGGCTCATCACAGGTTCCAGCACCTGGCTTCGAGCTTGTTTCAATGCCTAAACATAAAGGAACAGTGTAATTTTGACCAATAGTAAATTCAGGCTTTGGAATTGAAAAAACATCTAGAATTTGATTATTATGCTTCATTTTTTTTAATCCAGATCATGTTGTACAGTTTTAGTGAGGAGATTATGTCACCCAATAGACCTGCAGTCAAACAAAAATGTAAATATTCATAAACTATAAAAAATCTAGCCTGGTTACACTGGTGAAGTAAAGATTAAATAACATGACAGAGAAAACTCCTGCCTCAATGTTAATTGCCTTTGGATCTCAATTTACACTAAACTCAAAACCTTGAAGGTTGTTTTTAATTGACTGCAATTTAATGCAATTAGTCATCAACAACAATTTGTATTTATATATCACCATTTGGGTAGAACATATTCCAAGGTCCTTCATTGAGGTTTGAGTGGAAAGGGATGTTGAGTCAAAGTAAGAAAGGCTAGAAGGGGCAACCAAAAGCTCTGTCAAAGAGGTGGCTTTTAAGATGGGGGGTAGGGAAGGAGTCTTAAATGAGTAGAAGGAGGTGAAGGGAAAGCAGGGCGTAGGTTGAAAGTTCCAGATACCGGTATGAAGGAAGCTGAGGGCATGGCTGTCAATGGTGACAAAAGTGAGGGAGGGAAGTAAAGGAGGCTGGAGTCAAATGAACATAGAGTTTGGAGGATGGTTTTACATCTAGAGGAAGTTATAGAGATAGGGAGGTCATGATATAAATAACAGGATCATAATTTTAAATTTTAGGAGGACCAGAAGTCAACTTAGGTCAGATGAGCAGAATTTAATGAGCATAAATTATGAGGTACAGTTTGGAAATAAAGCTCTATTGTTTGGAGCTATTCATTATTATTCTAAATTACATTTAGCTTCAAATTTATTTTGTTGGACTATAATCTTTCATAGCAGATTACGTCAGAAGCCCAGCTATTAGTCAGATTTGCCTGTTTAGATTTTTAAATCTTTTGCGAGGCAAGTTGTTGAAAGTGTGAGCTGATAATGACGCTACAAAGGGAAACAGGGCATCTGGGACCTGGGTGAACAGGGCAAACAACTGTGTATCTCCTTAACAAATCAGGCTGAAGGATTAAGAAATTAACAGCACACGGACAGAGAAAGGAAGTGTCAGTTAGAGGGGGTGAATTCAATGTCCAATCAGGTATAGAAAAAGAAATGGAGTGGGCAAGAAAAATTGGATTAAGAGAAGAAAAGGGGGGCAATAAGGATAAGTAACAGAAGATATCATTTTAGATGTTACATTTTTAAAACCTGACAAAAAAATAATTAAAACCTGAAGTACTAATGGGAACATCTTCTCCACGTCCACTCTATCCAGGCCTTTCAGTATTCTGTAAGTAAGTTTCAATCAGATCCCCCCTCATCCTTCTAAATTCCATTGAGTATAGACCCGGAGTCCTCAAATGTTCCTCATATGTTAAGCCTTTCATTCCTGGGATCATTCTCGTGAACCTCCTCTGGACCCTCTCCAGGGCCAGAACATCCTTCCTGAGATATGGGGCCCAAAATTGCTCACAATATTTTAAATGTGGTCTGACCAGAGCCTTATAAAGCCTCAGCAGCATATCCCTGCTTTTACATTCTAGTCCTCTCAAAATAAATGCCAACATTGCATTTGCCTTCCTAACTACTGACTCAACCTGCAAGTTAACCTTAAGAGAATCCTGGACTAGGACTCCCAAGTCCCTTTGCACTCCAGATTTCTGAATTCTCTCCCCAATTATAAACTAGTCTATGCCTCTATTCTTCCTACCAAACTGCATGACCTCACACTTCCCCATGTTGTATTCCATCTGCCACTTCTTTGCCCATTCTCCTAACCTGTCCAAATCCTTCTGCAGCCTCCCCGCCTCCTCAATACTACCTGTCCCTCCACCAATCTGGCCCCTTGTAAACGCTACCACAAGAATGAATGAGAAGTAAAATCAATAAACTGAATTCAGATTTTTAAATAACAAATATAAACACAGACTGTTTCCAGCAACAATTGACTATAGGCTCACTTTTAAAATCAGAAATTGGGAAATGGTTTGCTCACGGCTAAATCTCCTTCAGTCAGGAAATCAGAGTGTGTTGGGTAACTGCTTTGTAAGGAGCCAGTCAGGAAATACCTTGATGTTCATATCCTTTGATATACTTACCATGCTTTACTTTTTTTTTCCTCAATAGCAATCTATTTCCCCCGAGGTGGGCATGGAATTTTTTTTTAAACTTTCATGGATTGTCAGATTATATATCTGGAACACCTCTTCAGGAGATTCCATCTTCCATCAGTACTTTATTTGTGTTAGCTTTGTTTTTACTTTTCTCTTCCTTTTTTCTGCTGTATCTGTCAGACATATACCCACAATAGAAGGGTAAATTCAATAATCTCACACTCCTCGTGGGGAGTTGCACTTGAAGGCAGTCTGAGTGAAAGAACTTTATTTTAATTCATTCTTGGAATGTGGGCATCACAGCATGGCCAGCATTTATTGCTGATCTCTAGTTACCCTGGATCATCTGGGGAGGGGATGTGGGGGTGGGGTGGGCATGGGCACCACCCTTGAACTGGTGCAAGTGGTTTGATACAATTGAATGCCTTGATAGATAACTCCTGAGGGCCGGTGTTGTTGTGGAACTGGCATCACATATATAGATCAAACTGGGTAAGGACAGCAAGTTTCCTTCCCTAAAAAGCTGGGTTTTTACCCAGCTGTCACGATCTGACAGCTTATGGACACCCTTACTGATACCAGCTTTTTAATCAGGGTTACAATGTGAGAGCCCAAATTGCAGATCAGGCTACCCTTGAACATGATGCTTTGCTGGGACTGCAAGATCCGTGAGCTTATCCCATTAGGTCTTCATTTGCTTTTTGGTTGATTTTTTGCATTGGCTGTTTGATAATGAGCTTCTAAATTAAACAAATGATCTCCTTCCATGTTGGAAGCACTGGCTAGTTTAGTTACAGCTACTCATACCCAACACAAATGGATAGAGATGATTGAGCCAAATAACATGGAGTCTTTGTAAGCAGATCAGAAAAATAAAGCAGGATGAATGCAGTTTCATTGCCATCAAGTTTTCAAGCTCCTTCTTACATTCAAGGCTTTGTGAAAACTGCAGGATTTTAAAGTTCCTATTTTAGCAATGTATTAGAGCCTCAGCATACTGCGTCACAAAGCAACAGGATGTGGTTCACCCATGATCATCAGTGTGTTAAAGTCAAATATGAGGAAGTGGTCAGAAAAAGCAAAGGCCTTTCTTACAGGGAGAAAACAGGGGCAAGTTATTCCACCCATGTGCCCCTTTGCAGCTGATTTCACAGTGGCACTGGGAGAAGCCTGGCAGTAGGTTGCTCCTCAGGAAAATGTGCTTCTTCAAAAGGAGGGAACAAGATCTTTTCTCCCTACCTGTTAGACCTCAAATAGAAGTGTGCTGTTTGCAACCAAATTTGTGTTGACATTAGCAGAGCTCCAGTGAAAAAATAACTAGATGCACGGTACACACTAGTGAAAGTGGAAAATTCAGCACAATGCACTCACTCATCTAATGGTAAGTTGTGCTGCCCACTACACTTGACATGAGGAGCCCTGGTATCTACTCGTTCACCAAATGAGGATTCAAACCCATGCTTTTCAGTTGTCTGAAGACTAGCCAGTGACTATGCTCCTTAGGTGGTTTAGAATACAGTGGGCACAGCAAAAGTTATGAGTCCTGAAAACCTTCAAGCTGTCACAACAGGTCTGCCTTTCCTTAGCCAAGCTGCTCCAGTACACCTATGATGCTAGCATCTACGCAACAATGTGGAAAATTCTCCAGTTACGTCCAATCCAAAAAAAATAAATTATTGTCCTATCAGCTGTTTCAGAAAAGATCTTCTCTC
Source organism: Carcharodon carcharias (assembly GCF_017639515.1). Taxonomy (NCBI): domain Eukaryota; kingdom Metazoa; phylum Chordata; class Chondrichthyes; order Lamniformes; family Lamnidae; genus Carcharodon; species Carcharodon carcharias. The sequence goes on from NC_054470.1 coordinate 157,452,577, forward strand.
CATCATAACACCAGGAGTGCATATTCTGCTGTTGATTTGTGTCAGCTTCATTCACAATTCCTCTTACAATAAAGCAGCCAGTGTAAACCTATAGCAGGGGCTTGGATAACTTTCAGATTTGGGCTGACAAGTGGCAAGCAACTAAGTATCAGGTAATGACCAGCACAAACAAGGAAAAAACCAGCCATCTCCCCCTAACCTTCAACAGGATGATCATTGCTGAGTTTCCTATCGCCATGGAGGTTGGGGGCAGGGGACTGGTCTCTATTTATTAACAACTGCATAGAAACTGGGTACTTCACAATGATTGCTTCATCTCCTAACTCTCAAAACCTCACCACCATATAAAAGGCTCAAAGTCAGGAGTGTGACAAATGACTCACCACTAATCCAGATGGGTTCAACTGCTATAAGCAAGAAGCTTGACACCAACCTGAAGAGAGCAGTTTTCTCTGTTCAATGCTCCTGCCACTCAACTGAATAGACACCTCTTCCATCACCAGTGGCTGTACCTTACTGTGTCTACTGGATGAACGGTAACAAGTCGTCAAGGTTAAATAGCGCTTCCCTTTCTTAGGCCACCACCAACCAAAAAGGACAAGAGCAGCAATGTGGTGGGAACACCATCATATCCACATTCCCTTCCTCAAGGTCTAACTCAAAAGCCTTTTTCAGTTTGTCCTCAGTTCTCCATGGTAAACTCTCCATTTTCCATTCTTCCTCTCGGGCTCAATGTACCAGTTTATTTTCCTCCTAACATAAAGTGCTTTGAGATGCCCTTCAGCACATCAGAAGTACTGAAAACTATGGCTGATGTTTACCACTACAACACTTGTTTGTCATTCTGCTCCAGGCTCAGTACAGATTCTTATTTAACAGATTTTCAGTAAAACATCAAAGATTCAGTGCAAATTCAGTGAGTATTAATGCAATTGCACCATCAATGGCTCAATACTACAGCTGTGCACCAAGACCACCACTAGAATGAATAATGGAGATAACAGAAATCCTGGAGCACTTCCAAGGCATCAATTTAATTTCAGAGTACAGATAGCCAATATTAATTACCCTTCCGGATTATGATGTTCTTTGAACATTTCAATCAGATTATAACCCTGTAAACACGCAGCTATCTGACACCGTCTGCAAAAACAGCTGTGTGTTACAGTGACAGTATTTAGGATGGATTTCCCAAGGCCTTACCTTCTGCACGCCACGTGACACACATGCTGAAATCATTGCCATGGATGTTCCAGGATGTACACTTAGAGACTCCAGTGCAACCACCACATCCTGAACGGGGAATCTCAACAGCGGGCCTACAACAGAAAGAGGCAAATGGATTTAATTGCCATTCGTTCCGGGCTTCATATTTTGTGACTTACAGAATGTGGAGAGTTCATCAGCTATGTAAATAAGTGAAATAAATCTAACAGTAATGAATACACTTCAATGATAAAGATTAGACATATAATTTGGCACCTTGCAGACACGAGTTTCTGATTCCATTTTCTACAGCATGCAGTGTTTCTTTAGAAAGTTGCTCAATTAGCTGATCTGAAATCTCAATGAGAGGCGTTGACATTGTCCCTTCTCCAAGCCATGGATGGACAGAAAGCTCAGCCGTTACCAGGTTACGTTTCTCCCCTACTGTTCTGTCCAGTGTATCTAAAGAAAGAAGCAACTTGCATTAGAGTGTTCATATAGTCCTCAGATATGTAGTCATTTGTTTAGAAGTTAACAGGGTAACCAACGTGCGCACAGCCAAGTCCCATAAAGACAAATGAAATAAATGACCAGATTATCTGTTTAAGTGATGTTAGTTGTGATGTATTGTTGGCCAGGACAGTGTGAGAACTTCCATGCTCTTCTTCAAATAGTGCTATGGGTTGATTTACAACAATTTGAGCAGGAGGATGGGGCTATGGTTTAATGCCTAATACAAAAGACAGCACCTTTAAAATGGACTGTACTGAAGTGTCAGCCTGGATTATGTGCTCAAATCTCTGAAATGGGGCTTAAACCAATATACTGGTATTCTTTGAAATTATTTTGATTGAAATTTGTTGTGATTTCATGTGACTTTCTTTGTAGTTGTTGCAACTGGTTTAATCTTTGGCCTCTACACTGGAAAGACGAAGATCAACATTTTCTGTACATTGCAGAATCCCAATGAATCCCTGCCAAGCTGCAACTTCTGTCGGTGCAAAGATGGGCACTGGATTCTGGGATGATATTCCATAGACAGGTTCATTTGTATTTGGCGGTCAGCTCCACAGCCTCTGCTAGCCAGTCCACTTGGCTGTAGAATGGAATTGATTGCAGCACAGTCAATCCAACTCTTTAAATTTCCCTCCGCCCAGAGCAATGCTGTATGCTAGAAACAAGCAGGTATCCTTTGCAGCTAATATGATTAAGGAAATTTATTGTGTGGTGTGTTATTATTACTTATGAGCAATTATAATATACCTGCCTATTTCTGGGTGGATGTATTATACAGCTGATTACACTTCTGGTGGGAAATACTAGAAGCAACAGGGCTATGTGAGCAGTCAATGTGGAGCAGCATTTGAAAAGGACTCTGCTTCTATCTGGGAACTGGTGTGATTTTAATGGAAAATGTGAACCAAAATATATCACAATGGGAATGTCTTCAATGGCATTAAATAGATTGAATATTAAAGCGCATTAAGAACTTACCACTTGAACTAGCAGACTGCATTATAGTTTCTCTGTAGGCCACTTGGAGGGGTCCGAGATATGCCTCAATTCCATACTCTCTCTTGATTCGATCGTGGATTACCTCAATGTGCAACTCACCCATTCCACATAAGATAGTCTATCAAAGCAGATAACAGTCAACTGATATTTTGGGGAGTAAATTGAGTTAATTTAACTGAATGGCAAACAGGCTTGAGGGGCTGATTGGTTTATTCCTGTTCCTATGTTCTTACTATTAATTAATTTGTATTTTTATCGAGTAAAATAAAGATAGTTCACTACTGTTCTGTGTATTCAACTATCTAGACAATATTCTTCATTTTACATTATACTGTAAATGGTTTTATGCACTAATCTATCCATCACCATCCCCACAAAAATAGCCTTTCCATATTAAACTAAGTAGCACTTCTGATTGTGAAGAAAAAGTGCAAGTGCAAATGGTGGAGATGATGAAAGGGAGTACAGTGTGATGCAGAATGCACTGAAGTGTCAACTTGCTGTATTATGGATTGATTGCAAGCTTCTCAAAAGGAAATGGTTCACAGATAGAGAGATTCAGTCAATGAGGACATTTTTTGTTCCTCTGCATTGCTAATTTAAATAGCAAGGCTGTAAAAAGGATCTCTGATACCATAATATTTCAGCACAGTGATCGTACAGGACATCAGCTGTGCACCATGTCTTTGTTGTAGCTGGAATTCCAATCGGATCTCTAATTGGTTACCCATACATAAAAATTTGATCAAATGAAGTTAACCTGTTATCTACAGAAGTACCACAAATACAGCCTCCAAGTTTCAAAAAGATAAGCACAACATCACATGGTAAAGCAAAAAGGTATAATCAGTGAGCACAAGGTTATACATCACCTGACCAGAATCCGGGTCAATCTTCACCTTTAAACTGGGATCTTCCCGCTGGAGGCAGGTAAGAGCATAGTCCAGATCTATATGCAAAAACAAGTTACAGCAAATATTGTAAGAATCTGCAAAATGTAGTCTCATTACTTGGATATTAATAATACACATTGTAATGTACTGCACCTGGTTGTTTCGCCATAGATGGTGGCTCAATTGTGCAAAAGAAGACTGGCTCTGGAATCTCAACTGTAGCCAACACTGGATTTTCCTGCTCTTTGTGTTTTTTCCCAGATTCCTTCCCTGCTCGGCAGGCTGCAGCTGCTGCTGATGACTTTGATGAAACTATTGTGTCACCAGTTGCTGTCTGAGAACAATGAAAAAATATTTCAAATATTCACGTTTCGTTGTGTGGTCAGGATCTAACCAGGGTTTTGGGGATTGTCTATTCTCCCAAAGTATGCTGCTTGAGTCTGTGGTTTCTCAAACCCATTACTTTTTATTTACAGCAAGTGTTTACACATCTGGACCTCTATGCCAGGTTGGACCTTCTCCTCCTCTCAGATCTTAGTCATGTGATCTGTTGTCATTATTACATCAGCATCTTGAATGCTTCTGATGTTAACCCTTTACTCTACATTCACATTCTGTGAACTCTACTTGTGATAGTCTTCTGTATGCAACTTTGCACAGAACCATTGCTGGCAACTTTGGTGCCTCCCCATTGGTATCCAAACCTTTGCTGATTTAATCTGATAACTGGTGTCAACTGACATCAGTGGAAAAGCTCATTATAGCAAGGGAAACTGTGAAATGACAATCTCCATAGGTCTGTAAACAATTATGAAATGAAGGTAAATTTACAAGTTACTGTGTATAAGATGTTAACCTGGGCCAAGTATATACAGGTTTGCCTGGAATTTTTATGAGGATTCTGATCTCACACTTCAAAAATCAATGGGAAACCCCCAAAAAATGCGTCAATGACTGCTTCTGCTGTTTCTCCAGGGTTCCCACCAAGGTTACAGCAGGAGATAGGGATCCCCTGTGGAAACTGCACCCTATTATATTTAGCTTTCTCCCCCATTTCAACATTTGTACAGGAAAAACACTAACTCAGACTTCACTTTCCTTCCAAAACAGTTCATCACCCACCAAACATGAGACAGAATTTAAGACACCTTCATGTCCGTGACTATTTATTCTTTTCTTGGGTGATATTCAGAGTGAGTAATACTGAGGAGTGAGCTAGGAACCAAAAACAAGAACAAGGCATAACAACTCACTGGGCAGAATTTTATATTCCACTTCTGGCGGGTTTGTAGGTGGGGGGTGGCTGTAAAATTTTTCGGATGGCCTTCCCACCAGGTTCCTGTCCACCCTGACCTTTCTGCAATTTTCTGCTGTGACAGGCAAGGTCTAGGCCAGCATGCCCACCCTTGCCCCAGTTGAGGGCTTTAAGTGGCCAATTATTGACCACTTAAGGGCTGTTTCCCACCCAGTCCCAATTTTCAGTCTCTGACGGGAGGAGTTCAGGAGCAGGGGGAAGCCCAAAAAGGAACTCTGTTCAGGCCTCAGGCCGGGGGAACAGCAGCTCCACCAGCAGCCTCCTATTAACATAAGGTGCACCCCCCCTCCCCTGACACCAGTGCACCCTCCACCCAGTCTCTCCACCAACAACCCCGCCCTCCCCTCTGCCCGTCCCCTGGGCTTCCCCTCCCATCCCACCCTGAGACCCCCACACTTAGCTGGTCTTGGACTCCTGAGATTTAGGCTCTGGAGGCTGCATGCAGTCCCAGTCCTGCTCACTGCAACTTCTGACATTGTAGGACCTACGGAGCTGCCAGCCAATCAGATTGGCCAACAGCTCTCTGAGGCAGGACTTCTTCCTAAGTGAGGGGCGGAAGTCTCGCCTCCAGAAATGCTAGGGAATCGAGGGTCTAGTGAGAAGGAGGAATTAAAGGAAATTAGTATCATTTAAAAAACAGTGCTGGAAAAATTAACGGGACCGAAAGCCAATAAATCCCCAGGGCCTGATTATCTACATCCAGAAGTGGCCATGGAAATAGTGGATGCGTTGGTTGCCATCTTCCAAAATTCTGTAGATTCTGGAACAGTCCCGGCAGATTGGAGGGTGCCCCACTATTTAAAGAAGGAGGGAGGGAGAAAGCAGGGAATTACAGGCCAGTTGGCCTAACATCAGTGGTAAGGCAAATGCTAGAGTCTATTATAAAGGATGTGATAACAGAACACTTAGAAAATATCAATGGGATTAGACAAAGTCAACATGGAATTATGAAAGGGAAATCATGTTTGACAAACCTATGGAGCTTTTTGAGGACATAACTAATAGAATAGATAAGGGAGAACCAGTGGATGTGGTGTATTTGGATTTTTAGAAAGCTTTTGATAAAGTTCCACATAAAAGGTTAGTGCGCAAAATTAAAGCACATGGGATTAAGGGTAATATATTGGCAAGGATTGATAATTGATTAGCAGGCAGGAAACAAAGAGTAGGAATGAATCGGTCTTTTTCGAAATGGCAGGCAGTGAGTAGTGGGATACCGCAGGGATCACTGCTTGGGCCCCAGCTATTCACAACATATATCAATAATTTGGATGAGAGAACCAAATGTAATATTTTCAAGTTTGCTGATGACACAAAACTAGGTGGAAATGTGAGTGGTGAGGAGAATGTTAAGAGGCTTCAAGACAATTTAGACAAGTTGAGCGAGTGGGAAAATACATGGCAGGTGCAGTACAGCGTGGATAAGTGTGAAGTTATCCACTTTGGTAGGAAAAACAGAACGGCAGAGTATTATTTGAATGGTGATAGATTGTGAACTGTTGATGTACAAGGGACCTGGATGTCCTTGTACACCAATCACTGAAAGCAAGTATGCAGGTAAAGCAAGCAGTTAAGAAGGCAAATGGTATGATGGCCTTCATTGCAAGAGGACTTGAGTACAGGAGCAAGAATGTCTTACTGCAGTTATACAGGGCCTTGGTGAGACCACACCTGGAGTACTGTGTGCACTTTTGATCCTCTTACCAAAGAAAGGATTTACTTGCCATAGAGGGAGTGCAGTGAAGGTTCACCAGACGGATTCCCAGGACGGCAGGGTTGTCGTATGAGGAGAGATTGGGTTGACTAGGCCTGTATTCACTGGAGTTTAGAAGAATGAGTGGGGATCTCATTGAAACGTATAAAATTCTGAGAGGGCTGGACAGACTGGATGTAGGGATGATGTTTCCTCTGGCTGGGGGATCTAGAACAATCTCAGGATACAGGGTAGACCATTTAGGACTGAGGTGAGGAGAAACTTCTTCACTCAGAGGGTGGTGAACCTGTGGAATTCTCCACCACAGGAGGCTGTGGAGGCCAAGTCACTGAATAAGTTAAAGAAGGAAATAGGCAGATTTCTAGACTCTAAAGGCGTCAAGGGGTATGGGGAGAGAGCGGGAGTATGGCACTGAAATAGAGTATCAGCCATGATCATACTGAATGGTAGAGCAGGATCAAAGGGCCGAATGACCTACTCCTGCTTCTGTTTCCTATGGGCAGAGTTTTCTGCCTGTCGGGCGGGCGTGCCCAACCCAATCTCCAGCGGGCGGGGAGACGATCCCTGCCGGAGAAGCGGGCCACGCCGCCATTTTACCTGAGCGGACCAATTAAGGCCCGCCCAGCGTGACGTCCAGCAAGAAGTGCTATGCGCTTCCTGTGCGGGCGGGGTGGGGGGGGGGGGGATTCTCCAAAAGCTAGAGTGCGCTTTTACACGCATGTGCATGAAAGTGCGCACATCTCCCTGAGGCTAAGTGCCGCCTCAGGGAGATCGCTTACACTTTTAAAAATATTAAAAATAGAAAAAATAAATTCCCTAACATGTACCCCTCATGTGACAATGTCACATGAGTTGGGATATGTTCATAATTAACGTAATATCTTTATTAAAAATTTTAAAACCCTGCATGAAACCTTATCCCGCCTGTGGATGAGGTTTCATGTTTAATCTAAAGCTAAAGAGAAAGCATACAATGCAGCAAAGAGCTGTGGGGAACCAGGGGATTGGGAAGCCTACAAAGACCAACAGAGGACAACTAAAAAAGAAATAAGGAGGGAGAAGATTAAATATGAGGGTAAACTAGCCAGTAATAGAAAAGAAGATTGCAAGTTTTTTTTAGATATATAAAGGGTAAGAGAGAGGCAAAAATGGACATTAGGCCGCTGGAAAATGACGCTGGAGAAATAGTACTGAGGAACAAAGAAATGGCGGAGGAACTGAATAAGTACTTTGCGTCAGTCTTCATGGTGGAAGACACGAGTAACACCCCAAAGTTCAAGAGAGTCGGGGGGGTGGGGTGTAGAGGTGAGTATGGTGGCCATTACCAAGGAGAAGGTGCTAGGAAAATTGAAAGGTCAGAAGGTGGATAAATCACTTGGGCCAGATGGATTACACCCCAGCGTTCTGAAGGAGATAGCTGAAGAGATAGTGGAGGCGTTAGTAGTGATCTTTCAGGAATCACTCGAGTCAGGGTCCCAGAGGACTGGAAAATCGTTAATGTAACGCCCCTGTTTAAGAAGGGAGTGAGGCAAAAGACGGGAAATTACAGGCCGATTAGGCTGATCTCGGTCGTTGGTAAGATTTTAGAGCCCATTATTAAGGATCAGATTTCAGAACACTTAGAAGTGCATGATAAAATAGGGCAAAGTCAGCATGGTTTCATCAAGGGGAGGTCATGCCTGACAAATCTGTTAGAATTCTTTGAGGAGGTAACGAGTAGGTTAGACAAAGGAGAGCCAATGGACGTTGGACTTCCAGAAGGCCTTTGACAAGATGCCGCACAGGAGGCTGCTCAGTAAGATAAGAGCCCATGGTGTTAGAGGCAAGGTACTAGCATGGATAGAAGATTGGCTGTCTGGCAGGAGGCAGAGAGTGGGGATAAGGGAGTCCTTCTCAGGATGACTAGTGGAGTTCCACAGGGGTCAATGTTGGGACCATAACTTTTCACCTTACACATTAATGATCTAGATGAAGGAACTGCTAAGTTTGCAGATGATACAAAGATAGGTGGAGGGACAGGTAGTATTGAGGAGGCGGGGAGGCTGCAGAAGGATTTAGACAGGTTAGGAGAATGGGCAAAGAAGTGGCAGATGGAATACAACGTGGGTAAGTGTGAGGTCATGCACTTTGGTAGGAAGAATATAGGCATAGACTATTTTCTAAATGGGGAGAGAATTCAGAAATCTGGAGTGCAAAGGGACTTGGGAGTCCTAGTCCAGGATTCTCTTAAGGTTAACTTGCAGGTTGAGTCGATAGTTAGGAAGGCAAATGCAATGTTGGCATTTATTTTGAAAGGACTAGAATATAACAGCAGGGATGTGCTGCTGAGGCTTTATAAGGCTCTGGCCAGACCACATTTAAAATATTGTGAGCAATTTTGGGCCCCATATCTCAGGAAGGATGTGCTGGCCCTGGAGAGGGTCCAGAGGAGGTTCACGAGAACGATCCCAGGAATGAAAGGCTTAACATATGAGGAAAGTTTGAGGACTCTGGGTCTATACTCGATGGAGTTTAGAAGGATGAGGGGGGACCTGATTGAAACTTACAGAATAGATACAGTGGTCATGGGGAAGATGTTTCCATTAGTAGGAGAGACTAGGACCCGAGGGCACAGCCTCAGAGTAAAGGGAAGACCTTTTACAACAGAGATGAGGAGAAACTTCTTGAGCCAGAGAGTGATGAATCTATGGAATTCATTCCCACAGAAGGCTGTGGAGGCCAGGTCATTGAGTGTATTTAAGACCGAGATAGATAGGTTCTTGATTGGTAAGGGAATCAAAGGTTATGGGGAGAAAGCAGGAGAATGGGGTTGAGAAACTTATCAGCCATGATTGAATGGCGGAGCAGACTCGTTGGGCAGAATGGCCTAATTTCTGCTCGTATGTCTTATGGTCTTATCTGTTTGCCGCCGGAGCTCCTGGCCTGCCTGCCAACCTTAAGGCTGGACGGGCAGGTACACTAAGTACTTTAATTGATCTGTCAATGGCCTCAATTGGCCATTGACAGGTCGGCGGGCCGGCAGCTGATTTTGCTGTGCCCCCGCCTTCCTGAAAATTTAAATGGGGCGGGATGACAGCAGGGGTTCTGTCCGATGTAACCGTGTGTCATTTTACACGTTGGCGAGTGGGCCCCGCCCCCTGCTCGCCAACGGCAAAATTCTGCTCTATGTTTCCAGCAAATTAACACTTACTGGAGTGTTAAATTGCTGCGGGGCAGGCAGAATTGGTGGGGATGTGTTCTCCATCAACTCCTCGGAAGGTGGGAAGGCAAACCCCGCCATCCTAAAAATTCTGGCCATTGTTCTGGCAGCCAAATATGATTTTTCATCCAGTTCTCAGAGCAGTATTAGCAATTATGTTATGGTCTGTGTTACCTCACTTTCAACATCCTCATCAACAGCAGTAGTAACAACACTTTTGTTTGCTATCACACCTGGCAACACACAGACTCAAATCTTGGAAAGCAAAATGCTTCAAGAAGCTAATCATTGTTACAGCAATTGTAAGTGTACAGTACATTGCTCCCACCTTTTTAAGTCCCACAGTGAGTGCAATATTTCCAGCCTGTAGTGCAGGGATCTCGATTTGCTGGTCAGCAAATGGCAATAAAAGGCGACTCATTCGTTCCCTGCATAGGCCAAACAAGCAATAATAATCTTGGTTAAAAAAAATGCTAGTTTTTCACAAAGCACCTTTGTGATTTAAAAGCTCATGTGCAGTTAATGGACCCAAAGTGCTCGCTATTTACAGATAAGTATTACAAGCAATGAAACATGATTGATGTACAACATAATTTGGCGGGGAGATGGAGGCGTAATGGTAATGTCACTGGACTAGTAATCCAGAAGCCCAGGCTACTTGCCTGGGGACATGGGCTCAAATCCCACCATGGCAGCTGGTGGAATTTAAATTCAATTGAAAGAATCTGGAATTGAAAGTGAGCCTCTGTAATGGTGACCATTAAATTAGCATCAATTGTCGTAAAAACCCATTTGGTTCAATAATGCCCTTTGGGAAATGAAATCTGCCATCCTTACCTGGTCTGGCTCCAGACCCACAGCAATGTGGTCGATTGTTAACTACCCTCCAAAATGGCCTAGCAGACCACTTAGTTCAGGGGTAATTAGGGATGGGCAACAAATGCTGGCCTTGCCAGCGCCACCCACATCTATGAAAGAATAAATTAGAAAAATACTGGATCAAGTTAATGTACAGAACATCTTCATGTTTGTCTTGCTCATCTATCTGATATTGAATGAACATAATGCCCCAATTTCCTGAGTTATGTCCTGAATTTTGGCCCAGGCCAGGCCGGAGTTAAATTCTGAAAAATCACCTCAACCTGTTGCGAACGTGCCTACTTCCTGTTTAATCAAGGAGGGTTGGGGGCTGACAACGCACTTGGTCCTGAGTCAGTAACTTAAATATGCTAACAAGGCCACGTACCTTAGATTTTTAACCGACCTTTAAATTTAGCAGGCGTGGGCCACGTTTCCTAGGTTCCAGGAAGCCTGGCAGCAGAAGGAGGATGAAAACAGTCTGATCCAGCTGATAAGTGTTTTTCAAGCAGTGATTGTGGGACAAGAGGAGTGACAGTGCTTCCCTTCCCTCTATGGCTACAAGCTAATCTGCATGATCAGCTGACCATCCCTCTCCTCCCCACCCCTGCAATCTGAAGCCCCCACCCCCACCATCCCCTCCACCAATCTCAAAGCCAACCTGTAATATGAAGACTGCTCTTAAATGGGGGCCTTAGTCTTTCCTCGGTTTAAAGTGCTGTATTTGTGCAGTTAACATTGTTCAAGTTTCAGTCTGGGTAACAGGGTGCTTATAAAAGACAAATGATTGATATAGTTTTTGAAATAGGCCCAGCCAAGGTCTCAGTTTGTATGTACTTAAAGCTTTGACGTCTGGTACAACCCTGTTTATATCTGTAAGACTTAAACATATTAATAGTTCAATTACATTTTTATTTAGAACCATTAAAAAAGAACTGCACTTATATAGCACCTTTCACAAAATCACATGGCAGTTTTACAAACTAACAAAGTCCTTTGGAAATGTAGTCACCATATTGTAGAGAAACAAAATAGTTAAATTGCCTGCTTTCTTATCTCAGTTGCATTACTTCTCAGTCAATGTCTATATTTTGTGGTTCAAGTTTGATACACAGAAGAAACACTGTCAGGCAGTACCACAGGTTTCCTGCAAGTTGTGGCCTCAGTACTAGCTGCTGCCAGTCCAACTAGAATCTTGCACAAACTAAAACTTTGATCAGAGTAGCTGTGCAAATCTATTTTCCTGTTAAGGTTTTGTTAACTTCAACTGAAATCCAATCTTGGAAGTGAATTTAGGCTAGGTCATTCAGCCCCACGACCCAGTTCTGCTATTTAATCAGTTCATGGTTGATCTGTATCTTAACTCAATTAACCTGTCTTGGCTTCATTTCCTGTACTTCCTAGATTGTAAATGTTCTTTTATATAATCTGTCAACTGGATCCAATAGCCTCCCTCAGTGCCATCAATTTCCTATGTTTCTGTGCATCTAACCTGTACTATAACTGAACTGGAAATGCTTGATGCTGCTACTGCATGTCAGAAAGTGAAAAATGTGTTCCCCAGCAGCAATCCCACTGAAGCACATCACAAAATATAAATTAAAATGATGCCAGAGCCATTTTCTCCAAGATGATTATTTTCTTTGTTCAGAATATTTATTTATCCATTGAGCTGTGTGGGAGTCCTTTACTTTCTAGCAGCAAAATAGATACTCACGTGCAGTTTTTATTGATGTTGTAAAGAGCTGACTGAGGTTTCATTGTGCCAGAGTAGATGCGGACAAACACCAAAGGTCCACGCTGTTTATCATGAATGACTTTAAAGGCGAGGGCACACAGGTCATCCCCATAACAATGCCTGAAAACACAATGGCAAGCACATTAACGCGAGAGAATTTAAAAAAAAAACTTTCAGTTTTTATTATATAAAAATATACTTCGCTGACATTAATTTATGAAACAAAGCAAAATGACCCAGGGAACTCATCATTGAATTATGCAGAAGATTGGCTCAACCAATCATTTTTTACAATCTAAGCAAGAGAACATTCCATTGCAACATGAAGAACTCAACATTGAGAACTGATAATCGACAGCACGTGGATAATCTTGTCCACGTCGTATTCAACTGTCAGGCCATTTAGGGGTTATGAGTTTATGGGAGGAATTTACAACTGCAGCAAGGATATAAAACAGGTGCTATCAACAACCACTTGCATTTATATAGTTCCTTTAATGTAGTAAAACATCCCCTGGTGCTTCACGGTAACACTGTCACAGGAACATAATTTGACACTGAGCCGCATAAGGAGATATTGGGCCAGATGGTCAAAAACTTGGTCAAAGAGGTAGGTTTGATGGAATGCGTTAAACTTGAAGAGAAAGGTAAAGAGGTGGTGGGGTTCAGGGAGGAAATTCCAGAGCTTAGAGCCTCGGCAGCTGAAGACACAGCCACTAATGGTGAAGTAACTAAAATCAGGAATGTTCAGGAGGCCAGAATTGGAGCAGCATGGAGATCCAGAAGAATTGTGGGCCTGGAGAGAGGGAGGGCAAGGCTATGAAGTGACATGAAAACGAGGATGAGAATTTTAAAATTGAGGTGTTGCTTAACCGGGAGCCAATGTAGCTCAATGAGCTGGGTGAAGGTACCCTCAACCTTATACCCAATAAACCCCTCACCATCCAAATTCCCTTTCAGGCCTGCAAGCTAACTGACATTGTAAATGGTTTCTTCTGTGCAGGCACTGTCCCTCTCCCTTTCAATAGTGCCATCATCGTCATCATCTTACCCTCAAAAAACACACCCTCGAACTCTCTGTCCTTGCAAACTACTATGTTATCTCCAACCTCCCTTTCTTCTCTAAATTCCTCGAACAGATTGTTGCATTTCAAATCATTGCCCACCTTTCCAGTGAAAACAGTGTTCGAACCTCCCCAACTCTCAATTGGGTTCCCCCCACTGCTCTAGCTACAGAACTGAAACAGCCCTAATCAAAGTTGCAATGACTTCCTCAATGTAAATCTCTCTCTGCACCCTTCTCAATCTTTCTAAAGTATTTGATATGTTCAACCACACAATTTCTTCTCCAATGCCTTTTCTCCATTATTTTGCTGAGTGGGATTGTCCCCTTGTTTGGTTACACCCTTACCTATTCAATTATAGCTAGTAAATCTCCAACAATGGCTTCTCTGCAACACCTGCACCTTTATCTCTGGAATATTCCAAGGATCGCTGCTTGGTTTCCCCTTCTCTTTCTCAACTGCAGGCTGCGCCTTGGCAACAGCTTCGACGGATATGAGGTCAGCATCTATTGGTATGCTGGTGACATCCAGCTCTACCTCTTCATTATTTTTCTTGACATTTTCTCCGTCTCTGTGTTGAGCTGGCTTGTCCAACATCCAATTTGGATAAGGTGCAACTTCATGATAAACATTTGGAAGGACAAAGCCACTGCCTCTGCTGCCTTTTCTTCTCACAAGAGCCTCCCAACATAAACTCCTTTCCCTCATCCCCTTTCTGTTTTTTCCTTCAGAAATAAATCAACTTTATTTACAGCCAATATGTGGATACAGCTTAATCCTGACCATTCAGGTCTCAGTGCGAACCAGACTATTCTCAACGTTGCCATTCCATGTGACGAATAACTGAGCCTCGAACTCCTATCCTCTCAATCACAAAGATTGCCTACTCTCACCTCCCTATCATTGCCTGCCTTAGTCTATCCTGCTCCTGCCTTAGCCCATCTGCTACTGAAACCCTCATCCATGTTTTTGTCACCTCCATACTCCACTATTCCGGTGATCTTCTGGCTGGCCTCTTATCTTCCGCCCTCTAGAAACTTCAACTCATTCAGAAGTCTGTCTATATCTTATCCTGCACCTGCTCACCCATCACCTCTGGCCTATACTGGCTCCTGATCCAATGCCAGGAATTGAAAATTTTCATTCATGTGTTCGACATTCTTGATGGCCTCACACGGCCCCATTTCTGTAACCTCCACCAGCCCTACAACCCTCCGAGAGCTCTGCATTCCTCCAATGGTCTTCTTACACATTCCACAACTGCCCCTCCCCACCATTGGTGGCCATACTTTTAGCTGTCCAAGTCCAATGGTTTGCAATTCCCTTCTTTCTGTACTGTATCTCTCTCTCTCTCCTCCTTTAAGGCTCCTTAAAACCTACCTCTTTCACCAAGCTTTTAGTCACCCTAATATAGTAATATCTATTTCTATAACTTAGCATCAAGTGTTGTTTGATTATTTTCTAGTGAAGTTGTAATAGCATCATTCCTGAAACCCAAATACTCACATAAAGTCATGCTGGTATTCATTAGGGGCTGGTAGATACTTTGTGATGGCATCCATTAACAGCTGCACACCCTTATTCTTCAAAGCACTTCCACACAAAACTGGCACTGCTGTTTGTGCTAATGTGACTCGGCGGACTGCTGCATTTAACTGCGTTTAAAATATCCAGGGTCAGTTTTTTTTTAAAGTTACGTTATTTTTACTTTCAGTTTTCAGGTTTACTAAATTGATGGTGTCAAATATAATACTAGCATTTCTAGATAACTGCACAGCATATTGTAAAAATATGAAAATATGAAAGCTGAAAAATTATAACATGAGAGAGTTCTAGATTAACAAATTATCCACACATTCTTTCTCTAGATCTCTAAAGACAGCTTGCCAATGCTCAGAAAAAAGTCCCTTCTTCCCAAATGAATTCTTTCAGCACAATGACTTTTATTAATTTGAATTTATTTGCTCGTCATACTGGTCTGCCAATATTACAGGGAAGATGGTGGCACAGTGGTAATATTACCGGATTAGCAATCCAGAGGTCATGCTAATCCTCCAGGGGCACAGGTTCAAATCCTACTACAGCAACTGGTGAAACTTAAATTCAGTTAATAAAATGTGGAAACTAAAGGCTAGTCTCAGTAATGGTGACCATGAAGCTATCATCGATTGTTGTAAAAACTTTAGGGAAGGAAATTTGCCATCCTTACCTGGTCTGGCCTACATGTGACTCCAGGTTGACTCTTAACTGCTTTCTGAAATGGCCCAGCAAGTCATTTAGTTCAAAGCAATTAGAGATGGGCAACAAATACTGGTCTTGCCAGTGACACTCACATCCCATTAAAAAAGATTATTTGCCACTCTAATGTTATCAATAACCAGAACACTGTGGGTTCGAGCCCTGCTACAGGCTTGATGTACTTCTGTGAAGTACAGAGGGAGTGCTGCATTGTTGGAAGTGCCAGCTTTTGGATGTGATGTTAAACCAAGCTCCTGTTTGTTTGTTCAGGGAGACACAAATGATCCCATGAAACTAGCTGCAGAGCATAAATGAGCTCCCCTAGCTTTTGGCCAGCATTTAACCCTTGACTGATACCAAAAAAATGAACTGATCATTCATCTCATTACTCACGTTCCCACCTAGTGAGGCTCACACAGGATGCACAGCCTCACAAGATGAACATGATGTCTATCCTTGAAATTCTTTCTAGAACGTAGAGCAATGTGAGGAGGATTGGACTAGGATTGGAGGCGAATGGGAGCTAAGAATTTCCCTGCCAGCTGGTGTGCCAATTCCCCTGTTCTGTCCCATCCTCAGGTCATTTTTGCGAGGGTAGGATGGGGAGGGAGTTGGCATGGTTACCCACTAGCATGTGGTGCATAACTGAAGCAGCTCATTAAGGGCCAAATAATGGAGGCCGACTGAGATTTCCTAGTCAGCCTCCATGTTTCTTAAGTGGCAGTACCTGTTTTCCTGGAGGCAGCCTCCCAGAGTTAGGGGGTGCTCCAGGCAGGCTTAGAGGCTCTCGTTCCCTTGGTGCAGGAGCAGCTGCAGGCTCACCTTGGGCCCCCACAACAGTAGTGGCCTGGCTGCAAATTTTACTTTTTGAATTTAAAATTCTTGAAGGTTGGGAAGAACGTGTATCCATCTTGAACCATCCTCACCCTTACTTACCTGACATGGCAGCCTGCTGTCCTTTCAAGCTGGGAGGCCTCTGACTGGCTCTCCAGCTTCGCAAACCCACCCACCACTCCTAATTGGACAGCAATCCTGCCCTCTGGCCACTAATTGGCTGCTCTGAATAAAATCACACTGAGTGACTGCTTTTAACATAGTACGTGCTTCTGATTCATTTCAGCCTGACGGCGGGATTCAGAAACCCACAGGGAAAATTCTATCCATCGATAGCTAAATCTGACATAGTCTTTAGAGCTAAATCTGACATAGTCTTTAGAAGATTTAGGAAACTCACTTTTTCAGCAGGAACTGCATCCAGATTCTCACTTAACACTTCCAGAACCAATTCAGCAAATTCATCATCCAAATCCGCTACCTGCATTGAAACAATCACTGAGAAATCAATGCCATATTAATGCCTAACATAATATTTAGAATATTTCCCACAAGAGTTTAATTTTGCCAAAACTTTTTTTTGCAAAACAAGAACAATTCTACTGATAAATTTGCAATCTGGTTGTTCTAAAAGCAATGCAAGGTCTGTGATGGTTTGACCATCTGAATTGTTACTACAAAAGTTAGTGTTACTTTTTATTTTGTATGAAATGTCACAGATAAAGCAGAGAAAAAGTGCCAGAGCTATTGGCTGTTAAGTTCATCGTTCTGTCTGTGAGTGAACCAAGAGTGTCACCCCAACAAGCCAGTAATACATTTTTCTTATTAAGATCCAATATGGACCTTTCCAGACTCTAGAAAATGTCCAAAATCTCAGAGATGCAGGTCTAAAAGTGACTTCTGAATAAATGCAAATGTAAACTTGTTGAAATGTGTGGTCTTAAGTCCACTTTATGGTATAAATGAAGTGAGCTGAGAAAACAGGGAAGTGATTCCTATTGTGGAACTATTGTAATTGGAACTAGGATATTATAAATAAAAGCAAATAATGGGGTATGAGTACTAAATGTTCTGCCTTGTTTAGAGCTTAGTCAAGAGCCCCCTAGTGCCTATGACTATGATCTGGTCCAAAAGTTATGTAAAACCACATCTTATTTTACGCAGCCTTTGGGTGAGGGGGCATGTCACAGACACTTGCTGCTCAAAAAGCTACTAATTGCGGTTGCAAGACTACTTTCATTGCCCCTCATCTCTGAAGTTTTATTAATTTCGTGCTTGCACCTTTTCACAGTTTAAGTTAAATTAGCCTACTTACACCTTCAGTACCTCTGTTTATCAGTATTTTAAGTACCTTAATAATATGCCCTTTGAATCTTGTCTAATAAAACAAACTCGATTCTGGGAGCCTCCCACTTCATAGTTTTTGTTGTTCTCTGACCCCTCACTAATACATTGACGTCTTCTTGACCAAAACTGATTCCGAGCTTAAATGTCCTGCAAGACATGTATTTTTCAATAAGGTCAATTGTGTCCATTTTAATTTGGGAGTTGTTTTGGATAAAGTTTGTTATGTGTTAACTGTAGAATGCAAAACTGCCAAACCTGTTAACAGTCTTGGTTACAGAGATGCCTAATCATGTTCTTTAACATGATTGCAAGTTATCAGAAATAGGGCTGTGTATTCTTCAAAATGATTTTGTACTTTGTTGTATTCTCTTCCCTTAGTTCTACTTCTTTGTGAATTTACTATTGGCATTAACAAAAGTGCACTTGAGAGTTTATGTTTGCTACAGTCAATAGGTTGCATAACCCTCTGATGGATATTGGTAACCTTCCTCCCCCAAGCAATTCCCAAGTCATAGGTTTTATGATAAACTCATCAGCATGTTCTAATGCTTCCATCAAAATAATCTTAAAGGCAGTCAAAATCAATGAAGTATAAAATGTATCAAATCAATATAGTAGAGGGAATATGGTTGAGGCCTTTAAAATAATAACCATGTCAATATATTATTCGAGATGGATAGGCATGAGAAGGTTAGGTGAATTCAGTACAAGTTATGAAAGCACAGATTTAGGTTGGGTACCAAGAATTACCTGTATTCGCAGAGGGTTGTCAACTGCTGAAATGTGCAGTGAGTATGGGCTCACTACAGGCTACCAAATGGAGCGTGAATAGTTGCTATGAGTGGAACTATAGACCGAGACTAGTAACATCATTATGGAGCTTATTTGATTGCCTCTGGGTGGGTGCATTCATAGAGGAAATTCACAGATTTCTTTTCCCCCTAAATTGGTTGATTTTTTCCTGTTCCGGAAAATTGCTTGACTGGAGAGAAGTGTTGGAATGGGATAGGCTTCACTAGCCTGTCTATTTTAATTGTACGTCAATTGTGTGTAATTGTATGCAGGCAGTGAGCATTCACTTAAGCGCTTATGAATAGACACAGACTAAAACTGTGGGAGTTGGGTTAGGAGGTGTACACTTGTAATGTATAACTCCGTAAAATAAATATAAAAGTGTTTAAAGATTGGCTCCTGTTCTTTCCTTCACCAACTGGCTTTCTGGAATAAAAGAGGGGAGCAGAGAATGGTTACCCAAAGGTGAAGTTTGGAAACAAAGAAAAAAATCAGACAGAAAACTACCATCTTAGTAGCCAGTGAAAAATAGCAGAAAAGAAGTGTAAATATTTGGGGTATGATTCCCTTCTGATGTTCTCAGAGCCTGAGCCTTACGACTAGTGTGAGCATGAAGTGGATATGTAGATATGAGTTACATCCTTATCAAAGAGAAAACAAGGTCTGGCCTTGGCACTCCCTATCAGAAGCAAAATCAGAAGTAAAATATTTTATGAGCTGGATGCCTATCAGTTGGATAGTGAAGAAGGTTTGGACCTTTTATTACAGCTTTTGAATGAAATTTACAAGAAAGATCATGCGTTAAAAGCATGAGGCACGGTCAGACTTTGATAGATTTCAGAAAACAGATTCCATTGAAGAATATATCACGGACTTTAGCAGATTGAATAAAAGATTAACAAAATCAGGGGATCCTGGATCAGTACTCGCATTTAAATTGTTGGATTGTGCTCTGATATCTCATATGGACAGGCTCCTGGTTCTAACTGGTGTTTGGTTCTCAGAGAGGGAAAATTGGACCAGATGTCTTCTGCCTTGAAAAAAATCCTAAGGAAACAGTCGTTTCTTTTAGCCTTCATGGAAAAACTGGGCATTCCACAGTGACACAAAGAATCAAAATGTTCCAGACACTGGACATAGCTGTTAATACAGGCTTGTCCAACCTTTTCACGTTAGGGCGGGGCACATTTCAATTTTTTTGTCACTCAGGGGGCCGAAGTTCAGAAAGATAGGAAAACATGATTTCTTTTAAAAAGCTGACATATGAAAAGAAACAACTTGCTGGGCAAAACAACAAAGTCAAAGCAATAAACTGATAATTTAAAACACACACGCTCACACAAGCACACGTGCACAAGGACCACCCTCCCCCTCACTTCGAGGCCCACCCTCCCCCTTGCTCCGAGGCCTTCTCATCCCTTTGCTCTCGCTTTGGGCCCTGGGACTTAATTTGGAAACCTACTTTCCCACTGTTTTCTAGTGAGCCAATCAGCTGCAAATGCAGCCTCTGTTTTGGTGGAGCAGCTTTACAGCATTTTTCAAATCTAAGTCAGTTGAATGTACAAGTTTGCTGGGCCGAGTCCAGAACCCTCGGGAGCCACAATGTGGCCCACAGGCCATGAGTTGGACAAGCCTGTGTTAATACAATGGAAGGATTAAAGACAGGCAGAATGAGGATGAAAGCACCTTTACTTGATCTGGCTATTGCAGAAGACGGAATTTGAACATTAATAATAGGTGAATGAATCTCGGAATGCCCAAGGAAAATTTAATAGTTGCTTCAGGTGTGTCTAGAAGTTTCATTATGCAATAAACTACCCAAAGCACAGAGGCAGGCTACTTGAAATGACACATAACAAAGAGAATTCTGAGGAAGAGGATGAAAATAATGATAAATCCAAGCACATTCTACTGGTCTCAAGGAGGTTTATTCCTGTGATGAATGTGTTAGTCATGGACTTGTTTCACTGTGCAGTGCTAGATAGTACTTGCACTTCAACAGTATATGAACAGATTGGTTAAAATGTCACCTTGATTCACTAAATAGTAAGCAACTTTGCAAGGTTAAGGGTCATAAAATGTGCCACGTGCTTTAGGTTTGGTGATGATAGCAAGTTGAGGTCACCATGTAAAATAGCCAAAAAATGCTGAAATTTTGCTGAGTACTGAGGTCGTCTCTAGTGATTTGGACACTGTTGAATAAACCTTCTATGGAAAAAGGCACAAATAAACTTGAAATGGTTATAGAGATGTTAGAGTGGATTCTGCCACAACTTGAAAAGTAATCATAACTATTTTTAAATAAAAATAGAAAATGCTGGAAATACTCAGGAGATCTGGCAGCATCTATGGAGAGGGAAATAGAGTTAGCATTTCAGGTAAAGGACCTTTCTTTAAAACTGAAAGAAGATAGAAAGGTAATAGGTTTTGTGCAAGTGAAAGGGGGAGGGGTAGAAAAAACAAAAGGGTAGGGGATAGGAGAAATTAAATGACAAAAGGTACAAAGGCAAAGAGTGTGGTAATGGGTTGCAGCAAGGGAGATGGTGGTGTAGCAATAATATCACTGGACTATTAATCCAGAGGCCCAGGCTAATTGTCTAGGGACATGGGTTCAAGTCTCACCATGGCAGCTGGTGGAATTTGAATTCAACTAATAAATCTGGAATATAAAGCCTGTCTCAGTAATGGTGACCATGAACTATCAATCGTCATAAAAACCCATCTGGTTCACTAATGTCCTTCAGGGAAGGAAATTTGCCAACCTTACCCTATCTGGCCTACATGTGACTTCAGAGCCACTGCTATGTGGTAAATAACATAGCAAGTCATGCAATTCAATGCCAATTAGGGATGGGTAACAAATGTTGGCCCTGCCAGCGATGCCCACATTCCATGAAAGAATAAAGAAAATAAGTAAAAAAAACAAAAGATTTGCCCTGAGGGGTGTGAATGACAAAAATAACAAATAGCTGTGTCCAAAAGCAAAACCACGAAAAACAAGACTAATACTGAGGGAAAAAAAACAGAAAAAATTGGGGGACAGAATTTACGATCTGAAACTTGAATTCAACGTCAAGTACAGAAGGCTGTAAAGTGCCTAACTGAAAGATGAAGTTCTGTTCCTCGAGCTGGGAACACTGCAGCAGGCTGAGGACAGGGATATCAACTTGTGAGACAGGGAGGTGGTGTCACAGTGGTCATGTCACTGGACTAGTAATTCAACCATGGTTGCCAGGGCCTTCAACTGGTTTTGAAGAACAACAATATTGGGCATGGCTGTTGGACTGTTTCTCCCTCCACAAATGCTGTCAGAGTTTTTACAACACTTTGTTTTTATTTCAGATCTCCAGCATCTCCACCAATATTTTGTTTTTATTTGAAAACTAAAATCTGGAGAAATGCACACTTAAGTTCCCACTCACAGGTAATTCAAAGAACATGAAACTAGTAATTTTTAGCGATGCTTCACATGTTAATTTTTCCAAGGGGAATTCCAGTGCAGCTGGTTTCATATTTCTAATGGGTGAGAATGGGAAAAGTTGTCCTTTAACTTGGGAAGATAGGGAAATAAAAAAGATTGTTAAAAGTACTTCAGCTGCTGAAACATTGGCTATCAATAAGGTTCTGTACAAAGGGCACAGTGAAGATAGTATACCCATTGAAGGTTATGTAGATAACCATTCATTGTGGGACAATGCACTCTCTACAAAAAGTGTGAGTAAGAAAAGGTTACAGATTGACCTTGCTGGCTTGAAAAACATGCTGGGTAAATTAAATGAGTGGATGCAAGTCATCAAAGTCTGATTGTTATACAAAAAGAAATGAGGAGCATCTTGCAATGTAAAACTTCGGGAGTTATTAAATAATTTGTTTTGAAATGTTGGTTGTATATATTAACTCTAAATTTTATTTAAAGAGAAAGGAATCTGTTAATTGCCCACCACCTGCACACAAGTAATATAAAATTTCAGCCCCTGTAAATAGATGAGACTTAAACTGTGGTTGTTGGGTTAGGAGGTGTATGCTTGTAATATATAATTCTATAAATGGAGAAGTGTGTAAAGATTGGCTTCAGCTCTATCCTTCACCAACTGACTTTCTAGAGTAGATCGGTCTTTTTCTGTCCTACATTCCTATATATCTTTTAACAGCTTGGATTCTTGCAAGTACGTTATAGAATGTCGCATTACCTCAGTAAAATCAAATTTCTTCCCTTGTTTGAAAATAGTGCTGAAATTTGTTGTGAGCATCGCAGAAACTATTTGCTAATGCCTTAGCGTAACCTCATAAAATCTTAGAGTGAATTAAACATCCAGAATACACATTCATCAGTTATTCTTACATATAGGTATGGGGCTGTATTTTATGGCCCCCCTGCTGGGTGTGATTTTGGTGGAGGGGGTGTTGGTATGGAAAATATGACAGGTGGGTAGCCCACCGCCTTCCCGCCCAACCTTGACCTGGTCCCCATAATACGGAGTTACGGGGGTTGAGTATGGCACACACTAGCCCTTGGGCCTATTGAGGTTGTTAAGTAGCCAATTAAGGGCCACTTAACAACCTCAATCCACCTCCGCTGCTATTATATGCTGGGCAGTGGAAGGCATGCAAGGCGATTTTGTGACCAAAGTTGGTGGAAATGTGAGATGGAGGGGTACATCATTTAAGTGTGCCCTGTGCCCATCAGGGGCATACCTCCAAGATCATTCCTGTACATTGTATTCCCTGCCTGGTCTCAAAATCCCCTCCCCATCTGCCTTGAATCTCTCCTTAGGGTGCCTGATTGCTCCCCACTCAAAAAGCCCTGGACTTAGCTGGGTCCGGGCGCCATTAATCTTCCTCGTGGGCCTGCTTGCAGGACCAGCAGCACCCACTGCTGAGTTCTGGCACTGCTGTGACTGCAAAAGCTGCTGGCCAATCAGATTGACTGGCAGCTCAAGGGCAGGACTTCCTTCCACTAAGGGGCAGAAGTACCAGTCTCTGCCTGTTAAGGCCACCTGCAATGTAATAATGATGAGGGCAGTGTTTTCTAATAGTGAGGGAGGGAGGGTATGGGGGCAAGTAATACATGCTCTCCTGCAAAATTCAGCCCATGATATAGATTATTAAATGCCTCAAGCATTTACTTTGGAAACTTTACTTGTTCTATGAGGGCATATCTCGCATCTCTGGCTTCTTTTAAAAGTTCATGCCCGTCAGTTGGTATTAAAGGATCTCGGCTGAAGACTGTGCCATCATCATCATCAACGGGCTTTGGGCACCAAAGAACTTTTTCATTTGTGACAAGGTCAACTACGCCATTAAAGGTCTTCCCAGTTCCAATTGGCAGCTGGAATTAATGAAATAAATACTGTAAGGAAACAATATAAAATATATCACAATAATCAGTCATAAATCAGATCTGACACAATGATTTGCGACCAGGTAGTTTTAAATCAAAGTTAAACTACATTTTGATCAAAGGGTAAATGGGAAGCATTCCACATGAAGATGGATTTTCCTGGCTTTGCAGTCAATGTACTGGATTCACTGTGCACAGCATGTATCAAATAATCAGGTAGTTTGCAGTATAAACCTCTCAAAGAACCTGCTTGATATTGCTCCATTTAGTTAATGGATGAAGAAACGAAAAACAAGGCTCCAGATTGGTGTACTCCAAGCAGACTGATTTACTGCTATTTAAAAATCTACCCTATTCATCTAATGATGCTGATGAATTTAAGCAACATTATAATTTCTATTTATTCTGTCCAAAATCCTAATGATACAATCTAGATATTGCACAGTATATGAAAATAAATTAATTCAGGGTTTATCACATTAGCCGTTATTTAGACACGACCTGAAGAGAAGACCTAAATATTAGTGTGATAAACCTTCAGTATGCTGAAAGTCAAATGGGGACAAACAGCTGGAACAAAACAATCATAAATGGAATATTTGGAAGTTAAGCTCTGAAAGCACGCATCTTGCATCTTGTGGTTTATAATGCTGTACCAATTAATTGCTTCAATACCAATTAATTATCACAATGTTAAAAAAATGGAAATTTCTGTTAAAGTGAAGATTATATTTTTCCTCAAATAAGCTAATTAACTATTAAAAATCAAAAATATTGTGGAACATTTTAGAAAATGCAATGCAAATAATGACCTAAATGTTGCTGTCAATGGTGAAGCAAGGGTGCTTGCTGCTGAGCAAATTCTCACTGAGAGAGATTCTGGCGAGAGCTTCGTTCTATTACCATGCAGTGGGACTGCAATTGCAGCGATCTTT
This sequence comes from Carcharodon carcharias, assembly GCF_017639515.1. Lineage (NCBI taxonomy): Eukaryota > Metazoa > Chordata > Chondrichthyes > Lamniformes > Lamnidae > Carcharodon > Carcharodon carcharias. The sequence goes on from NC_054470.1 coordinate 157,477,566, forward strand.
ACTGGGCATTCACAACATGGAACTGCAGTGATGCCTTCCAAGCAGCCATTCACATTAAAGGATTTTCACAAACCACACAAACAGGAAACATAATAAAATCCTTTTTTTTTTAATACATAGAATGAAATTAAAATTTGGGACATAAGACATGGGGTGAAGATAGAAGCTAAAATATTCTGAATCTTCTTCTAATTATTTAAAAAGCTTACTTTAAAAAATCTACTAATTAATCATTCAACAGTCCCCATGAATCTAAGTTACTTTTTCAGGGCCAGTTCTGTTTTTCATCAAATATTATTAATCTTAATCACATCACCATTAAAAACTCAGGTACACCTGATTGAACAAGCTGTCACTTTTTAAGGGATAATGGCAATGTAGGTGCAAAAACGTTGAAATTCTCACTAATGATTTAATGATTGCCAGCACATGGTGAGGTGGCACCCTCCACAATGCAGCCTAAGTCACAACTCTGAGTAACAGACTGCAAATTCAACATCCAGAAGCTGCAGTTATTTTCAGAGGGGAAATGACAGCGACAGTTCAAAGTCAACCTCCCCACTACAACCACCCCCCTCCCCCCACCCCACAACCCTGCAAAATGTGGGACCTCAGCATAAAGATTTAGAGATGAAACTACAAGATCTTAGCCATAGGGCAGTTCAGAACACAATGGGCAGAATTTTGCCATCGGCGAGCAGGGGCGGGGCCCACTCGCCGACGTATAAAATGGGGTGGGATGACATCGGGCGGAACCCCCAACATCACCCCGCCCCATTTAAATTTTCAGGAAGGTGGGGACGCAGCAAATTCAGCTGTGAGCCCGCTGACCTGTCAATGGCTACTTAAGGCCATTGACAGTATCAATTAACCAATTAAAGGACCTGCCCGTCCATCCTTAAGGTTGGCTGGTCGGCCAGGAACCCCGGCGGCAAATAGAGAAAACATGAAACCTCATCTAGCGGCGGGATGGTGTTTCAGGTAGCGTTTTAAAAATTGTAATAAAGTTGTTCTGTAAATTATGAACATGTCCCACCTCATGTGACATTGTCACATGAGGGGACATGTAAGGGATTTTTCTTTTCTCTATTTTTAATAGTTTTAAAAGTCGAGGCAATCTCCCTGAGGCTGCATTTAGCCTCAGGGAGATGTGTGCTCCTTCGTGTGCATGTGCGAAAGAACACACTCTCGATTTCGGGGATTCCCCCCTGCCCGCACAGGGAGCGCATTGCACTTCCCAGTGGATGTCATGCTGGGTGGGCCTTAATTGGCCCACCCACGTAAAATGGCGGTGTGGCCCCGCTCGCTGGCGGCAATCAGCTCCGCGCCCGCCTGCGATTGGGTCAGGCCCGCCCACCCGCCCGACAGACAGCAAATTCTGCCCAGTATTTATTGGTTTTCATTGTCATTCCTGTGTTTCTGTCCATATTATAGACAAACTGTTTTACAAGATTTACAAGACGTTTAACTTGAGGCGTGCGGAAACTCAGAAAAACAGTGGAATTCCACAACTTCCAGAGTGATCCCTGTAGTAATTATAGAGCAAGCTGCATTAGTATCACTAGCTTACAGCATAATTCATCCATCCTCGGACACAAAAGCAGATGGACACGTGGAATCGAGAAGTCGAAACTTAAGAAATAAAAGCAAGGAATTAGGAAAAAAGCTGAAAGTAACACTACTCTAAAACCCCTGGAATAAGCAAGGCATTCTTCATTACTTATGAAAATATTACAAATATGATATTCTTTTCATAGACATGTTCAAAAAGCACATTTCATTTTACATTTTGAAGGTAAAACATACCTGCAGCAGAAGTGGCTTCACTTTCAGCTTCTGTTTAATGCTTTCAATGGAGTAAGAAAAACTGCAGATCAAAAAGATAATAATATTTACCTCTTCTAACAAAACTTCAAATCCAACCAATCGACCACAAGCAAAAATATGTTTAGTTAGGACTGCCCAAATACATGTTGGAAAATCATCCAGAACAAAGGCATTCTTCAAGAATTAGAATAAAATGAAAGTTCTCATCAAGCAAAATACACTGGAAACTGAAACAAAAGCAGAAGATGCCAGAAACAATGGGCAGAATTTTACGGCCCTGTTTTGTCAGGGACGGGGCTGTAAAATGCGGCGAGTCATTATCAAACCCACTGACTTCAGCGGGAACGTAAAATCCCGCTGCCATAAAATTCTGCCCAATCAGTTTGGTTAGAACCTCAATGGGGAGGGAGCGGACAAGTTGATGTTTCCAGTATGGACCTGTCATCAGAACTAAATGAATTCTGAAAATTAAAATTAAATAGTGTTCACTCAACAGCCAATACTCTCAGATTTAGTGATCAAAAGAATTCTGCTATATGTACCACAGATGAGGAAGTTTAATTGTGTGGAGAAATAAGAGAAGCTGGGGCTGCTCTCTTTAGAGCAGAGACAGTTAAGGGGAGATTTAATAGAGGGTGCTCCAAATTATGAGAGGATTCGATAAAGCAGATAGAGAGAAACCATTTCCACTGGCAAGAGGATAGGTGACCAGAAACACAGGTTTAAGATAACTGCCAAAAAAAAGCCAGCTGGGAGAGAAGGAGAAGCATTTTTATTCAGTGTGTTGTTATGGTCTGGAATGCTTTGTCTGAAAAGGCTGTTGAAGCAGATTCAGTAATAACTCTCAAATGAGAAATGGAACTTGAAAGGAAAACATTGTACAGGGTTCATTTTACAGGGTGCTTCACTGTCACTGGGCCAAAGTCCTGGAACTCCCTCCTAACAGCACTGTGGTTGTATATACACCACATAGACTGCAGCAATTCAAGAAGGCAGCCCACCACCACATTCTCAAGGACAATTAGGGATGCGCAATAAATGCTGGCCCAGCCAGCAACGCCCACATCACGTGAAAGAATTTTTAAAAAAGGGTTATGGGGAAAGGGCAGGGGTGAGGAACTAATAGGATAACTCTTTCAAAGAACTGGTACAGGCACAATGAGTGAAATAGCTACCTCTTTGCTACTTGATTCTATCCTATGTTCAAGATAGTACACATTAGGGCGACTTCCTAAGGCCCCCTCTCCCAGATCATTGATTAGGATCAGCACACTTGCGCATAATAAAAGGGGCAATAGATACAAACTACACCAAACTTCAAATCTTCAGGCTGTTTCGAGTATTGCTGCAGACCCTCCAGTCAAGGTGGCCTCAAAGACAGGCCACAGTAATAGCTTTTTCAGAGCATTTCTGCATTTGAGTGCCCAGTGAATGTTGTCACTGGGAAATTAGAAGGTTGTTTGTGTGTGGGGGGGTGTGGGGGGGGGAAACGGAGTGCGCGGGAGGATAGGTAGCTGGGAATATCCTCTTTTGCTACACCTTCTGCAGTATTAATGTGGTGCTCATTTTTCTTCCTGAACCTTACAACCCAGGAATGCTCAAATCTCAGGCGCAACCTCCAGGAAACTCAATCCCTGGCTTTTAAAACTACTATCTATAGTGACTACTTCTCACGTACTGCTTCAGTGAATTTTAATTGCATCCCAAATAACGCTCCTCAGTATTTTGCCCAGTGCTAATGCTAAATTAGTTTATAATCCCCCATTAGGGTCTCCTTCTCTTTTTATCCTCCAGTCCATAAGCACAGACTGTATTTAGAAACATAGGAAATAGGAGCAGGAGTGGGCCATTTAGCCCCTTGAGCCTGCTCCACCATTCAACTAGATCATGGCTGATTTTCTACCTCAATGCCGTTTTCCTGCACTGTCCCCATATCCCTTGTCGCCCTTAATATCGAAAAATCTGTCAATCTCTGTCTCAAACCTACGCAATGTCTGAGCTTCCACAGCCCTCTGGGGTAGAATTCCAAAGATTCATTACTTTCTGAGTGAAGAAATTCCGCCTTATCTCAGGCCTTTATTAAAAAATATATTTTAAAAATATTAACCAGAACTTCCTCTGTTTTTCTCAAATTGTTGAGGATTTTAATGTATATCCATTTGGTCCAGGTGCCTCCTAGTCATTTAACGCTTTAAAGTTGAGATTGGGACTGAGGCATGTTGTTGCAACAGGTTAGAGGCAATTTTGGATTATATGCAGTTTATGACAAAGCTATCTGGGCAAGATGAGTGAGCACCCAAGCAAGAATGTGTTCCCGTTCCCCAACACTGACAATCATCGTGATAATAAATAGGGAAAGACATCATTTTCTCACGGTGGATGTTGCATTTGTTACCTGGCTCTGGATTTATCCATCTTGTTTAAGAAGCATATACGAGGAATGTGATGTTTATCTGCCTGTCGCCACACAGTCAGGGTTTGTGCCTAAAAAAACAAATGATATCAGTGTGTGCTAAGGGAAGATCAAGTGTTTAAGGTGCAGTATGTTTAACATGAAAGATCACCCTTTAGGAGACTATGGTGGGGGGGGGGGGTAATTTTGTCAGCAGCATGCCATTGCCTAAGGCATACTCAGAAGTGTGCGCCATTTCCAATTTCTTTTTCCCATTTTCCACATGATTCCAATTAAAATTCTAAGTGCAGGCAGCGTGCCTGGGAAATACATGCAAATTCAGCAGTGGGGGTTGCTTGTCAGGGGTGAAACCTGCTGTGAGCTGACAATGCCACACCTACAGGTGGGCAATAAAACAGCTTCCTGGACAAACAGGGAGACTGTATCACAGCCAAAACCTTCCTGCCCAACTCAATTGCCATTATCATAAGACTTGAGAGCACAAAGGGTGTTTTTCAAAATTAAATTTAATTTGTAAATATTTCACATTACATTGGTTTCACTTTATTCCTGTGTCCATTATCATTATTTGTTGAGGCGAGCTTAGTCAGAGAGCTGAATGTACGCCTCAGAGTTGGCATACATTGATGTTTACAGGGACATTTCTTTGATTGTGAAAGAAACAATGTTGTATTTTTTGTTCACTCTTTGTGGAATGTTCATATTAGTGTCCAGTGTTGTACTTGCCCCTCTGTGGAACATGGCTGAACTTGCAAGCTCAACTGGCCCTCCCTTCTATGCATTGTAAAGGTGATTGTCTGAGATCACGTTAAGTGGGGACAATTGAAATGGAACCAAAAATATCTGGAAAAACTCAGCAGGTCTGGCAGCATCTGCGGAGAGGAACACAGTTAACGTTGAGTCCGAATGACCCTTCAACAAAACTAAGTAAAAATAGAAGAGAGGTGAAATGTAAGCTGGTTTAAGGTGGGGGGGAGGTGGGACAAGGGTGGTCAAAGATTCCAAGGAAAATAGATTAATATCCAATTTGATGCTACATTTTGAAATATTTTTTGTTTTTTATGTAAGAGAGAGAGAGCAACACAATTTTTAAAAATAAGCTATTTGTCCCCTTTTTTCCTAATTGGTCTTCCTGTGCCATTCATAAGCAAGGACAGCAGGACTGAACCCAGTTCTTTGCAATACTATTCCAAATCCGCCCACTAGAATGTCAGTGGCAGACAGGAGGCGGAGTCCCCAGCTAACTTTGTTCTTCCGATTGGGGCAGCATATAGCATCCACTTGCTGATTTCTCCACAAGGATAGAGCAGCAATCAGGAACTCAACGGTGATGGAATCCCCAAGCTGAACCAATGGCCCCATGATTTGTTACATCAAGCACTTCACCTCTGTGCCAAGTTCAACTCAATATCCAGCTCACACCACTTCCGAGTTAGTTTGCCAAATTATGTTGATCGACACTTTACCCATTTATCTTAATGTAAGTCAGCAGCTCCACCAAAATAACAGAGAGGAATTTTTGACAAGCATCTTGAGGATTTGTCAGATGGTATAATTTCAGGACCATTTTGTGGTAAGGGACTCAATTAGCAGATATCAGCCATAAGGGTGGCAAGGCTTTAATAATAACCCTCAGTGCCCTGGGATAAGCTGAATTCTAGCTGTCAATTCCTGCTGGAAAGTATATGTGATTGATTGACTGCTGAGTGGAGAGTCACTGAGTTTGTATACAATGAAATAACCTGCTGATCTCAGTGTTCAGTTTTAAGGCTCGCCACTCAGAAGATACAAAGCTTGCCAGCTTTCATGGACAGTAACCTGAACTGCTGCTTTCAAGATGGGAATGCAAGATTGAAAATTAAGACAATAAGGAATAGATACAAATAAGTAGCAACTTTTAGAAAGGCATGCTCAAGGTGACACTTGCTTTAAGAAAATCTTGCTCACCTCCACACCAGCTGAAGCATCAAACACTGCCACTGCTCCATCAAGTACACGTAAAGAGCGTTCAACTTCAACCGTGAAATCCACGTGACCTGGCAAAGTGCAGGATTCACTGAAGTGAAATTTAGCTTAGATGCATAGGGCATGATTCACTGAGCACATGAAAGTTAACTGAAGTTTTTTTTTTATAAAGTATCAGATGAACCCAGTTGACCCCCTTCCACCTCATATTTCTTTATCCCCTTTCTCAGGCATAGAATATAAGAGCAGGGAGGTTATGCTGGAACTGTATAAAACGCTGGTTAGGCCACAGCTACAGTATTGCGTGCTGTTCTGGAATCCGCATTATAGGAAGGATGTGATTGCACTTGAGAGAGTGCAGAGGGGATTTACCAGGACGTTGACTGGGCTGGAGAGTTTTAGTCACGAGGAGAGATTGGATAGACTGGGGTTATTTTCCCTGGAGCAGAGGAGATTGTGGGGGGACATGATTGAGGTGTATAAAATTATGAGGGGCATAGATAGGGTAGATAGGAAGGAGCTTTTCCCCTTGGTGACAGGATCAATAACCAGGGGTCATAGATTTAAGGCAAGGGGCAGGAGGTTTAGAGGGGATGTGAGGAAGAATTTTTTCACCCAAAAGGTGGTGGGAATCTGGAACTCAACACCTGAAAGGGTGCTAGAGGCAGAAACCCTCATAACATTTAAGAAGTATTTGGATGTGCACTTGCCATGGCATACAAGGCTGTAGGCCTGGTGCTGAAAAATGGGATTAGAATAGTTAGGTACTTGTTTGACTGGCACAGACTCAATGGGCTGAAGGGCCTTTTTCTATGCTGTAGACCTCTATTGATTCTAATACAGAGCGGGCTATTCCAATCATCAGGTACAAATCCTTAAACGTGTCTTAATGTGCCTGCAATCTCCACTATCTGCACTAGCCAAGTGGTTATGGTACTGGGTTTGTAACCCTAAGATCAAGAGTTCAAATCTCACAATGGCAAACTATGAAACAATGTAACTTTATCTGAAACAGATGGAAACGTGTTTGTACTCGAAAGAGTTACAGGTACCAGGGCCTTCCACACTATGTACTTGTAATGAAAGAACCTCCACTATCTGCACTCCAAATTAACCTCACACCTGGGAATAATTGACTTCATTGATGTTCATATTATATATGATTTGTTTCCATGTCTTGTGATTTGTGGTGAAGTTCCAATTACCAGTTTCCATTTTCCACTGACAGGCAGATAATGGAAGTCCTATTATATGTCTCTCTCTCTCAGGTATATAAATGAAGCAGATTGAACAGAATCAATTTCACCCTGCAAAGGTAACGATTCCCTTTGTAACCCACAAAAATTGCATTTCATTCAGTTCAGACATTTATAATTAGCAAGCATGTCGGACACTTGTGTTTCTGCATTTATTTAATGCCTTTCACTATTACAAGTCATCCCAAAGTGTTCCGTGGCAAGGTACTTGGTGAAGATCCGGGTGTTCAGGTGGGGCCTGTTGGGAGTTCCGGGAGAGATGGTGTCTGAGCTCGAGGGTCATCAGAGTTCAGGGGGATCAGTCTGGGTCTTTACAATAGTTACTCAGAAGTTAGAAGAGGTTTTAATTCATCTAACTTTTTCTGAGTAACAATTGGTATAACCCCGGCAGAACCTTCCAAAGTTTGCGATTTAAACTGCATTTTCTGATGGTACCCAGCACTGCGCAATTGTCCAGAGGAAGTGTGCACTTCTGTACAATTGCCGTGCAAACCCTTATCCAGAGGGATTCCCCAGTGCATCTTTGGGGTACCTCTCAAATCAGACACTGGGGAGCATGGAGGCCAGGGCCATTGATTTTAAAATAGAGCCAATTAGCATGAATAGAGGGTCGGTTAGCAGGAAACAGAGAGTAGACATAAATGGGTCATTTTTGTGTTGGCAAGCTGTAACAAATGGATTTTCACAGGGATCAGTGCTGGGGTCGGAACCATTTACAATCTATATTAATGACTTGGATGAAGGGATCAAATGTACTGTTGCTAAATTTGCTGATGACACCAAAAAATGTAGGGAAGTAAATTGTGAAGAGGACGAAAGGAGTCTGCCAAGGGATATAGCTAGGTTAAGTGAGTGGGCAAAAATGTGGCAGATGGAGTATAACTTGGGAAAATGTGAACTTGTCCACTTTGGCAGGAAGAATAAAAAAGCAGCATAATTAAAAGGGGAGAGATTACAGAGCTCTGAGGTACAGAGTGATCTGGGTGGCCTGGTCCATGAATCACAAAATATAAGTATGCGGGTGCAGCAAGCGATTAGGAAAGCAAATGGAATCTTGTTATTTATGTTCTATTTCCCTTGCAACAAAAATAGGGATGTTTCGCTACAGTTGTATAGAGTATTAATGCGATCACATCTAGGGCACTGTGTACAGTTTTGGTCTCCTTATTTAAGAAAGGACATAACTATTATAAGCAGTTCAGAAAGGGTTCACTAGACTGATACCTGGGAATGGGAGGCATCATTTCATGAGGAAATGTTAGACAGATGGTGCCTGTATCCACTGGAGTTTAGAAGAATGAGAGATGATCTTGTTGAATCATATAAGATCCTGAGGGGACTTGACAGGGTGGATGCTGAAAGGATGTTTCCCTTTGTGGGATAGACTAGAGCTAGGGGACACAGTTTAAAAATAAGGGGTTTCCATTTGAGATGGAGATGAGGATAATTTTTTTTTTCTTTCAGAGGGTCATGAGTCTGTAGAGCTCTTTTCCTCAGAGAATGGTGGAGGCAGGGTTATTGAATATTTTTAAGGCAGAGGTAGATAGATTCTTGACTAACAAGGGGAGCAAAGGGTATGGGGTTAGAAAGGAAAATCGTGTTGAGCTCACAATAAGATCAGCCATGATCCTACTGAATGGCAGAGCAGGTTTCAGGGGCCAAATGGTCTACTTCGGCTCCAAATTCCGATATTCGTCTGTTCAATAAGTTAATACTTCCCAGTTCCATGCACGTGGCAGTACCATAATTAAAATTGGGTATGTAATTATTAGAGTTGAGGGCATTTCAAATGCAAAAACCAAGTATTTGTGGCAGTTTAAAACAATCTGAATCACAATTTGCCAGTATTTTGAAAAAGTATTGGCTATTAATCCACAAGAACCAAACTCTCTCTTATCTAGAACCCCCAGTGACTCAATCACATGTGGCTGAGTGTCCCAGCTTCTGGTTACCTACCTGGTGTATCTATTAAATTGACCCGATGGGTTTTCCAGTCGAAAGTGACAGCAGCAGACTGGATGGTAATCCCACGTTCACGTTCTTGCGCCATAAAATCAGTCACTGTGTCTCCATCATCAACATCTAAGTAAAAAGTACAATATTCTGTGCTGTGGTATTTTCACAATGGGAGCCCAATTCACAATTACATTACAGTGTATGTAATATGAAATCTCATCCATAACTCCAAAAAGTTTCTTTAAAAACCCTACAATTGTATGAATAGACGGGTACAGTGCTGCAGCACACTCTGCCAGGACTGGCAGGCCGTGAGCTTGTACCCATATTCCAATTTAACTGACTTTCTAAGTTTAATCATACAGTTAGAGGAGAGATGCTGTGGACAGGTATTAGTAAAGTGAAGGAGGAGTCACCTGATGCACTCTGCACATTTTCACAGCTGCTTTACTGCAACATGAGCAATAGCCTAGAATCATGTCACCTGCCAGCCGTGTCAGATAGTTTACCCAAAAAGGACATCATGAAGCAGTCTGGGCCCCTATGCAGCAAGATCTGGACAACATTCAGGCTTGGGTTGATAAGTAGCAAGTAACATTCGTGCCATAGAAATGGCAAACAATGATCATTTCCAACAAGAGTGAATCTAATTATCTTTCCTTGCCATTCAGTGGCATTACCATCACTGAACCCCCACTATCAACAGCCTGGATGTTATAATTGACCAGGAACCTAACTGGACCATCCATAATGTGACTATAAGAGTCAGTCAGAGGCTGGGAGTTCTGCAGCGAGTAACTCACCTCGTGTCTCCCCAAAGCTTATCCAACACCTACAAGGCACAAGTCAGGAATCTGATGGAATACTCTCCACTTATCTGGATGAATGCAGCTCCAATAACACTCAAGAAGCTCAATACAGTCAAGACAAAGCAGCTGTCTTGATCAGCAGCCCATCCAACATCTTAACATTCACTTCCTCCAACACCGACTCACAGTAGCAGCAGTATATGCTATATACAAGTTGTACTGCAGCAAGTCACCTAGCCCCCTTTGACAGCACGTTCCAAACCCATGACCTCTACCACCTAGAAGAACAAGGGCAGCAGAGGCATGGGAACACCACCAGCTGCAAGTTCCCCTCCACACACCATCCAGACTTGGAACCGTTCATTTGGACCTTCACTAGGACCTTCATTGTTGCTGGGTTAGAAACCTGGAATTCCCTCTCTAATAGCACTGTGAGTGTACCTGCACCATGTGAAATGCTGCGGTTCAAGGCGGCAGCTCATCACCACCTTCTCAAGGCTAATTAAGGCAACAAATGCTGGCCTAACCAGCGAAGCTCACATCCCACAAATGAATTTTTTTAAAAATAGGTAAAGATTAAGCATATAAACCATTTATTTTACATTTATAATTTAATGCTATTTTCAAGTCATATCTTTCCTGGAATTAGGACTTTTCTCTGACATCCACTGCTAATGTTGTGCACTGTTCTAGCCTGTGATTATAAATCATTAGTTTAATTACTTGCACAGAAATTAAAGTGGGTCTGACATCATAGAATTTTCACATTTAACAAACTCCAGCCAGTAAGACATTTTTTGCTAGTTTTCCCCCTCTGAAAGCATTGATTCCTTTGCTGAGCTACAGTTTTATGAAGTCTGTTGGCCTTAGTGTTGTTCAAATCGATATTATTAACCTATTTGGTTTGATGCTAAGATTTGACTGGCTATTTTATTGCTAGGTAGGTGGAACAATCACTGCCAAGCCCAATCCTGTTCTTACATGACAGCCACATGTATTTATATTTATTGGAGATTACTAGGCAGCAGCGAGGATCATAAATCATAATCTATCCCCCCACCCCCCCGCTTCTAAACAGCTGTCTTAAGGCTAATTCCAATACAAAACTCCATCCTGGCTGAGATGTGTTAATTCAGCGCAGAGTGAGCATTGAATCTTCCTGGTATGTACAATTTGACTACTTATTGGATAATCTAATAGAACGGTCACGGCAGTTCAGCACAAAACGACTATTAAATACATTCAAGAGATGAAGGGTCTGCAAGCATACGTTCCAAAATTCCCCACTTTCAACACTTTTAGCCTTAGTTTGTCGTATATATTAACGATTTGGACTTAAGTGTGGGAGGCATGATTGGGAAATTTGCAGTTGACACAAAAATTGACCACGTAGTTGATAATGAAGAGGATCGATGTTGTCTCCAGGATGATAACAATGGTTTGGTTGAGTGGGTGGAAAAATGGCAAATGGAATTCAATCCAGAGAAATGTGAGGTAATGCATTTGGGGAGGGCAAACAAAGCAAGGGAATACTCAATAAATGGAAGGATATTGACAGAGGTTGAGGAAGTGAGAGACCTTGGAATGCATGTCCAAAGGTTCCCGAAGGTGGCAGGACAGGTTGCTAAGGTTGTAAAGAAAGCATTTGGAATGCATTCCTTTATTGGATGAGGCACTGAATATAAAAGTTGGGATGTAATGCTGGGACTGTATAAAATGCTGGTTAATCCACAGCTGCAATTTTGTATACATTTCTGGTTGTCACATTATAGGAAGGACATACAGGGTGCTGAGGAGATTTACTAGAATATTGCCAGGGTTTGAAAGTTGCAGCTATGAAGGAAAATTGGTTAGACTAGGGTTGTTTTCCTGAACAGAGGAAGCTGAGGGGTGACTTAACTGATATGTACAAAATTATGAGGGGCCTGGATAGAATAGACAGGAAAGACCTGTTTCCCCTAGCTGAGGGGTCAATTACCAGGGGACATACATTTAAGGTAATTGGTAGAACGATTAGAGGGGACATGAGGAAAAACCTTTTCACCCACAGGGTGGTGGGCATCTGGAATTCACTGGCTAAATTGATGGTTGAGACTGAAACACTCAACCATTTAAAAGGTAGCTGGATATGCACTTGAAGTGCTGTAACCTGCAAGGCTACGGACCAGGTGCTAGAAAGTATGATTAAAAATGAGCGGCTACCTTCTTTTTTCTCTTTTTATGGGGCCGGCGCAGACACGATGGGCTGGATGGCCTCTTTCTGCACTGTAGCTTTTCTATGGTTCTAATTTCTCTCCACAGGCAGATTTCATCTGTCCCTGGCTAGGACACTGGATGGAGCTTTTTACAATATGGGAGAACATTGAGAACAGGTGAAACTCAGGAAGGATTACAGCAACACATTCACTGTGGGGATTAAATAATGCCATAATTCCCAAGTACAACAGCCAAATAAATAAAATCGCTGAACCCTATGATATTACTGCTGTATAAACTATTTTCATGCATCTACCATATTTATGCATGTTGTAGAGTTAGTCAGGATAGCCTTTATTTTATTGCTTTTTTGGCCATGTGGCGGGTAGGCTGAATGAGGGACTAACAAGCCAATAAATCCCCTGGACCTGATGACCTATACTCTGGTGTTCAAGGAGAGGTGGCTGCAGAGATAGTTGGTTGTGATCTTCCAAAATTTCCTGAATTCTGGAACAGTCAGCTAACTAAATAGCCAGCGTGTGCAACTGAATCATACACAACAGAATATTCAGTATAATATTTCAGATTCTATACGTTATGAAATATTCTCATTGCTTATCTTCAATGAACTTCTTAAAGTAGGTATTAGATTGTATCACAACGAGATGAGGTTTCAGCAGGAGAGTGAGTGTATCCTTACCTCCAAGTGCCCTCGTGTACCCTGCATAGTAAAGCATCCTCTCTGTGGTTGTGGTTTTTCCTGCATCAATATGAGCCATGATCCCAATGTTCCGTATTCTGTTAATACAGATTTTTTTTTTGAAATAAGGATAAACTACACTGTTTCATACAAAATTTATTACCTTTAAAAATCCTTAGTGACAAATGCCCTAAATGGAAATTGCTTTTAATATACGCAGTCATTAAAAGGCACTATTGTTTTCTTCTGTAGATTTGATCAATGGAGAAACCTATAAAGTGGCCATCACGGACCACAAGTTGTAAACAAAACTGGAATTTAAGCATGCATCATGAATAACTGCAAGGAGCTTGAAAACTGCTGCCTCAAGAAATCTGAGCAATCCTTATCAGGACTAGTGAGAATGAAAACAGGACCACAATTAAAATCAGCAGACAAGCTGGAAGAGAGTAAAAGAGCAGCCCTTGTGTGGTGAAAAACAACAGCATCAATAGTTTGGTTTCTCCATGCACAAATGTATATAATTCGTAATGTTGAGAGAGGAATAATGGTGCCTGTGAACAAACTGCTGAAAAAATATAATTTACTCTATAAATAAACGAAGGATTTCTGTTAATTTATATTATATAGACATTTACATTAACTATTTTCATGTACTCATTGCTGAATGGGTCCATACTTACTTAGAGATGTCTGGATTGATAATGGTACGCAAAGACTTAATCTCACCTAGAAAGAAATGGAAATCAGAATTTATATTTTTCAGCTTTTAAGCACACCTTAAGCAAAACAGGATATAAGTATCCTGGGTTAGTACAGAAAAAAGTCAGCTTAACCATTCAATCCTGTTAAGAAGACTGGACTACTGACAATTTACTGTGATCTAAAATTAAACACAAAATGGCGGAACTCACCAGAAAAAGCATGCTTCACGAATAGCTATTCCAAAATAACACAATTCACAGAAATAAATTTTAGAAATGTTAGACTACCACTTGACCTCCCTCTGTGCTGTAAAATTCTGCTGCACTTCTAAAAGACACATCCACAAGAAATATAGAAACAGGAAATTTATAGCAAGGAAGGAGGCATTCAGCCCATTCTGCCTGTGCTGGTCGATAAAGAGATATCCAAACTAATTCCACCTCCCACCTGTTGTGCTGTAGGTTACAATGCTTCAAGTACATATCCAATTATTTTTTAAATGCAATGAGATTGTTTCTGCCTCTTCCACCCTTCAGGTGGTGAGTTCCAGACCCTGACCACCATGGAGTGAAAAACTCTCAATTCACCTCTAATCCTTCAACCAATTATTTTAAATTGATGCCCTGTAGTCATTGATTTCTCAACTAAGGGAAATGGGCCCTTCTTATCCACTCTAAGCCCCTCTGAACTTTATATACCTTTTTTTTTATTCATTCATGGGATATGGGCTTCGCTGGCTGGGCCAGCATTTATTGCCCATCCCTAGTTGCCCTTGAGAAGGTGGTGATGAGCTGCCTTCTTGAATTGCTGCAGTCCATGTGGTGCAGGTACACCCACAGTGCTGTTAGGGCTGTTACCACAGTTAAATCTCCCCTCAGCCTCCATTATTCCAAAGAAAACAACCACAACCTATCCAATCTTTCCTATACAGTTCCAGCATAACCTCCCTGCCCTTATACTCTATGCCTCAGCTAATAAAGGAAACTATTCACAGAATCACAGATCATATGCCTTCTTAACCACTTTATCGACCTGTCCCACTACCTACAGTGATGTGTGGACATACATTCTAAGGTCCCTTCATTCCTATAAGCTTCTCATCATCCTAATTATTAAACATGTAATATACATGTAAAAAGGCAAAAATCCTACTTTTCTTACAATCAGAAAGCATATCCTGATGGAGAGGGTGAACAACTGCTGAAACTGGCTGCCAGGAGTGCTGGTTGAGGCCAAGACAGAATTAATTTAAGAACGAGCTAGGTGCTGTATTGGAATGATGGTAGAGTAGTTATTCTAAGATAACGTAGGCTAAAGGGTTTTCTTCATCTAATTGACCTTGTGACCAAATTACAACCATGCATGTGCCATCCTCTTTTGCTCTGTGGCAATTATGTATGAACTTACCTGGGAGAGAGCTGTACCTCCTGTTCAAAATACCTTTTACATTCCTTCTGCTGTTATGAGAAACCCTGAAATAGCAGCATGGAGGGCACTGAAAGTACAGAACAATCGATTAGCTTAATGCTGGCTGTAAGTGAGGGTATGCTTGCCTCACAGTGACTAATTTTCCTAGCTAAACACGTTTATAAAATTTTAAAACTATCAAAGCTTGCAACTACTTCAAATGGACATAATGGCACTTCAACATTGAGTATTGGGAGGTTGCTCTGTGTCTGGGGCCATTTCCAATTGAATGCTAGTTGTAAACATCAAGATAGTAGCAGAATATTTCAAATTAACAAGAAATACACATTTAGAAGGTTAAGAAAAGGGATGAAAAATTAGTGCATATAGCTATAGATGAAGAGTTGCAAAGGCATGGCAGGCTGAATAGGCCGTTCTGATACTGTAAATTTAGTGATTCAAAGATAGCATACGCATTATTGTAAAAGTTTTTATATCAATTTAAAATGTTGATCTTCACCACATGATGTGCACTGGGCGAACGAATCCCAATTAGCAGCAGTTCCATCACAAATCGCTTCATTACCCTCTTTGTTATTGGTCAAAATCTTCATGCAAAAGAAATCTGCAAGAGGAAAGAGCACTCATTATCTGATGTGTATTCAACAGTGACTTTCAATATCATAACACTGAATTTTGTTGCAGGGAGCAAATTATTTGGGAAAACAAGTCACATTTCAAATCGACTGCAGGGAGACTTATCTCAGTTTTAAAGGGTTTGTTTAATATTTTTCAATTTCCTCTTCTTGAAAATGGAAATGCTGGTGTACTATTCCACTGACAAGTCAGCCTAAATATACGCAGAAAAACTGAACCAACTTCAGTATCCCAGACAGTGAAATAACCCACAAATATCACATTTCAAATATAGCAAATATGTTCTATTCTTCATATGGTAAACCAGCCCATCATTAGGCAGAATCAAAATTGAAGTGTCTCAACCGATCACCAGCTTCTGCCACAAGTTTATATCTAAGCTTTGTTACAACAGACTCTCCCCATTATGCTTAAAATTAGATGTGAAAATTCTGCAGTAGCCAAGGAAGGTATCATATCACTAATCAGGTAATTAAATCAGTTTACAAAATAGCTGAAGGATCTAGCGAGATCTGGGATGATATCTGATATCTTAGGGGTCTGAGGTACAGGAGTAGGCCATTAGGCCCTTTAAGCCTGCTCTGCCATTCAATATGATCATGGCTGATCTGGTTGTGGTCTCAGATCCACTTTGCTGTCTGCATCCTATAACCCTTGCCAAACAAAAATCTAACTCAGCCTTGAATAAATTTAAAGACTCAGCCTCCACTATTTTCTGGGGAAGAGAATTCCACAGACTAATGACCATCTGAGAGAAAACATTTCTCCTCATCTCTGTCTTAAAAGGGAGACCTCTCATTCTTAAGCTATGTTTTAGTCTCCCCCTCAAGAGCAAACATCCTTCAGGTATTCACCCTATTAAGTGACCTCTAGATCTTATGGGGGGAATTTTCTCTCTGTCGGGTGGGCGGGCCGATTGGGAGTGGGCTCAGAGCCGATCGCCGCCTGTGATCAGCTTCGTGCCGCCATTTTATGCAGGCAGGCCAATTAAGGCCTGTCCAGCGTGAAACATGGCTCCCGAAGACAGCAGGAGTGGGCGGGCGGCAGTGGGACTGCAATGACTGCCGGGTCCAATGGCGAGCCGGCGGCCTGTTTAAAGGGTGTGCAGGCAGCCTTCCAAAGGCTGTCAACCATGGCCAGCAGAAGGGCTCCCGAGAGCACTGCTGGTGATCAGGCCAGGCAGGAGGGCAGGTTGGAGGGGTACTGTGACCCTCACTTCTCAGACAAGTGCCTTGCTGCCCTCCTCAAGGAGGTGGCAGCACGGCGTGAAATCCTCGTGTCGAGGAGGAGGAGGCCCCCCACACATGACCAAATATGCCTGGGAGGAGGTGGCAGAAAGGGTCAGCGCGCACTTTGTAGTGCAATGCACCTGGGTTCAGTGCCGCAAGCGCTTCAACAACCTCTTGCGATTGGGAAGGGTGAGTCCCGTGTTGGCATGGGCCACTTATCAAAACAATTAGGTGTCCCCCCCCATCCTCCCCGGCTGCCCCCCCAAACTCTAAATGTAGTTACTGCATTGAATCATTCTTGGTAAGTGGCCTTCGCTGGGTAGGCCAGTATTTATTGCCCAAGCCTAGTTCACCCTGAGAGGGTTGTGCTGGGCTAGATTCTGTATCCGTTGCATGTGGTAGACTTACACCCACAGCACTGTTTTGGGGGCGACCTCAAGGATCTGCACCTAGGTGCAGTGCTGGAACTCCAAAACATGTCAGAGTCAGGCTGCTGACTGACTGGGATGGGAACTTCCAGGTGGCGGGGGCACCCATCCATCTGCTGCCCTGGGCGTTCCACATGCTTGTGCTTCCTTGCTTTGGAAGGTCATACAGTGTGGGTGGCAAATGTGATGATGGCAGCATCTGGGCAAGGGGATCAGCCCTGGCTGCTTGGAGTCCAGGGTCCAGGGTCACAATCCACATGAGCCCTGCAATGTTTCACTCAGGTTGGAGTGGCAGGGATGCGATGGGAATCCAGGTACAGGGTGGACTAATCAATGCTCCTCTCTCCTTTTCAGGAGAAGACCGCACACAATAACACAGAGCAGATGCGGACTGGCGGAGGCCAGGCACAGTTGACGATTATAACCAGATACCAGCAGGAGGCTCTGGAGCTGGAGAGATGCCATGCGCCCAGCTCCACCGGTAGCGGTGAGGCTGGGGCGCCGGGGGAGGTCATCACGTCTGTCCTTGCAACCATTCCACTGTTGAATGTTTAATGATTTAAGCTTCCAACATGGGTTTTCCATTGATAATGGAAGCAGGAGCGCATACTGATCCAGGGGCCAGGCATTCACATTGACATTGTCTCCACTTCAATTAATCAAATGTTCTTGTTCTTCCTTTCAGCCTCACTGGAGCAGGGCCGGGAGGAGGAGGCAGAAGGGCCACCACTAACACCTGAGGGCCCGGATGAATTACAAGCACCAGCGTCAGACCAACTCAGCCAGGCAGGCACCAGCGCAGATACAAGCATCTTGGTGGGGATTAGATCATCGGCTAGTGTCCCGAGGCACAGTGGTGAGGGCACTTCACACTCATTTAAGGTGCAGGTGAAGACAGAAAGTGCCCATGGCGCCAGCAGTCAGAGGACTGCAGGAGACCAGGAACATGCTTGGTCGATGGCTGATGATGTGTCTCTGGAGTCGTCCCTGAGGCAGCAGACGCTGAAAGTCCAGCAGGGTCTGCAGAAGGATCTGGCGGAGATACATGAGGCATTGTGTGGCATGGTGCCCGTGCTGGAGATCAGCAATTCATTGACCCTCGTGGCCAAGCGCAATGCTTCCTCCATGGAGAGAGTGGCGACTCTCATGGAGACACTCCTCCAGGAGAACAATCAGGGCTTCCTGGGGTTGAGCTCGGTCTTGCAACCCCTGAAAGCAGCATTGGCCTCAGCTGGTCAGTGCCAGTGTGGGAGATGGATTGGGCATCCAGTTTCCCAGCTAGGTGCCCGTCCATCAATGGTGAGCAGGGAGGACTGAAGCGACCTCACGTCGGCGCACGAGTTGCCTGTTATCTCTGCGGGGTCCTCTTAGGGCGCTCCGGATAAGGGCAGCAGCTCCTCAGCCCCTCTGCCAGTGACCGTGGGATTCGATGAGGCTGCAGCGACTGGGGAGATGCCAGCTGTGGCTCCGACCATCGCAGGCTCCACGGGCTAGAGGACACCCGCCAAGGTCATTAAGGACAACAGGACAACAGAGCGAGCAGGCTGTCTCCAATGCCAGTGCCAGCAAGGGGGGAGCGCCTAGACGTAGCACCCAAAAACGTAAGCTTAAGGCACCTTAGGCACACCACGGGCTTCTCACTGATGGTTTTATGTTGCCCCGGTCTTAGTTGATTATAATTTGGTGTGCAGCTCAACACCTTTGAATTAAGTTTTTTTTCTGTTTTATATTTTACATTCATTAAATGCCTCAAATGTGAGCATGGCTCAGGGTGATTCCTTACTTCTGCAGGTGGACGGGAACACATGATATTGTGAGTGACTTGTTTGTCATTGAGCTTTATTGACAAGGCACATAGTTAATGTTCCTAACCAGGCAGATGTTGCTCTCAGGTATCGAGTATGGAGTCGGCAGCCCTGGCATGTGTTGGAGGTCCATCTGCGGTGGGCTAGCTGAAGGAGCATTGGATTAAAGCTTCCCAGGTGTCCCTGCCTCCCTGGAGCTTGCCCGGGTCGGCGTCTAACCCTTCAACGTTATCCTGAGCGTGCTTGTCCTCACTACTGGACTCATCGTGTGCAACCAGAACATCTGCGTCTACATCTTCTTCCTCCACTGCGTCCCCCCTTTCCAGCGCCAGATAGTGGTTGCATGCTGCACCCTCCACAATCAGTGACACACGATCTGGAGGGTATTGCAGTGCGCCACCTGAACAGTCCAGGCATTGGAAGCGCATCTTGAGAAGACCGATGGTTCTCTCTACCATAGCCCTTGTGCAGGCATGGCTCCTATTGTACCTCTGCTCAGCCTCTGTTCTTGGATGGCAGAGGGGGCATCATGAGCCACCTTTTGAGGTGAGAGCCCTTGTTGCCCAGCAGCCATCCATCCAGCCAGGCTGGAACACTGAAGAGCCTCGGCACCGGGGAGTGTCTGAGGATGTAGGCGTCATGGGAGCTGCCTGGGTACCTTGCACAGACTTGTAGAATCAGCATCCTGTGATCACACACTATCTGCACGTTCATGGAGTGGAAGCCCTTCCTGTTGACAAAGATACCTGGCTCACCTGCTGGCACCTTGATGGCCACATGTGTGCAGTCGATTGCACCCTGGATGCGGAGGAACCCAGCAATTGTTGCAACGCCTCTGGCTCGCTCTGTCTGGCTGGCCTCATCCCAGCGGTAGTGAATGAAAGTCAATGCATGCCTGAACAGAGCGTCTGTTAGCTACTTGATACAAGTATGGGCAGCTGACTGGGAGGCTCCACATAGATCACCCATTGACCCCTGGAAAGAGCTGGAGGCATAGAATTTGAGGGCAGCCATGACATTCAACGCCTCTGGCATGGGGTGCCCACCCACACAGTTGGCACAGATCTCAGGGCCTATCATCTGACAAATGGAGGTTACTGTCTCCCTTGAGAGACGGAGCCTCCTTCGGCACTGCACCTCAGACATCTTGAGGTTGCTGCATCGCTGCCTGTAAACCCTGGCAGCAGGATAGTGGCGTCTTCTATGGCCCCTTTCACCTTGCACTTCCTGTTGGTCCTACGCCCCTTGTGCCTGCGCCTGTCCTCCCAAAAGTGGCTCCCAGGGAGGCTGAATATGGTCTCCTGGCCTCCTCCCCCTTCTGGCCCTCCCCTCCTCCTCAGAGGAGGTGCCTCCAGTGGAGAGCACAACTCCCATTCCCAGGGTAAGGGAAGGCTTCCTGAAATCAGCAAGTCTCCAAAAATAATGTTTACTCCAGAGACCTGACCTAAAGCCTGTTATTCCTGTCCAAGCAGCTCTGAAGAGATTTGAAGTTGGCCTGTTCACACAGGCAAGTAGGAGTAAGTTTAAACATTAAATGTCTACCAAAAACCGCTCACGACCCCAATCACCCCTCTTATCTCGCCTGTTTATGAAGTTTATAAAAATGTGGCCTACCCGCTTGCCCATTGCGCCTGGTGCAATGATCTGAAGATTGCACGGGCTCCGAGAAATCGTCGTCTATTAATGGCTCAAGAGCCTTAACTGGCCCATTAATTAATGGCAGACACACATCGGAGATCATAGCGCACCCGACATCACCGCATGTCATTTTATGCATCATCATGCGGGACCTGCCCCCACACACCGTCATGAAAATTCTGGCCAATATGTTTCAATAAAATCACCTCTCATCCTTCTAAACTCCAATGGGTATAGGCCCAGCCTATAGGATAAGCCCTTCATCCCAGGAATGAGTCAAGTAAACCTTCTCTGAACCTCTTCTAAAGCAGTTGTATCTTTTTTTCAAATAAGGAGACCAAACCTGTACACTTACTCCAGATGTGCAGTAAAACCTTCCTACTTGCAATATAAGCCAACATTCCATTCACCTTCCTAATCACTTGCTGTACCTGCACACTAACTTTATGTGATTCGTGTACCAGGATACTCGGATGCCTTTGTACCACCAAGTTCTGCAATGTTTCTCCATTTAAATTGTATGCTGCTTTTCTATTCTCCCTGCCAAAATGAAGAAGTTTACATTTACCCACGTTATACTCCATTTGCCAAATTTTTGCCTACTCACTTAACCTGTCTATATTCCTTTGCAGTTCCTCTTCCTCCTCTTGACAACTTTCTTACCTCTCTTGGTGTCATCGACGAATTTAGCTACCATACATTCAGTTCCTTCATCCAAGTCATTCATATAGATTTTAAAAAGTTGAGGACACAGCACTGATCCCTGTGGCGCACCACTAGTTACACCTGAACACTCCAAAAATGTTTCATTTATCCCCACCCTGTTTTTTCCATTAGCTAATCAATGTTTTATCCCCCTACACCATGTTCTTTTTATCTTGTATAGTAACCTTTGATGTGGTGCCTTATCAAATGTCTTTTGGACACCACATCTACTGGTTCCCCTTTATCCATCTTGAATGTTACTTCATCAAAAACCTCTAATGGATTAGTTAACATGATTTCCCTTTCATAAAGCCATGTTTACTCCGCCTGATCACATTGTGATTTTCTAAGTATCCTGCTATAACCTCTTTAATAATGGATTCAAGCACTTTCCATATGATAGATGTTAGGCTAACTGGCCTATAGCTTCCTGCTTTCTGTCTACCCCCTTTTTTGAATAAAGGTGTTACATTAGCAATTTTCCAATCTGCTGGGACCATTCCAGAATCTAAGGAATTTTGGAAGATTATAACCAATGCATCTACTATTCATGCCATCACTTCTTTTAAGAACCTTGGACGTAGGCCATCAGGTCCTGGGGACTTGTCAGCCTTTATGTTTAATACTTTTCCTAGTGCCTGGCGATCTTGATTGCTTTAAGTTCATCCCCCTATCACCTCTTGATTATCAAGTATCTTTGGGAAGTTTTCTAAGTCTTCTACCATTAATGCAGACATAAAATACTTGTTCTACGCCTCTGCCATTTCTTTGTTTTCCATTACCAATTCCCCAGGCTCTCTCTCTAGAGGACCAATGCTAGCTTTAGTTACTCTCTTCCGATTCAAATACTTGTAGAAACTTTTACTATCTGTTTTTATATTACTAGCTACAGTATTTCATTCAATTTATTATTACCCTTAACTTCCTTATTTGGCCATAGATGATGCATCTTTCTCAAAGAGCCTTTTTTCTCATTGGGATAAATCTTTGCTGAGAATGATAAAATATCTCCTTAAAAGTCGGCCACTGCATCTCTACTGTCTTACCTTTTAACCTAGTTTCCCAGTTCACCATAGCGAGCTCTGCCCTCATACCCTCATGGCTACCTTTACTTCAGTTTAAAATACTAGTATTGGACCCATATTTCTGCCTTTCAAACTGAACATGAAATTCCATCATGTTGTGATTGCTACCACCTAGAGGATCTTTTACCATGGGGTTATTGATTAAATCTGATTCATTGCACATTACCAGACTTAGGATAGCCTGCTCCTTGGTTGGCTCTAGATTGTACTGCTCTAGAAATTGTCCCGAAAACACTCAATGAACTCACTTTCCAGGCTATCTATGCCAATTTGATTTACCCAATCTACATGTGGATTAAAGTCACCCGTGATTATTACTATACCTTTCTTACACACATTTATTTCTTCCTCTATGCTCTGTCCTACAGTATAGCTGCTGTTAGGGGGTCTAGAAGCTCCACCCAGAAGTGACCTCTTACCTTTACTATTTCTTATCTCTACCCAAACTAATTCTATATCTTGCTCTTTCAAGCTAAGGTCATCCCTCAGTATCGAACTAGTATCATCTTTAATTAACAGAGCTACCCCACCACCTTTTTCTGGCTTCCCTTCATTCCAATATGTCAAATACCCTTCAACGTTCAGGTCCCAGCAATGGTCACTTTTCAACCACATCTCTGTAATGCGTATCAGGTCATACATATTTATCTCTATCTTTGCTAACAATTCATCCTTTTTGTTACAAATGTTGTGTGTATTCAGATACAAGACCTTAATCTCTATTTTTTTCACCATTTTTGCAATGTCTGGCCTTATCTGCTGGTGCTTTCTTACAATTGTATATTCTGTCCCTTCCTGTCACACTCTGGTACTCATTACCCAAATTGTTGCCCTGTTCCATTACTTTGTTGTTTCCCTTTACTTTACTATATCTCCTCTCATATGATCCCATCCCCCTACTGTTTAGTTTAAAGACTTCTCTACCACCCTACTTATACGATTCATCAGAACAGTGTTCCCAGCATGGTTCAGGTGTGGACCATCCCAAAGGTATAGCTCCCACTTTCCCCATTGCCCCCTGAATCAAAACCCATTTCCTCCCACACCAGTCTTTGAGCCACGCATTCATCTCTTTTATCTGATTTACCCTATGCCAATTTGCTCATGGCTCAGGCACCAAGCCAGGGATTATTACCGTTGAGGTTCTGCTTTTTAATTTAGCCCCTAGCAGCTCATACTCCCTCAGTAGAACCTCTTTCCTAGCTCTACCTATGTCACTGATAGCCACGTGGACCATGGCAACTGGATCTTCCCCCTCCCACTGCAAGTTCCTTTCCAGCCCTGAGCAGACGCCCTGAACCCTAGCACCAAGTAGGCAATACAGCCTTCTGGACTCTCGCTGTTGGCTGCAGAGAACTGTGTCTATCCCCCTGACTATACCATCCCCATATACAATGCCATACCTGCAACCGCTAGTGCTCTTCTCTCCATCGCCCTCTTTCTCCTTCCCTCTTTTAAAAAAAAGATGAGTTATGTTCAATCCCTCCCCAACCATTTTTTTCCTTTAATATGGATTACATGACCCCCAGAAAGAAAAGAAAGAAACACACAAACAGAATCACACAGTGCAGAAGAGACCCTTCAGCCCATCAAGTCTGCACCGACACATGAGAAACACCTGACCTACCTACCTAATGCCATTTACCAGCGCTTGGCCCATAGCCTTGAATGTTATGATGTGCCAAGTGCTCATCCAGGTACTTTTTAAAGGATGCGAGGCAACCCGCCTCCACCACCCTCCCAGGCAGTGCATTCCAGACCGTCACCACCCTCTGGGTAAAAAAAAGTTTTTCCTCACATCCCCCCTAAACCTCCTGCCCCTCACCTTGAACTTATGTCCCCTTGTGACTGACCCTTCAACTAAGGGGAACAGCTGCTCTCCATCCACCCTGCCCCTCATAATCTTGTACACCTTGATCATGTCGCCCCTCAGTCTTTTCTGCTCCAACAAAAACAACCCAAGTCTATCCAACCTCTCTTCATAACTTAAATGTTTCATCCCAGGCAACATCCTGGTGAATCTCCTCTGCACCCCCTCCAGTTCAATCACATCCTTCCTGTAATATGGTGACCATAACTACACACAGTACTCCAGCTGTGGCCTCACCAAGGTTCTATACAACTCCAACATGACCTCCCTACTTTTATAATCTATGTCTCGATTGATAAAGGCAAGTGTCCCATATGCCTTTTTCACCACCCCACTAACAGGCCCCTCCACTGTCAGACATCTATAGACACACTTGCCAAGGTCCCTTTGTTCCTCGGAACTTCCTAGAGTCATTCCGTTCATTGAATACTTCCTTGTCAAATTACTCCTTCCAAAGTGTATCACCTCACACTTTTCAGGGTTAAATTCCATCTGCCACTTATCTGCCCATTTGACCATCCCAACTATATCTTCCTGTAGCCCAAGACACTCAACCTCAACTTGGATTTACATGGTGCCTTTCACAACCGCAGGAGGTTCCAAAATGTTTTATGGCCAATGAAGTGCTTTTGAAGTGTAGTCACTGTTTAATGAAGGAAACACAGCAGTCAATATGGACACAGCAAAATCCCTCAAACAGCAATGTGACAATGATCAGATATACTATTCTTTTGTGGCCTTGATTGAGGGATAAATAAAAGCTAGGATACAAGTTCAGCAGGTAAAAGGGAAGGCAAATGGAATGTTGGCCTGTACTCACTGGAGTTTAGAAGAATGAGAGGCGACCTTATTGAAACATATAAGATTCTTAGGGAGCTCGACAGGGTAGATGCTGAGAGGTTGTTTGTCCTTGTGGGAGACTCTAGGACCAGAGGGCATAATCTCAGAGTAAGGGGTCGCCTGTATAAGACAGAGATGAGGAGGAATTTCTTCTCTCAAAGGGTAGTGAATCTGTGGAATTCTTTACCACAGAGGGCTATAGAGGTATGTTCAAAGCTGATACACAAATTTTAATCAGTAAGGGAATCAAGGGTTATGGGGAAAAGGCAGGAAAGTGGAGTTGAGGATTATCAGATCAGCCATGATCTCATTGAACAGCAGAGCAGACTCGATGGGCCCGATGACCTACTTCTGCTCCAACATCTTATGGTCTTATGGACACTGGAGATAACTTCCCTATTCTTCTTCGACGTGGTGGAATGGGATCTTTTACATCCACCTAAAAGGGCAACAGGGTCTTGGTTTAATGTCTCATCCAAAAGCCTCTGATTATAGTACCGCACTGGAGTGTCAGCCTTGATTTTTTTGCTCAAGTCCTGAAGTGGGACTTGAACCCACACCCTTCTGACTCAGAAGTAGGAGTACTATAGACTGAGCCATGACTAACACAAAAAAATGATAATGGATGAACTTAGCCTACTGTTCCTGTTACAGGAGATTTCGATGACTGATTGATGCCACATTATGGGGATCACAGCTTTAAAAACTTGAAGAGAAAGTTACCTGGATGCCCTCTCAAATCTTTAAGGATGGCTGTGTCTCATTCGTTCTAATTAAAATTCTGTAAGCTCACTTAATTTCCGATCCATCAAGGTCCACTTATCTCCAGTGTCAATCTCAGTTGTTCCTGGAAGAGTAACTTAGGTCTGGATTAGCAACCTGAAAACGGTAAAAAAAATGGTTAATTATTTGGCTGTAATTCTTCATCATACTCATTCTATGTGGCTTTGTTCTTAAAAATCCAACTCTAATAATTTCAGTTAGGTTGAGACCTGTGCTACTATACACTTTCTAATGGTATGTCAGCCACTGCTCAGTCAGTAGAACTCCTTCCTTGGAGTCAGAGGTTCTGGGTTGAAGTCCCACTCCAGGACTTGTGCACACAATCAAAGCTGACACTCCAGTGCGGTACTGAGGGATTGGTGCATTGCTGGAGGTGCCATCTTGCGGATGAGGTGTTAAACTGAGGGCTGGTCTGCTTGGGGATGTAAAGAACCCATGGCACCATTTCAAAGAAGAGCAAGGCTAATATCCCTGGTTAACATTTCGAGTCCATATGATTCTTCTTCAGAGCTCTGAAGAAGAGTCATATGGACTCGAAACGCTCTGCTTTTTTCTCTCCACAGATGCTGTTAGACCTGCTGAGTTTTTCCAGCATTTTCTGTTTTTGCTTCAGATTTCCAGCAGCTGCAGTATTTTGCTTTTATATTATATTGCCGATATTCCTGGCAGGACGGTTTGGCCAGGATGGCCAATATTTGTCCTTATTCAACACCACAAAAAAAAGTGGTCATGCTCACATTGCTGTACGTGGGAACTTGCTGTGTGCAAATTGGCTGCTATGTTGCCTACATTAAACAGTGATTACATTGTAGTCACTGACTATAAAGCGCTCTGGGGTATCATGGGATTGTGTAAGGCGTTATATAAAATATAATTATATAAACTATAATTAATAGTCGCATGGACAAATGCGGGTTAATTAAGAAGAGCCAGCATGGATTTCTTAAGGGAAAATCGTGTTTGAATAACTTGCTAGAGTTTTTTGAAGAGGTAACTGAGAGGGTTGACGAGGACAATGCTGTTGATGTGGTATACGTGGACTTCCAAAAGGCATTTGATACAGTGCCGCACAACAGACTTGTGAGAAAAGTTACAGCTCATGGAATAAAAGAGACTGGAGCAACAGGGATAATAAATTGGCTGAATGACAGGAAACAGAAAGTAATGGCTAATGGTTGCTTTTCGGAAGGAAGGTTTGTAGTGAAGATCCCCAGGGTCGATATTGGTACCCTTGCTTTTCCTGATATATATGAGCTAGATGCTGGTGTACAGGACACACTTTCAAAGTTTGCAGACGATACAAAACTTGGAAGCATTGTGTAGAACTTCAAAAGGAGATAGACAAGTTGGTGAATGAGCGGATGAAGTTCAATGTGGAGAAAAGTGAGGTGATTCATTTTGGTGGGAAGAACATGGAGAGACAGTATGAGGCACTACTCTAAAGGGAGTGCAGGAGCAGAGGGATCTGGGTGCATATGTGCATAAGTCCTAAAAGGTGGCAGGATAGGTTGAAAGAGCAGTTAATAAAACACAGTATCCTAGGCTTTATCAATAAGTGCATAGACCACAAGAGCATGGAAGCCATGTTGAACTTGTATAAGACACTCGTTAGACCTCAGCTGGAGTATTGTGTCCAGTTCTGGGCAATGCATTTTAGGAAGGATGTGCCAGCATTGGAGAGAGAGCAGAAGAGGTTTATGAGAATGGTTCCAGGGATGAGAAACTTCAGTTATAAAGATAGATTGGAGAAGTTGGCACTCTTTTCCTTAGAGAAAAGAAGGCCGAGAGGAGATTTGAAAAAAGTATTCAAAACCATGAGGGATTGGAACAGAGTACACAGGGGCAAACTATTCCCACTCATGAAAGGATCAAGAACAATAGGGCACAGACTTAAAGTAATTGGCAAAAGTAGTAAAAGCGAAATGAGAAAAAACTTTTTTACACAGTGAGTGGTTAGGGCCTGAATGCACGGCCTTAAAGTGTGTTATGGAGATAGGTTCAATTGAGGCATTTAAGAAGGAATTAGATGATTATTTGAAAATAAACAATTTGCTGGGTTACAGGGAGAAAGCAGGAGAATGGCACTGGGTGAAATGCACACTCAGAGAGCTGGTATACACATGATGGGCCAAATAGCCTCCTTCTGTATTGTAACAATTCTGTGATATAAATGCAAGCCTTGGTGTTTCAAAAGTTTTGACTTCAGAGTTTTAGCAAAACTTATTCGAATTCCACTTCAGAAAAATAAAGCGCTTTTAATGAGATTAGTGTCATCTCCCGTGATTCAGAACCTGAGACTCTCTTCCAATGTTCCAGAACCCGAGGCACTCCCCAATCTTCCACATCTTGAGACTCTCCCTGAATGTTCCAGAACATGAGACCCTCTCCCGACATTCCAGACCCCGAGACCCTCCCCCGACGTTCCAGCACCCGAGACCCTCCCCCGACGTTCCAGATCCCGAGACCCTCCCCCGACGTTCCAGCACCCGAGACCCTCCCCCGACGTTCCAGATCCCTGAGACCCTCCCCCGACGTTCCAGACCCCGAGACGCTCCCCCGACGTTCCAGCACCCGAGACCCTCCCCCGACGTTCCAGATCCCGAGACCCTCCCCCGACGTTCCAGCACCCGAGACCCTCCCCCGACGTTCCAGACCCCGAGACCCTCCCCCGGCGTTCCAGACCCTCCCCCAATGTCCCAGACCCCGAGACCCTCCCCCAATGTCCCAGAACTTGAACGTTGCCTGAACCAAGAATCCGTCAATCCTGTCAACTTCGTTTCCCAGCATCATTCCCGCCATCCCATTCACAACGCCTCATTACAGAGCAAAAAATAAATTTGGTTCATAGATTTCACCAGAGAAGGCTGACAATTAGCACGGTAGAAAATAAATGGTGCTGCACGGGATAACCCTGTTGTCGTATTAATGTCTGCTTTGTCAGGGCCTCTTGGGCTGGTCACCTCTTGACTCCCTTCCGCCTCGTTGTTCTTTTTAAGTCGCCTCTTGTCCCCCGCCGACGCTCTTTGGTTTCCTCTTGTAACAAGATGGTGGTTGAGTGAGTCAGGCCTTCAGGATTATCCGTGTCATCGAGAGGTAAACTCGGGATTAGCGGCAGCCCAGCTCTTCAGGTCTTGTGGTTAGAGTGAGACAGGCAGCAGCAAAATGGTGAGTGAAAGAGAGAGAGAGGGGATCCTGGTGTGCGGCCGATGTGGGGGATGAACACGCGGTGCCGGTCCGGCGCCGGGGACCAGGCCCCACAAACCTGCCCCCGGGGCTCCCACGACCCCCCGGTGGAGTTGGAGGGCAGGTCGGCCCGCGGGAGTTAGGAGAGGGTCATTTTAACAGTTAACCGGAAACCAGAAGCGATTTTAATTCTGCTCGCTTTTTCTATTGCTATGGGTCAGTCGGAAATATCCGTCGTTCGCGATTTAAATCACTTTTTCGGATGGTTCCAATGCAGGACAAACGCTCAAAGGAAGTTTGAACCTCCCAATTGCTGTGCAATTCCTACCTGGGGATTTCTTTGGGGGGGGGGGGGGGGGTTGCAGGGAAGTTCCCCAGCAATTCTTTGATGTACACTTCGATACACTGCCCTGGAGCTCGGATGTTACAGCCTTTAATAAGGTGCAGGCAAGAATGGAATCCCAGCTGAACTGCTCAAGCACTGAAAGTCCCATTTATTGTCACACCTTTATGACTCCCCGTTCTCTGCTGGAAAGTAGGTTCCATTCTACAGAAGATGCGTGATACAATAATTATCATGCTGCGCAAAAACAAAAGTGACAGGAGACTGCAACAACTAGGGTCCTACTTTCAAAAAATTCCACCTACTTGCAGACCGAGTGTACCAGGAAGCACAGTGCGGCTTCTGTGCCAGCAGATTTACTGTGGACATGATCTTCTCTATACACCAACTATGAGAGAAGTGCAGGGAACAGGGTATACCTCTTTGCTTTACTTTTGTAGATCTCACTAAGGTATTGGACACCAAGATTTTGGGGGAAAGTTGGCTGTCCACCAAAGCCCCTCAGTCTCAATTGTGACAACATGCAGTGCAATATACAGTTTGATGGCTCCATCAGTTTCAGAGTGAAGAATGGAGTGAAACAGTGCTGTGTACTAACCCTCATCCTGGCATCATCATCTTCATACACCTGACTTTTTCCATATCAGCAGGGAAGGCAAGAGTCTATTTGCATACTAGGTCAGATTTAAGATTTTGGGCAAGAGGCGCTTTTAAGCAGCGAGTGGTAATGACCTGGAACTCGCTGCCCACTAGGGTGGTTGAAGTGTAAACAATCAATTTTTTCAAAAGGTATTTGGACAGGCACTTGAAGGAAATAAACTTGCAGGGCTACAGGGAGCGAGCAGGGGAGCAGGACTTACTGAGCTCTCGGGGAGCTGGGATGGACTAGATGGGCTGAGTTGCCTCCTCTTGTGCCGTAAATAAGTCTATGACTCCAGGTCAGTCTGCAAGCCCTACAATCTATCAAGATTGAAGGTGAAGACAACGTGTCCTGATCAGAGAACTCCCCTACACTGATGACGCTGCATTAGTTACCCACACGGGGACTCAGTTACAAAGACTCATGGTCTCTCTCCCATGTCTGTAACTTATTCTCCCTGACTATAAACGTCAAGAAATCCATGGTCATGGGACAAGGTGTTGCATCACCATGATCACACTAAATAACACCCCACTGAAAGTGGTTAGCAAATTCTGCTACCTCAGGTCCATGGGTACAGACAATCTGTCCCTTGATGCAGAAATAGATACATGTATATGGAAAGCAGCTACCACCTTTGGCTGACTCATGAAACGTGCATGGAATAACATCAAACTGACTCTCAGGACCAAGCTGGTTAGGCCTGCGTTCTCAGCACCTTGCTGTATGGCTGTGAAATATAGACAACTTATAGCTATCAAGAAAAGAAACTCAACAATTTCCATCTTTGCTGTCTGTGATGCATTATGGGTATATACTAAACTATAAGGACTAAATTACATACGTGGCAATCCTCTTAAAGACAGAGCTCCCGGGTTTGTTAGCACGCATCAAACAGAGCTGGTTTCATTGGCATGTCTGCAGGATGCAGATTGTTTGCATACCCAAGGACTTCGTATGGTGAGGTAGCTGGATCCAGACTACTGGTAGGATACCCAAGGCTCCGCGTCAAGGATGTTAGCAAGCGTGACATGAAGTCTGTAGTCATTGATTATCACACCTGGGAACTAGCTAACAAGAGGAAAATGGTGACACTTCCTGTGACTGGCATGTAACACCATGATGACTAATGGCCATAATGGCCATAGTGGCTTGGCAACAGACACCAACAGTGAAAACAACAAAACGCTTCATAGGCAGCACTTGTGGCAGAACCTGTATCTTGGGGATTGGCCTCTTCAGGCAGCAGCAAAGGTGCGTCTCACCTAAAATGGTTTTGGTTGCTGTGTGTACATCATCTTTTGGAGACGGAAGGATGGCGGAACAGTATTATAACTTGCCTTTATTTTTTGGTGCTTAAACGTTATTAATAGAAGTTCAGTGTGTTTTTAATATAATGAACTGTGGAACTTATAGAGATTGACTGGATTTAAGCATGTCAATGTAAAGTGAACCTTTACTGGAATTTTCAAGGATTCTTAACAGGCGATATTGTCTTGTTGCGCGGTCTGAGACTACTCACAAATAAGAAAGATTAGATTTTGCTAATTTGCATTATACTTGTTTTCATTCAAGAGTTTATGGTATTGCTATGTGTCTAAATTCAAAATTTGGGGACTCTATTATCTGCCAAATTGTACATTGGGCATTGGTCATCCATGTTTTTTGTTTGTTCATGGGATGTGGGTATCACTGGCGAGGCCAGCATTTATTTTGGATATGCACAGAAAGTTACAATCTACTTATTCAAATTCCTAATTGCACAAACATTTCCTGTGAAGCACCAGTCTGTTTGAGTTTTGTGTATGCATAATGAATATATTTCTTCTGATTAAACACAGCCTCAAAACGAATATGTTGAATTACACCGTAAGCGATATGGCTATCGCTTGGACTACCATGAGAAGAAAAGGAAGAAGGAGAGCCGTGAAGCGCATGAACGTTCTCACAAAGCCAAGAAAATGATCGGTCTGAAGGCCAAATTGTACCACAAACAGCGCCATTCAGAAAAAATACAGATGAAGAAGACGTAAGTATCACTCTCAAACTACCCGCTCACCATCTCTTCCAACTGCATGCTTTGGACATTTTTTGCCACCTTGCTTCCTTTCTCCAGCCTAGTTGAGGTAATTCTTTTTAAATAAATACTGTAGGATTTGCTTAAGTTTACAGTCTGCATAAACATCCACAGAAATTCTATAATTTAGTCTCATATCTGGAAGGTTGGTCATATTGGGAAAGTAGGAA
Organism: Carcharodon carcharias; assembly: GCF_017639515.1. NCBI lineage: Eukaryota > Metazoa > Chordata > Chondrichthyes > Lamniformes > Lamnidae > Carcharodon > Carcharodon carcharias. The sequence continues at coordinate 157,510,253 of NC_054470.1, forward strand.
CAAAACAAGTGCTTCGAATTTTTTTCCCCAACAGTAAACAATGTTGTTTTAAACAAATCTTTGTGTTCTAAGGAGGAGGAGGAGGAGGATAACAGGCATTGTCAACATTCACAATTTTATTAATGTATCCTTGTGAATCACATGTACTGTGTAAAATCACATAATTATTTTTAGTAAATGAGTTTTTATGAACAATATGTGTGCAGGTTGAATGAACGCCAAGGTTGTAAGAGGAAATAAAAACAGAAAAGGCTGGAAAAAGCTTAGCAGATTAGGCAGCATCTGTGTAGAGAGAGAGAAACTGAGTTAACATTTCAGGTCTGTGACCTTTCATGAGAACTGGGAAAAGTTAGAAATGTGAATAGGTTTTGAGTAATGCAAAGTTAGGAGCAAACCTGCTCTAGGCACACGTTATTCTTTGTTTATTTTCTTGCCCCATCACTATTCCTTTTGGCCCTGGAAGACTAACTTTTTTGTCATTCAGTCTGTCCTGTCTTCCACCTTTCATAGACCTTCCTTTAGTCTTTGTGCTACCAACCCCTTGCTCAGAACTTAATACATTTCTAAGTTTTTCCAGTTCTGATGAAAGGTCACAGACCTGAAACGTTAACTCTGTTTCTCTCTCTCTATGCAGATGCTACATTTTCTGTTTTTATTCAGATTTCCAGTATCCGCAGTATTCTTTTTTCTTTCAAAGGTTGTAAGCGGTCTGGTCAACCTGAGGCAGTGGCTGGGGAGGGGGACAGGATCAGCAGAAAGAATGTGGGGTTTATGGTGGACTGAAGATAATGTCTTTGGTGTTTAACTGGAGGAAACTGTAGTTCATTTGAGACTGACCATTGGGCAAGCAGAGATCTCATTGAAACATACAAGATTCTGAAGGGGATTAACAGGGTAGACACTATGAAGTTGTTTTCCTTGGCTGTGGAATCTAAAACACTGGGACACAGTCTCTAGAAAAGGGATTGATTGTTTAGGACAGAGATGGGGAGGAATTTCTTCACTCAGAGTTCTGAAAATCTTTGGAATTCTTTACCCCAGAGGATAGTGGATGCTCCATCATTGGATATATTTAAGGCTGAGATAGATTTTTTGGGTTTCAGGGTATCAAAGGATATGGGGAGTGGCGGGAAAGTGGAGTTGAAGCCGAAGAGTTGTCCTGATTGTACTGAATGGCAGGGCAGTCTCGACGTTTTGTATGGTTTACCCCTGCTTCTATTTCTTATGTTCTTCAGCAGTGTCACCAACACAAGCAGTAGAGGGGTTGGGAGAGGTGTGGAGAAATAATTTTGGATCTCAGCAGCATAAATCTGGAAGCTGATCCCACATCTGCAAATGAGGTCAGCGAGTACAATATGGAGATGGGGACCGCAAGGAAAGAGTGTGAGGGAGGAAAGAGGCTGAAGGTGCTCTGGCTACAATAAAATAAGATTCAAGTGAGGACAGTCCTCCTGAGCTGCACAGTGGAGGAAAGGAGTTGGAGGCTTCCTATCCTTGGGTTTAAATGGATGATGGTGTGGGAACAGAATATCTCTTAAATTCATTTGAACCATAGAGTATAATATGTTAGAAAAAGCAAAATACTGCAGATGATGGAGATCTGAAATGGCAATATAAAATGCTGGAAAAACTCACCAGGTCTGGCAGCATCAGCTAAAACAGCTGTGAAGAAGAGTCATACGGACTCAAAATGTTAACTTTTTGATGATGGGAGTTAGGCCAGTGGAGCATTGGAATAGTCTAGTCTCAAGATGACCAAGGCACTGAGGCAGGTAGTCATAAGGTGATGGAATATTTGTGATAAACAAATTTCATAGGACACTAAGGATGCAGCATATTTGAGACAGTTGAGAAATGAGAGAAAGACGCTGGTTCAGGATTAGGATGCTTATTAGGGCCCACATTTGGCTAAGACAAATGTGGATCCATTACAGGCAGAGTCAGGAGAATTTATAGTGAAAAATAGAGAACAGGCAGAGAAACTAAATTATGACTTTGTGTCTGTTTTCACTGAGGAAGATACAAGAAATTTCTCAAAATTAGAGATCCAAGGGACTAGAGAGAATGAGGAATTGAAGGAAGTGAGTATTAGTAAGAAGATTTGTATTGGAGAAATTAATGGGACTGAAGGTTGATAAGTCCCCGGGACCTGATATTCTACATCCCAGTGTGTTGCAAGAGGTAGCTGTGGAGATAGTGGATGCGTTGGTGATCATCTTCCAAAATTCTGCAGATTCTGAAACAGTTTCTGCAGATTGGAAGGTAGCATATATCACCCCACAATTGAAGGAGGGAGGGAGAGAGAAAACGGGGAACTACAGACCTGTTAGCCTTACGTCAGTAGTAGGGAAAATGCAGAAATCTGTTGTAAAAGGATACTTGGATAATAATGATCTGATTGGGCATAGTGAACATGGATTTATAAATATGAAATCACGTTTGACGAACATGTTGAAGTTTACAGAATTGATAAAGGGGAGTCGGTGGACATAATGCATTTGGATCTTCAGAAGGCTTTTGATGAAGTTCCCCACATTAAATTGTTTAGCCAAATTAAAGCACATGGGATAGGAGGTAATGTACTGGTATGGATTAAAGATTGTTTAACTGGCAGATAACAGAGAAAAAGCATAAACAGGTCATTCTCACATTGGAAGACTCCCACTCTCTCCCCATACCCCTATTGCCCACACTATCCCCTTATCTCTTTATGTCATTGGTATTTAGAAATCTGTCAGTCTCTGCTTTAAACATACTCAATGACTGAGCTTCCTCAGCTCTCTGGGGTAGAGTTCCAAAGATTCACAGCCCTCTGAGGAAAGATACTGGGAAATGTTTGCATCTAGGGAGCTGAGTGTCCTTGCAAATGAATCACAGATAGTTAATGTGCAAGTACACCAAACAATTAGAAAGGCAAATGGAATGTTAGCTTTTGTTACAAAGCGACTAGAGTGTAAGAGTAAGGAATTCTTATTATACCAATTACATAGGGCACTGGTGAGGCTGAGAAAATGTTTCTTTGGGTGGGGCATCTAGAACACAGGTCACCTAGGGCCACAGTCTGAGTAAGATGTCAGCCAATTTGAGATGAGGAGAAATTTCTTCATCAAAGTTTGTGAATCTTTGGAATTCTCTACCCCTTAGAGATGTGGATGTTCTGTCATTGAGTATATTCAAGACATGGGTTCTTAGCTTTTTGGGTATTAAGGGATAGTGCGGGAGGGTGAATTTGAGCCATGACCTTATTGAATGGCAGAGCAGGCTGGAAGGGCCATTTGGCTGACACCAGTTCTTGCTTCTTAAGTTGTGCTTTTATGTTTTAGGGTGCAGGGGGAATCTTGCAAGCTGTTTGGTATAGCCTAAGACAACAGCATTTGACCTAGCATAGCATTTAGGTGCCCTAGCAAAATTGGAATCAATGGGAATCAAGGGTGGAAACTCTCCATTAGATATACCTAGCACAAAGAAGATAGTTGAGGTTGTTGGGAGGCAAATCATGTCAGCCCCACTGCATCGCTGCTTCAGTTTCTTTTCTGACTTCTGAGATACCGAAGCGGTCCTTGTCCATATGCAGCAAGACCTGGACAACATACAGGCTTAGGATGATAATTGGCAAGTAACATTCGCATTATACAGTTGCCAGGCAATGACTATCTCCAACAAGAGAGACTCTACCTATCTCCCCATGACATTCATAACATATGAGGAACATTTGAGGACTCTGGGTCTATACTTGATGGAGTTTAGAAGGATGAGGGGGGATCTGATTGAAGCTTACAGAATACTGAAAGGCCTGGATAGAGTGGACATGGAGAAGATGTTTCCATTAGTAGGAGAGTCTAGGACCCAAGGGCACAGCCTCAGAGTAAAGGGAAGACATTTTAGAACAGAGATGAGGAGAAACTTCTTTAGCCAGAGAGTGGTGAATCTATGGAATTCATTGCCACAGAAGGCTGCAGAGGCCAGGTCATTGAGTGTATTTAAGACTGAGATATATAGGTTCTTGATTGGTATGGGGATCAAAGGTTACGGGGCGAAGGCGGGAGAATGGGATTGGGAAACTTATCAGCCATGATTGAATGGCGGAGCAGACTCGATGGGCTGAATGGCCTAATTTCTGCTCCTATGTCTTTTGGTCTTATGGGCATTCAATGGCATTACCAGCCCTGAATTATCCACTATCAATATTCTGGGCATTACCATTGACCAGCCATATAAATACTGTTACTGCAAGAACTGGTCTTGGGTTGGGAATTGGGAATTGGCAAGTAATTTGCCCTCTGAGTCCCCAAAGCCTGTCCACCATCTACAAAGCACAAATCAGGAGTGTGATTAAATACTTTCCTTGTGCCTGGATGAAACTCCCAACAGCACTTAAAAAGCTTTGACACCATATGGGACAAAGCAGTCGATCCTCCACCTTAAGACGTTCACTCCATCCACCACCAACGCACAGTAGCAGCACTGTGTACCATGCACAAGATGCATTGCAGCAACTTACCAAGCCTCCTTTGAGAGCACCTTTGAAAACCTCTACCACTAGACATCTCATACGAACATATGAATTAGGAGCAGGAGTAGGCCCCTCGAGCCTGCTCCGCCATTCAATAAGATCATGGCTAATCTGATTGTAACCTTAACCCACACTCCTGTCTACCCTGATAACCTTTCACTCCCTTGTCAATCAATAATTTATCCAACTCTGCCTTAAAAATATTCAAAAACTTTGCTTCTACTGCCTATTAAGCCAGAATTCCAAAGACTCTTGACCCTCTGAGAGAAAAAAAATTCTCTTATTCCCCTTAGTTTTAAACAGTGGCCCCTAGTTCTAGATTCTCCCACAAGAGGAAACGTCCTTTCCACATCACTGTGTCAAGACCCCTCAGGATCATAAAGGTTTCAATCAAGTCACCTCTTACTCTTCTAAAATCCAGTGGATACAAGCCTAACTTGTCCAGCTTTTCCTCATAGGACAATCCACCCATTCCTGGTATTAGTCCAGTTATCCAGCATTTACATCTTTCCTTAAATAAGGAGACCAAAACTGTGCACAGTACTCCAGTTGTGGTCTCATCAGTGCCTTTTACAACTGACACATAACTCCACTACTTTTGTAATCAACTCCCCTCACAATAAATGATAACATTCAATTAGCTTTCCTAATTATTTGCTGTACCTGCATACTAGCCTTTTGTGATACATGCACTAGGACACCCAGAACCCTCTGAATCTCAGAACTCTGCAATTTCTCACCAGTTAGATAATATGCTCCTTTTTTATTCTTCCTGCCAAATTGGATAATTTCATATTTGCCCACATTATATTCCATTTACCAGATCTTTGCCCACTCACTTAACTTATCTATGTCCCTTTGTAGCCTCCTTATGTCCTCTTCACAACTTACTTTCCTGCTTATCTTTGAGTCATCAGCAAATTTAGCAACCATACCTTTGGTCCTTTCATCCAAGTCATTTATATAAATTGTACAAAAGTTGAGGTACCAGCACGGATCCCTGTGGCACATCACTCGTCACATCCTGCCAATCAGAAAAAGACCCATTTATGCCAACTACCTGCTTACTGTTAGCTAGCCAATCATTAGCCATGCGTTACCCCCTACACCATAAGCTTTTATTTTCCCCAATAACCTTTGCTGTGGCATCTTATCAATTGCCTTCTGGAAATTTAAGTATTGTACATCCATTGGTCTCTCTTTATCCACAGCACATGTGACTCCTTCACAGAAATCCAATAAATTGGTTAAACATGGATTCCCTTTCACAAAACCATGTTGACACTGCCTGATTGCCTTGAACTTTTCTAGTGTCCTACTGTAACATCTTTAATAATAGCTGCTAACATTTCCCCTATGACAGATGTTAAGCTAACTGACCTGTAGTTTCCTGCTTTCTGTCTCCCTCCATTTTTGAATAAAGGAGTTACATTTACTATTTTCCAATCTAATGGCACCTTCCCCAAATCTATGGCATTTTGGAAAATTGAAACCAATGCAGCAACTATCTCATTAGCCACTTCTTTCAAGACCTTAGGGCAAACCCATCTGGACCAGGGGATTTGTCAGCCCACAGCCCCAACAATTTGTTCAGTACCACTTCCCTGGTGATTGTAATTTTCCTGAGTTCCTCCCTTCCATTTCCTGATTTACAGCTATTTCTGGGGTGTTACTTGTAAAAACCGAAGCAAAATACCTTTTCAATTCACTGCCATCTTCTACTTTCCATTATCGATTCCTCAGATGCACTTTCTATTGGACCAACGCTCACTTTAACTCTTGCCTTGTTTAAATATCTATCAAAACTCTTACTTTCTGTCTTTATGTTGCTAGCTTTCTCTCACACTCTAATTTTTCCCTCCTCCTTAATCTTTTTGTTATTCTTTGCTTGTTCTTTATATTCTTTCCAATCTTCTGACCTGCCACCCGTTTTTGCACAATTATATGCTTTTTCTTTAAGTTTGATACTGTCTTTAACTATTTTAGTTAACCGCGGATGGTGGACCCTCCCTTTGGAATTTTTATTTCTCATTGGAATGTATCTGTTCTATGTATTCTGAAATATCCCTTTAAATGTCTGCCACTGAACCTCTGTTGACCTATCTCTTAACCTCATTTGCAAGTTTAATTTAGCTAGCTCCGCTTTTATGCCCTTATAATTGCCCTTAAAATACTAGTTTTGGACGCACTTGTCTCTCGCTCAAAATGAATGTAAAATTCAATCATATAATGATCACCGCTACCTAGGGATCCTTCACTGTGAGGTTATCAATTAATCCTATCTTGTTGCACAATACTAGGTCTAGTATAGCCTTTACTCTGGTTGGCTGCAGAAGGTACTGTTCTAAGAAACTCCCGAAAACATTCTATGAATTCCTCCTCTACGCAACTTTGCCCATCTGATTTTTCCATTCTATATGTAGATTAAAATCGCCCATGATTATCGCTGTACATTTCCGATGAGCTCCCATTATCTCTCCTTCTATACTCTGTCCTACCATGTAGTTACAATTAGGGGGCTTGTACAACACTCTCACAAGTGACGTCTTGCCTTTATCATTTCTGATCTCAACCCAAACTGCATCTACATTCTGGTTTCCTGAACTTAGGTCATTCTTCTCGAATGTGCTAATGCCATCATTAATTAACGGTGCCACCCCTCTACCTTTTCCTAACTTCCTGTCCTTCCTAAATGTTAGCCTCTGCAATTGTCCAACAGGTATGAGGTTCAATATTCAGGTCCCAATCTATGTCATCCTGTAGGCATGTCTCTGTAATGGCTTTCAGATCGTACTTATTTATTTCTATTAGCGCTCTCAGTTCATCTGTTTTGTTTCGAATGCTACATGCACTTAGATATGGAGCCTTTAGTTTTGTCCTTTTATTATTTTTGTAGTGTCTAGTCTTATCTGCTTATGTACTCTGTCCCTTCCTGTCACGGTCTGTTTATCATTTTCCATATTAGTACCTTTCTCGCTTGCCTTGTCTCTACCCTTTGATTTACCATGTCTTCCCAAGTTTGATCCTTTGCCCCCACTATTCAGTTTAAAATCCCCTCTACTTCCCTAGTTACGCGACTTGTGAGTACACCAAACCTAGCATGGTTCAGGTGTAGACCATCCCAATGGTACAGATCCCACTTTCCCCATTAGTGTTGCCAGTGCCCCACGAATCAGAACCCACTTCTCCCACCTCAGTCTTTGAGCTACACATTCATTTTTCTAATCTTATTTATTTGTCCTATGCCACATTGCACGTGGCTCAGGTAATAATCCAGAAATTGTAACCTTTGAGGTTCTGCTTCTTAATTTGGTGTCTAGCTCATACTGCATATGCAGAAACTCTTTCCTCATCCTGTTTGTCATTTGTACCTACATGGACCAAGACCACTAGATCCTCCCCCACCAACTGCATGTTTCTCTTTAGCCCTGAGCAAATGTCCCGAATCCTGGTACCAGGCAGACAATATAGCCATGTGGACACTCGTTCCTTGTTGCAGAGAACAGTGTCGATCCCCTTTACTATACTGTCCCCTACTACAACTACATTCCTTTTCCCCTGCCCGCCCCCGCCCACTTGAATAGCTTCCTGTACCACAGTGTCACGGTCAGTCAGCTTATCCACCCTGCAGCCCCCCACTCACATCCAAACAAGCTGCGACAACCTTGTACCTGTTGGACAATTGCAGAGGCTGACACTCCTGCCCTCTGGGTCCCCTTATCTGCCTCAGCTGCAGTCACACCCTCTTGTCCCTGACCACCTTCCAAATCAGAAGACCCTCTCCTAAGGGGTGTGACCACTTCCTGGTTCAAAGCATCCAGGTAACTCTCCCCCTCCCTGATGTGTTGCAGTGTCCGCAGCTCAGCCTCCAGCTCAATGACTCCAAGCTGAAGCTTCTCAAGCCACAGATACTTACTGCAGATGTGCTTGCCTTGGATAACACTGGTATCCAGAAGCTCCCACGTGCTGCAGCCATGACCATCACCTGTCCTGCATAATTATGTGCTTTAATGAGTTACTTAATGATTTTATTCAATTATTTATTTTCTTTTATACATTTACTAATCTTATCACAAATTCCTGTATTTTAAATCTTAGGAATAGAATGGATCTTGACCACTTACAGAAAATTAGAAAACAGCTAGCTTCTTCCCCTGTAGTACAGCAAGAACTAGTTCCTACAGGGCTAAAAAGTTAGAAAAAGCAAAGGAGCATCTCCCTCTCCTTATCACTGAACTCCCTCAGCTCACCAAGCTCTCTCATTCAATTGAGATCGCACTCTGTGCTGGTTGTACTGAGAGTGTCTGAATGTATACATTCTAAACAAAGGGATTAACTGACCCAGGTACAGCAAGACCAATACAAGCTAGTTTCCTTCATTAACTATTCCAGCTGTTGCCAGTGGATAGCTTCTGCCTGCTTAGGCCCCTGGATGAGATTCAGAATTTAAACAGTACTTGCAGTTAAATGTTAAAACAATATTAAATTTTTAGAAGATATTTAAGTATCCCTCAGCTCACCAAACTCTCTCACTTCATTGAGGTTGCACTCCAGTCCTTTACTCTTGACTTTTACCACATGCCACGCTGGGTTAAATGCTGCTTTGATGTTAAGGGAAGTCACTATCACCTCAGCTTAGGCTATACCAAACCACTTGCAAGGTCCCCTTACCCTAAACAACCATCAGTGAACATCTCCATGTCTGATCTTATGATGGAGGGAAGGCCATCTAGAAGGACAAGGGCAGCAGGCACATGGGAACACCACCATCTACAAGTTCCCCCACCAAGCTGTACATCATCCTGACTTGGAACCATATTACCATTTCTTAACAGCACTGTGGGCGCACCTACACCATGCAGACTGCAGCGGTTCATGTAGGCAGCTCACCACCACTTCTAAAGGGAAATGAACGATGGGCAATGAATCCTGGCCTTGCCAGCGATTCTCCCATCCTGTGAATGAAATTTTTTTTGAAAAAAGCAAGTGTCAAACAGCAGGGGCAGTTGAATAAATGGTCTCAACCTTAATGACAGAAGCCCATCAGCTCCTTGCACTTGTTAAAAATGAGGCAAATAGGGCCAGCGAAGAAGGGTTTAAGAGGAAATTGCAGAAAGAAGCTGAGCATTATCAATGCTCTTCTGAGTTATCCTGGATTTGATGGGTGGTTTGATAGGAGAGAGGTCGAAACAGTGTTTGATCTGTGATGGACGGTTAAATCTAAGCTTGTTGTTTGTCAACATGAAGGATGTTTGACATAATTGTTTTCTTTTCTCCCCTAATTACCCTGCCTAGTTCTGTAATTCTTCGTGACTTGATTCTCTGGTGTGATCTTTAATAGAAAATCATTATTGTGTATTACATGCACCATTCGTATTAAGATGCTCAGCTGTTTTTGTTCCCCATTTAAAGAGGATTCTTCTTAAACCTACCTTGAATGTTGAATAAATTCATCTTTCTCTTGTGAATAATATACTGGTCTTTGACTGAGGAGTGCCTTGCAAGAAGTATCACACAGGAGAACTACCTCCAAAGGTAGCAAAAAATGTCTGTTTTAAATATAACGGAATTTCACTTGAAACACACATTTATTTCATCTCTCCAGCCTCAAAATGCATGAACAGAGAAACACAAAACAGAAGAATGATGAGAAGACACCAGAAGGAGCTGTACCAGCCTATCTGCTTGACAGAGAGGGCCAATCCCGTGCTAAAGTCCTATCCAACATGATCAAACAAAAGAGAAAAGAAAAAGCTGTAAGTGAAAGATTTTGTGTATTTTTGACACAGGGCCTTGAAAGGTCTCTGTTTCTTGGGAGTATCTGTTTGTACACATATTTACGAGGGAACTTTTTGTTTTGAAGTTTCAGTCTTGGCTCATTTGCACCTCCTGATGTAGTGGGTTAAAGTCCCACTACAGTCTCTGAACACGTAAACTGCCACTTTTTCATGCAGTACTGAGGTAGTGTTAATGTGTCTGAGGCCCAATCTTTTGGACAGGGCCCTGTTTACCTTTTCAGATAGACATAAAATAACCCGTGTTATATTTGTAGAAGAGGAAGGGAGACCTAGTGTTTCCTCCAATTAAGTACTGGGAAGACTGCAGCCATCGTTTTTAGTCCCCATTTCAATGTCTGTTCCCTGGCTGCTATCCCTCTACCTTGCAAAAGTCAGTTTAAGCCAGATTATTCACAGTCTTGGTGTTGCATTTGATCCCGAAATGAGCTTCCAACCTCCTTTTCATGCATCACTAAGAGTGCCTATTTCCACGTCTGTAACGTTGTCCAACTTTTCCCCTTTCTCAGTTCATCAGTTGAAACCTTCATTCCTGAGTTTGTTTCCTCTAGCTTTGACTATTCCAATGCATTCTTGGCTGGTCTCCCACGTTCTGTCCTCTGTAAACTTGAGGTCATTCAAAACTCTGATGCCTAACTCGCATCTGTGCTTGCTGTTCCACATTGGTCCCAGTAAAGCAATGTTTTGATTTTAAAAATTCTCATCCTTGTTTTCAAATCTCTCCATGGCCTTGCCCCTCTCCATCTCCGTAATCTCCCCCAACCCTACAACCCTTCGAAATATCTGCATTCCCAATTACTCCACCGTTGGTGGCCATGCCTTCATTTGCCTAGAGCCCAAGCTCTGGAATTTGCTTCATACATCTCTCCGCCTCTCTACCTCATTTTCTTCATTTAAGACACTCCTTAAAACCAATGATGACTTTTGGTTATCTAACCTAATATCTTCTTATTTGGGTTGGTATCATAATTTGTTTTATAGTGCTCCTTTGAAGCATCTTAGGATGTTTTATGATAACAGCACTGTATAAATATAAGTTGTTTAGATGAAGCAGAATTTTAATTCATAATCTTATGTAAGTTATTTTTTGGCAGGGTAAATGGGAAGTACCTTTGCCAAAAGTCCGTGCTCAAGGAGAAACTGAAGTGCTGAAAGTTCTCCGCACTGGTAAAAGGAAGAAGAAAGCTTGGAAGAGAATGGTCACCAAAGTCTGCTTTGTTGGAGATGGATTCACTCGGAAACCTCCTAAATATGAAAGGTTCATCAGACCGATGGTGAGTTACAAAACCTAGCTGGAGGAGAAGGTTCTTGCACCTTTCAACTTTGTACAAATTATACAAGTAGATTCAGTTAGAGTTTTACTAAGCATGGGTATAAAGAACTAAAAGGTTCAGAATGCTGAGGAAGAACAGACCAAATAGGAAATGAGGTGGAGTAACACTTTCAGGGGCTCCTAGGAGATTAAGGAAGTAGACACATTGGTACAGAATATGTCTACCAATGAGACTATCTGGTGGGAGTATTTAATTCAAAAGGGAGAAAAGTAATTTTAAAAGTCTGCAATAAACCACAAGATCAAAACAAAGCACAGAGTACTCTGAAAAATTAGGGAAGCAATACTGATAGATTCAACGAACCTGATAAACAGGGAATATCCATGCACTCTAGAGTCTGTACTGATGCTTAGGAAACAATCCAGTGTGATTAAAATCATTTTTGTTGAAAATAATTAAGACAAACCCAGGAAATTAGTCCTTCTGCTTCCACATGAAGGTCAACTGAACAAGCTTATGATTGGGATAGTCCTAGGTAAAACTTGGACATGGTTGGGAAGGTGGCTGGAAGAGAGGGATCAGTGGCTGATACTAAAGATCAGCCTTGTCGTCTTTCCCTACACAAGTTACAGGACTTGTATGGTTCTACTGTACCTCATGATGTGTACTAAAAGCAGTATTAAAATGTGCAGTGAGACTGGAATGCAGTAATCTGCCATCATGGTCTCAGGCTTCGATTTGACAATCTAGTCTAGCTCAGCAATCTATTTCCTTGATTAAATGTGGCTATTAATTAGAGCAATGATGTTGGGCTGCAGGAATATACAAAATGGACAGCCTCTAGAGTTGGATCAGTGCCCCAGTTGTTTCTGGCCTACAGAAATTGGTCAGATGTGTAGATGGCTCTACACTAGGAGAGATGACACAATCTGAAGCAGCCACCAATGTGTTATTTCAATACAATTGTGCAAGGGCTATATACTAGAAGAAAACTGGGACTCTGTTGTTTTGAACAAAGAGGCAGGGGAAGCTTTAAAGAAGATGTGGGAGTTAAATAGACCTTACTGCTCCTAATTTGTACGTTCATATGTGGATCATATCCAAACATTGCAGGGCAGCATTTAATTAAGGAAACAGATTACTGAGCTAGACTAGATTGTTGGATTGACATCTGAGATTGTGATGGCAGTATTGTATTGAGTTCTAGTCTGGCCTCACTTTGAATACTGTCTTTAGTACTAGCCATGAGGTACAGTAGGACCATAACAAATCCTTGAACCTGTGTAGGGAAGGGAGACTAGGCTGGTCCCTAGTATCAGCGAGCCTAATATGGGGAAAGGTTATAAAAACTTGGATTCGAAGTACACAAGATGGTACCTTGATACAAGATACTAAGCAGAATTAAAAAGATTAATCCCATGTTATATTTCGAGATAAAACACAATTGCAAGAATGGGAATATTGTTTCCCAAACTGGTAAAAGGCAAATTTGGAACACATCGGTAAGTATTTCTTCCAGTTGAGGTAGTGGAAGCAATAACAAAAAAAATGAAGAGGTAGCTGGATGCTTTGGAAATCATATGTTTTTAATAAGGATGACTACGATGGTCCAAATGACCCTCATCTTTGTACTTATGGTTAATATGCAATAATAAGTAAGTCTTGAGTTTTACGGGTTTTTTTGGCTTTTTCCCATGAAAATAGTTTAACCAGTTACGGTAAGATGTTAGAATGCAACTTCTTGTTTGTGATCCCTCCTGTAAAAGAAAAAAATAGCCTTAACTGTAATTATTGTTGTATAGGGTTTACGTTTTAAGAAGGCCCATGTAACCCATCCAGAACTCAAGGCCACCTTCTGTTTACCGATACTTGGTGTTAAGAAGAATCCGTCATCACCTTTATATACAACATTAGGTAAGCAAATAAATAAAGTTTAACTTTTAAAAAGAATATACACACTTGTTCCATAACTAACTGCACCAAAGAAAGAAGTCAGCTTGAATTGTTCTTGTTGAAGTGCCTTATCTTCTAAACCTGTTTAGCATCACTCTGTGGTAATGTTTTTGCAATAATAGGTATGTGAGCAAAATTGATCATGAGTATGGTTTAAAACCTGGGATGGAAGGTGGTCCCAGATTCTCTCGGCAGACAGTTCCTCACGTTGCCTCTTGTTAAAATTGTTTTTGAAGATTTCTGTTTCTAACAAGAGAGAATGGCTTGAATAGCTATTACAGTATTATAAGTTGGTTATATTATTTTTTAAAATAATCTATTGTTTCAAAATGTTCTCAATTATTAGGATATTGAATTAAATTGGATCTGGTGTCCCTGGTAAGGTCTACCTGTAAATTCCACATCTGTTCATACTCAACATATAAGTTGACTTCTAATACAAAAACACCACCAATTGAAATAATTTTCAAAAAGACACTAGCATGTTTTATCCATATTCAACTGCTATTTATTTTAATTGGATATTCAGGTAAGGCCTACATAAAGATCAGGAAAGGAAAAGCACATTTTGGAATTAGAACAAAAACAAGCATCTTAATTCTAGGAGGGTCAGTTGAGTCCTGAAGAAATTCAGAATCTGAAAACAACATAAACGGTTGTGTTTATAGTTTGTAAGTCATTTCTCAAAGCAGTCACACATGTTCAATATTCATTGTTTCATGGATGGTTCAGCTGTTTCCCTAGGATGTTAAGAGATTGTCAACATTTGTGTTTCTCTCTTAGGGGTTATTACTAAAGGTACTGTCATTGAAGTGAACGTAAGTGAACTTGGCTTAGTCACACAAGGAGGCAAAGTTGTCTGGGGTGAGTTATAAACAAATATTTTCTACTTTGTATTTGTGACCATAATATTGGAGGACATTTGACACGTTTTGGTACTATTGTTAAAATCCAGGAATTAGGAATTCTGATATAATTTCAATCTTTGCAGGTGGTCTTCCTCTGTTGCGTAGTTTCACCCTGTTAAACTTCACTATTGTGAAGCAATGAATGTTTTATAAGTTAAACAAGTTGTTACTAATCCCTTGGACTTCCAACTGCTCACTGATTCTTTATTTTAAAAAGACAGCAACTCTTTGTGCTGAACATTGTGACTGCATATTTATTTCTTCCTCATCTTTGTCTACACTTTCTCCATTCCAATTAACTGCCAATTAATCTCAAATTAAGTAGCAATGTATACAGGTTACTGTAAGTCGCCCCACTTCGTCATTTTGCTTCAAGGTCATTTGCTGTTCAGGGCCTTTTTTCTGATTTATGGTGCCATTTTCGATTTTACGTTGTCGGCACTCTGGCCCTGCTGCCCCCCCTCCATGCACTGAACACTGGGCCAGGCACCATCTTGTTCTGATGCCGGAGCCGCTGCTCTAGTCACCAAAGACCTAGACTGTGGGAAGAAAGCAAGGCTTGAGATCCAGGAGCAACAGGAGAAGGATGGGAAGCTGCCGGCTACCAATCAGCTGAGGAACCCAGAGTGGGGTGGAAGGAAGAGAAAGCATTAGCCCTCGCCCCCCCCACCACCCCCTGGATCCTTGCGTGGCTGCAAGCTGTCAGGAAGGGGTCCAGGCTCTGGAGGTAGAAAGACAGAGCGGAAAGGACAGTGTGAGACACAGTGGGGAAAGGAGAGGGGGAAAAGGGAGAAAGGATTAAGAGCGGGAAAGAAGAAGGAGGGAGGAGTAAGAGCAGGAAAGGGGAGGAGGGGGAAAGGTGAGGGAGGGAGCAGGAATGAAGAGAAGGAAGGTGAGGGGGAGAGTGGGAATGGAAAGAGGGGGAAGAGACAGAGTGGGAAAGGAGAAAGCAAAAAGTTGAGCCGAATTTCAGGAGTGCTGTTGGTGAGATGCAGAAGCTGTGCTACTCAGGTCTTGTTTGGGTGATTTAGTGTTATCTAATTTGAATTTATGCAGTATTTCTGTTATGTTCAGTAATTTATTTTATTTTGCAAGTTATTCCAGTTGGGAAAGCACAGTGCTGCACACATTTGGTACGGTATTTCAACTCGTTCATTGTCTTTCCGGATAAGAAATGTCTGAAGGACCCTGACTCCTCCGGCTTTAAGATTGATTCACTTAAAGTTGCCATTTTTAGAAATGCAACCACAGCTTTAAGTGAGGACTTAAGCGTAGCCAGCCTCTTAACTATTGTCTCTGTCACTTTGCACATTTTATAATTTCCATGACTACGATGTTCTCAATCCTGAGCCTTCTAAATAGATTGAGGAAAGGTTCCTAATAGCTTTCTTTTCAATGCCATCTGTAGGTTTCTCATGAGAACACAGTTGTGGTGTTAGCCAGGATTCCTATTTGGAAATTTCAAAATGGGGGGTTCATTTCTTTTGTTTCCTCTTCTGAGTGGAACAGTAATGTGTGCCTCTATCAGTAAGAACCTCTATTCTTGACATACTGCCTGCTGGAATTGGCTTGTTAAAAATCAGCTGTGCATTGGTCCCATAAGTGCAGCTTGATACTTGTAGTACCATCCTATATTAGACTAGTTCCAGAGTGTCCTGCCTGACATTCTTTCTTCATGCCAGCTGCTCTGATTGTGACTAACACCGTAACCTTCTAGCAATGGGGATTTCCACTATAACTTGCCATTGTCCACATGCTGCATTCCAAACAGCTGGCACTACTTATTGTATTAATAAGTACAGTATTAATATTCCTACATTGCATTTTAATAAGTAGTTCCAAATTTATTAAAATACAATGGTCATGGAATTCGGAGTCTGTAATAATTCAAGGGGGATTGGCCCTTTACTCTGAATCGCATGGATCTCAGGTGCAAAATAACTTGTGTTATGTGTTTTGAAATCTGAACCATTTATAGTGCAGTATATATTTAACTAAAGCACTGTGTGCATTAGTTACACCTAACACTTTTTTTTCCTTTCCTTTCAGGTAAATATGCACAAGTAACAAATAACCCAGAAAATGATGGCTGCATTAATGCAGTTCTGCTGGTTTAAATCACCAGAGCACAGAACTGTGACATGGATGTTAAATGGACTTGGGCATAATGTCAACCTTTTATTTTGAAACCAAAGCAAACTAATTGCAAGGATAGAATTATTCTGTTTATGAAGACCTGACTATATTTGATCTCTGATGCACGATCCACAAAAAAGCAAAAACAGCATTTTGTACTTCTGTATTTTTGTTATTTACAAATCGGCTTAAAATGATGAAAGACGAGAGAGAATAAAGAACCATCTTTCAGTTTCTTTGTAAGTTCTGATTTGTATGAGTTATGTGCATTTAACCAAAGTCAGCAAATTGCTAGTGTGGTACAGTAATCCTGTTGCCAGTGATGAGCTTCTACAGTTAATAACAGGAGTCATAAATTCAAGCCCACTCCAGGACGTTTCAGTGTGGTTGTGAAATTGTAATACTAGTAATATGGTCTTTCTGGTAAGACTTCAAGCTGAATCTGCCTGTCCAGATGGTCTAAAATATATAGCACTACTTGAAGAAAAACAGGGACTTGTTTCACAAAAGCACAATATTATGGAAGCTGGAAATCTGAAATAAAAACAAAATGCTGTAAACAGAAAGTCAGGCAATGTCAGTGGAGTGGGAAACAGAGTTAATGTTTCAGGTTAATGACTCTTTCTAGTCTGATGAAAAGTCATCGACCTGAAAAGTCAACTGCTTCACTTGCCACAGATGTTGCCTGAACTACTTTCAGCATTTTCTGTTTTTTAGGGAGTTCTTTTGGTGTTCTGATCAGTTTATCTCTCAGCCCACAACCACGATAAAGACATATTAGCAAATCACATCTCACTACTGTTGTGGGACCTGCTGCTGTGTCTTCCCACGTCAGTGACCAAATTTCAAAAGTATTTGACATAGACCTCCAAGGTCTTCCCTTTAGGGCAGGGACACTGGGAATGCAGTAAATTTCAAATGAATCATTTGGGACCCTCCACTTCTAAAATAGGCTGTTTTAAGTGTAGCTTTGAGTTACATCTCTTTGAAACAGCAATTTAAGACCATAAGACGTAGGAGCAGAAGTAGGCCATTCGGCCCATCAAGTCTGCTCCGCCATTCTATGAGATCATGGCTGATCTGATAATCCTCAACTCCACTTTCCTGCCTTATTCCCATAACCCTTGATTCTCTTACTAATTAAAAAATCAATCTCAGCCTTGAATATACTTAACGACTCAGCCTCTACACCCCTCTGTGGTAAAGAATTCCACAGATTTAACAACCCTCAGAAGAAATTCCGCCTCATCTCTGTCTTAAATGGGTGACCTCTCACTTTGTGATTATGCCCCCTGGTCCTAGACTCTCCCACAAGGGGAAACAACCTCTCAGCATCTACCCTGTCAGCCCCCTAAGAATCTTACGTTTCAAAAAGGTCGCCTCTCATTCTTTGAAACTTCAAAGAATACAGGCCTTGAATTGTAAAAGAACTCAAAATGACTGGAATAAAATGACTTTAGAACCAGAATTTTGAGTTGCTGCCCTTGTCAGACTCCCATATGCCTATAGCCTCCTATGTTGTCTACTCAGTGGCAAATTAATGATTTTTGAATAAACTATTAATCCTTTATAACAGGTAGATGTTTGTTACCAACTGGTATTAGCAATTTAGGAAAGGGAAGGCTCTACTTAAGCATTGATTTTATTTTTAAAAAACACATTTAAGTTGACATGTCAAAGTGAAGTTAATTTTCCTGTCATCTACCAGTTGCCAGCAAATTTAATCTTCAGGACGAGGACATGCAAACCTTTGTCAATGCCATGTTGTATGGGCTTTATGGAATTTAAGCAGAAGACTTGCAATTATTTTGTTGTGTTTTGATTTTTATCTTGTCTTTGCCAAAGATCATATTCACCTCAGAGATTGTTATAACCTGAGCATATCATTAATTTGTTACCTGTTTTAGATTGAATTTACATTTTTTATTAGATTGGAGATGAGAATGATTTGCCAGTGTCCTGACTAAGAGAATTTTGCTTCAGTGTGTCAAGTTGTTAATGCTCAGTAGCCAAATAGTGGCTGGATACCAGTCACTTCAAAACTGTACACGGGTCCCTTTTCAGTTCACAGGGGAGGCGATGGCATAGTGGTATAGTCACTGGACTAGTAATCCAGAGACCCAGGGGTACTTCTGGGGACCCAGGTTTGAATCCCACCATGGCAGATGGTGGTATTTGAATTCAATAAAAATCTGGAATTAAAAGTCTAATGATGACCATTGCCAATTGTTGTAAAACCCATCTGGTTCACTTACTGTGCTTACCTGGTCTGGCCTACTTGTGATTCCAGACCCACAGCAATGTGGTTGGCTCTTAAATGCTCTCTGAACAAGGGCAGTTAGGTAAAAACAAAAAACTGCGGATGCTGGAAATCCAAAACAAAAACAGAATTACCTGGAAAAACTCAGCAGGTCTGGCAGCATCGGCAGAGAAGAAAAGAGTTGACGTTTCGAGTCCTCATGACCCT
This sequence comes from Carcharodon carcharias, assembly GCF_017639515.1. NCBI lineage: Eukaryota > Metazoa > Chordata > Chondrichthyes > Lamniformes > Lamnidae > Carcharodon > Carcharodon carcharias. Next base: position 157,529,299 of record NC_054470.1, read on the forward strand.
TCAACAGAACTGAGTTCAGTTCTGTTGAAGGGTCATGAGGACTCGAAACGTCAACTCTTTTCTTCTCCGCCGATGCTGCCAGACCTGCTGAGTTTTTTAAGGGCAGTTAGGGATGGGCAATAAATGCTGGCCCAGGCAGAGATGCCCACATCCCATGAATGAATTTTTTAAAAACTCAGCAGAGCCAACTGATCATTAGAATGAAGACATAATTCATTGGCCATAAGGAGATAATGAAACTATGTTAATTTGTAAATTTATTTTTATTTTTCCATTAACCATACAACTTTAAAACACTAAGTTTTCAGACTTTAGTGAGCCACCACAGAGACTTAGTACTAATTGGTCTATGTTCATGTGTATAACTATCTCAAAGTTATTAGCCTGAATAGTTTTGTCACCCATGGGATAGGTTGTCTTGAGATTGAGACTTTTTAGTAAGAAAGGTCACTGCATGTAGCAGCTTGGTTAGATATTTCCCAAAGACTTAGCAAACTTCATTCTAGAATCTCTTCAAGACCAATTTTTTCCAAAACAGTCAATGTACAATGACTTCTAATATGGAATATAAGATTAATTGAATTATAGTACAGAATTATTTTCAGAAACAGAAATTGATTTTCTTGACCTTGCCAGGATTTTACGGTCCCTCCCACCTGGTAGGATATTATAGTCCTACCGAACTGAATGGAGATTTAAATAGTTTGCAGCATCCACCGGGGGAGATGCCACGGCGGGTAAAACCCTGGCCCTTATATAATTGGAAGTGGCTAACAGTATTTCTGAATTTGTAACTTGAATTACTATGCATTTAATTTTCAGGGAATAAAGCATTTGTGATGTGAGTTTTTTTAGACTAGCTACTAGCTTGAAATGCTGAGTTTAAATGTTTAAAATTCTCTGTGATATAATGTGTTGGAGTGCTATTACACAGTACTATAGTAGGATATTAGCTTGCACTGCTTTGGCATAGTGTACTGGAATACAAAAAATTCTTAAGTGAGGAGATGGGCTTGTGCCTTTACTTCTTGGGGGAGGAAGATTCAAAAACATCATCTTTGGCTGCTTTTTTTTACAGCTAGTTTCATGTGAATTTGCAGATGTGGATTAGGTTGCTCAATGCTACCGCAGGTGAGAATATGTATGTTGGCTGCAGAAGAATGGGGAAAGGAAGAAGTTATCTGCAAAAGGGGTCTTACCCTAATAACTCAACCCTGTGGTACAGTTCGTTACTGCATGGATGGTCTAGAGTGGCAGTTTCCACCCAAGGAGTCTCACCCTGTTCCTGATCGTAATAAGGAGCATTTTTAAGAGGTACTGATTTGAAGCAAGGTTTTTCTGAGAGCAAGGTGTCTGTTACATAAAGGAACTGTAACATAGGGTGCAGGTTTCTTGGATAACTAAAATAAAATGAAGGAAAATTAAAATCTGAATTGAAATTAAAAACAAAGGGCAAATTGTATATTAAGTGTTTTTTAAAAAAGGTAGAATTTCCACCTAGGTTCTAATCAGGGCAAAATTGCTAGTTTTCAGAATTGATTTTTTTTGCTCAAGTTCCCACTCCTTTACTTCCACAGCACAGAATGTTAAAATCTTCCAGCACGTTTGGGCAGCATTTTTAGCACTTAAAGGAATATCTTTTTTAATACAGATGATAATTGAGTGGTTTTATTAAATCCATTTCAGCTGTATTATGACATAAAACAAGCATTTTTAGTAAGCCCACCACCAGTGAGTACCCTGATTAAATACCTGAATTTAAACCATACAGAACCATTTACCAGTTACACTAGTATAGTCAGTTTAAATTATTTTAATTTTTAAAAAAATACTTATTGCCTTTGCACCAAAAAAGATTAAAATTAAGAGCCTCATAAATGACCTGCACACAGGCGCAATTATTGGAAACTTGGCATTCTGATTAACGTGGTCTGAGGACATGGCTAGTTTTCTGCTTTTGTGGGTCGGGCCAGCTTCCAGCACAATGTTTTATAAACCAGCACAAAAGACAGTGGAATGTTGATCTATGTTAGACCTAATTTGCACTTAAAAGCCCTCAGCTGTTTGTTATTTTAGATGAACGTAATGGAAACTCTACCCCAAACTCTTCAAGCAAGTTTTAGTTCCTTGGTCCATTAGAAGCAGAGATTTTAGTATGGCTTTTTCCAACAGCCACCAATTTCTCACCTCAGTAACAGAAAATGCATTAAAGATTTTCAAAGCTGATAAGTGAATTCCTTTCATCGTGTTCTGGTGGATGCACGATAGTGGCGGACCTACAAGGAGACAAAATAAGCTATAATTAAACCTTTGAATAGATCATACTGGAAATGGTCTGTAGATTGTTGTATGACTATTCATGACAGATTTTCTGAATCTGCAATTACAGCAAAGCATTTAAACCAATGCGAATGCTGGTCAGAAAATCAAGTCAGCGTGTACAGTTTTGAGTCCCTACTTAAGTCGCAAAATCTGACAATATCTGCAGGAAATTCTAATCATTGCATTTTAACCAGGTCTAAAGAGTCTGAGGCTTGGGGGGGTTCTCGTGGTCTTATTTTATGGAATATTAGTAACTGACCTATGTTGAATCTTATTAGGAGGCTGGAGTCTTATCCTCAGAATTTATGCAGGACCTCTGCTCCTCTGCTGGAAATTTGTTGAAAACCCTGTGTATGCATTAAATAGCTTTTATTTATGTGGCACGTTTAATGTGATATGACACTCCAAGGCACTTCACGGGACCGTTATAAAACAAAATCTGACATTGAGCCACAATAAGGGAATCAGGGCCTTGGCAGTTTAAAGGCATAGCTCAATATTGGAGCTATGCCTTTAATCAGGGATGCTGAACAAGTAAGAATTAGAGAAGTGTAGATATCTGAGGATTGGGTTGGGGGTGGTATTAGAGATGGGGAGGGCCGAGGCAATGACAGGATTTGAAAACAAGGGTGAATTTTAAAATCGTCCTGTTGGTTAACCGGGAACCAATGTAGATTAGAGAGCAGGATGAACAGGACTTGGTACAACTTAGATCAGGTACAACAGTTTTAGATTACCTCAAGTTTCGTGAGGGTAGATCACAGGAGATAAGCCAGGAATAGTCAAGTCTAGAGGTAACAAAGGCATGGATGAGGGTTTTAGCTGCAGATGAGTGAAGGTAGGTTTGGCGTCAGGCACTATAACAAGAGTTGGAAACAGCTCGTCATAGTGATGGTGTAGATGTGTGACCGGAAGCTCATCTTAGGGTTCAAAAGGATACTATGATTGTGAACAGTCTGGTACAGCCTCAGGGAGCTGCCAGGGAAAGGGATGGAGTAAGTGGCAAGGGGAATGGAGTTCGTTGTGGGGATTGAAAATATTGGCTTCAGTCTCCCCAACATTTAATTGGAAGGAATGTTTGCTTATCCATTCATGGATATCAGACAAACAGTCTCACACATTAGAGGCAGTGGATGGGTTGAAAGGCGGTGGTGAGGGAGAGCTGGGCGTAATTAGTGTACATGTGGAAACTGCTTTTGGATGATGTTGCCAATACAACAACCGATGTATTAATCTAATGCCTTTAGCAATGAAACATCCCAAGGTGCTTAACTGGAGTATTATAAAACAAGTATAACACCTAGCAACATAAGAAGATATTAGATCAGATGACCAAAAGCTTGGTCAAAGAGGTAGGTTTTAAGAAGTATTTTAAAGGAGGAAGTGAGCTAGAGAAACACAGGGAATAGGAGCAGATGGTGACCATTTGGCCTGCTCTGCCGTTCAACTAGATTACAGCTGATCATTAGCTCATTGCCATTTTCCTGCACTATCCCCTTATCCTTTGATGTCTTTAATAACTAGAAATTTATCGATCTCTATCTTGAACATACTCAGTGACTGAGCCTGCTCAGCATCCTTCTGGAATAGAGAATTTCAAAGATTCACCACCTCTTGAGTGAAGAAATTCTTCATCATCTCAGTTCTAAATGGCCCACCCTAATTCTGAGACTATGTCCTCTGGTTCTAGACTCCCCTATCCAGGGGCAACATCCTTCCTGCATCTACCTTGTCGAACCCTTTTAAGAATTTTGTATGCTTCGATAAACTCATTCTTCTAAACCCAATCTCTCCTCATAGGATAATCCCACCATCACAGGAATTAGCCTGGTGAACCTTTGTTGCACTCCCTCTATGACAAGTATATACTTCCTTAGGTAAGGGGACCAAAACTGGACACACTACTCCAGGTACGGTCTCATCAAGGCTCTATACAATTTCAACAAGATATCTTTACTCCTGTGCTCAAATCTTATTGCAATAAAAGTCAATATACCATTTGCCTTCCTAATTGCTTGCTGCATCTGCATGTTAGCTTTCAGTGACTCATGAACAAGGACATCAACACTTCCCAATCTCTAACAATTTAAGAAATACTCTGTATTTTTGTTTTTCCTACCATAGTGGATAACTTTACATTTTTCTACATTATATTCCTTCTGCCATCTTCTTACCCACTCACTTTTCTTATCTAAATCTCTTTGAAGCCTCTTTGCATCATCTCACAACTCACATTCCCACCTAGTTTTGGGTCATCAGCAAACTTGGAAATAGAGAGAAATAGAAGGGGGTCAAGGATCCTTGGGGGACACCAGAGGTTATGCTGCAGGAACAGAGAATGGTGCTGATAATTCTCTGGTTACAATTAGACAGTTAAGAATGAAACTAGCCCCACCAAGCTGGATCACAGTGGAGAGGCATTGGAGGATGATGTGTTCAACATGGAGTTTCAGGAGTGATGGTCATGAATTTGGGAGGCAACAATACAACCTCGGACTGGAAAGGAATAGGATGTTGTAAATGGGGCAGTAATTTGCAGTATGGAGGGGGCCAAGAGTTTTTTTTTAAACAAACTTACAAATTTACGAACAAGAAGCAGGAGTAGGCCATTCAGCCCCCTTGAGCCTGCTCTGCCATTTAATAAGGTCATGGCTGATCTGAGAGTAACCTGAAATCTGCATCCCAGCTACTGCTGATAACCTATCACCCCCTTCCTCACCAAGAATCTACCCACCTTTGCCTTAAAAATATTCAAAGACTCTGCATCCACCACCTTTTCAGGAAGAGAGTTCCAAAAAACTTGACCCTCTGAGTGAAAAACTTTCACCTCATCTCTGTTTTAAATGGGCAGCTCCTTATCTTTTAAAACAGTGACCCCCTAGTTCTAGATTTTCTAACAAGAGGAAACATCCTCTTCATATCTACCCTGTCAAGACCCCTCATTTTATATGTTTCAATCATGTCACCTCTTACTCTTTTAAACTCCAGCCTAGTCTGTCCAATCTTTCCTCATAAGACAACCCATCCAATCCAGGTATTAGTCTGGTAAACTTTCTTTGAACTGTTCCCAACACATTTACATCCTTCTTTAAATAAGATTGACCAATACTTTACACAGTACTCCAGATGTGGTCTCATTAGTGCTCTGTATAACTGAAACACAACCTCCCTACTTTTGTATTTGATTCCCCTCGCAATAAATGATAACATTCTATTAGGCTTCCTAATTACTTGCTGTACTTATTACTTGCTTGTACTATCCACTTATCTGGATGAGTGCAGCTCCAACAATACTCAAGAAACTCAACACCATCCAGGACAAAGCAACCCGCTTGATTGGCTCCCAATCCAGCACCTTAAACATTCACTCTCTCCATCACCAGTGCATAGTGGCAGCAGTGTGTACCATTGAAGAGATGCACTGCAGCAACTCGGCAAGGCTTCTTACAAATCCATGACCTCTACCACCTAGAAGGACAAGGGCATCAGAGGCATGAGAACACCACCACCTATAAGTTCCCCTCCAGGTTGCACACTATCCTGATCTGGAACTATATGTCACTGTTGCTGGGTTGAAATCTTGTACCTACACCACGTGGCTTACCGCCCCTTTCTCAAGGGCAATTAGGGATGGACAATAAATGCTGGCGTAGCCAGGCATGCTCACATCACATGAATGAATAAAAAGATATAGTGAAGAATCAGCTGCTTAACTATCTGCCCATCTCATCTCAACTACATTCTGCTTTAATTTTGAAGAGTAAAACATAGTGGGCAGGTTAGGTAGTAAAATGCTGTTTTCACTGTTTTCCAAGGGTTTTGACAACTCTTCCACAGAGGTTTCAGTGGATGAACAAGAGAACCCTCATTAAAGTTCACCCCATAGCATGATCCTCATGAACTCGCTGGCTAAACAGTCTGCCGAGAGGCAGAACAGATGTGACCAATTCTGTTCTCACCCAGTGTTGGCACTCAAATATTTTTCAGCAGGGACCAGTGGAGAACGTTCCAGAGTAGGATTTTCTTTAACCCCATTTCCACCCCATTGTCCGGTGCTGTGGCCAATTGTCATGGTCTCCCTGGTTAAGAACAACCAACTGTTCAGTTCTGAATATGCATTTTGCAACCTAGCCATCAGGCATTTTTCTTATTCAGATAGCCTCGTTTCAATTATACGAGAATATGAGCTAGGAGCTGGAGTAGGCCACTCGGTCCTTAAAGCCTGCTCCGTCATTCATGAGATCATGGCTGATCTGATTGTAACCTCCCACCTATCCCGATAACCTTTCACCCCCCCCCCCCCCCCCCCCCCCCCATTAATCAAGAATCTATTTAGCTCTGTCTTAAAAATACTCAAAGGCCCTGATTCCTCTGCCTTTTGAGGGAGAATTCCAAAGACTCACGACCCTCTGAGAAAAAACATTTCTTCTCATCTCTGTATTAAATGAGCGACCCACTATTTTTTAAACCGTGACCCCTAGTTCTAGATTCCAGGTATTAGTCTCGTAAACCTTCTCTGAAATGCTTCTAATGCATTTACATCTTTCCTTAAATAAGGAGACCTATACTGTACACAGTATTCCAGATTTCACCAGTACCCTGTATAACTGAAGCATAACCTCACTTCTGGCATGTTCTTGCTAGGATGAAGGATAAGCATGGCAAGTTTCAGGAACCTTCAGGATATTGTGTGATTAGTCATAAAGGAAAGGGAAGCATTCGTAAGGGCTAGAAGGCTGAGAACAGATGAAGCCCGTGGAAAATATAAAGAAAGTAGGAAGAAACTTAAGCAAGGAGTGAGGAGGGCTAAAAGGGGTCAGGAAAAGTCACTGGCAAACAGGATTAAGGAAAATCCCAAGGCCTTTTATACATATGTAAAAAGCAAGAGGGTAGCCAGGGCAAGGGTAGGCCCACTCAGGGACAGAGGTGGGAATGTGTGTGTGGAGCCAGAAGAAATGGGAGAGATACTAAATGAATACTTCTCATCAGTATTCACCAAAGAGAAGGACTTAGCGGTCGATTTGTCTAGGGAAGAGTGTGTAGATAGCCTGGATCATGTTGAGATCAAAAAAGAGATGTTAGGCATCTTGAAGAATATTAAGGTGGATAAGTCCCCAGGGCCAGATGGGATCTACCCCAGAGTACTGAGGGAGGCAAGGGAGGAGATTGCTGGGGCCTTGACAGAAATCTTTGTATCCTCACTGGCTACGGGTGAGGTCCCAGAGGACTGGAGAATGGCCAATGTGGTTTCATTGTTTAAGGGTAGCAGCGATAATCCAGGAAATTACAGCCCGGTGAGCCTTACATCAGTGGTAGGGAAATTATTAGAGAAGATTCTTTGTGACAGGATTTACTACCATTTGGAAGCAAATGGACATATTAGTGAGAGGCAGCATGGTTTTGTGAAGGGGCGGTCATGTCTCACTAACTTGATAGAGTTTTTCGAGGAAGTGACAAAGATGATTGACGATGGAAGGGCAGTGGATGTTAACTACATGGATTTCAGTAAGGCCTTTGACAAGGTCCCTCATGGCAGACTGGTACAGAAGGTAAAGTTGCACGGGATCAGAGGTGAGCTGGCAAGATGGATACAGAATTGGCTTGGTCATAGAAGACAGGGTAGCAGTGGAAGGGTGCTTTTCTGAATGGCGAGCTGTGACTAGTGGTGTTCCGCAGGGATCAGTGCTGGGACCTTTGCTGTTTGTAGTGTACATAAATGATTTGGAGGAAAATTTAACTGGGCTAATTAGTAAGTTTGCAGACGACACTAAGGTTGGAAGAGTTGCAGATAGTGAAAAGGATTGTCAAAGGATACAACAGGATATAGATCGGTTGGAAACTTGGGCGGAGAAATGGCAGATGGAGTTTAATCCAGACAAATGCGAGGTAATGCATTTTGGAAGGTCTAATACAGGCAGGAAGTATCCAGTAAATGGCAGAACCCTTAAGTGCATTGACGGGCAGAAGGATCTGGGTGTACAGGTCCACAGGTCACTGAAAGTGGCAACACAGGTGGATAAAGTAGTCAGGAAGGCATATGGCATGCTTGCCTTCATTGGCAGGGGTATTGAATATAAAAGCTGGGAAGTCATGCTGCAGCTGTATAGAAACTTGGTTAGGCTACACTTGGAATATTGCATGCAATTCTAGTTGCCACATCACCAGAAGGATACGGAGGCGTTGGAGAGGCTGCAGAGGAGGTTGGTCTGGAGATTATTAGCTATGAGGAGAGGTTGGAGAAACTCGGATTGTTCTCACCAGAGCGACGGAGATTGAGGGGCGACTTGATAGAAGTTTACAAAATTATGAGTGGCATGGACAGAGTAGATAGTCAGAAGCTTTTGCCAGTGTGGAAGAGTCAATTACTAGGGGACATAGATTTAAGGTGAGAGGAGAAAACTATAGAGATGTGTGGGGCAAGTTTTTTACTTAGAGGGTAGTGAGTGTCTGGAATTCGCTGCCAGAGGAGGTGGTGGAAGCAGGTACAATAGTGGTGTTTAAGAGGCAGTTTGACAAATACATGAATAGGATGGGAATAGAGGGATACGGACCCCGGAAGTGCAAAATGTTTTAGTTGACGGGAAATATGATCGGTGCAGGCTTGGCGGGCTGAAGGGCCTGTTCCTGTGCCGTACTTTTCTTTGTTCTTTGTACTTTTGTAATCAATTCCCCTCGCAATAAATGATAACATTCTTTACTGTTGCTGGGTCAAAATCCTGGAACTGCCTCTCTATCAGCACTGTGGGTGTACTACACCACATGGACTACAGCGATTCAAGAAGGCAGCTCACCACCACCTTCTCAAGGGCAATAGGGACAGGCAATAAATGCTGGCCTAGCAAGTGATGCCCACATCCTGTAAATGAATAATAAAAAAAATTTTAATGGTTTCCTAATTACTTGCTGTACCTGCATACTAGCCTTTTGTGATTCTTGCACTAGGACACCCAGATCCCTCTGCACCTGAGCTCTGCAATCTCTTACCATTTAGATAATATGCTTTTCTTTTACTCTTCCAGCCAAACTGGACAATTTCACATTTTCCCACGTTATACTCCATCTGCCAGATCTTTGCCCACTCACTTAACCCATCTTTATCTGTAGCCTATTTATGTCCTCTTCACAACTTACTTTCCTACCAATCTTGGTCTCATCAGCAAATTTGGCAACCATCCCTTCATCCAATTCACTTATATAAATCGTTAACAGATGAGGTCCCAGCACTGATCTCTGTGGCATGCCACTCGTTACATCTTGCCAATCTGGAAAAGACCCATTTATGCCTACTCTTTGCTTCCTGTTAGACAGCCAATCTTCTATCCATGCCAATATGTTACCCCCCTATACCATGAGCTTCCATTTTCCGCAATAACCTTTGATGTGGCACTTTATCAAATGCCTTTTGGAAATCTAAGTACAGTACATCCACCAATTCCCCTTTATCTACAGTAGGTGTTACTTCCTCAAAGAACTCCAACACGTTGGTTAAACACGATTTCACTTTCACAAAACCATGTTGACTTTGCTTGATGACCTTGAGCTTATCCAAGTGCCCTGCTATAACTTATTTAATAATAGCTTCTAACATTTTCCCTATAGCAAATGTTAAACTAACTGGCCTTCAGTTTCCCACTTTCTGTCTCCCTCCCTTTTCAAATAACGAAGTTACATTTGTTATCTTCCAATCTAATGGGACCTTCCCCGAATATAGGGAGTTTTGGAAAGTTAAAACCAATGCATCAACTATCTCACTAGACACTTCTTTTAAGTCCCTAGGATGAAGTCCATCAGGACCCGGGCTCTTGTTAGCCCACAGCTCCATCAATTTACTCAGTACCACTTCCCTGGTGATTGTAATTTTCCTAACTTCATTCTGCACTTCCATTTCCTGGCTTATAGCTGCTTCTAGGATGTTACTTGTAGCCTCTATAGTGAAAACTAATGCAAAATACCTGTTCAATTCATTTGCCATCTCCTTGTTTTCCATTATCAATTCTCCAGACTCGCTTTCTATAGGACTAACATTCGCTTTAACTCTTTTTAAAATATTTATCTGTTTTTATATTTCTGGTTAGCTTTCTCCCATACTCTAATTTTTCCCTCCTTATTAGGTTTTTTAATCATTCTTTGCTGTTCCCTATATTCTGTTCAATCTTCTGGCTTTCCACCCATCTTTGCACAATTATATGCTTTTTCTTTAAGTTTTATACTATTTTTAATCTTTCTCATTAACCACTGATGGGGTGTCCGTCCCTTGGAAATTTTCTTATTTGTTGGAATGCGCATTCTGTAATATCCCCTTAAATATTAGCCATTGCATCTCTGTTGACATATCCCTTAACCTAATTTACCATTTCACTTTAGCCAGCTCAGCTTTCCTGCCCTCATAATAGCCCTTATTTAAGTTTAAAAACTTAGTCTCAGACCCACTCCTCTCTCCCTCAAAGTGAATGTAAATTTTTTTGGATAAGGGTGATGGTGGCATATTTTTAAGAAGGGGACAGCACCTGAAGAGAGAGGAGAGTTAACAATATCAGCTAACATGGGAACTGGGAAAGGAAGTTAGTTGGACAACAGTTTGGTGGGAATAGTCTCAAAGGAGCAGAAAGTAGGTGCGACAAGGTGAACTCAGAGAGGGGAGATAAGAGAGAGAAACTGGAAAAAAATACAAGTTCAGGCTGTGCGGGATGGGGGTATCTTAGAGGAATTTTGGCTTGGTGGACTGGGAGAAGGAAGTGGTAGAAGCAGCTGATCAGATGGTCTCAATCTTAGTGAAAAATAAGTCCATGAGCTCCTCACTTGTTGGACGGAAGGACAAAGCAGACAGGGAAGAGGAGTTTAAGAAGATGGTTTGCAATAAAGAATCTGGAGATCATCTTTGCAATCCGGGATGATTCCTGCAAACATGAGAAGCTTTGGCAGAGGGGGATAAGAAAGGTGTTTGATCAGCAGTTCTTTCTGGATAAAATCTGCTCTTGAAGAATTTTGATATAAGTAAAGATTGTCATGAACAATAAGAATCAGCCCTTGTCTCAGTATTACAGTTAACGTGTGTTCAGGGTAAAGGCAATAATTCTTCAGATGCAGGACAAAATCGTTTCCTGAACTTGTTTGAGCTCTTCTCAATAAGGACTTTAACTTGAGTTTGATGAATGGATGAGGGCATGTACTCAAGGTGGGACTCAATGACTGGTTATTTCAATGTATTGGAATAATCTTTAATACATTTTAACTAAAGTTAGATCTCTGTGATAGGGCAATTTTCTTTTTATTGTTATTATTCAATTAATGAAATGAGCAATGTACTTGAAATTAATCTCCATATGGACAATAAAGTGACATGGAAATTGAATAGTGCTTTAGGTGAGCAAGCCAGATCTTGTGGTGAATAGTTAAACCAGTTGTCTGCCACATCCATTCAACTCTGTATTCCTTGGTCAGGGTGAGACAGCAATGGCTTTAGTGGGATCTTTGGCATCATAAGGTAGATATGAGGGTATGGCTGAACAGAACAGTAGCTCCAGAAATGTTGTGAATGGAGAGCCAAAGATTAGACAGTGCAGTTGCAAGTGAATTTTTTTTCTATGGCAGGAAGAAGGAAGTAAGGTTGAGAGGGAGAAGGAGTATGTGGGTGCAAAATGAAACAAGGGAATGGTCAGAGATAACATCTTATCTGTGATTGGTACCCTGGGAAAAGTGAAGTCATGTGGGATGGAAAAGTCAAGGTGATGGCTGTGAATATAGGCTGGAGAGTTTACATGGAGGGATGGAGTAAGGGAGGATAGGAGGGTAATAAATTCAGAGCATTACAAAGGGTAAAGAGGGTTTTCCTTGAAGTTACGGTGTCAGAGTGGAAGCAGTCCTGAGGGAATTGACCTCCTTAATGCTCAGCTTTGCCAGTACTCAATGGAAGTACATGCAATTTTTTAAGATCATATCACTTCAAGATGCTTCACACAATGAAGAACAATGGTATGCAAACACAGCAACCATTCAGGGTTACAGACAATGCAACAAGTGTATTGAATGACTAGTTAATCTATTCTCTTGGCGGTATTGATTGAGAGAAGAATGTTGGTAAGGAGTCCCTTCTCTTCAGGCAGTTGTCATGAATATTTAATATTCTTTGAAGGACAGCACTTCTGACAATGCAGCACCTATTTAGTACTCCACTGATATGTCAACTTGGATTATTCCATAGGGTGAACTCATCTCTGATGTAAAATTTTAATTTGTATCCTCGCTGATAAGAAGTGCAAGTGGTACCGACCTGTGAGCACCACTAACACCAACTGCAGTATCCACACTCTACAACAATCCAGCCATAAGCTAAAACATAGGCTTCACATAGGCCAAAAATGGCCACTGAACTATTGGGAAGTTAGTAAGAGGCTCTTAAAAGATGGGAACATTTGGAGGTGGTGGGGTGGGAGGCGGTGGGTGTGGAGTGGTGAATTCCAGAGTGTACAGCTTCGAATTGTGGGGGTGTGATGGAAATTCACTGAGGCCCAGAGTCCAAAGTACACAAAGTTCTGAAGGAAGGAGAGGGAAAAAATAAGAGCATTGTATAGCTGGAGGAAGTTAGAAACACGGAGAGGTGAAGCCCTGAAGAGGTTTAAAGGAGGATTAGAATTTTAAATTGCAGTTGATGATGCCTTCGACCTATTTTCTGGCTTAGAATATATAGATCAAGAAATATTCTCCATTATATGTACAATTCTCTCAAATTATTCTGCATGTTTAATCAAATAAATTTATCAAGAAATTGTCTCCCATATGCAGTGTGATTTTTGTATGTAAAGAGGCTGTTTGTGAGGCAATACAATAAAGAGGAGTAATTTAATTTGGACAGACAGATTTGATTATTTGGACATAAACATACAAGTCAGGTGAATACTTTTATGACTCAATGGAATCTTGCTCTAGGTCAGCAAATCAGCACAATTTGACAACATCCAGCAAGAAAAAACAAAATTCTTTTATTACGACATTCACTATAAAAACTATGCATCATACACAAAAAACTTCTGACATTCTACAGTACCAATGTAAATTACTAAATACATAATGGTTATCTACTCAAATAGCAGAATGTATTTAAAGATTTCAACATTCCCCCCACCCTTAGACTCACTGTTAAAATGACAAAAAGCCTAGAACTGTGAAATTATAAAAAATAGAGACAGAATTAAATAGTTTTGCATTTTCTGACTAACATAAGTAGAAAGCAGATATTAGGACAGTATTGAAAACACTACAGCTGTAAAACCATAACAGATTGGAAAACGCAACCACAACAGGATGCAGGTGAACTCATTAACCACCCTTACAACAATGTAAAAAGCACTGTAGGGAAAAGTGAGCAGCTCTAATTATAATAAGTTTTTACTAATCTGCATTTTTATTTTAAATTATTATAGTGTTTCATTGCACTCAGACTCCACAAAAACATTTTCTCTTAAAACACTATATAACAATGTAAAAAGTACGAATTCTCTCTCATTCAGTGGTTGTGCTTTCATAACAAAAAAATCCATAGTGCTTGGCTAAAAAGATATTCTTTGCATTGCATTTCAGAATGTAGAAATTTTAAGCATTCTGCAGCACTGATTTCCATCAGTAAAACTGTGTCTAACATTGTGAATGTTAGATCAAATAAACCTCTTAGAAACAAATCTTGTCATTGAGCAGGTTCTGCCAGTTAGTCAATAGTGTGAAGTCCCTGACAACTGACTGCCCCCTCAATGCTTTGATTCTATACTAGAACAAAGACATAAAATTAGAAGTTTATTTTAACATTAGACATTAAATATCTAAGAACAAATGCTAATTACTACAACTGGAAAGGTTGGAATATCTCAGCGTCCAGATGTCCCTGTTTGAAATCACAGGAAACGTACCAAAGTGCTGTATTGTACTGGTCTAATTCAACTGCTTATGATGCACCAAGCAGGCTATCAACACAGAAGTTGTTCTTTGGATTACCAAACTTAACCACTGAAGTAAAACTGAAAAATTGTGGTGATGGAGTTAACAGTCCACATTTTAGATACAGTATCAAAATATTACTGTCAAGAGTATTTAAAAACAGTCCCAAAACTGAAAGAACAAAAACTACAACCCAGATGCTATTAAATTAGTCTTACTGATCATTCTCCTGTAATAATTACTAAACTAAACATTTGTAGGATCAGTGTGTTCCAGTTACATTCCAAAATTAATAAGATCTGATGTTTATAGAACAGTTTCCTCACAGGTGTGGACTTTTCTCCTTTTTGAAACCTGTAAAAGATGTAACAAACATCAAAAATCTAGAATTGAATTTTTATTTAATATAGCATTGTGACTGATAAATGCTAGAGTCTGTTACTGGAATACAGGAAATAGGGCTTGCAATATCAAGCTACTGTACAATACAGCACTGAGGTTAAAGCAATAAATCAGTATCCCAAATACAGACTAGGTTCAATTTTCAGTAAACACCATTTCTGTCATTTTGGATCTCCTGTAACACAGTGCGCTATAATTAGTTACACATGTATGGTGTAACCTGGACTTAAGCTGCTACCTTGCTTCGTTTCTTGGGAGGTCCTTTGTTTCCCTTGACTTTCCTTCTCAGATTTCGTCTGTCCACAACTGGTACTTCCATTTCCATCTCCTCCGAGCTGCTGTCAGCAGCCTTCTCAACCACAGCAGGTGAAGGTTGATCTTTCAGATCATCAGACTCTTTGTTTTCATCTCCTGACAGCTGTACAGTGGAAACCTGCTTCAATGAAACATCCTCAAGTTCAATCACAAGTAAGGGACCTAAACTGAGGTCTATTGGGGCATTGGACTCCCCTGGCTCACTTTCATGTTGTGCAGAAGCAGTCTTCGAAAAATCATCAGAAATGCCCTCACCTTCCAAAGCACTGTGCTGAGATACTTCCTCATTAACTGAAACATGGCCATTATCAGATGGCTTTGCATTAGCTTGCACATCAGGCAATTCCCTGCTTTCAGCCAATGCAGCCTTATTTGGAACAGGTGCATGGTGGTTGGAAGGACTGCTGTTAACTGCTGGACCCTGCAATGGTTCAGACTCTTCACCTTCATTCGGTGTAAGAACCTCTTCAGCATTTTCCTCTTCAAGCTCTGCATCCTGAACAGAAAAATAAAAACTGTCTTGACATTGCCCCTATTAATTGACATTTAGGCACTTTAGACGCAAATGGATTCCCAATGTATTTGATGAGAATCAAAAATTGTTGCATAAATGGCCTATTCACTAACTTTGGAAAATGACTTCATTTTGCTATAATCTGCAGAAAGATATATGGGACAATAGTTTAAATACTGTCCCATGATGATTGGATTCTGCTCTTAAATTTAGTATGCCAAGAGAGCAGTAGCTGTGGAGGAACATGTTATTTGGGTGACTATGTATAGATCACTAGAAGTTAGTACACAGGTACAAATTGTAACCAAAAAGGTAATGAAATATTGGCCTTTGTCACAAGGTGATTGGATAAGGACATGGTACTTCAGTTGTACAGAGCCATGGTTAGCTCCCATACTGCATTCAGTTTTGGGCACCAATTCTCAGGAAAGGCCTTGGAGATGGGGGCAGGGCAAATTCAATAGTGAGACCGGGCCTCAAAGAGCTGAAGTATAAGCACAGGTTTTATTTGATTTGTGTACACTTGAGTTTAGCAGGGTGAAAAATGATATAATTTTAAGGACCCCAAAAGATTCACAATATCTTTACCGTACAGGAGGCCATTCAGCCCATCAGGTCCGCACTGGCTCTCTGAAAGAGCATTCCACCTAGTCCCACTCTCCTGCCTTATTCCCATAACTTTGCACATTCTCTCTTTTCAGGTAGCAATCCAATTCCCTTTTGAATACCTCGATCGAACCTGCCTCCACCACCCTCTCAGGAAGTTTGTTCCAGACTCCAACCACCCACTGGGTGAAAAAAAAAACTTTCCTCACATCACATTCACTTCTTTCGTCAATTATTTTGAACCTGTGCCCTCTAGTTCTTGATGCTCTCAATGTCAAATCAGTTGATACTTGAGACTAAAATTGATTTATTTTGAGCAAGGGCATCTAAGGCTATGTAGTAAAAATGGGTAAATGGAGCTTGAAGCAAGATCAGACAGGAGTGACTGAACCGGCTCGGGGAGCTAAATGGCCTAGTTCCGTTCCTATATGTTTCATACTTAAGTAGACTGGGACCAAACCAAGCCATCAGATCCTGGATTACTGCCCACTTCAATTATGGACTTAAGGCTTACCAATACGAATGATACAGAAAAACACACCACTCAAGCATGTCAGCTACAGTGCCATACCATCCAAGTCATTTATATAAACTGTAAAAAGTCGAGGCCCCAGCACTGATGCCTGGGCACACCACTTGTTACATCATGCCAACCTGAAAATGACCCATTTATGCCTACTCTTGTTTCCTGTTAGCTCGCCAATATGTTACCCCCTACACTGTGAGCTTTTACTTTCCGCAATAATCTTTATTGTGGCACCTTATCAAATGCCTTCTGGAAATCTAAGTACAGTACATCCACCGGTTCCCCTTTATCCACAGCATGTGTTATTTCTTCAAAGAGCTCCAATAAATTGTTTAAACATGATTTCTCTCTCACAAAATCATGTTGACTCTGCCTGCTTACCTTCAATTTATCTGAGTGCCCTGTTATAACGTCTTTAGTAATAGCTTCTAACAGTTCCCCTACGATAGATGTTAAGCTAACTGGCCTGTAGTTTCCTGCTTTCTCCCTCTCCCTTTTTGAATGAAGGAGTTACATTCACTATTTTCCAATCAAATGGAACCTACCCTGAATCTATGGGCAGAAATTTGCACTAAGTGGGCGGGCACATGCCCGATCCACTCGAGGGCAAAATGACACACGATGACATCGGGCAAGCGTCCCGCCATCATGGCACACTCGCATGATATTTTGGTTGGTGGGCACGCACAGGAGTTGGCAGCGTGCCTGCCGACAATTAACAGGCCTATTAAGGCCATTAAAGTACTAACAATGAAATTTTACACTGCCTGTCCAACATTATGATTGACGGACAAGCGACAAGGCCAAGCGGCCTTTGAATTTTTTTAGGAAACCTCATCCATGGACGGGATGAGGTTTCCAACAGCAAATAAATTTTTTTTAAATTCATTCATAACATGTCCCTGCTCATGTGACAGAGTCATATAATGAGTTGGCAGATAAATTGAACAGGTATTTTTGCATCGGTCTTCATTAGAGGACACAAGTAACATCCCAGAAATAGCTGTAATTCAGGAGATGACAGAATCACATGAGGGGACAAGTTTTTAACATTGCTAACTTTTTTATTTTTAATGTTATAAATGCACTCGTGCACATGCGCGAACTCCCACCCCCACCCCGGCAGTGCTGAGCGCTGCAGTGCGCATTTCACACTGGCTGCCATTAATTGGCCAGCAAGAAATCAATGTCGGGGCCTGATCGTGGGCAGTGGTTGGCTTCGCAACCGCTCCTGGGCCCACCTGGCAGGTGAAAATCCTGGCCCAGGAAATTTTGGAAAATTAAAATCATTGCATCAACTATCTCACTAGCTACTTCTTTCAAGTGCTCGGATGAAGTCCATCAGAACCCAGGGACTTGTCAGCCCTCAGTTCCAACAACTTAATCAGTACCACTTCACTGGTGATTGTAATTTTGAGTTCCTCCCTCCCTTCCATCTCCTGAATTACAGCTATTTCTGGGGCGTTACCTGTATCCTCTATAGTGAAGACCGATGCAAAATTCCTATTCATCTGCCAACTCTTTATTTTCCATTATTAATTCCCCATCCTCACTTTCTATAGGACCAACGCTCACTTTGTTAACTCTTTGCTTTTTAAAGTATCTATAGGAATTCTTCTAGCTAACTTTCTCTTGTATTCTAATTTTTCCCTCCTTCCCTCAACTGGAATACTGTGTTAAATTTTGGTCACCTTATTTGAAAAAAGATATTAGATATAAAAAGTTATAATTGCAGAGAAGGTTCACTTGACTCTTTCCGAGGATGAAGGGCTTATTCTATGAAGAAAAGTGAAACAGGTTGGGCCTACACCCATTGGAGTTAGAAGAATGAGAGGTGATCTTATTGAAATTTACAAGATCCTGTGGGGACTTGATAGGGCAGATGCCAGCAGGATGTTCCACTTGAGGGGGAGACTAGAACTAGGGGTCACTGTTTAAGAATAAGAGGTCTCCCTTTTGAGATAGAGATGAGGAGAAATGTTTCTCTCAGAGGGTCGTTAGTCTGTGGAATTCTCTTTCCCAGAGAGTAGTGGAGGCCATTAAATTATTCAAGGCTGAATTAGATAGATTTTTGATAGACAAGGGAGTCAAGCATTATGGGAGGGCAGACAGGAATGTACAGTTGAGACCATAACCATTAGCAGGCTAATTGAATGGCAGTACAGGTTCGAAGGACAGAATGGCCTACTCTTGCTTCTAGGTCCTATTGTTCCGATATAGGGATCTCACCCTAAATGCAAAGACAAGTAAAACATCAGATATGGTCTACAGATCATCACTATATTAGATGTATTATTACAGTTTCTTTTTTTTTCAACTACCTGATAGAGGTCTATAAACCAAAACAGGCTCCTCAGTGTCATTGAAGGGAGCTGTGATAGTTATTATACATCCTGATTGAAGAAATGCTTCCCTGCATGACTTTTGAAGGCTCAATATTAAACAAACCAAAAGATTTATATTAGTAATACATTCTACTAGAAAATGGGTACAGGCTATCAAATTAAAAGTCCTTTTGAGGAGCTATACTGAAAATTAGCTTGGAATCATAGCTTGAAGAGCAAATATGTAGATGAGACTTTCCTCTGTGCAGCATGAGTACCTTAAAAGGGAATTGCGTCAGATCATCATAGCTGAGGGAAAGAAAAGTTAACATCACATACTTGATCCCGTAAACATGTCTCCTTTCAATTGATCTACATAACAGTTGAAGCAGAATAAAAATCTTCTGCTCTACTCATTTATCTTTGAAACTGGAGTGTATTTGTGAATCCAAATGAGGGTAGGAAAGAGAAATGAAAGGATTTCAAACAATACCTTTTTCATCATGTTGCCTTCACTATGACCTTTCAATTCTTCTACAGATTTGGGTCCTTCAGGCTCATTCTCTAACTGATCAGCAGGTGCTCCATTCATAGATTCATTCACTTCCTCATCCACTTCTGTTGAATCCTGAATGATCACTTCCTTATCCCTCATTGCATCTTGAGCAATTTCTTTCTCAGACTTTGTTAAATCTGGAGTATCCTCATCTTCAGTCTTTGTTGACTGATGAGGGGTCCCCCCCTCAGCCTTGTCTGAGTCCTCAGGAATCTCATCCGCCTTGGTTGTGTCCTCTGGAATCTCGTCAACCTTGGTTGAGTCTTTGGGAATCGCCTCCTCAGTGTTGGCCGAGTCTTCGGGAATCTCCTCCTCAGCCTTGGTTGAGTCCTCAGGAATCCCCTCCTCAGCCTTAATCAAGTCCTTGGAAATCTCCTCCTCAGCCTTGGTTGAGTCCTTGAGAATCTCCTTTTCAGCCTCGGTCGAGTCCTTGAGAATCTCTTCTTCAGCGCTGGCTGGGTCCTCAGGAATCACCTCCACAGCCTTAACTTGGTCATCAGGAATTACCTGTGCAGCCTTGGTTGAGTCCTGAACAACCTGATCTGTCATTTCACAGTTTACTGGTTCTGGAATTGTCTCAGATGAAGATTCCTTATCCTAAGTTTAAAACAGATAACAAATTAATCCATCTTTTCTTTGAGATTCGCCACAGAAATATTGATCTTGCTGAATGAGGAATTTGTTCACCTATTTGGACAACCTACTTTAAAAAAGGAGTACATGGAAAGTACAAGACTGAAAAATATGGTTGTGGCACATCTAGCTGATCCCCACCATTCAAAAAAAGTGTCATACTATGTTCTTTTCCTTATATTCCTCAATGGCTTTTGGCAAAATAATTATCTAACTCTATCCTGAACTGCTGCTGAGCAGTCTGCTCCACCCATTCTCAACCCTCTGTATAACGCGTTAATTACCTCAACATCCTGTTCCAGGAGGTCAGTGTGGCCCAACACAACATCACTTGCTGTTACTTCTGTGGGACCTTCTGGAAAAGCACATGTTTCCTGATTTCCAATTGTTTGTGGAGCATTGTCACTTCCATCTCTCCTGGCTTCAGAACTGTAAAATATATACATTTCTTTTGTGTGAGATAGCTCGTAAAACCAGTTGCTTTAACATCTTTATCAGCGCATTATAAAAATGTAGATATGAACTGAACTAATATTGTCATTGGCAATAGCAAGAGCTGTAAGAGCTGCAATGTTGACAACTTGAAATTTCAGACATACTGGAGTATATATTCCAGTCTCATATCTGAAGGGAAAATACATTATTTTCAGATAAATGTTCAGGTATCTCATACAGCACTTATTAATTTGAGGAATCAGGAAGTGAAAGAGAAACAAAGAATTCTACATTTAAAAAGAAAGACTTACATTGACACAGGACTTTTCATGACCACTGTACATCTCAAAGCATTTTACAGCCAATTACGTACTTTGTTGTAACATAGGAAATAAACTGCACAAACAGCAATGTGATAATAGCCAGATAATCTGCTGTTGTGATACTGATTGAGGGATAAATATTGGCCGTGACACCGCAGGACACCGGAGATAGCTCCCCTGTTCTTCTTCAAAATAGTGCCATGTGATCTTTTACATCCACCCGAGCAGGCACATGGCCTCAGTTTAACATGGTCTCATCTCAAAGACAGCACCTCAGACGGTGCAGCACTGCTCAGTGTTACACCACAGTGTCAGCCTTGATTTTTGTGCTGAAATCCGGCAGCGGGATTTTCCGCACCCGCCCGCTACCGATCTTCCAGTCCCGCTGCAAGTCCAGGGACTTCTGGCTGGGGCACTCATCCATGACGGGTTCCCCCTCAGCGGGGCCGGAAAATCCCGGCCCTGGAGTGGGACTTGTGACTCAGAGGCAGGAGTGCCATCAACTGATGATCGGGTATGCTGAAACATTAATATTTTGCTTCTTTTTTTTTATATAGATACTGCCGGATTTGCTGAGTGTTTCCAGCTTTCTCGGTTTTCAGTTTTTAAATAACCAACATGGCCAGAGGAACGCTCCTGTTTACCCCAACAGCATCTCTTGGAAAAGAGGGTGCTTGTGGACTACAGTGGGTGCAGCGGGTGACCCCATGCCAAACGCCAATAGATTCACTTCCCGTCATGATAGGTGAAGAATGATCCGTTGGACACAATGGGCCAGAAAACATCCCAGCATATTTCACACATCCACAGAGAAGCCTAAAAAAGGGGAAACCAGCGAAAAATAAGGATCAAACTGGAGAGGAACAAAAAAAAAGGTATCTTGAGTTGACATTATTATTGTTTCCAACTGATTTTCTCTTCCAGCTGGTTAAGATTTTGTTTTTTCAAAAAAACATTTTAAAATGTTTAAGAAAAACATTTCTGTCAGCACAAATTTTGTACCAATCCCCAGCACTTAAATGAACCTGAATGCCTGAGCTTTTTTAAAATATGAAGGGTTTTCTCCTGTTTAAACTCAAAAGCGTAGGTCAGGGCTACAATTTTATATCCAAGAAAATATGTTGGAACTGCAGCAAGCATATCTATTTTGTTTATTGGTACAGCAGGGGGACTGACAAAACATCAGGCACCTTCACATATGGTCCTTATTTTTTTAATTCGTTCAAGGAATGTGGGTGTCACTGGCTAGGCCAGCATTTATTACCCATCCCCAATTGTCCTTGAGGTAGTTTTGGTGAGCTGCCTTTTGAACCGCTGCAGTCTATGTGGTGTAGGAACACCCGTTGTGCTGTTAAGGAGAAAGTTCTAGGATTTTGATCCAATGGCGATTGTCATGAAGCTATTAATGTATTTAATATTTTGGAAAATATTTTTCTTTTAAAGTAGAGGTTTGTCTGCAGATGTGTCTTAATTGGATTAAAGCCAGCTAGTCTGGGTGCTTTGATGGGTACTACTTTTGATATGGAAAAGAGATAACGTGTATTTGCATTTTTTTGCACACAGCGTTGAAGTGGGGCGAAAACTTGACTCCTTCCTAGCAGCTACCAAGCCATATATATGTTCGTATTACTAATAAAATTGGTACTATGAAAGAGGTTTTGTTCAGAGATAAAATTCAAAGAGGCTGGTGAAACATTGAGAATTTGAATTCAATCAGTGGTGGTAGGTATAACTTCAGCAGTTTTCAGGTGTCCAGGCAGAGGCAATGTGAGGTCAAAAGCCTCCAAGTAGTCCAACTGGCTCCACAATGAAAAGAACCTCATTTTGAATTCGTAAGGTGAAAATGCTTTGCCTGGTGTTAGGTTAATTCTATGAGTTGCTGTTCCCTTAATGGAGATTAGTTTGGGAATTTGTTAAAAGATATGATAGTAGTAATTTGTAGCCATGTGTACATATATTTTTAACCTGTGTAACTTAATAAAATGTTTCAATTAGTTTAATGTAAAGCCTCAGGATCTAATGGTCGGATTCCTGAATTTAGAATGCACCTCAAACTTAAAATTATTGGTTATGACAGTTGTTTCAAGTTTCCCTCTGGGATTTTTAAAATAACTCCGCTTTACCAACTGCATCAGTCATAACAGCGATATAGTTCCAAGTCATGATAGTGTGGCTTGGAGGGATGATGCTCCTATGTATCTGCTGCCCTTGTCCTTTTAGGTGGTAGGGGTCACTGTTGAAGGAGCTGTGGAGTTGCCGCAGTGCATCTTGTAGATAGTACACACTGCTGCAGCTGTGTGTCGGTGGTGGAAGGAGTGAATGTTGAAGGTGTTGGATGGAGTGCTCATCAAACAGGCTGCTTGGTCCTGATGGTGTCCCACTTCTTGAGTGTTGTTGAAGCTCCACTCATCCAGGCAAGTGGAGGGTATTCCATTACACTCCTGACTTGTGTCTTGTAAATGGTGGGCCAGTTTTAGAAGTTACGAAGCGAGTTACTCACCGCAGGATTCCTAGACTCTGACCTGCTCTTGTAACCACAGTATTTATATGGCTAGTCCAGTTCAGTTTCTGTTCAGTGGTAACCCCCAGGATGTTGATAGTGGGGGATTCAGCAACAGTAATGACATTGAATGTCAAGGAGAGATGGCTAGATGATGGAGATGGTCATTGCCTGATACTTGTGTGGTGTGAATGTTACTTGCCACTTATCAGCCAAAGCCTGAATATTGTCCAAGTCTCGCTGCAAATAGACTTGGACTGCTTCAGAATCACGAATGGTGCTGAACATTGTGCAATCATCTGCAAACACCTCGACTTCTGACCTTATGATGGAGGGAAGGTCCATGATGAAGTAGCTGAAGATGTTTGGGCCTAGGACACTTCCCTGAGGAACTCCTGTAGTGATGTCCTGGGACGGAAATGATTGACCTTCAACAACCACAACCATCTTCCTTTGTACTAGGTATGACTCCAACCAATGGAGAGATTCCCCCCGATTCCCATTGACTCCAGTTTTGCTAGGGCTCCTTGATGCCACAGTCAGTCAAATGCTGCCCTTATGTCAAGGGCATTTGCTCTCACCTCACCTCGGGAGTTCAATTCTTTTGTCCATGTTTGAACCAAGGCTGTAATGAACCCAAACTGAGCATCAGTGAGCAGGTTATTGCTGAATGAGTGCCGCCTGATAGCACTGTTGAAGCCCCTTCCATTACTTTACTGATGATCGATAGTAGACTGATGGGGCGGTAATTGGCCTGGTTGGATTTGTCCTGCTCTTTGTGGGCAATTTTCTACATTGCTGAGTAAGTGTTGTAGCTGTTTAAACTAGCTGAGCTATATATAATGGGTGCAATTACCTGTTTAATTGATCCTTAGGCACTGCTGGCACAATTGCCTTCTCTTTATCATTTAAATGCTTTCGTTCTGAATCAACATGACATTTTCCTGGTTTGGAACGTTTGGATTGGCTGCTTCTTCCTCGTTTAGCAACAGGTGGTCTTGTTAGCTCTAGAAACAAATATTTTATTGGAACATGAGAGGTCACAAACTAAGCATTTCAAAAAACACCAAGATAAAATATAAGCAACAGCCCGCAAATGACAAAGATTAATGGTGTACATTGGAAAGGAAATCAATTTAAGAACTGTCTTGTTTTATTTCAATAGCACACCCGTAAGTAATGATAGTTTCTGTGTGCTCGTTGAGATGTGACACATTAAAAATGGGAAATAGGAAAGCTCTTTCTTCTTGTCAGCCTGGTGTCAGTTAAGCTGCTTCGAAGCTAACTCAGGAGTAACTTAACACAGGGTGAATTTATTCCCCATACCATGATTATGGACATTCTAAGCAAGAATGGAGGAATTCTATGTTTTGAGACAAATGAGGAGATCTACAGGATAAAACCATATCTGGAGACATACGAGATGAAAGGGGGTAGAGAGAGGGTAATGAAGAATGGATACATCTAGGATTGGCGTTCAGAAGGTGGGTGTGTTTCGTTGTGAATTTGGGGTCTAGATGAGGGTTTTGGGGATTGCCTATTCTCCCAAAGTATGCTGCTTGAGTCTGTAGTTTCTTAAAACCATTACTCTTTATTTACAGCAAGTATTTACACATTTGGACCACTACACAAGGTTGGAGCTTCTCCCCCTTCCAGAGCGCTCTTCTCAGTCATGTGATCTGACATCATTATTACATCAGCATCTTCTACACTTTTAACGTTAACCCTACTCTACAGGTGGTGACAATGAATCACAGAATTACAGAATTTTAACAGCACAGGAGGCCCTTTGGCCCATCGTGTCTGCACCAGCTTGCTAAATGAGCATTATGACCTAGTGCCATTGCCCTGCCTTTTTCCAATACCCCTGCACATTGTTTCTATTCAAATAATCATTTAATGCCCTCTTGAATGCCTCGATTGAACCTGGCTCCACCATACTTCCAGGCAGTGCATTCCAGACCCGAACCACCCATCATGTGAAAAAGCTTTTTCTTATGTCACATTTGCAAATGGCAGTTTTTAAAAAGAGAGAGTTTCTACAAGAAGAAAGGGAAGCCATTAACAATGTTAATGGGGGCCAGCATGGGGGCCAGCAAGATTACACAAGTGGTCCTTAATGGATTAGGAAGAGGATTGAAGGAGCTCATGAGAGGTATAAGCTTGGAAAGGGGACAGGGCAAGACGGGAGAGAACACCACAGTGATGACACGATGAACTTGGAGTGGGTTGGCAAACATGAGACAAAAATAACAGTTCAAGCTGAAATATCTATTACATACTAAAATCAATGTTTCACAAAGTTGTTTCAAAATGCATAGAAGAGTCCCATGTCTGATCACTGCAATGGAAAAATGCATTCTAAAAATGCCACTATTTACCAGTTGCACCTGTAGATGGGGCTATAAGCAGTATATACATTGTTCAATGCCTGTAATATCAACTGCAAAACCCTCTATTGGCACTATTTTATTGCTTAAAAACACTTTCCACCTAGTGTCAATACATAGAGGTTTGTTTCTGATCTATTCCAGTTAGGTTTAACAGAAATTTTAAAAATATCCAGAATAACTTTCCCCTGCACAAATTTATGTAATTTCCTGAAATAACACTTCATTGAATGACAACAGGACTTATCCATATCTTGAACACTGCTGCATTATGTAAGTGACAAAAATCAGTGATCCCTCCAAGCCAAGTAAATCTTATAACTGAAGCAAATCTCTTTTACTATTAGTCAGTTTCCAACAATAATATAAATTCCACAATCCATGCATCATGAGCTGCAAGTACCCTTCAAAAGATTTGCATTTATACAGTGCTTTTCAAGACCACCAGACCTCTCAAAGCACTTTAAAGCTAATGAAGTACTTTCAAGTGTAGACACTGTTGTAGTGCAGGAAAAATGGCAGCCAATTTGTGCACATCAAGTTCTGACGAACAGCAACATGATAATGTTAGCAATTCATTTAGCAAACAGGAACTACTTCAAGCAATTTTAATGTATGCTGGAACTCCGTTCATGCAAAGCACAATCCCTTTCCTCCACTCAAAGAAGAAGGCAACAAACAGCATAAAAAGTTCAAACAAATTCCTCCCCCTCCACCTCACTATGAACATTCAGTTTGACCCAGAAACCAAGAAATTTTTTAAATCTCCCCCCACTGAGCACTGTCGGGTCCAGGGACTCGAGTAAAGTCCAACCTCACCCTCCTCTCATCTGCTTCCTCCTCCCTCCCCACCTGGGTCCAATGAGAGCCCTGCCATCTAATTCCACTTGACCCATCTACCGCACTTAGTCGCAACTCCCGCATCCAATGCCAGAAGAAAACAGCTATTAAATTTCTAAATCTTCTGACCCTGAGCAATGCCAGGTAAATAACCTTCTAAATAATAAACAGGCACTTTGATTAAATATCGTCAATTTATGGATTTTCTAGATCTTAAAATATTCTAAAACCCATCGATAATAATTGTGATTTGTGGATTAGAAACACAATCGAAGGTTGCACAGGGGCAGGGAGACACAGAACGAGGTTTCATCCTCTCAGCTGTAGTGTTTTTCTAAACTAGAATGTGTCTATTGTGACACCAGGAAGAGGTAGGAAACAAAAATACATTTTCCAACATAACAGTTCTTCTTTCTTCAATTGAAGGATAAATCACTAACTCCAGCAAATCCCTGGCCCAGCAACAGCAGATGGAACCTAGATACCAGTTGTTAAGAATGTGAGACTTTATATTTGAAATTGTCTCCTTTAATTTAAAGTAAAACAGGATGGTCTGGATTGGGGACGGGGTGACATATTCATACTGAACTCTGCCTGGGACAGGCCCATTTCATTTGATTGCCATGGGGAAAGAGACATCAGGCTGAAACCTATAGAAACTCAAACGTCAGTTTTCACATCTTGCCACAAAAAAAAGGGACAGCTGGTCATTCTGGATATAGACCCAGAGAAGCCAAAACAGCTTTTGCTTTGCGAAGCAGAGGAAAAGATCGTATTATGTTAATTACCGAGGAGAATTGTTTTTTCTGTTCAATGAGATGGGGCCATTGGAGACGTGGGACCAAGGAGTCACAGAAATGGGCCTTGTGGCTAGAAGTCAGTCCAAGGATACTCAGAAGACTGAGTGAAGGGACTTACAAAGGACACTGGAAGACTCACCCTGGTGTAGGCAGGAGAAGGGAGCCTGTTTGAAAAGCCAGAAGAAGTGCGGGACATATCTGTACGGCTACATATCTGCTGAGAGCATGGATTATCGTATAAACAGGTCATTAAGTGTTTTCAGTTGAGTTAATTAGTCAATGGAAAAGTACCTTTTCTGAAGTTTGCTATATTAGTTGTCTATTAAGTAATGTTTAGTCTGTTGATTTTAGTTTGTCTGCAACAGCATAAGTCTTAAAGAGTAAAATCTTGTTGTGCGATTATTTTGTGGGAAATTCACTATTTTTGAAAGGCTATTGGTCTCCACGGGGATCGTTAACATGCTACATAGCTGAATCTATTTTTTTTTAAATCAGCAACAAAAGAAAGGTGGCAGATACCATCAGACTTTACATAGCTTCTAACAATATGCAGTGCTCAACAGCAGATAGACAATTTACAAAATAGACTGGCATATCATCTCACCTTCAGAAAGGACTGAAGAGGCACCTGGCAGTTCTTGGCGAGCATGCAATTCAGTCTGAAAGAGATGATAAATGTTACAACATCGACCTCATTCACAGTCTAGTAAATTGCTAATATTTCAGCCTTTCCATTTTTTGTTCCATTTCACTAAAAACAGAAATATAACCTTCTACCATCAGAAAAGCTTTGAAGAAAGAACAACTTCCTATCCCTGCCAAGCCAATCAGATCCTCAGCCCTTTGAACTCCAGGGAAATTTCTAGTCCAGATGGATTCTTTTCCATTATGCTCAAGAACTGTTCCTCCAAGTACACCCCCGTTCCATGCTGTCTCTTCAATCACTTTCTTCTGGTTCACCTTGAAGATTTGTTTATTCAAAATAAAACACACTTTCTCATCGTCCCATATACCATCCTATGCTATTGAAGCTGCAGTTAATTCAAGTCACTTCTGAAATTTTTCAACTAATCTACTGTGGCTGGTATGTTTTCCAGTAAGATGAGTCCACTGCTGATTTTGTTGCTGATATACCACACGTCTGGAACTCCTGTTCTTGAATAGCCTAGTGAATCATTCATTTGTCACTGCCTTAGAACCTTCAAAAGGCACTGGGCACTTCTAAACAAAAGTGCCCCAAAGTTATCCTGTAACTAACTGGTTCCTCAAAAAGCATTGTACCTCAGTTGATGACTGATCCGTTAACTCAAATATTTTGCCTTTAGTTTAGGGTTCTCTTTTCAGTTCCTTCTCAGTATCAATAACTCTCCCCATCCCTGCCCCACAGCACCTATAGCCCAATTATATCTCATCTTGCTGATTCCACTCTACATTTATCAATTTACTTCCGAGTGCATGTCCTGTGTATGTTCACAACTCTAATCTTCTCATAAATCACTAAGATCTTCATCTTGCCTCGGCTCTTCAATGGAGCAATAAAATATTGTTTCCCTCACTTCTTCAAAAGACAGTTTCTTCATAACTCTGGCAAGCTTCCTCTGTTGACCTTTGAAGGCCCTACCCTTCATCTAACAAAGGCTTATATCTCCTCCACTCAGATGGAATTCCCACATTCCCTCCATTGTTAAACTAACTCCAAGAAATTCCATTTCCCTTTGATGCCCTATACCTCTTTTCACCATAACACTCAGTTCTGTATAATGCCCCCAGCAGTCAGTCCCCAGTCTTGACTTGTTCTCACAGCTAACAAAACTCTTTCAACATCTTGTGCAATCCTGGGCTGGACATTCAAAATTGTACAATGCACAACCCATTACTCGGCTCTAACCCACAGTCTCTCTTGCCATAGTATTATGTTCAGGGCTCCTCTGAACTGTCCTCTCCTATTCCCCCTAAGCTACAAGTACATTATTCTACACAATCATCTTTCTCTCCACATCAAATGACAAACACTCATTTATCATATAAAAGCTTCAGGTCACCCCAAAGAGCTACTGCTTTTGAAGTGTAGTCACTGGTAATGTAGGTGATCGCAGTGGCCAATTTAGGAATAGCAAGGCTCAATTAGTAATGAGTTAAGTGACCAGCAAATCTGTTTTACTGATGTTGGACACCAGTAGCACACACCTCCTCTGCTTTGAATAGTGCCATGGAATCTTTGACATGCCCCCGAAAGGACAGATTGGGGTCTCAATTTATTATATCGTCCAAAAGATCGCACATCTGAAGGTTGGCACAGACATCCAGTTTCACTCAACTGGCCATTCATTTGTGGGCCTAGTGCATCAGCTTACTATACCATCATGGGGCTGTTAGAGCTGAGCACAAACCGGTCCTCACCAAAAATCCACATCCTCACACTTTCCAACAAGAATTACAGGATAGCAATCAGGAGTGGGAACATTCTGGCTGAATGTCCACCCCTTGGCTACAGGTTTTGAGGCCAAATTTAATGCACAACCAGTGCTAACAGAGTTACCCAATTGTTGATGCCATAACTTGCAATTCTTGCTCTGAACTCTCTAGCCCTAAATTTGTTGGAAATACACAGCTGGTCCATTTCAGGTGAAAGCGGGCAATAGTATATTTGCAAACTTTTCTGCCTTTATTTTGCACGTATATGTTCGCATCTTGAAGTGAGTTTGTTGAGAGGCTATTTTGAACTTGCAATTTTTTAAAAATGAAAATTGTATAATTTTTCAAAATTAATTTTTTTTAAACAAAGTAGCAGAAATAGGGAAATTCTAATGGAAGTGAAAAAAAGATTTGTTCAGGAGAATTACCGAAGAACAAAAATTAAAATGTAATCCTCTCAAGAAATAGCAGTCAGCAATGCACTGTTAATAATCTCCATTCATGAAACAATCTTAAGGAATTCCTGAATAAGTCAACAAGCTTCACTTTGAGATACTAGTGACAGTGACTTGCTCTCTACAAAATAACTTCAATTTCCTTAGGTTCCAATTATTCTAGGCTCTCTCAGCCCCTTCCCTATGCCAGCCATCCTGTACGAAGAGAAACTCAGCAGGATGGGACCTACAGACAGTTCCGAGATATTTGGTTGCCTCTCCACTTTGTTAAACAGTTGCTTTCCAGTTTCGCTCTCTGTTAAGTTTAGGGATGAAGATTCTCCTCTTACTGGTCCATGTTCATCAGCATGTGAGACATCCATACCTTGAGGGCAACACAAATGACCAGATTGTCAACATACTGCACAGAAAATTAGCATCATACGTTTTGTATAAAGCGCAAAGAGAACAGAAACATTGTGCTGTGGTTGTTATACTCTGCTTCCAGTGGAGCACTGATTACCATGATTCAGCGTACCGGTTTATGGTATTTCCAATTGTCCAGCCTTTAAAATCAAATGGTTTGAAATTCGAGGGCAATATGAATGGGCCACACTTCCTCCCTGTGCCTGATTCATTGATTTGTACTTGTGTCATGCACAACTCCAAAATACTTTAGGTATCCTTTTTAAAAAAAAGGACACATAAATCTGCACCCATTTTAGGAGTAGGTAAAGCAGTTTTCCTAAAATAAAAGGAAAATACTGTGGGTGCTGGAAATCCAAAAGAAAAACAGAAATGCTGGAAAAATTCAGATCTGGCAACACCTGTGATGAGAGAAACAGAATTAACGTTTTGAGTACATATAACTCGTGTGGACTCGAAACATTAACTTTGTTTTTCTCTCCACAAATGCTATCAAACCTGCTGAATCTTTCCATAGCATTTTCTGTTTTTATTTAAGCAGTTTTCCTACTTGCACTTTAACACTAGAAAATGGTTGAGGAGTTCACCTAGAATTTGTAAGTGGGAAGCAATTTGTGCACATTTCAGCGCAGTCCTGCCCCCCACCCCCCACTCTCTCAGAATGTACTTTTATGTTCCAATAAATATTAAGGTCTAATAAGCCTTGGTATTTCCATCTCTATAATGACTCCGGTATTCATCTGGAAGATGAATATGCAAGAATAGAAAAGACATTCAGCTCACACAGGGTTCTACACTAAATCAGATCAAGCACTTATGGTCCTCTGCCCTATGGCCTCACATCTGATTTTGCTTTATAACGCTCATGTGAAGCGCCTTGGGACGCTTTATTGCATGAATGGCACTAGACAATTACAAGTTGTGTTGTTGTAAATGGTCACCAAGGTTGACCAACTGAGAGAACTTCTGCAGTTATGCTGCTTATAAACAAAATCTGTTTGCAGGCTTTAGAGCTGCAATTTCTCACACAGATTAAACAAGATCAGGTTTCAGGACACAGAGTTCAGACTCAGCAACGCATGAGGTGGAATTTAATGCCCTCTTCCAAAGTGAGTTTGGAGATGGGGAGGCATTTGATCAGGTAGGAGGTGCTGAGTGGGGACCCTGCTGTCTTCCTATCTCTGCCCCAAACAAGTCCAGGGCTGGAAGGCCGATGACTGTCTTCCTGTCCCACATCAATTGAGGCCCCCAAGTGGGTGATAAATGTCCACTTCAGGGTCACATCCTGCTGTCACCAGGTATTCAACCAGGGCAGTGAGGTTGGCAGGTACTCAATGCCTGATTGAGGGACCCCAGCAGGGGGATGAGCAGGAGGCAAGCTGAGAGCCAACCCCTGCCCTTGACTCCGAATTTCATCCCCCACGACCCTCGCCCTGCGACCACATCCAGCCCTCATTCATCTGTGCCATGGGACCCTCGCTGATCCCGGGTCTCAGGTGGGTGCATTACCGGACGTTACCACCACTCCCCTGGTGACAGGGCATGCACTGAACAGCTGCCAGCTTCTAATTGGCTAGCAGCTCAGAGGGCAGGACCTCCACCCCTGGGGTTGTTGGTCCCTGGAAAGGCCCCGCAATGGCCACTTAATTGCCTTACTGGCACTTTGTACAGTGGGCTTTCCCCAAAGGAAGCATCACTGGGCTCTCACTGGCTCTTCAGCCAGTAGGCAAGATTTCTGTTGCCTGGATTAAACTCCGCAAACGTGGTTTGTACAGCAGAAAAGTTGCAGAAATCATCCTTTTATATGAAATCCCAATACATACAGATTTTTTTTTAATTGGCAAACATATTTAGCTATAACATGGGGAGAATGGGAAAGAGAGGTAACAATTGTCAGGTTCAGATAGGTGGAACGAGAGGCCAAGACTTTGGCAGCTTCAATCGAAGTTTCCTGCATTACCTTTTACGGGGGAGATCTGTGTCAGTAGTCTGTCTGCAATACGAACTCGCTGGAACGGGTGCCCAACACCTTCAACCTCCCAAAGAAGGCTGTGGTCATCAGGATAATTGTTCAAATACTTCCTGCAAACTGAAGAAATGAAGGAGCCAAGTATAATGAGGTAAAGAATGTTATTGATCAGCTTGTTATAATGGCAGCTGAGCTTCCTCCATTATTAATCTAATGCAACTGTAATTATCCTTAAACCTTGCTGCTTCTCTCCTCTCTCCTTCTTTAATACTTTCAACAGTCCTTGTAACATTTTACTATTTTAAAAGGTGTTATATAATTTATTAATTCACTCATGGATGTGAGCATCGCTAGCAAACTGCCCACCCTTAATTGCTTTTAAGAAGGTGGTGGGGAGCTGCATACTTGAACTACTACAGTCTGTGTGGTACAGATACACCACAATGCTGTTAGGGAACGAGTTCCAGGACCTTGATACACCAACAACGAAGGAATGGCAGTATAGTTACATTTCAGGGTGTTGTGCTACTTGAAAGAGGACTTCCAGTTGGTGGTGTTCCCTTGAGTCTACTACCCTTGTTCTGCTACATGGTAGAAGTTGCTGGTTCAGAAGATTTTGTCGAAGGACCCTTGACAAGTTGCTGCAGTGAATTTTGTATATGGTACTCTGCTGCCCCTGTGGGCTGGTGGTGGAGGTGGTGCCACTCAAATGGCTGCTTTGCCCTGGATGGTGTCGAGCTTCGACAGTTGCACTGATCCAGGCAAGTGGAGAAAATTTCAGCACACTTCTGGTTTGTGCCTTATAGATGTTGGACAGGCTCTGGGGAGTCAGATGATGAGTTACTTGCTGCTGAATTCCCCACCTCTGACCTGCTCTTGTAGCCACAGTAATTATATGGCTAGTCTGCTCAAGTTTCTGGTCAATGGTAATTCCCAGGATATGGATGATGGGAGATTCGGTGATGAAAGTGACGTTGAAAGTCAAAGGGAGATGGTTAGATTCTCCCCTGTTGGAGATGGTCATTGCCTAGCACTTGTGTGGCATGAATGTTACTTGCCACTTGTCAGCCCAGGCCTGAATGTTGTCCAGGTCTTGCTGCACGTGGACACAAACTGTTTCGTTAATTGGAGACTATTGAATGGTGCTGAACATTGTTCTCTGGCGATTGCACAATCCTACGGCTGACCTTATGTTGGAGGGAAGATTATTGATGAAGCTTCTGAGGAGGTTTGGGCCTAAGACACTACTCTGTATCAATTTATCGTCATAGTAATATGCATCCCTGAAACTTCATGCAACACCAACACTCCTAAACTGAAAAAGA
Organism: Carcharodon carcharias; assembly: GCF_017639515.1. NCBI lineage: Eukaryota > Metazoa > Chordata > Chondrichthyes > Lamniformes > Lamnidae > Carcharodon > Carcharodon carcharias. Next base: position 157,563,282 of record NC_054470.1, read on the forward strand.
TGCTAACATAATGGAAATGCTCTGGATAAACCGGGATGATCAAGCCAAGGAGATCGCTTAAGGGTATTTACTTCACAACACTGATGTTCGGGATGTGGAGCTTTGAGTATTCTCCATTGAAATTTGCTATATTTTAGTAAAATAACTAATAATAATTTTTTAAAAAATGATAAATCACAGGTTTTCTGCAGTAAATTATATTTTCACAAGTTAATTTTTTCAAAGCATCTACATGTTCCAACAATTCTACTTTATCAATTCTCAAGAAAACCCTTTTTACAAAGTAAAATATATTTCATTTTACCTCCGTACATGGAGGCTGAGAGTGGGTATTTCAGACCCAGTGTATCTTCTGTGAAACAGTCAACAAAATCCTCCAGCATCTGTAGACCATATCCCTTCCCACGGTGCTTCTTCCTCACAAAGATGGTGTCTAGTATTGGCAGCTGGTAGCACTGAGTCAGGAAAGTATCGCATTTGCTTCCTACAAAGTCAATATTGAAAACATTATCATCAGGGTGGCTGTAAAGTGATCATGAACCATGAACAACCCACCACATAAATTTACTGAACGGGATGACATTGGGCTCCACAGACTAAAGGCACAAAATTGATGTCTTCTCTGTGCTGAGGGTTCATTGTTCATAATCTGCATCACTGTCCCTGATTAGAGAAAAGAGAGGCCACCAGGGTTTCACAGAGTGCAGACCCATAAAGGGGTTATGAGAGTGGGAGGATGTTTCCAAAGCCAGAGAGAACTGTTGACTTGGCTTGGCTGACATCTTTATATGGTTATAATAAGATTTTTCTGTGATCTCTTTTGTCAATGTCTCAATACATTTAAGAGATGTAAAGTGCTTAAAGCTCCTGTTATTGATACTATAATGGTCTGCTTGATTGACACTTATATAGGATTGTAGGAACACCAGATTTTTTCCAAAGAATTATGAATGGATTTTTTTCTCTAAGTGGTTTCACTCATTCCATTGTTACTATAGGGCTCATTGGTTCTGTACATAGTGTTAACTGGGCATGAAAGGGCCATGGGTTGGCATGGGTAAAAACATTTGAACTTAATTTCAAAAGGTTCCCAATTACAGAATATGGTTCATGACTCCTCTGAGATCTGTGAACCTCGAGTCATGGAGAAGCTGGCCCAACTCCACAAAAACTGTGGGGAGTTAATAGATGCTTACCCACACAATGGAGCTGGCCAGGTCAGAAGTGCAGGGTGTGAACTTGCTACCAGCATCCTTATCCCAGAACAGGGTCCCACCTTGTCCTTTTTAAATGGCTCCAAAGTCCTCCTCACTCCGCGAAAATCCAGGCCAAGGTATCAAATTAAATAAAAGAGAAACTGGCCAGGATTTCTAGCCAATGGAAATATTAATATCTGGATGCCAGGTTCTGCTGCAATGGTCCTTGAAGCCACAAAGGCAACTGGCAATCACTGAATGAAAATCTAATCAGTTAGCAAGGGGTTCTCCCATACTGACCAGAGTTAACATCCTTGGGAGGGAAAGAGCAGGAAGAAAAAACGTCTATTAAAGCTATTAAATTATTACATTTATAGCCAAAATATATATTTTTTTTTAAAACTTAAATTTCCTCACAGAAACAATCAAGTATCAATTCTGGAAAAATAGGAACTTTAGCTCATTACTCCCGCTATTAATGGATCTCCCTAGACATGTTACTCTATAGAAATGAAAGATATTATAGGAGATTCTGTGGATTGAATTTTGTTGCTGGCCACAACCACAATGTTGGTTGGTTTGGGGGGGGGGGGGGTGGCGGCAGCGGTGGTGATGGTGGTGCAATGAGGTTTTATGGAGATTGCGGTCACCCCATGGTGGGATCAGATGCAGAGATAAAGTCAGCAGCATGTTGAGCCTCATGCCAGCCTGTGGTGGATTCCTACCTGTAACACATTTGCACGCTATGAATACATTTTAACATAAAACATTTTATCAGTCATGTTCTACCTTCAAGATAAAGTCAGCGGTGCAGGAGAATCTCATGGCACCCAGTGCGCATTTGTTTAAAGGTGGTGTGCACCCTTTGGCTTTGTACAGTTGTGTGTTAAGGTCAGGGGTTTTCCTTGCTGAAGTCCACAGCACAAGGAAGGCGAGCAGGAGAATGGCAGCTTGCATGGAGGCCTGAGATCAGCAAGATTGAGTCAGTGGTGAGGGAGCAGTGTGGAGTCCGGTCAGAGACATGGAGAAGTAAAAGAGGGATCCAGCGGAAGACAGAGGGTGGGGTCAAGGCCGGAGCGGGGGTGGGGGGAGAAAATCAACCAAGGTGAGAAAATGAGGGGCCCAAAAGGCAGTGTCAGTACTGTCCGAATGGGTATCCATTCAAGGTACTGACTGGATTACAAGGCTTTGAGATATCTACAACGTTTCAATTTTTCCTGCTGAGAATGATCTCAGGACAATCTCCTTTACAACGCATAGAAGGGTGTGTCAGCTGAGCCTGCGAGTTCACCCATGTCCCACAGAATGGTGCACACAACACTGGACATACACAAATATTCAATAAAGAGTATACAAAAAAGAAAATTCAAACAGGCCTGAACTTCCAGGGAGTGGCAATCAGAGTCGGATTGCCACTCCACTCCGCTCCTAGTTAGTTACCTGGAAATCCACCTGCCCCATCCCTGTCTGACCTTCCAATTCAGGTCAGTGAGACACCTGTAGGGCAGCGTGCTACTGAGGCCCTCTGCCGAGGGTTGCAGAGTTGGAACCATAAAGCAGGTAGGTTTAAAGGTCCAACCACTTTCAGAAGCCAGAGAGAAGGTAGGCTCATCAAGTAAGTGGGTAGGATTGGGGGTGGGGACAGTTGGTTGAGGTGAAGGGGGAGCAGCAGCAGTCGCTCGCTCAGGCAGGGGTCAATCGGTCAGTCGGGGGAGTACCATTTGGAGTCAGTATGATAGTTACCCAGGAGCTAGAAGTGATTTTAATTCTAACAATTTTTTCTTGATAACTATTACTATATTACAATTTAAATCGTACTTTCAGATGGTTCCAATTGCAGAGCAATTGCCCAATGGAGGTTTGAATTTCCTAGTGGAGGGTGGGGGGCAGAGAGGAAGGGGGTTCCCTAGTGCATCTTTGGGTTATCCCCCAGTTATGACACCTGCAAGCTCAGAAGTTCCAGGCCAAAATTTTTTCTTTTACAATAAAAGGAAAAGTCCCCAACACCCCTGATGTCCCCCATCAATGCGTGCCAACCCATGAGGTGTGCCAGTACATTTAGCTCTCTAAGCTAGTGTCAACAAACAACAATGATAGAGATGTGAATAAAGTGAAACCAATGTGAAATATTTATAAGTGAAATTTAAACTAGAAAACCCTTTGTGTTCTCAAGTCTTATGTCAATGGCAATGAGTTGAGAGCAAAGTTTTTGCCACGTTTAAGAGCCCCCCTGTTTGACCAGGAGGCAAACTGCCCACCCATAGCTGCTGCATTGTCAGCTGATGCCATGTTCTCAGCTGAAAAGAATTCCCTGCCGTGTGATTGCGTACATTTCCCATGCACAGCGGCAACACTTCAAATTTAAATTGTAATCGCATGGGAAACAAGAGAAAGCAAAGAGAATGGGAGTGGTGCATAAAAGCTGTCAGGAATGGCTTGCTATTGACAAAATCCCCCCGCCCCCAACGTGTTCACAGGAGGAAGGGAAAAGAATGCAGAATGCAAAAAACAGTGCAGCAAGAACAGATTCACCACAGAATTAACTCAAGCATCTTGCTGATGTCAGCACACAAAAGTTCCACCTATCGAGAAATAGAATAAACAAGCCCATTAAGGTGCCTTGCCAAGAGTTTAGCATATATTGGGCAAAGGGATATGGGGAAAGTGTGGGAAAAAAGCATCGAATTGGAAGATCAACCATGATCGTGTTGAATGATAGAGCAGGCCCGGTGGGCTGAATGGCCTACTCCTGTTCCTATCTCTTCTTGAAGGAGCTTCGGTTAGTTTTGGACACTGTACTCCGGTTAAAGCATCGAGTGTCCCAATAGAAAAGTTAAAATTTTGAGAGAAATGGATCATGTATCAGCAGTATATTGTTGCTGCAGTATATACACAATCTACAGAAGGCATTCTAACAAGGCTCGAGTTACATTAACAACACTGCTCACCCAGGGAACCACTACCACCACGTACAAAAGCAGCATTATCACAGGAACAATCAAATTCACCTCAAAACCACAGACCATTCTGACTTGGACATACGTTACTGTCCCTTCTTCATTCCGGGTCAATTCAGAATCCTGGAATGGTTACAGGACAGAAGGAGGCAATTTAGCCATCGTGTCAATGCCAGCTCTCTGCAAGGCCAACTCACCTGGTCCCACTCCTCCACCTTCTCCCCAGTAGCTCTGCAAATTTTCTCTCTTCAGAAAATTATTCAACTCCCTTTTGAAAATGTCAATTGAATCTACCTTGACCACAATCTCAGGCAGTGCATTAGAGGTCCTTACTGCTCACTGCATAAAAAGAGATGTGCCTCACATCATCGTTGCTTCATTTGCCACTCACCTTACCTCGGTATCCTTTGGTTCTCAACCATTCCACCAAGGGGAATAGTTTCTCCCTGCCCACTCTGTCCAGACCCCTCATGATTTTGAATGCCTTTATCAAATCTTCTCTCAACCAAGGAAAACAACCCCAGCTTCTCCAATTGATTCACACAACTGAAGCCACTCATCACTTTCGTAAATCTTTTCTGCACCTTCTCTAAAGTCTTCACATCCTTCCTAAAGGGTGATGCTCAGAATTGGACACAATTCTCCAGTTGAGGCCAAACCAGTGTTTTATAGAGATTCATTATAATTCCTTTGTTCTTGTATTCTATGCCCCTATTTATAAAGCCCAAGGTCCCAAATGCTGTATTAATCACTTGCTCACTTCAACCTTCAGCAATTTGTAAACATATATCCCCAGGTACCCCTGCTTCTGCACCCCATTAGCCTCTCCTTGTTCTTCCTGCCCAAAAGTATCACCACATATCTCTGCATTAAAATTTGATCTGCCATGTGTCCGCCCATTCCATCAGCCAGTACATACCCTCTTGAAGTCTATCACTATCCTCCTCAACATTCACAATAGTTCCACATTTTGTGTAACCTTCAAATTTTGAAATTGTGCCCTACATAAGGGAAGCCATGATCTTAATACTGACCCCGGGGAACCCCACCTTCCTCCAGCCCCAAAAAAACTCCACTACTCTGTTTCCAGTCACTCAACCAACTTTGTCTTCATGCTGCCACTGTCTCTTTTATTCTACGGGCTTTAACTTTGCTGACAAGGCTGTTATGAAGAACTGTATTAAACGCCTTTTGGAAGTCCACGTATACTACATCAATCCTCTCTACTAAGTAAACATAGAAAACTCGAGTTAATTAAAGAAGTTTGCCCTAAGTCCCTGCTGGATTTTCTTAGTCAATCCACATTTATCCGAGTGACTTAATTTTTGTCCAGATTATCCTTTCTAAAAGCTTACCCACCACTGAAGTTAAGCTGACTGGCCTGTAGTTGCTGGGCTTATCCTAAAGCCACTTTTCGAACAAGGGTGTAACATTTGGAATTCTCCAGTCCTCTGGCACCACCCCAGTATCTACGGAGGATTGAAAGATTACAGCCGGTGTCTCCACTATATCCACTCCGGCTACATTCAGTATCCTTGGATACATCTGATCTTGTCCTGGTGACTTAACAACTTTAAATACCACCAGTGTATCGAATACCTCCTCTTCATCAATTTTTAACCCATCCAGTCTCATCTCCCTCTTCTTTCACTATGACTTTGGCAACATCTTATTCCTTGGTAAAAAGAAATGCAAAGTACTCATTTAGTACTTTAGCCATGAAGGCAGGAGGCAGGGCTAAGTCCCCTTTTAAGTTCTTAACTGGCCCCATTCAAGACTTTAGGATTTCTTTTATGTTAACTACTAGTCTCTTCTCATTGCTTCTCTTATTTTTTTTCCACCTCCCCTCTGAATCTTCTATATTTAACCCGGTTCTCCCTTGCATTATCAACCTGACATCTGTCATATGCATCTTTTTGCTGCTTCATCTTTTTCTTGAAGGGAGCTCCAGCTTTCCAAAACAAAAACAGAAATACCTGGAAAAACTCAGCAGGTCTGGCAGCATCGGCGGAGGAGAGCACAGTTGACGTTTCGAGTCCTCACGAACCTTCAACAGAACTACTGTTGAAGGTTCGTGAGGACTCGAAACGTCAACTGTGCTCTCCTCCGCCGATGCTGCTAGACCTGCTGAGTTTTTCCAGGTATTTCTGTTTCTGTTTTTGTTTTGGATTTCCAGCATTCGCAGTTTTTTGTTTTTATCATTGGAGCTCTGGCTTTGTTTGTCCTGCTTTTCCCCCTTGTCACAATGTATATGAACTATCTCCTCTTTAAAGAGAGTTCATTGTTCCAGTACAGTTCTGTGCACCAATTATTCCAATTTATCTGGGCCAGATCTTTTCTCACCCCACTGAAATTGGCCCTTTTTCTGTTAAATTATTTTTATTCCAGATTGTTCCTTGTCTTTTCAATAGCTAATCAAAACTTTATGACACTATGGTCATTGTCCTCCAAGTGTTCTCCTACTGACACTTGATCCACTTTACCCACCTCAGTCTATAGATCCAGCATTACCACCTCCCTCATCAGCCTGGAAATGTACTGATCTAGAAAATTCTCCTGAACACACTTTAGAAACTCTTTCCCCTGCTCTGTCCTTCTCACTATTACTATCCTAGTCTCTGCCCTTTATATTATTATCCCAGTCCTAATACCACTTAAACCAGTTCTATCCCCACCTAATACCATTCTGGAAGCATCAGTAACATAACAACTACATTTCCTTGAGGGCAACTAGAGAGGGAAAGAAATATGACCTTGCCAAATGTCATTCATATCCAAGAGCATGTGAAAGAAAACACGTTATTTCATTTGGATTTAGGACCCCCAAACTAAAACAATTAATGGTGCATCCTTTTTTAAAAAAAAGGGACATGGAGAAATACATGCCTGGAATAAGGACTCCAAAGATAATTAAATGTTATATAAAACATGACAGGTCCTGAACCACTACGGAAGTAAGCGTCATCTAAAGCAGGCAATGTGTAGTGTACATTCCGGTGTTTTATATGCCTGTTATCTCTCGTATTCCCAACCTCCCTCATCCCCCTCCTCCATCCTATTCATCTTAGTACAGGTTGCGTTTCTTTATTCTTTCATGGGACGTGGGTGTCGCTGGCATTTGCTGCCCATCTCTAAATGCCCTTGAATTGAGTGGGCAATTAAGAGTGGGTCTGCAATCACATGTTGGCAGTGAACTAGATGGGTTTTTACAACCATCAATGATACTAATTACTAGCTTTATAATTTCAGATTTATTAATTGAAATCAAATTCCATCATCTGCCATGGTGGGATTTGAATCCATGTACCCTGGGCATTAGCCTGGACCTATGGATTACTAGTCCATTGACATTACTACTACGACATCATCGCCACAGGGCCATGTTTCTACCCCCAGTTTTCTTGCCTCTAGTTTAGGATGAAAATGAAGTAAGAGTAGGGTAAGGGAAGGGGCTAGGAAATATGAGAGGGCATTTCCATGAGGTTAGATCAGTTTGATTTCTGTGGACAGAACTGCTTTTTTCCCCAAACAATCTGTTGCCAGTCACTGCTAGGCCTTCATGAGGCATTCGAAGACGACAAAGTCTACTGAATTACACAATAAATTAATCTTTCTTAGATTTATAGTGGGAAACTACTTCAGAGATAAAGTTGCAAGGTCGCAGTGCCTGTTGACAACTAAACAGTGTGGAATCAGTAAAATATGTGAGGAAAAGTCAGAGCCTTTAGGAAAGGGGGTGAGGGAAATGAAAAAAAATACCTAACACACCCTGGATCAGACAAACAGGGAATAATGATGCTGCAGCGTGAGTTAGATGGGAAAGTGAGGGAAGAACAGATATTTAAAATACATTCAGCCAATAGAATCTTATAGCATAGAAGACGGAAGCCATTCTACCTAACATGCCTGTGCCAACTCTCTGAAAGAGCTATCTAATTAGTTCCACTCCAGGACTCTTTCCCCAAAGCCGTACAAATGTTTATTTTTTAATTATATATTCAATTCCCTTTTGAAAGCTCACATGAAATCTTCATTCACCATCTTTTCAGGCAGTGCATTCTAGATCATAACTCTGCACAAAAAAAAAATTCACATCTGGCCTCGGATTCTTTTGTCTTTTATCTTAAGTTGTGTCCTCTGATTATTGATCCTCCTGCTAGTAGAAATGGTCTCTTCTTAGTTACTCTTATTAAAAACCAAAGTCCCTCTCCCCCCCCACACCATAACAAACCCCAGTGATTTTGAACATCTCTATTTAGTCTCCTTTTAATTTCTTTTGCTCCAAGGAGAAAAATCCCAACTTCCCTACTCTCCATCCCTGGTGTCATTCTGGTAAACATTGGCTTCACTGTCTCTTAGGCCTCCATCCTCCCCAGTACACAAATGTCAGTCGTGTGCGCGTGTGCCCAACCCCATCCAGGATACCTGCTATTTTGATGGAGTAGAATCCAATCGCTTTCCCAGACTTCCAGAGAATTTTAGCATATTCAGTGACACCGTGGCAAAGAAAAGGGAGCTCGTCGCCACTCATTTCCTGTGCTCTGTAAATGATGCGGTTCAAAACATACAACACAATTCGCTCCCCAAGTGACGTTACCTAGCAATAAATGATAGTAGAATGTTAGTAACTTAATTTCGACTATGTGTATATCCATTCACCAGTCCATCTATATCCTTCTTATTGTTAATTAAATTTTCAAATTAAGTGTCATCTGGAAACTTTGAAATTATGCCCTGTATATCCAAATCCAGTTCATTAATACATATCAAAAAAAAGGAGGTTCTAATACCAATCTCTGGGAACATCACTGTGATGTGAAAGGGCGTTTCCACAAGTTTAGAGCGGTTTGATTTCTATGTTTCCCTACAGTCTGAAAAACAACCATCCACTACTACACAGTGCTTTCTGTCCCTTAGTCAATTTTGTATCCATGCCACCACTGCCTCGTTTAATCCAATGGGCTTTAATTTTGCTAACAAGGCTATCGTGTGGTACAGTACTTTATCAAAACTCCCTTTGAAAGTCCACATATACAGAATACAACATCAATCCTCTTCGTTATTGCATAAAAAACTCAATCAAGTTAGTCAAACATGATTTGCGTTTAAGAAATCCATGCTGGCTGACACTAACCTGTTACCTGTGCCAATGAATTTTGTCTGATTATTATCTCAAAGTTTCCCACCACAGACATTATGTTGACTGGACTACAGATACCAGGTTTATCCATTACCTCTTTTCATGAACAGTGTGCACATTAACAAGCCTCCAGTCCTCTGGCACTGCCCCTATATCTAAGAAGAATTGGAAGATTGTAACCATACCCTCTACCATCACCAAGTATACTTCTTAGCAACTGAGGATCCATCCCATCTGAACTGGGTGAGTTTTCTACTTTGAACGCTGTCAACTGTCTTATCTTTATCGATTGTTAGCCTGACCAATTTCCCGATTACCTCTTTAATTGTGGTGTTTGTAGCAGCATCTTCTTTAGTGAATAAAGATGTAATGGCTTCATCCCTGTTTGTTAGTCTGTTTGTCTGTAAGCAATATATGCTCTTTCTTTCCCCCTCATGGGAATGTATTTAGTTTGAAGATTGGGTAGTTCAGGTACAAGGGCATCTCATTACTCATATAAATACTGAGGCTACAAGAGCAGGTCAGAGGCTAGGAATCGAGTGGTGAGTAACTCACCTCCTGACTCCCCAGAGTTATCCACTGTCTACAAGGCACAAGTCAGGAGTGCAATGGAATACTCCCCACTTGCCTGGATGAGTGCAGCTTCAACAACACTCAAGAAGCTCGACACCATCCAGGATAAAGCAACACACTTGACTGGCACCCCATCTGCAAATATTCACCCCCTCCACCACCGACACACAGTGGCAGCAGTGTGTACCATCTACAAGATGCACTGCAGGAACTCACCAAGGCTCCTTAGACAGCACCTTCCAAACCCATGACCACTGCCATCCAGAAGGATGAGGGCAGCAGACAGATGGGAACATCACCACCTGGAATTTCCCCTCCAAGTCACTCACTATCCTGACTTGGAAATATACCGCCATTCCTTCACTGTCGCTAGGTCAAAATCCTGGAACTCCCTCCCTAACAGCATTGTGGTTGTATCTACACCACATGGCATGCAACAGCTCATGAAGGCAGCTCACCACCACCTTCTCAAGAGCAATTAGGAATGGGTAATAAATGCTGGCCTAGCCAGCAATGCCCACATCTCATGAATTAAATTTTAAAAACTTAACTGTTTTATTTGTGAATCTTTGATTCCAACCCATCTCAGTTAGATCCCCTTTCAACTTGCTTAAATTATCCCTCAAACTAGTTGAGTATTTTCACATTTGATTGTTTCTTGCCCCTTTCCATAGCTACTGCAAACCTAGTGATATTGCAGTCAGTGTTTCCCAAGTGCTCCTCCCACTGAAACTTGGCCCACTTCAAATTCCGCAGAACCAGATCTAATCACTGCTTTCTTCCTTGTTGGGCTGGAAAGGTACAGATCAAGAAACTGAAGATTTCCTGGTCTAAGTTAGATCATCAGATAAAAGAATATAGACATCACCCCTCATGAAACATTAGCCCCTTCCAGTGTATGATTGGTTGTTTTAGCATCAGGCACTCCTTTCTACCTCAGTGTTCATTATTCATACAAGCCTCGACTATTCAAATGAACCCATCTTCATTTCACTAAATGTCCACAAACACCCACTTCCGTCAGATGTCTCAGGATGGTCCCCAAAAACAGGAGCCTGGGCTGATCTGTTTCCTAGCTGGAAGGCACCTAAGTCAACTGCAAGGTGCTAATTCCACCCTAGGTGAGGACAGTTAACTCAGTATAATTAGGATCAAATCTGGAACTTCCCGGGGCTTATCCAGTCAGTAACTGGGCCAGTGAGTCACCAGGGAAGCATTTAGTGGACAGTAATATCATACCAGTGTTATCTCCAACTTTTCAATGCTCTGTATACAACTTTAGCTGTAAAATCAACTGAGTAAATTTTAAATATACAACTTAACTATATTCCAATTTACACCAGAAAAACTTGCCACCTCTGAATGAATTACTTCTTTAAGAGATGTGGAAATATTTATTGTGAGATTACAATACGACCTTAAAATTGTTACGAACCCTGTAGAGACCGATAACTTGTAAAAATATATTTTAATTTCCAATGACTGACTGGAAGGGTCACGTAACAAGATTTTAAGTTAAAGACTTCTATTGTAACAAATACAATAAAAGCAACATTGTCTAAATGCTAGTCAGCAGGCAGCTTATACTCTTAAGACACAGAAAAATTTCCCCTATTTAAAACAAATGAAAACTCCCCCAACCATTAGACTTTACTCTGTCCCTTAAGTGGACACTTTATTCTTCTGGAACCAGTCCAAAGCTATTTTCCGCTTCCTTTTTCCTTTCCTAGCTGGATAACATCTAATCCCTGAGCTAATTTTCATGGAGAGGGTTAGTCTGGAGATTCCACCCTCTAGCCAAAGCTAGGCACATCTTCCAGACTCATTTAAATCCTCACAAACTTGGTTTCTTCAACGCGAGTACGAGCTCCCACTCGTCTTCTGCATGGTAAATAATAAAGACAGCATTTTCTCTGCTTCAGATTCAGGACTGGCAGCCTCTATCTCTCTGCTCTCTCTCTCTCTTTCTTTCTCTCAGATTCTTGCAGACTCCCTTGTCTCTGAGTTTCAGGGATACCTTAGAAGAAACAAAACAACACTACAATGGCTTGCTATGGACTCTCCCCCTCTCAAGGCCCATCTCCATGGCAGCATGAATCACATGGGCCTTGTATCCAGGTAGAAATGCTAATTAACTATCCTCCAGACCCCACCCCTACCACTCAATTCTATCTTGGAATTAAATAGGCAGTTTTAAGTATAACTGTTTATATAACCTTACATTCCTAACATCTTCCTGTGAGACTTGGGGACCAATAGTCTACCTACAGTCATTACAGATGCTCTTGACATTGTCTACATGTATAAATATCTTGTACCTTCTTCCCAATAAAACAACCTGAGCACCCCCTTTAACTTTTAACAACCAAGTCATCCAAGCTAGTCGTCAGGCAGAATTCAGAACAGGTCACATCATTGCCTTAATTCCTCCATTTTACCTAAATTAAAAACACAATCCCAAAAACATCATAGTATAAAAGTTGCATTTGTAATGAAATATTGAGGATTAATTCACCTGCAAGGGCCCCTGACGGGAGGACTCAGCAGTTTTGATGATGTCATCAATTGCCCACCACCTATCCACTAGGTACAAGGCCACAGCTTGAAAAGGAAGACAAGAGATGGTATGAACGTCAGCTACATCACAACCTCCAACCAAATACAAGCAGTTCTATAGAATTTGGTGAAACAAGAGCAGATTTGTGGCTGACAAGCAGGTGTTAACTAATAGATGATGGGGTGGAGAACTACATAGTTTGGCCTTGGCAGGAATGTAGCATAGATTTACCAGAACAATACCCTGGACTCCGAGGGTTAAGTTACAAGGAGAGATTGCACAATCTAGGGTAATATTGCCTGGAATGTAGAAGGTTAAGGGCTAATTTAAATCAAAACTTTTCAAGGTATTAAAGGAGAACTTAGAGAATAAATAGAAATAAATTATTTCTGCTGGTTGGATAGTCTAGGGATAGGGGACAGTTAGAGCCAGGCTATTCAGGAGTAAAGTTAGGAAAAATTGCTACACAAAACACCTGGTAGAAGTTTGGAATTCTCTTCCGCAAATAGGAGTTGATAATAGGTTTTAAAATGTAACAACTGACATGAGATAGAGTGTTTTTTTAAAATCAAAGGTATTAAAGCTATTATCACCTATGGGGCAAAGGCACATATATGATATTAGTTCACAAATCAGCCATGATCTCACTGAATGACAGACAGGCTCAAGGAGTTAAATGGCCTAATCCTGTTCCTATGCATTTAATTTTCACATTTCACTAGATTTACAGAAGTGGTCCAATTATACTGAAAATGAGTTTAATCAACAGTCAAGTGGTTCTATAGACCTATGAGTAACCTACAGGGGGAAAATCAGAAACCTGTACAAGGAAGCAAAGACAAATGGAAATTTTCCCATGATCAAAGTTATATGTACAGAATACAGCAAACAATATTCAACTTCAGTGTCCAATTTAATGAGCAGGCTGGACACACGGGGTGCAGAATTATCCAACGCTCTCTTAACTAGCAATTTACATTAGAAAAATATAGCAACTAACCTGTGAACTGATTTTCAGGGGCAAACAAAGCCAGAACTTTATACGTCGTATCGCCACCATAGAGTGGAACAAAAGCAATAGAGGACAGACTAACTGGAATCTGTGTTCAGGAAACATACATTAGTCAGTATCAAGTCAGCTACCTAATTGTGAGATTCATAATCCAAATTTCAGCATTGACACTAAAGCAATAAAATGTAATCATCTCTTTTCTCACCACACTGTCCTTGCTCAGTAATTCAGAATAAATGCATCAGAATCTATTTCTTCTCCTGCTTAACACTTTCTTCAGAGTTAAGGCTTGATTTTAACCCAGCACGCTTGGAAGTACTGGCTGGGAGCAGGTCAGGCATCCGTGCTCCATCCTGGCCAATTTAAAAGTTGAAGGAATGCAAAATGGACCAGGGTGTAGAATGAACATCTAACCTGAATCCGTCCTGTTCCACTGGGCGGGTTGGATTAAAATCAGGGTGTAAGTGTTCTTCTTTCCACATCTTTTCCTCAAGCAAGTATTGTACAGCTCAGCCATTTGTTTTTGCAGTTTCTCTGTCGACAAGGCAGCTCAGATTCACTCCTAGTCACTTTCACTGACACCAAGTGATACCTTGGTATTCGCAGCAATAAAGAGTAAATATGTTAGAATCAAAATATGATGCTGGTGGACCAGTGGCTGAAAGAGAAACATAACTCTTTTTTTCTCTCTACACTGACAGTGTTAACGGTTCAGATTGGTGACCTTTTGTCAGAACTGGGAAAAGGTAGATATGTACTAGGTTTCAAGCAAGTGAAGGCCTTTCCAGCTCTCACCGAATTGGAAAATTTCATCAACTTTACTTCCAATTTCTATGGCCTTCAGATCTTCTATCTCTGACTTAAATTTTCCCTTTCCTTTCCTTGACTTCTCAGTCTCCATTTCTAGGAATAAACTATGTTCACTATAAACCCACAGACTCCCAGATGGTTTTTCTACAACACCTCACACCCTGCTTCCTGCAAAGGACTCCATTCCATTTTCTCAGTTTCACTGCCTATGTACCTAAGCCCTAGAGTGGGATCTGAATTCAGAAGCTTGAGACTCAAGAGGCGAGAGTGAACCATGGATGGCACAGTAGGGCGATAGGGTGGAGGGCAGGAGAGATTAAATGGTGAAGGGTACATGGTGGAAGGCCAAAGGGAGTTCTGGATTCAATTCCCACTTAGCAGCTTGTGCTTAAGCACAAACAATCATGGCCGACACTCTAGTGCAGTACTCAAGGAGCATTTTACCGTCGGAGATGCCACCTTTCAGATGAGACTTTAAAGAGGCCCCATCTGCCAGCTTGGACAGACGTACAAGCTCCCATGGCACTATTTTGAAGAGGAGCAGGAGAGTTATTCCCAATGTCCAGACCAATATTTATTCCTCAACTAATAATACAAAAGCATTTTCACGTTGCTGTTTGTGGGAGCTTGCCAAGTGCAACTTGGCTGCCACGTTTCTTGCATTACAACTGTGACTAGACTTCAAAAGTGCCTCATTGGCTGTAAAGCACTTTGAGATGAAAGGCGATCATGAAAAGCGCTATTTTTAAAATTTTCTCCCCCCACACCTGTTCATTCCATCACTTGTTTAAAATCTTTTATATTTCTAACTTTTCCTAACTTTGCTAAAGGGTCAAAGACCTGAAATGTTAACTCTGTTTCTCCTTCCAAAGATGCTGCCAGACCCACTGTGTGTTTCCAGGCTTTTCTGCTTTTCTTTCAGAATTCCAGCATCTGCAGTATTTTGCTTTTGTGATATAACATAAAACTGGCAAACCGCCTTCATAGAAATCATCTGTACCTCACCCTATTCCTTTGTATTCATTATAAGCCCACCGACTTCCTCAGCTACACTTCCTCACACCCTGTTTCCTGTAAGGACTCCATTCCACTCTCCCAGTTTCTTAGTCTCATCTGTTCTAATCATGCTACCTTCCACAATGGCTCTTCCGACATGTCTTCCTTTTTCCTCAGCCGAGGATTAAGCCCCTGCCCCCTGCCCCCACTGTGTTTTTTAAAAATTCTTTCATGGGATGTGGGCAAGACCAGCATTTGTTGCCCATCCCTCATTGCCCTTGAGCTGAGTGGCTTGCTAGGCCATTTCAGAGGGCAGTTAAGAGTCAATCACATTGCTGTGGGTCTGGAGTCACACATAGGTCAGACCAGGCAAGGGTGGCAGATTTCCTTCCCTAAAGGATATTAGTGAACCAGATGGGTTTTTACAACAATCAATGATACTTTCATGGTCACCATTACTGAGACTAGCCTTATATTCCAGGGTTATTAATTGAATTTAAACTCCAGCAGCTGCTGTGGAAGGATTTGAACCTGTGCCCACAGAGTATTAATCTGGACATCCAAATTACTAGTTCAGTCACATTAACACCATGCCACCATTTCCCTGTAAACAGGTCAACAGGGACCTCAACCATGTCCAACCCATTTCCCACACTTCTGACCTCACCCTTTCCCCTCCCTCTCAGAACCACAACAGGGTTCCCCTTGTCCTCATTTTCCACCAGTTTCCACAATTAAAGAATCATCCTCCGCCACTTCCAGTGTGATGTCACTATCCAACACATCTTGCCCTCCCCTCCAGTCAGCATTCTGGAGGGACTGTTCCCTCTGTGACACCCTGGTCTACTCCTCTATCACCTCCATGCCTCGTCTCTTCCCATGGCACTTTCAGCACCACATCTTCTGGACTCAACACTGAGGTGAACAAATTCAGATTGCGAACTCTGTCCTTCAATGTTGATTCGTGTTTCTTTTTTCCCCAAGTGCCAGTCTGTATCTTGTTTCCATGTTTTGCTCGCACACAGTGCCGTTCTTTATTCTGCCATTAACACTTACTCTGGACCAATGCTTTGTTTCTTTACTATAACCATTACCACTTCCTTTGCCTTTTGTTCCATGACATCTTTGTCATTTAATTTCTCCCGCCCTTTAACCTATCCCTGACCTTCCATTTTGTTCTATCTGCCCTTCCCCCTTTTCCAGTAGCATAAAGCCCAGCACATCCCTACTTCTCTTCAGTTCCGAAGATTAATCATTTTGAACTCGAAACGTTAACTCTGTTTCTCTCTCCATGGATACTGCCAGACCTAAGTATTTCCAGCACTCTCGGTTTTTATTTCAGATCTCTGGCGTCTGCAACATTTTGTTTTAATTTATTATAAGCTGGGAAGCTCCCAGGCTTAAACGAAATCAGTGCAACAGTTGAGGTATTTATGCATAGAACTAAAAGTCAGGGGAAGCTACAATAACCTCCTTATGTTAAAAGTTGACACCACAGCATAGGAAACAGGGGTCCGTAAACTTTATTAATGATTTTCTGTAGTAAGTGTGTAATTTTCCTTTGTCTTGGTTGTTCAGGCTCTGGCTGCAATACCCTCAAGAGTTGAATAGTCATCCAGTAGAAATGCTTTGATACTGAGTGGCCTACTCCTGCTCCTAACTCGTATCTTCATACGTAAATATTTACTCAACTCTCCTCCTGCTTTGTCTAACTAACTTACAGGCTGGACCCTGCCAACCAGCTGCACTCATTACAATCATTTCTTTTTGGATCGGTTTGTAAATAATATTATGCAGCATTTACATGTGGGTAGTAAAAGTCTACATGGAAAAGCAAGTTTAAACACATTATGTCGCAACAAGCTGAAAACTGGAATTTACCACACTCAATCATACAGATCCTTTTCTAGTAAATGCATCCAAATGGGGAGCAATTTGGGTCGGTCTGCATAACCAATATTATTAATTATGCCAATAACTTGCTCTAGCTTTCAAACTCAATCCAATATTATTTTTACTTAAGTTTTTGGTTAACATCATTGTCATGGAGCTGTACTGGAAATTAAAAACACAAAAAATAAGCCAATACAAATGTGATGACAAGTCACAACGCTATTTATTAGAACATAATAACATGCAGGCACTTCCGTCCTCGGGGATTCTGATGCACAGAATTTCAGCAATGATTGCCCATCCTGCCAGAAAGCCTGGAGTGGATGTGCCAAGTGTCCTACCTTCCTTCTGTTGGGTAATGTGAAATACTCCAGCTTCTCAGGATCAGCGTACAGAAGATTAGACATGTATTCCTCTGCAGAATGCTCAATGTCTTCATGCTCCAACTCAGCAAGTAAATCCACAGGGAATGCCATCCCTGCTGAAGAGAATCAAATTAATATAAATTTAAAAAAAATAGGGAATTTATTTTTTGCAACACATCCTCACATTGAAATTACGGTGAATCAGCCCGTTCCCTGCAGCATTTATGGAGATTCTTTCAGAAGTGTTTAGTCATCATTTTAGCAGCGGGTTCTTGCTAATCCATTCATCAGTCCAAGCAGGGTTTGCTATTTTTTTTAAATTAAAAATGCATTGCTTCATACAGCGCCAAATCAATCAAAACATATGTATTTTAAAATTACATTTTATCATAACATTCACTAATATTTTGGAAATGATTTGCCCGAATAATTTACAGATCCAAAACACATGTCACACAAATTCAAAGTGCCTTGTGTACTGTCCCACCATTAGACCTAACTCGATACTGCTGTTCTGTAACTGTTCACCTGCTCAAAAAAAAACTTCATCCTAATAGAATGGCCTGGAAACAATAAGCTCCTCTAAAATCTCTGGATGTTCACTGGCTCTCAGACACAAAATCCATGACAACAAACATTAACATCACATCAACAGAAATCCCCCCCCCCCCCCCCACCCCCGACCAAAAGGATAAAACGTCTTTGTCTCATCCTGGTCACTCAGCACACGTTCACTGCCTTCTGAAACCCAAAATAATATTTTGCTTTCAAAACAAAATGAAACTATTGTTGACCTAGTAACTGCAATTCCAAAAGCACAAGGGTTTCAGTACTTCAGAGCGTAGCTGCGTGATCTAATTTTCTAGAAACTTCCAAGTAAACAAAACAAGGATGGTAAATATAGTACAAACACAAAGCTTACACATTAAGGTTGGCACAGACCACAGTGGGAAAATTATTAGATTCCTAGCTAGAAAGGTTATTCAGTATTCCCAAATGCAGAACACCTAATTTTTCTTTTTTGAAGACTCCACCCAGAAAGTAGTACTCATACTCTGTCAAATCTTGGAGACCACTAGCAAGGGTAGGTATTTATTTTAATGTTGTGCCGAAGTGTCCAGTAGAACAGGTAGGAGAAAAAAAAAGTTCAACCCCAACGTGTATTCAGACTAAAGGATATTTCTGAAGTCTAGCAAATGGCATGCACCCAGCTGCGTGTGTTCTGGTGCTGGGACTATATTTTGTCTTCCTTACCTTACCTGAAAATCACTTGAGTGAAAATCACTTGACATCACTTGAGTTCAACAGCTTCATCTGCACTCATTTGATATCAGTTACGCTCAAAAGCAATCATTTAACTCTCATTTGACACCAACTGCACTCAAAACCAATTATTCAGCTATCATTTAACATTACAAGTACTGTAATTGACATCAATATCATCAATTGCCCCCAAACCACAGTGCTCAAACATTCGCAACATCACTTAAGCATTCGGACACCAAAAGCGATCGTAGAGTTTATTTTCCATATTCCTGAATTTTAATAGTTTCAAACATCAAGGCAGAATCTTCCGGTCGGTGTGCGGGGGCAGACCCGACACGCTGATGCATAAAACAATGCGTGATGGTGTCGGGCATGCGCCCCAACGTCATCGCGATATTTTGCTCAGCAGGTGCGCGCTGGAGTTGGCTGCGCACCCGCCAAAATGTTAAGGGCCTATTAAGGCCATTAAGGGATTAATTAAAGTATGTAAGAACTCTGCCTGTCCAATTTGAAAGGTTCCCAGGCAAGCAAAAAGCCCAAACAGCCTTCGCATTTTTCAGGAAACCTCATCCAAGGGCAAGAGCGAGAGCGGGAGGGGCAGAGGGCGAGAGCGGGAGCAGGGGCAGGGGCCGAGAGTGCGAGTGCAGAGGTAAGAGAAACAGTTTGGAGACTGGAGGGAGGGATGGGTGGATGGCAGCAGAAGTTTAGACCACGATACTGATAGCGAGATGGCGGAGTTGAGAAGAAAAAAGCATTTAGACCCCCAGACTGGGGCAAGAGATAGACAGAGAGTTTAGTCCCTGAAACTGCGGGAAGAGAGGGGGAGTTTAGACCCTGAAACCTGGGGGAAGAGAGTGCGAGAGAGAGTTTACACCTTGAAACCTGGATTGGGGGGGTGGGATGAGGCAGAGGGGGTCGGGGAGTAGTAAGTACAGACCCTGAGACTAAAATGAATTAAGAACTGATGGTGCTCTGAAGCATGTACTGCATAGCAGAATGTTTTTCTTAGGCTAAATGAAAAACTGAATAAATTCAGATATTATTTACATAATTAATTTCCTTGTATTTTTCAAAGCATGTTGCTGAGCACATTTGATACCTTTGAGCGTGCTGGATAGCTTTAAGGGCATTATCACATTTGATTCAAACTGTAGTTGAGCACACTTGAATGCAAAAATGTTAAAATCTTGGGGTAGGGAAAGATTCATGCACAGACTCCTATAAAATAGTACAGAAACAAAACATAGCAGATGTTGAAAATCTGAAGTTAAGGCAGAGAGTGCTGGAAATACTCAGCAGCTCTAGCAGCATCTGCGGAGGGAGAAAACAAAGTTAGTGTTTCAGGTCGATGGCCTTTTGAAAGGTTTGAAGATGAGTCATTGACCTGAAACAGTAACCTTGTTTTCTCTCTCGGCAGATGCTGCCAGAGCTGCTGAGTATTTCCAGCATTCTGTTTTCAATCTTATAAACTTATCTTCAACTTCAAAATATTTTTTCTTTGTCAAGAAAAGGGTAAGGGTCAAGCCCTTTTGTCTACAGATTGCTAGTTTCTGGTTTTGTAGGAATACCACAAAATGGCTACGTTCTTCTTCCACCTAACAAACCCAAATCAGCACCCGTATTGTGTACCACATTTAGATTCTACTGGACCTATGGGGACTACGCATTATGGAACACCCCCATTAGCAATGTTTTAGTGATACACTGCTCAGCTTTTGAAAAAAAGAAATCCTGAGGTAGGTTTATATATTCGGCAGAATGTCACATTAGCACAGCTGGACAAATTAACACTTGAAAAACTGGATTCTTGCCACGTTGTGAAGTGAGGTGGTTATCTTGCATTTTCAAGGACTTGATACCATAATCAGAAAACAATGACAGAGTAAAGTATATGTGGTATTAATCAGATTGAACGTTAAACCACTTCAAGATTTCGGGCAAATTACATGTACTGATGCAAGTAAGTTAACCCCAACTCTTACCCCAGTTGGAATAGACCAGAGTCAGACCCCTTGCCTTCAAAGAAACCTGGATTACCTCAAATCCCTGCTGGTTAATGCAGGGCACTCAGCTACATCAAATCCATTATAATGAGAGATTATGATGGAGTGCTCAATGCTCAGTTGCTTCAATTTTAGCAATCTTGGCTCTATTATCAGAAGATCAAGGGTTCAAGCCCCATTCGAGTACTGGACACTCTAGCTGAATATTTGCAAGTGCAGTACTGAGGGAGTGATACAATGCTGTCTTTCGAATGAAGTATTACATTTTAGCCCCTCCTGGCTGTAAAGATTGCATGATACTTTATTTTGAAGATAAGGGAGTTTATCTAATATCTTGGTCATCTTTGCTTGCTTAACTAACACCGATAGAAAAAAGATTAAATGGTCATTCATGCCATTATTGTTTATGTGACCTTACCTACAAAACAACACTGACTAGATTTCAATGCTGAGCCAGTGTGTTGAGACTGCCGGGAATATAATTTTTTTAAAAAATCGTAATATAAACTCAAGTTCTTTCTGTTTTCTTTATTTAGCTTCTGAACTGCAACAGAAGAACAAGCTTGTATTTTTATAGCCTTTTTCACAGCTGCAGGATGCCCAAAGCTCTCCAAAATCAATGAGTTACTTTTGGACGTGTCGTAACTGTTGTGACATGGCAGAACACAGCATCCAACTTGCACACAAGGTTCTCCAATCAGTAATGAAACAAATGGGCAGATAATCTTTTTTTGGTGATGTTTGTTGGACATAAATATTGGAAAGGACATGGAGAATTCTCCAGCTCTTCTTTAAATAGACCTTTTACTTCTAACCGAGAGGGCAGACATCTCCTGGATTTAATGTCTCATCTGAAAGACAACACTTTTTCACAATGCAGGACTCCCTCATCACTAAGCTGCTTTTAAGTTTGTGAATGGATACAAGATGAGGATATTCAGAATGTTGTTGGGGATGAAAAGGGGAGAAATATTTACTGAAATGTTACTGTCAGCTATGACAACACAAACCCACAAAAAAACACTACTTGTAAAATTTCCTCAATTTTCCGCCTAATTTCCTCCTACCCTGAAGATGATGACTCATACAGAGGTATTGTTCCATGGAAATGACAGCTCTTTTGTAGCTTTTCCAAGTGACAATTTGAGCTTATTCAGCTATTCTCAGTGGGGTAACTGACTACTTCTGGGCCATCAGAACAGCATCCGTTTCCATCTTCATCAGCCACACGCACACATCAATGGAACGGGGGAGGAGCAGCCGTCGCGGGTTTTTTAACTCCCTAGTCCAGACACTAACGTGAACTTTGCTGCTTCTATAACCATTCAAAAAGGAGATGGGTTAAGTCAGCACTGACCTGGCACTTTACTAGTCCGAACTGCTCAGTAACACAGCATGTTGGCCAATAAACCACCAAAGCGCATTCAGATGCCAAAGACCTCTTAAAAGGTAGCAATCTACTAGACAAGAACATCCCTTTAAGTACCTGTTTCAAATGCAGCATATTAATATAAATATAATAAATATAATATAAATATAAAATCATGATTATTTAGGGTAAAGTTTTATACCTTCCAGGTGCTCTGTGGGTTTGAAAACAAAGCACCAGGGATAAAATATCCTTAAAAAAGGACATGTTCCAAGCCTGAAGGAATAGATCAGAAAAATCCAAACCATCACATTTGAAATAAACTGAGGGCAGCCAGTCAGGACACACAAGACTTATAGGCTGCAATTTGTCACCTCTCACTTCATTTCATTTCCTTTTACCGGGCATTTGTCTAAGCAAGTCCGATGCTCTGATCATCCAGCCAACACAACAACTGTCAATTCAAATAAATGTCAGCCATTCAAGTTCACTCAAGTTCCAGCTGCTATTGGTTCAAAGATCTCTGGGCTGAGCAGGCGGAATGCTGCCAGTGGCACGAATACAGTTCACAAGCATTCAGATGGAAAAAGCTCTGCACACACACACACACATTTGCAATTACTCTGCATGAGGCTGCAAAAATAAAAAACACAATACTGGCCTAGATACCTGTATATGATCTTCCTGTTAGTTGTACAAAGTAAAAAGAAAATGCATCTTATCTGGACCACACAGGTAAGCACCAGACAAATGTCATCCATCATTTAGATGCAGAAAGCAAAAAGCCATCCACTAACCAGCAATGACAATCACCGCTCTGTTGAATCCAGATGACAGCCTGCACGCAAGAGTCTGGAGACAGGCACGTGATACAGGAGGAGGAGTAATTGCACTTCTCATCCTCAGGAAAGAGCACATCAAGAGCGGAGATATTTTCAAAATCAATATCTTGCAGACACCTCCTTGGAGTAAATAATCTATTTAAACAGTGAAATCCCCCCCTCCCAAAAACCATTTATGACGATGACACTGATCACATCAGTTTGGCACCATGGCGGAGTGGGTGAAAGTGCCTGTTTAGAAAAGAGGCCATCCTGAATTTCAATCTCAGCAGTCCCTCTATCTGTTTCCTGTGTGTATGGTTTGGGAGAGGTGATGGCATAGTGGTATTGTCACTAGACAAGTATTCTGGAGACCCAGGGTAAAGCTCTGGGGACCAGGGTTCAAATCCCACCACAAATCCAATAAAAATCTGCAATTAACCATTGCTTGATTGTCATTAAAAACCCATCTGGTTCACTAATGCCCTTTAGGGAAGGAAGTCTGCCGTCCTTAGCCAGTCAGGCCTACGTGCGACTCTTAAATGTCCTCTGAACAAGGGCAATTAGGAAGGGGCAATAAATGCTGGCCTAGCCAGTGATGCTAACATCCCATGAATGAATAAAAAAAAATTGTGAAACAAAAATAGCAAGATTCAAGGGATAGCAATACAGAAATAACCACTGGCAACATTTAAAGAACATTAACATGCTCACGCAACATTTTTAACTTGCCCTCCACATTTTAGAGCAGAATCACATTCCAGACAAAAGAACGTTACATGATCACGTTTCTTCATTACTGGCACCAATGGCAGCTTCTAAACGACAGCTTTGAGTTCCATGAAAATAGTGATTTGTGGAATACTGCCCTGCCCCAAAATAATTTTTAAAATACTATCGTTGCAAGAAAGCACAAATATTACAAAATCCAAAGATATATGAAAAGGAGGTAAATAAATCATTGAATAATACAACAGACCATTTATATCTGGGTCAGCTCTATGAAAGGACTATCCAATTAGTCCCACACCCTTGCTCTTTAATCATCACCCATCAAACCTTTCCTTTAAAGGTTATATCCTTTTCTCCCTTTGAAAGTTATTATTGAAACTGCTTCCACCACTCTTTCAGGCAATGTATTCCAGATCATAACTCGCTGTGCAAAAAGCATTCTCTTCACCATCCCTCAGGTTCTTTTGCCAATTATCTTAAATCTGTGCCCTCTGGTTACTGACCCTTCTGCTTGTGAAACAGTTTCTCCCCAGCAAAACCTCTCATACTTTTGAGCACAATATTGTTTAGGACACCTGGGAGAGCGCTCCTATTCTTCTTCAAACTGGTGCGGTGGGATCTTGCACATCCTCCTGGGAGGAGGGACAGGACATCTTGAAAGAGAATACTGAGGGTAGTGCAGCACTCTTTCAGTGCTGCACTGTAAGTGTCAGCCTTAGCTTTGTGCTCAGGTGTCTGGAGTGGGACAACACACAATCTTCTGACTCCAGAGCTGAGAGTGCTACCAATGAGTCACAGCTCAGACCAAAGGATTTTGGATGGCTGCATTAAGAGCCTGACTAAATTAACTGAAAAAAAGCACAGTTACACAAATCATCCCAACTATAAATCAATCCACTCTGTGGTACCACATCACATGGAGAACAATCACACTGGAGTAAGGTAGGAATCCCAAACAAACGTCGTAGCAGAAGAAAAATCCAGAAGCCCTGTCCCTGGTAAAGTACTAATTTTATTTGATAGAGCTATTCAAAATCACAAAGGATCTGGACAAAGTACTTAGGGAGAAACTGTTCTCACTCATGAAAGGATCGAGAACAAGAAGGCTCAGGTTTAAAATAAAAGCAAAAGCGATGAGGAAACTTCTTCATGCAGCAAGTGTTTGAGGCCTGGAATGCACTGGAGTATGGTGGAGGCAGATACAACTGAAGCATTCAAAAGGGAATTAGACTGTTGTCTGAAAAGGAAGAAGGTGCAAGGTTACGGGGGCAAGGTGGGAGAATGGCACTAAGTGAACTGCTCAATTGGAGAGATGGTGCAGACATGACGGGCCAAGTGGCCTCTTTCTATGCTGTAATAATTCTGTGATCTTGTATTTCTATCCAATATCTTCTCTTGTTTTATTCATTCACTGTTCATACGTAACTTTTAAGACGACTCCTTACCAATTAACAATCTGCGATTTGAAGAACGTTATATGGGCATGCAAATTAAATGTATGAACTTGAAATCTATTTTGATAATTACTTAGACAACTACACATGCATAGTGACCGTAAACTAACAAAATGCTTCAACGGAGAAGGGGAATGTCATAAGGAACCAAGAGCAGCTAAAGGAGTGACTAACTATGAAGTATGGTCGAATGGGTAAATAGATAAAAGGTCTGGCCATAAATAAACAGTGAGAAACATTTAAAGAAACAATTCAAAACGTTCAACAAAAATACATTCCAATGAAAACCAAAACTCAGCGAGAAAGATCCATTAGCAGCTTACTCAGCAAGTTAAGGATAGTATTCGATCAAAAGAAGACGCTTGTAATTTTGCAAAGAATAGCAGCAAGTCTGAGGATTGGGAGTGTCTTAGAAACATAGGAACATAAGGAATAGGAACAGGAGTAGACTATTGTGCTCCTCGAGCCTGCTCCGCCATTCAAAAAGATCATGTTTTGTGATACCACTTTCCTATCTAACCCCGATAACTTTTAATTCCCTTGCCTAACAAAAATCTATCTATCTATCTCTGCCTTAAAAATATTCAATGACCCCACCTCCATCACCTTGAGGCAGAGAATTCCAAAGTTGCACAACCCTCAGAAAAAATTTCTCCTCATCTCTGTCCTAAAAGGGCGACCCCTAATTTTAAAACAGTGCCCCCTAGTTCTGGACTCACCTACCAAAGGAAACATCCTTTTGATGTCCATCTTTTCAAGGCTGTTCAGGATCTTGTATACTTCAATCAAATCACCCCTCACTCTTCTAAACTCCAGTGGAAAGAAGCCCCGTCTGTTCAACCTTTCCTCATAAGGCAGCCCATTCATTCAAGATATCACTCTAGTAAACCTCCCTTGAACCGCCTCCAACGCATTTACATCCTTCCTTTAGTAAGGAGACCAAAACTGCACACAGTATTCGAGATAAAAGCAAAATACTACGGATGCTGGAAATCTGAAACAAAAACAAAAATTGCTGGAAAAACTCAGCAGGCCTGACGGCATCTGTGGAGAGGACACAGTTAACGTTTCAAGTCTGTATGACTCTTCATCAGAACTATATTTGAGGCGAGGCCTCACCAATGGCCTGTATAACCATAGCATAACATCCTTACTTTTATGTTCAATCCCTCTCACAATAAAAGATAGCATTCCATTAGTCTTCTTAATTACTTGCTGTACCTGCATACTAACATTTTGTGACTCATGTACTAGAACACCTAGATCCTTCTGCACCTCAGAATTATGCGGCTGTTCTCCATTTAAGTACTCTGCTATTTTGTTCTTCCTGTCAAAGTGAACAACTTCATATTTTCCATTAAGCTCCATTTGCCAGATCTTTGCCCACTCATTCAACTTATCTATATCCATCTGCAACCTCATGTCCTCTTCACAACATACTTTCCTACCTATCTTTATGTCATCTGCAAATTTAGCTACTCCCCTCACCTAAGTCATTGATGTAAATCTTAAAAACTTGAGGCCCCAGTAGACCTGTGTGGGACCCCACTCATCACATCCTGCCAATCAGAAAAAGACCCATTTATGCATACTCTCTGATGCCAGCCAGCCAATCTTCTATCCATGCTAATATGTTACCCTCTACACCATGTGCTTTTATTTTCCATAATAATCTTTGATGTGTACCTTATCAAACGCCTTCTGGAAATCCAAGTACAGTACATCTACAGGCTCCCCTTTATCTGCTGTGCATGTTATTCCTTCAAAAAAACTCCAATAAATTGGTTAAACATGATTTCCCATTCACAGAACCATGCTGACTCTTCTCAATTGCCTTGAGCTCTTCTAAGTGCCCAGCTATAACCTGCTTAATGATGATCAATTCTAACAACTTCCCCACAACAGACGTAAAGATAACTGGCCTATAAGCTTCCTGTTTTCTGTCTCCCTCCCTTCTTGAATACAGGGGTTATATTTGTTACTTTGCATTCTGATGGAACCTTTTCAGAATCTAGCAAATTTTGGAAAATTAACACCAGCGCATTGACTACCTCAATAGCCACCTCTTTTAAGACCGTAGGACGTAGTCCATTGGGACCCAGAGAATGGCCAGCCTGCAGCTCCATCAATTTGCTTAGTACCGTTTCCCTAGTGATTTCAATTTTACCAAGTTCCTTTCTCCCGTTCACCTCCTGATTTACAGCTATTCCTGGAATGTTTTTTGTATCCTCTATAGTGAACACAGAAGCAAAATATTTGTTCATTTCTTCCGCCATTTCCTTATTATCCTGCTATTAACTCCCCACTGTCACTCTCTAGAGAATCAATGCTCACTTTACTTACTCCTTTCCTTTTTAAATTCCTGTAGAAACTCTTGCTATCCATTTTTACATTTATAGCTAGCTTCCTCTCATTCTCTAATTTCTTTCTCCTGATCTTCTTATAGTCATTCTCTGCCGCTCTTTATATTCTATCCAACCATCCGTCCTGCTACGCATCTTTGCAGAGTTGTATGCTTTTTCCTTAAGTTTGATGCTTTCCTTAACATGTCTAGTTAACCACAGATGGTGGGTCCTCCCATTAGAATTTTTCTTTATAGTAGGAATGTACTTATTCTGAATACTCTGAAAGATCCCCTTAAATGTCTGCCACTGCTTCTCTATTGATTTATCCTCTGGCCTAGTTTCCCAGATCATTTCAGCTAGCTCTGCTTTCATTCCCACATAGTTGCCCTTATTTAAGTTTAAGATACTAGTCTTAGACCCACTCTTCTTCCTTTCAAACTGGATCCAAAATTCAGTCATATTGTGATCGCTGCTACCTTGGGGTGCCTTTACTCTGAGGTCATTAATTAATCCTGTCACGTTACACAATATCAAATCTAATATAACCTGCTCTCTGGTTGGTTCCAGAACATGCTGCTCTAAGAAACTCTCTCAACAGCATGCCAAGAACTCCTCATCCAGGCTACTATTGCCAATCCGATTTTTCCAGTTTGCGTGTAGATTAAAATCGCCCATGATTATTGCCGTCCCTTTAGCAGAAGCACACAATATTTTCTCTTGAATACCTTATCTTACACTGTGGCTACTGTTAGGGGGCTGTAGACCACTCCAACTAATGACATTTTCCTCCTATTATTCCTCATCTCCACCCAAATCAATTCTACATCCTGATCTCCTGAGCCAAGGTCTAACTATTGCACCAGTGCCCTCTTTGATTAACAGTGTTACCCCTCCACTTTTACCTAGCTTCCTATTCTTCTTGAATGTCATGTACCCATCAATATTAAGGACCCAATCATTGTCGTCCTGCAGCCACATCTCTGTAATTGCTATCAGATCATATTTATTTACTACAATGTGGGTCATCAATTCATTTAGTTTGTTATGAATGCTATGCGCATTCAGATAGAGAGCCTTCAGCTTTGTCTTTTGTTACCTTTGCAACATCTAGTCTTGACCATTGATGTATTCAGGTTTTTTCCTCTCTGTCCCTTCCAGCCATTCTCTGACCCTCATTTCTCATAATACTATTTTGCTCTCCTGTCTTGACTCTATACCTTGAATTGCTACCTCTACCCAAGCTTGATTCCTCATCCCTCTTGTTTAGTTTAAAGCCCCCCCTACTTCCCTAGTTATGCGATTCACGAGGATACTCGTCCCAGCATGGTTCAGGTGTAAACCGTTCCAACAGTACAAACCCCACTTTCCGCAGTACTGATGCCATTGCCCGACAAGCCAGAACCCACTTCTCCCACACCAGTCTATGAGCCACACATTCATCTCCCTAATCTTATTTGCTCCATGCCAATTTGCACGTGGCTCAGGTAATAATACAAAGACTATTACCTTGGAGGTTCTGCTTCTTAATTTGGTTCCTAGCTCCTCATACTGACTTTGCAGAATCTCTTTCCTAGTTCTACCTATGTCATTGGTACCTACATGGACCACGACAATTGGATCCTCCCACTGCAAGTTCCTCTCCAGCCCTGAGCAGATGTCCTGAACCCTGGCACCAGGCAGGCAACATAGCCATCTGGACTTTTGCTCTTTGCTGCAAAGAACAGTGTTAATCACCCTCACTATACTATCCCCATACTACCACTACATTCCTTTTTGTTCCCCCTGCTTGAACGGCTTCCTGTACCACAGTGCCATGGCCAGCCAGCTCCTCCACCTTGCAGACTTCGCTTTCATCCACACAGGTTGTGAGCACCTCAAATCTGTTTGACAATTGCAAAGTCTGAGGCTCCTCCCCTACTGTCTGCTCGGTCCCATTACCTGCCTCACTGACAGTCTCATCCTCCTGTCCTTCACTACTGACCAGAACAGATGACCCTCTTCTAAGAGGTGTGACTGTCTTCCGGAACCAAGTATCCAGGTTTTTCTCCCTCTCCTTTATGTTGTGCAGTGTCTGCCTTTCGGCTTCCAGATCAATAATCCTGATCTCGAATTCCTCAAGCTGCTTACACATCCTGCAGACGTGTTTGTCGTGGATCACCTTGATGTCCAAAAGGTCCCACATCTCACAGCTGCAACATAACACCTGTCCTGCCATTCTAACTTGTTATTTAGTTAATTTCCTTACTTTCTTCCTATGTATGCTACAAGTTACTGTGCTTATTGAATGCTAATACCACTGACAACTAAAGGTTATATGCTTCTTAATCCAGCAGTAAAAGGCTGAAAAAGGGGAAAAAAAGAACAAACCAGCCAGGAATATAAAAGAGATTTTACAATCTAAAAAGGAAGAGGGGAACTAAAATAAATGTGGCCCCTTAGATGCAGAGACAGGAGAAATCATGGGGAATGAAGAAATGGCAGAAACAATGAACAAATATTTTACATCTGTCTTCACTGTAGAGACACAAGTTGCAAAACAGAAATAGAGTATAGGCTGGGTGCTAAAAAGAGTGAGGAGCATATGAACATTTGAAATAGGAGAAGTAGGACATTCAGGCCCTCGAGCCTGCTCCACCATTCAATAAGATAATGGCTGATCTGCTTATGTTTTGAATTCCTCATTCCCATCCACCCATGATAACCTTTGAATTCTTTGCCTAACAAGGCCCCGCCTCCACAACCTTCTGACGCAGAGAGTTCCAAACTCGCAGGACCTCAGGAAAAATTTCTCCTCATCTCTGTCCTAAAAGGACGACCCCTAATTTTAAAGCAGTGGCCCCTAGTTCTGGACTCACCCACAAGAAGAAACATCCTATCCATATCAATCTTTTTAAGACCATTCAGGATCTTGTATACTTCAATCAGGTCACCCCTCACTCTTCTAAACTCCAGCAGAAACGAGCCTAGCCTGTCCAACCCACTCATTCCAGGTATCAGTCAAATAAATCTCTGAACCGCCTTCAACGCGTTTATAGCCTTCATTAAATAAGGAGACCAAAACTACACACAGTATGCAAGATGTGGTCTCACCAATGTCCTGTATAACTGAAGCATAACATCCTTAGTTTTATGTTTAATCCTCTCATAATAAAGGATAGCATTCCATTAGCCTTCTTAATTACTTGCTGCACACTAACTTATTGAGACTCATGTACTAGAACACCTGCACCTCGGAATTCTGCAGTCGTTCTCCGTTAAGCAATAGTCCTCTTTTTTATTCTTCCTGCCAAAGGGAACAACTTCACATTTTCCTGCATTATACTCCATCTGCCTGATTTTTGCCCACTCGCCCAGCTTATCCATATCTGTTTGCAACTTCCTTATGTCCTCTTCACAACATACTTTCCTACCTTTGTATCATCTGCAAACTTAGCTACCATGGCTTCGCTCCCCTCGTCTGTCATTGATATAAATTATAAAAAGTTGAGGCCCCAGCACAGACTGGGGGGACTCCACACGTCACACCCTGCCAATCAGAAAAAGACCCATTTATGCATCCTCTCCATTTTCTGCCAGCCAGCCAACCAGCCAACTAGGATGAAAATAAAATACTGCGGATGCTGGAAATCTGAAACAAAAACAGAAAATGCTGGAAAAACTCAGGTCTAGCAGCGTCTGTGGTGAGAGAAACAGAGTTAACGTTTCGAGTCCGGATGACTCTTCTTCAGAGCTGAAGAGAAGTGGAAATGTGATTAAATTTATAATGTTTATGGGTGGGGGGAAGGTGGACCTGAAGAAAAGGCCAGTGTTGGTGGGAATAAAGGAGGGATTGACGAACAATCTGTTCATTACTTCCTTAAACAGCTGTGACATGAAACTTGACCCCTAGTTGTATTTCCTAGGTAAACCATACTTTGTAAAAAAATTTAATTAACTCCACAATCTTCTTGGTTGTAATATTTCTTAAAAGGTATCACTTCAGGAAACCTGTTAGACATATCCACTATTGTTACTAAGTACTGATTTCCACTTATAGTCTTAGGGAGGGGTCCTACACTAATCAATCATGACCCTAGTAAAAGGTTCTTCAAATACTGGTACTGGGATTAAAGGTACCTGCTTAATCACTGCTTGTGTTTTCCCTGTTACTTGACATGTATGACAGGTTCTAGAGAATTTGACTATATCCCTATGTAATCCTGGCCAAAAAAACACCTCTGTATCTTTTCCTGTGTTTTCCCAATTCCTAACTGTCCCCCATTGGAATTTCATGAGCAATCCTCAGAATCTCATTTCTATACCCTAATGGGATAACAAACTGATACACCTCTCTCCAGCTTTTATTTGTCGAGACATGATCTGGCCTCCATTTTCTCATTAAAATATCTCCCTTAAGGTAATAACATACTGGAATACATTTTGCTTCTGTTTCTGAATAAGCTTTCTGGTATAACTGCTTTAACTGCAAATAATTTTTCTGTAAGTCCGCTAACCTCCTTGAGTTAAACAACCAGCTGAATTGTCCTGTAGCCTTTTCTCCTGAGCAATGTTATTAAACACAGTGCCAGCTAAATGGATTTCAGCACCTTCTTCTTACCTTTGAACTGCCTGCCCTTCTTGTTTTTCATGTTCTTCCCGATGAGCTTTTGATCTCGTTATAACACAATCTGGTAACAATCCAGGATGCTCCCTCTGTAACACCTCTGTTGAAAACACTTCTAAAGGCTGCTCAACTACCCTGGGCATTACCCATATTTTCGATCCAGCTATGTCATTACGCAGAACAAACTGAACCCCTGCAATGGGCAATTTTTCTACTACTCCAATAATAACTTCACCTGTCCTCCATTTGCTCTAAATTTACCTTCCACAACGGAATAGATTTAGCATCTCCCTGAACCTCACTTATTAACACATGCTCCTTCAATACTCCCTTTGAACAACAAATATCACTGTCCCACAACATTAAAGACTGTCTAGCCCCTGTGTCTCTTAAAATTTTAAGATCTTTACCCTGTATACATGGAAAGGCTTTCCCTTCACACACAAAGTCTTTAAACATTTCTGCAACCTAATCCTCAGAATTCTCTTGGGTAAATTGTGAACACATTCCACTTCTTTACCTATCTCTGATTCTCCCTGTTTTACCTATATACAAACCACTGGTTTTTCCGGCACCTGCATCTCAGAACCCACAGTCCTTATACTTCCAGAACTTTTCTGTACACCAATAATTCCAACAGATGTTTCCTGCAATTTCCAACACACTAACTTCCTGTGCCCCACTTTATTACAATGAAAACACCTCAATTTTTGAATGTCACTCCTACCCTCAGCATCTTCCATTTTATTGAGAAAAAACCTCCTAGGAATTCCCAGCCACGCCTTCTCTTCCCTGACTATCTACCTTCCTTTCATCTTCCCACTTTCTATCCTTTTCCGATTTGAAAGGGTGACAAAAGAAAGGTTTAGCTCTATGATCTAACTCAATCATCAGCTATATCTCTGCTGCTTGTCTTACAGTTTGAACCTTCTGTTCCTCCACAAGTTCTCACAACCAAAGGGATTGAGTCTTTAAATTCTTCCAAAAGAATTACTTCCCTAAGAGTTGCATATGTTGTCTCTATTTTTAACACCCGTATCCACTGGTCAAAATTATTTTGTTTTACACCCTCAAACTTTTCCCAGGCTGTTTTGTCATATTCTTACATCTCTGCCTGTATACTTCAGGAACCAACTAGTATGCACTCAACATAGCCTTTCTCACCACATCATAATTCGTCGATACCTCTTCAGACAGCGAAGCATATACCTCATGTGCTCCACCCAACAACTTAAATAATAATAACTTCCAGTACTCCTGTGGCCATTTCATCTGTTTAGCTATCTTCTCAAATGAAATAAAGAATTCTTCAATACCTTTTTCCTCAAACTTTGGAAGAGCTTGTACAAATCTAAACAAACATCGCCCCACTGAGTTTTAGGTTAAAGGTTTTTCATCATCAGAACTCTTTTCAGAATCCGAGATCTCTTCTTTAACTTCCAGCCTTTTAAGCAGGTATTCTCTTTCTCTCGTCTGAAATTCCAGTTCCAGCATCCTTTCTCTCTCCTGCTTTTCTGCTTGCTCCCTTCAAAATGCCATTTCTCTGTCCTTTGTTTCTAATTCAAGTTTTTTCAGTTCCTTTGCTTGTTCAAATTCAAGCTTTTTCATTTCCAACTCACTGGTGTTAGGTATCACTTCCAACTTTAGATGCTGTGCTATACTTTTAATTATATCTGATTTCCTAGCACCCACAGGTAACCCCAATTGTAACTTATCTGCCAACTCTATTAACTTAATCTTGGTTATTTTTTGCAACCCAATTAGAATTGTATCTTCTACTCCCAGACAAGTATTAGCAATTGCCAAAGCCACCTTGCAGTCTCACCACTTCTAAAACACCTCACCAACTCCTGAATTCAAAGAGCTTCTCGTATTCTTAACCTTAAGATTCATCAATACCAAGCCAATCAAGGAATTGCAAATATTATCTCGGATAAGCCCCCATTTGTTATGACACAGCAGTTGGTAAAGGCTGAGTTATTTAAAATCCCAGAGGGAAACTTTAAACAACTGTAATAACTTATATTTTCAATTGGTATGTTTGAGATGCAGCTCAGAATTCAGGAATAAAACCAACAGGCCTTGAGAGGTTTTTTTATATAAATTAAATACCTTGTTAAACTAGTAAATGTTTAAACACATACACGTCTACAAGTTACTACCATAACAACTATTAAACAAATCCCCAAACTAATCACTCCTAGGTAATCCTCTCCAAGGCAACAATAACCAATAGACTTTAAACAGGCACCAGGCAAAGCACATTTTATCTTATGAATTCAAAATGAAGTTCCTTTCAATTTGTTTCCTTTGCAGACTGTTGTAGGCTTACAGGCAGCTTAGATCTCACATACCTCTGACTACCACACCAAACTCTGTTCTGTATTTCCCGAGCCTTCCCTTTGAATGTAAATTCTCATTGTATCACCGTTCACTTTGAACTCCACCTCTCCCAACAATGAAACCCCTTTCATAGTACCAATTTTATTAGTAATATAAACATATTGGTTGGTGTCTCCTAGCTTGGTGAACATTTCACCCCCAGTCTTTGGATGGTTTATTCAACAAAATGAAAATGTACCCTTTACCTTACTGTTAACATCTCAAAACTACTATACATCAAAGCACCCAGACTAGCTGGCTTTAATCCAATTAAGACACACGCACACACAGACACAGACCCCACAGCAAGTCCAATTTAAAAATAATTTACAACAACGTTATACACATTAATAGCTTCATGACAAGCACCCAATATTTCTTTGTGTATACTTTGTCCTACATTGTGGTTACTGTTAGGGGCCTGTAGACCACTTCCACTAGAAGCCAGTGTTGTAGCTGCACTGGAACAGCTTGGCTAGGGACACGGCAAGTTCTGGAGCACAAGTCTTCAGTACTAATGCCAGAATATTGTCAGGGCACATAGCTTTTGCAGAATCCAGTGCCTTCAGCGATTTCTTGATATCGCGTGCAGTGAGTCGAATTGGCTGAAGACTGGCATCTGTGATGCAGGAGACCACGGGTGGAGGCCGAGATGGATCATCCACCCGGCGCTTCAGGATGAAGATTGTTGCGAATGCTTCAGTTTTTTATTTTGCACAAATGTGCTGCGCTCCTACATCAATGAGGATGGGGATATTTATGGAGCTTTCTCCTCCTCCAACGTGTTGTTTAATTGTCCACCACCATCACAACTGGATTACAGAGCTTAGATCTGATCAGTTGGTTGTCGACTCACTTAGCTCTATCATTTGCTGCTTATGCTGTCTAGCACGCAAATAAGCCTGTGTTATAGCTTCACCAGGTTGACACCTCATTTTTAGGTATGCCTGGTGCTGCTCCTGGCATTCTTTTTTAATTCATTAATGGGATTTTTAAAAATTATTATTATTATTCATCCACGAATGTGGGCTTCGCTGGCTGGCCAGCATTTTTTGCCCATTCCTAGTTGTCCTTGAGAAGGTGGTGGTGAGCTGCCTTCTTGAACCACTACAGTCCATGTGGTGTAGGTACACCCACAGTGCTTTTAGGAAGGGAGTTCCAGCATTTTGACTCAGTGACAGTGAAGGAACAGCAATATATTTACAAGTCAGGATGATGAGTGACTTGAAGGAGGACTTCCAGGTGGTGGTGTTCCCATGTGTCTGTTGCACTTGTCCTTTTAAATGGTAATGCTTGTGGGTTTGGAAGGTGCTGTCTAAGGAGCCTTGGTGAATTCCTGCAGTGCACCTTGTAGATGGTACACACTGCTGCTACTGTGTGTCGGTGGTGGAGGGAGTGAATGTTTGTGGATGTGGTGCCCATAAAGTGAGCTACTTTGTCCTGGACGGTATCAAGCTTCTTGTGTTGTTGAAGCTGCACTCATCCAGGCAAGTGGGGAGTATTCCATCACACTCCTGACTTGTGCCTTGTAAATGGTGGACATTCTTTTGGGAGTCAGGGGGTGAGTTACTCGTCCCAGATTCCTGGTCTCTGACCTGTCTTGTAACCACAGTATTTATATGGCTAGTCAGTTCAGTTTCTGGTCAATAGTAACCCCCAGGATGTTGGTAGTGGGGGATTCAGTGATGGTAAAGCCATTGAACGTCAAGGGGCAATGGATAGATTCTTTCTTGGTGGAACTGGTCATTGCCTGGCAATTGTGTGGCGCAAACGTTACGTTCCACTTGTCCACCCAAGTCTGTATCAGTATCTGAGGAGTTGCAAGTGGTGCTGAACATTGTGCAATCATCACTGAACATCCCCACTTCTGACCTTATGATGGAAAGTCATTGATGAAGTAGCTGAAGATGGTTGGACCTAGGACACTACCCTGAGGAACTCCTGCAGTGATGTCCTGGAGCTGAGATGATTAACCTCCAACAGCCACAATCATCTTCCTTTGTGCTAGCTATGACTCCAACCAGTGGAGAGCTTTCCGCCTGATTCCCATTGACTCCAATTTTGTTAGGACTCCTTGATGCCAAACTCGGTTAAATGCGGCCTTGATGTCAAGGGTATGCCCTCCTGCACTCTTCATTGAACCAGGATTGATCCCCTGGCTTGATGGCAATGGTAGAGTGGGGGATATGCCAGACCATGAGGTGACAACTTCTGGTTGAGTACAATTTTGCTGCTGCTGATGGCCCACAGCGCCTCATGGATGCCCAGTTTGAAACTGCTAGGTCTGTTCAAAATCTATCCCATTCAGCACAGTGGTAGTGTGACACAACCACACAACATGACAGAAGGTTTCCTCACTGTGAAGATAGGGTTTTGTCTCCACAAGGACTGTGTGGTAGTCACTCCTCAGATACTATCATGGACAGGTGCATCTGCGGCAGGCAAATTGGTGAGGATGAGGTCATGTTTTTCCATCCTGTTGGTTCCTTCACCACCTGCTGCAGACCCAGTCTAGTAGCTATGTCCTTTAGGACTCGGCCAGCTAGGTCAGTGGTGGTGCTTTCGAGCCACTCTTGGTGATGGACATTGAAGTCCCCTCTACCCAGTGTACATTCTGCAGCTTTGCCACCCTCCATGCATCCTCCAAGTGATGTTTAACATGGAGGAGTACTGAGGGGCGTTGTATATGGTCACCAGCAGAGGGTTTGATTGCCCACGTTTGACCTGATGCCATGAGACTTCATAGAGTCGGAGTCGATGTTGAGGACTCCCAAGGCAACATCCTCCCCACTGTACACCACTGTGCTGCCACCTCTGCTGGGTCTGTCCTGTCGGTGGGACAGGACATAACCAGGGATGATGATGGTGGTGTCTGGGACATTGCCTGTAAAGTATGATTCCGTGTGTTGGGATTTTGTCTC
This sequence comes from Carcharodon carcharias, assembly GCF_017639515.1. Classification (NCBI taxonomy): domain Eukaryota; kingdom Metazoa; phylum Chordata; class Chondrichthyes; order Lamniformes; family Lamnidae; genus Carcharodon; species Carcharodon carcharias. The sequence goes on from NC_054470.1 coordinate 157,600,677, forward strand.
AAAGGTTCCGTAAGCATGGTTATGTCAGGCTGTTGCTTGACTAGTCTGTGAGACAGCTCTCCCAATTTTGGCACAAGTCCCCAGATGTTAGTAAGTAAGTCTTTGCAGGGTCGACAGGGCTGAGTTTCCTGTTGTTATTTTCAGTGCTAGATCAATGCAGGGTTGTCCATCTGGTTTCATTCCTTTTTAGCAGTTGGATACAATTGAGTGATTTGCTAGGTGAGATCAGAAAGTGTTTAAGAGTCAACCACATTGCTGTGGATCTGAAGTCACATGTGGGCCAGACCAGGTGAGGCTGGCAGATTTCCTGCCCTAAAGGACATTAGGGAACGAGAAGTTTTTAATGACAATCGACAATGGTTACATGGTTCTTATCAGACTTTTAATTCCAGATTTTTATTGAATTCAAATTCCACCATCTGTCACGGCGGGATTTGAACTCAGGTCCCCAGAGCATTACCCTGGGTCTCTGGATTATTAATCCAGTTTCAGTACCTCTCATTATACTGACCCTACTACAACTACATTCCTAAGATAAAAACAAAAAAACTGCGGATGCTGGAAATCCAAAACAAAAGCAGAATTACCTGGAAAAACTCAGCAGGTCTGGCAGCATTGGCGGAGAAGAAAAGAGTTGATGTTTCGAGTCCTCATGACCCTTCGACAGAACTTGAGTTCGAGTCCAAGAAAGAGTTGAAATATAAGCTGGTTTAAGGTGTGTGGGGGGGGAGGGGGGGCGGAGAGAGAGAGAGAGAGAGAGAGAAGTGGAGGGGGGGTGTGGTTGTAGGGACAAACAAGCAGTGATAGAAGCAGATCATCAAAAGATGTCAACAACAATAGAACAAAAGAACACATAGGTGTTAAAGTTAGTGATATTATCTAAACGAATGTGCTAATTAAGAATGGATGGTAGGGCACTCAAGGTATAGCTCAAGTGGGGGTGGGGAGAGCATAAAAGATTTTAAGATATTTAAAAATAATGGAAATAGGTGGGAAAAGAAAAATCTATATAATTTATTGGGAAAAAAAAGGAAGGGGGAAACAGAAAGGGGGTGGGGATGGGGGAGGGAGCTCACGACCTAAAGTTGTTGAATTCAATATTCAGTCCGGAAGGCTGTAAAGTGCCTAGTCGGAAGATGAGGTGTTGTTCCTCCAGTTTGCGTTGGGCTTCACTGGAACCATGCAGCAAGCCAAGGACAGACATGTGGGCAAGAGAGCAGGGTGGAGTGTTAAAATGGCAAGCGACAGGGAGGTTTGGGTCATTCTTGTGGACAGACCGCAGGTGTTCTACAAAGCGGTCGCCCAGTTTACGTTTGGTCTCTCCAATGTAGAGGAGACCACATTGGGAGCAACGAATGCAGTAGACTAAGTTGGGGGAAATGCAAGTGAAATGCTGCTTCACTTGAAAGGAGTGTTTGGGCCCTTGGACGGTGAGGAGAGAGGAAGTGAAGGGGCAGGTGTTGCATCTTTTGCGTGGGCATGGGGTGGTGCCAAAGGAGGGGGTTGAGGAGTAGGGGGTGATGGAGGAGTGGACCAGGGTGTCCCGGAGGGAGCGATCCCTACGGAATGCCGATGGGGGGGTGAAGGGAAGATGTGTTTGGTGGTGGCATCATGCTGGAGTTGGCGGAGGATGATCCTTTGAATGCGGAGGCTGGTGGGGTGATAAGTGAGGACAAGGGGGACCCTATCATGTTTCTGGGAGGGAGGAGAAGGCGTGAGGGCGGATGCGCGGGAGATAGGCCGGACACGGTTGAGGGCCCTGTCAACGACCGTGGGTGGAAAACCTCGGTTAAGGAGGAAGGAGGACATGTCAGAGGAACTGTCCCCACCCCATCTTCCAATCCCAACCCCAGCCGTGTATTCACTATACCCCCTGACCTTCCCCTCTCCGACGCTGAACATTCAGTGCTCAGCAAAGGACTTAGTTTCATACCCTTACGCCCTCACCTCAATGAATTTCGGGCTCGGCATGATGCTGAACTCTTCTTCCGCCGTCTTCGTCTCCGGGCTCACTTCTTTGGGCAGGAGTCCTCTCCCAGTTCAATGGATCCTTTTACCCATCTCCAATATTCTCCCTCCACCTGGACCACTCCCTCTGGATTCTTACCTTCTCTTGATCTTTTCATTGAGAACTGTCGGCGCGACATTAGTCGTCTCAATTTCTCTGCTCATCTCACCCATTCTAACGTGTCTCTCTCTGAACTTACTGCACTCCATTCTCTCAGGTCCAACCCTGACATTGTCATCAAACCCGCTGACAAAGGTGGTGCTGTTGTTGTCTGGCGCACTGATCTCTACCTCGTGGAGGCTGAGCATCAACTCGCAGACACTTCCTCCTACCTCTCCCTGGACCATGACCCCACCACTGAACATCAAGCCATTGTTTTCAGGACTGTCACTGACCTCATCTCCTCTGGGGATCTTCCTCCCACAGCTTCCAACCTGATAGTCGCCCAACCTCGGACGGCCCGCTTCTATCTCCTACCCAAAATCCACAAACAGAACTGCCCCGGTAGACCGATCGTCTCAGCTTGCTCCTGCCTCACAGAACTCATTTCTCGTTATCTTGACTCCCTTCTCTCTCCCCTTGTCCAGTCCCTTCCCACCTACATCCGTGATTCCTCTGACACCTTACGTCACATCAACAATTTCCAGTTCCCTGGCCCCAACCGCTTCCTCTTCACCATGGACGTCCAATCCCTCTACATCTCCATCCCCCACCAGGATGGTCTGAGGGCCCTTAGCTTCTTCCTCGAACAGAGGCCCGAACAATCCCCATCCACCACTACTCTCCTCCGTCTGGCTGAACTTGTTCTCACGCTGAACAATTTCTCCTTCAACTCCTCTCACTTCCTCCAAATAAAAGGTGTGGCTATGGGTACCCGCATGGGTCCCAGCTATGCCTGTCTCTTTATGGGGTATGTGGAACATTCCTTGTTCCAGTCCTACTCCGGCCCCCTTCCACAACTCTTTCTCCGGTACATCAATGATTACTCCGGTGCCGCTTCATGCTCTCGTCGGGACTTGGAAAAATTTATTAATTTTGCTTCCAATCTCCACCCCTCCATCATTTTCACTTGGTCCATCTCTGACACTTCCCTTCCCTTCCTTGACCTCTCTGTCTCAATCTCTGGTGATAGACTGTCCACCAATATCCATTACAAACTCACCGACTCCCACAGCTACCTCGACTACAGCTCCTCACACCCCGCTTCCTGTAAGGACTCCATCCCATTCTCTTAGTTTCTTCGCCTCCGTCGCATCTGTTCCGATGATGCTACCTTCAAAAACAGTTCCTCTGACATGTCCTCCTTCTTCCTTAACCGAGGTTTACCACCCATGGTCGTTGACAGGGCCCTCAACTGTGTCCAGCCTATTTCCCGTGCATCTGCCCTCACGCCTTCTCCTCCCTCCCAGAAACATGATAGGGTCCCCCTTGTCCTCACTTATCACCCCACCAGCCTCCTCATTCAAAGGATCATCCTCCGCCATTTCCGCCAACTCCAGCATGATGCCACCACCAAACACATCTTCCCTTCACCCCCCTATCGGCATTCCGTAGGGATCGCTCCCTCCGGGACACCCTGGTCCACTCCTCCATCACCCCCTACTCCTCAACCCCCTCCTATGGCACCACCCCATGCCCACGCAAAAGATGCAACACCTGCCCCTTCACTTCCTCTCTCCTCACCGTCCAAGGGCCCAAACACTCCATTCAAGTGAAGCAGCATTTCACTTGCATTTCCAAACGTAAACTGGGCGACCGCTTTGCAGAACACCTGCAGTCTGTCCGCAAGAATGACTCAAACCTCCTTGTCGCTTGCCATTTTAACACTCCACCCTGCTCTCTTGCCCACATGTCTGTCCTTGGCTTGCTGCATTGTTCCAGTGAAGCCCAACGCAAACTGGAGGAACAACACCTCATCTTCCGACTAGGCACTTTACAGCCTTCCGGACTGAATATTGAATTCAGCAACTTTAGGTCGTGAGCTCCCTCCCCCATCCCCACCCCCTTTCTGTTTCCCCCTTCCTTTTTTTTCCAATAAATTATATAGATTTTTCTTTTCCCACCTATTTCCATTACTTTTAAATATCTTAAAATCTTTTATGCTCTCCCCACCCCCACTAGAGCTATACCTTGAGTGCCCTACCATCCATTCTTAATTAGCACATTCGTTTAGATAATATCACCAACTTTAACACCTATGTGTTCTTTTGTTCTATTGTTGTTGACATCTTTTGATGATCTGCTTCTATCACTGCTTGTTTGTCCCTACAACCACACCCCCCCTCCACTTCTCTCTCTCTCTCTCTGCCCCCCCCCCCCCCCCCCCCCCCCCCCACCACACACACCTTAAACCAGCTTATATTTCAACTCTTTCTTGGACTCGAACTCAAGTTCTGTCGAAGGGTCATGAGGACTCGAAACGTCAAATCTTTTCTTCTCTGCCGATGCTGCCAGACCTGCTGAGTTTTTCCAGGTAATTCTGTTTTTGTTTTACAACTACATTCCTGTTTGCTCCCCTCGCTTGATTGGGTGCCTGATCATAGCCCCATGGCCAGCCTGATCATCCACCTTGCAGACTTTGCTTTCGTCCATACAGGTTGGGAGCACCTCAAACTTGTTTGACAACTGCAATGTCTGAGGCTCCTCCACTACTGTCTATTCGGTCCCTTTACCTGCTTCACTCATGGTCAGATCCTATTGTCCCTCATCGCTGACCAAAACAGACGACCCTATTCCAAGAGGTGTCACCGTCTTCTGGAACAAAGTGACCAGATATTCCCTTCCCCCACTTACGTTGCACAGTGTCTGCAGTTCGGCTTCCAGATCAATAATCCTGATCCTGAATTCCTCTAGCTGCTTACACTTTCTGCAGACATGTTTGTCCTGGATCACCTTGGTGTCCAAAACCCCCACATTCCATAGCTGCAACATAAAAATGGCAGGACAGGTGTTATGTTATTAGTTAATTTAATTACTTTCTTAATTAACAGAGTAATTCATATACATGCTACAATTTACTGTGCTTATTAAATAATAGTACCACTAATAACTATGGGTTACACGTTTCTTAACCTTACAAGTATGTGTTTTACATGCTTATTTTAATTATTTTATTTTTTGAAGTTTTAGTTATTTTTATTTCTTGATCTCTCTCAACTCCCGTGTCCTAAGTTGACTATTAACACTGTCCCTAACACTAAACACTAAGAACAGACCTTAACTACTCAGCAGATACTTGCCAGTTACTCACCACACAGCAAGAAACAATCCAACAGGGTGAAAAAGTTAGAAAAAGCAAAAGGAGCACCTCCCTCTCCTCAGAACTCCCTCAACTTACAAACTCACAGCACTCTGTTGAGGCCACACTCCAAGAAATTAAGGTAATTAACATCAGAAGAGAAAAGGTACTGGAGAATGGAAAAGACTAAAATCCAACAAATCGCAGGACCTGATGGCCTAATTCCTAGGGTTCTAAAAGTGATAGCTCCAGAGATAGTGGATGCGCTGGTTACAATTTTTCAAAATACTAGATTCTTGAACAGTCTTAGCAGACTGGGAAAGTTATCATAAGTAACACTGTTTTTCATGAAAGAAGGGAGAGAGAAAAAAGGGAACTACAGACCAATTAGCCTGGTATCAGTAATCGAGAAAAAGTGCTGGAATCTATCAATAAGGAAGTATTAACAACGTATTTAGAAAATCACAGTATGATCAGACAAAGTCAACATTGTTTTATGAAAGGGAAATCATGTTTGATAAATTTATTAGTGTTTTTTGAGGATGTGCATAGGGTGGAGATGCAGTATACTTTGATTTCCAAAAGGCATTCGATAAGATGCCATACAAAAAGTTAATAGGCACGATAAGGGCTTATGGAGTTGGGAGTAATACATTTGCATGGATAGTCCACAAGCATGACCCAGACCTCTCTGTCGCTTACCATTTCAACACCATCCTGCTCTCATGCCCACATGTCCGTCCTTTGCCTGCTACATTGTTCCAGTGAAGCTCAATGCAAACTGGAGGAACAGCACCTCATCTTCCAGCTAGGCACTTTACAGCCGTCTGGACGTAATATTGAGTTCAACAACTTCAGATCATGAACTCTCTCCTCCATCCCCACCCCATTTCCAATCCCCCCTTTTTCCAATAATTTATATATATTTTTTTTTTAAATATATTTTTCTTTTCCCACCTATTTCCATTATTTTTAAATGTATTTCCATCCATTGTTTTATCTCTACCTTTTAGTCTATTTCGATCTCTTCCCCCACCCCATCCCCACGAGGGCTGTCACTTGCTCGTCCTGCTTTCTACCCTTAATGTCATCATTAGCACATTCCTTAGCTAATATCACCACCATCAACACCCCTTTGTCCTTTTGTCTATGACATCTTTGGCAATCTCTTCATTGCCTCCACCTATCACTGTCCCTTTATCCAGCTCTACCTGTCCCATCCCCCTCAACCAGCTTATATTTCACCTCATTTCTAAGTTCTGATGAAGAGTCATACGGACTCGAAACATTAACTGTGTTCCTCTCCGCAGATGCTGTCAGACCTGCTGAGTTCTTCCAGCTACTTTTGTTTTTGTTTCAGATTTCCAACATCCGCAGTATTTTGCTTTTATTTTTATTATAGCATGGATAGAGGATTCGGTTAATGCACAGGAAGAAAAGAATAGGCAGAAATGGAGTGTTTTTAAATTGGCAGGCTGTGACTAGTGGAGTGCTGTAAGGATCAGTGATGGAGCCTCACCTGCTCACAACCTATATTAATGACTTAGATAAAAGAGACAGAGTAATTATGTTTGCTTACAATAGAAAGCTAGGTGGAAGCATAAGTTACAAGGAAGGCACAAAGCGGCTAAAAAGAGATATAGACAGGATCAATGAGTGGGCAACAAGATGGCAGGTGAAATATAATATGAGGGAGTGTGAGGTTAATCACTTTGTTTGTAAGAATAGAAAAGCGGATTTTTTTTTAAACAAAGGCGAGAAACTTGTAATATTGATGTTCAGAAAGACTTGGGCATGGTCGTATAAGGAACGCAGAAAGTTATCAAGCAGGTACAGCAAACAGTTAGGAAAGCAAATGGCATGTCGACCTTTATTGCAAGGGGATTGGAGTACAGGAATAAAGTCGTCTTAATATAATTGTACAGAGCCTCAGTGAGACCACATCTGGAATAGTGTGTGCAGTTTTGGTCTCCATATTGAAAGAAAGATATGCTTGCATTGGAGTCAGTATGGGTAAAGATTCACTCAGGGACCAATGAGAGGCTGAGTAAACTGGGCCTATACTCTCTGGAGCTTAGAAGAATAAGATGAGATCTCACTGAAACATACAAAATTAAGAAAGAGCTTGACAGCGTAGACACTGAGGTTGTTTCTGCTGGCTGGAGAATCTAAAACACGGAGGGCACAGTCTCAGGATAAGGGGACGATCATTTAGGACAGAGAAGAAATTTCTTCATTCAAAGGATAGTGAATCTTTGGAATTCTTTACCCCAGAGGGTCATGAATGCCCCATCATTGAATGTACTTAAGGCTGGGATAGACAGATTTTTGGTCTCTCAGTGAATCAAACGATCTGGGAAGCAGCAGGAAAGTAGAGTTGAAGCCCAGATTAGCCATGATAATTTTGATTGGCAGGACAAGTTTGAGGGGCTAAACAGTCTACTCCTGTTCCTATCATCTTATATTCAAAATAGTCTGAGGATGGGTATGATGAAGAAAGATGTGGATAGGCTTTGGAAGGAGAGAAAAGAGGAGACAGAAAAGTTCAAGAGAAGAGAGAAGGGAGGAAGGGATAGAGAAAAGAGGAAAAACTGTTCCCATTGGCAGAAGGATCAAGAACATGAGGGCAAAAATTTAAAGGTAACTGGCAAAAGCAGCAATGGCAACATGAGGAAAACTTTTTTCATGCAGCGTGTGATTAGGATGTGGAATGCACTGCCTGAGAGTGCAGGGTAAATTGAATCTTTCAAGGGGAAATTGGATTGTTATCTTAAAAAGAAAGAATGTGCTGGATCACAGAGAAACGGCAGGGGTGTGCCACCAGGTAAATTGCTCCATGGAGCGCCAGCACAGACAACAGGCCGAATGGTCTCCCATGCTGTAACAATTCTGTGAAAAGAGAAGGGGAAGGCTAAAGGAGGAGAGAGAGAAAAAAAGGAGGAGGCAAGGTCCGTGAGAGGGAACGAAAAAGGACAAGGAGATGGGAAAGAAAGAAAAGAGAGAAGACTGAAAGCTGTAATCAATTGTAGAGCGATGGGGGATACGCACACAAAAAGCCAGACTCAAGATTGCAGTGTGCAAACTGGAACCTCTGAAAGATTCCACCAAGTTTGTAACTTGAGAAAGGTGCAATAATACTGCTGATCCACTGCAAATTAGTTTTTGTGTTTTAGTCACAAATTAAAGAATCTGAGCATTTAGAACTCACAGCTCTAAGCTCAAATCCTCTAATGAGCTTACAATGTTTATTTTTTAAAAATCTGGGCAGGAGTTTCCACTAGGTTGCACCCATTTCTCTTCAGCAGGCTAAACTACTGCAATGATAGAGAAATTTCAACTGCAATTTAAGTCTGCTGCAAATAGAATTTCCATGACCTTTTGCACAAGATCAGGATGGGGAGGGGGTGCATGGCAGAGTTCATATGAGGGGAGATCGGAAAGTTAAAGAGAAAGGACAAGGCAATCGCGCAGGGCAGTGACGTACAAAATGATAACCAGAGTGTGACAGAAAGGGAAAGAGTGTACAAACATGAATGCACCAGCAAATCAGGTCAGAGTTGGTGGAAAATGGTAAAAAAGACAAAATAAAAGGCTCTTTATCTGAATGCTCACATCATTTGTAACAAGATGGATGAGCGGATAGCACAAGCAGAAATAAACGAGTGTGATATGATAGCCATTACAGAGAGATGGTTGCAAAGTGACCACAGCTGGGACCTGAATACTCAAGGGTATTTCACATTTCAGAAGCAGCAGCAGCAGCAAAGGAGGTTGGGTTCCTGTAATCAAGGATGGTAGTGAGAATTAGTCTTGGTTTGGAGGATCAAATGTAGAATCAGTTTGGGTGGAGATAAGAAATACCAAAGGAAAGTAGTCACCAGTGGGAGTGTTTTATAGTCCTCGAAAGTAGGTACACTGTAGGACAGAATTTAAATCAAGAAATAATGGGGGCTTGTCAGAAAGGTGTTGCAATGATCATGGGAGATTTTAATCTTCATATTGATTGGACAAATCAAATTGGCAAAGGTAACCTGGAGGATGAGTTCATAGAGTTTCTTAGGACAATACGTTCTGGAACCACACGGGAAACAGGCTATTTTAGACCTGGTAATGTATAATAAAACAAGAGTAAAATGACCTCCTAATAAAGGATTCTCTAGGTAAGAGTGATCATAGCATGGTGAATTTCGCATTCTGTTTGAGGGTGAGAAATGTGGATCTGAAACTAGTGTCTTAGGCTTAAGTAAGGACAATAACAATGGTGCGAAGACAGAGTTAGCATAAGTGGATTGGAAAAATAGATTACAAGACAGTAGAGAAGCAGTAGCAGATGTTTAAGGAGCTATTTCATAACTCAACAAAAATAAATTCCATCGAGAAATAAGGACCATGAGAAAGTTGCACCATCTGTGTCTAAGAAAGTTAAAAGGTGTTATCAAATTGAAAGAAAAAACGTACAATGCCACAAAGATTAGTATTGGGTCAAAGTCCCGGAATCCCTTCTTAACAGCACTGTGGGTGCACCTACACTACATGGACTGCAACGGTTCAATATGGCAGCTCACCACCACCTTCTCAAAGGCAATTAGGGATGGGCAATATGTTTGGGCCTAGCCAGCACATCCCATGAATGATCAAAAATAAAACAAACTAGCAAAGGATAACTAAAAAAAAAAAATAATGGAGAGAGAGAGAAATTGGAGCATGGAAGAAAATTAGCAAGAAATATAAAAAAAAATCAAAGTTTCTACAAGTATATTAAAAGGAAAAAAAGAGTAGTGACAGTGAGCATTGAACCCTTGGAGGATGAGACTAGGGGATTAAAAATGGCAAACAAGGAAATGGCAGAGAGTTTGAACAAGTATTTTGATCAGACTTCACAGTAGAAAACAAAAAAAAAGCACCCCAAGAATAATACAAAATCTGTGGGCAATTTGGAGGAATTTAAAACAATCATAATCACCAGAGGAAAAGACTAGGTAAACTAATGGGACTAAAGACTAAAAAATTCCTTGGACCTGACAGACTTCATCCTAGGATCTTTAATGAGGTGGCTGCAGAGATAGTGGATGTATTGATTGTAATCTTCCAAAATTCTCTAGATTCTGGAAAGGTCCCAGCGGATTCAAAAGCTGCAAATGTAACACCGCTTTTCAAAAAAGGGGAACAGAAAGGAGGAAACCAAAAGATCAGTTCATCCAATATCTGTGATTGGGCTAATGCGAGAATCCATTATTAAGGAGCAGAACATTTTGAAAATCATAATACAATCTGGCAGAATAAACATGGTTTTGTGAAAGGAAAATCGAGTTTGACCATTTTATTAGAGTTCTTTCAGGATGTAAGTAGTAAGTGGACAAAGGAGAACCAGTAGATGTAGTATACTTGGATTTCTACAAGGCACTTGCTAAGGTGCCACATAAAAGGTTACAAGATAAGAGCTCATGGTGGTGGGGTGATGTATGAGCACGGATAAAACATTGACAGGAAACAGAGTCAGGATTAGTGGGTTATTTGCAGGTTGACAAACTAACTAGTGGAGTGCCACAGGGATCAGTGCTAGGGCCCCAACGATTTATAACCTATATTAATGGCTTGGATGAAGAGACCAACTGCTTTGTAGCCACATTTGCTGATGATACAGAGATAGGCAGGAAAGCAAGTTGGGAAGATCCAAGGAGTCTGCAAAGGGATATAGATAGGTTAATGGAGTGCGCTAAAATTTGACAGATGGAGTATAATGTGGGAAACTATGAGGTTGTCCACTTTTGGCAGGAAAAATAGAAGAGCAGAATGTTATTTAAATTGAGAGAGACTGCAAAATGCTGCAGTATCGGAGGGATCTGGGTGTCCTTGTACATGAATCACAAAAATATTAGCATGCAGATACAGCAAGTAATTAGGAAGACAAATGGAATGTCAGTCTTTATTGTAAGGTGAATGAAATAAGGAAGCCTTGCTACAACCGTGCAAAACATTGGTGAAATCGCACCTGGAAGTATTGTGTAGTTTTGACCTCATAACTTAAGAGAATATATATACTTGCATTGGAAGCAATTCAGACAAGGCAGATTCCTGGGTAGAACGGATTATTTTATGAGGAAAGTTTGGACAGTTTGGGCCTAAGCTCATTGGAGGTTAGCAGAAGGAGAGGTGATCTTATTGAAATAAGATTCTGAGGGGCTTGACACAATGGAAGCCAAGAGGATGTTTCCTTTCGTGAGGGGAATCTGGAACTGGGTTTCAAAATAAGTGGACTCCCATTTGAGGCTGAGATGAGGAGGAATTTCTTCTCTGAGGGTCGTTAGTCCAGGGTTGTCAGTCAGTGAAATCCTGTTCCAGAGAAAGCAATGGTGGCTAGGTCATTGAATATATTCAAGGCTGAGTTGGATAAATTTTTGACTTGCAATGGAATCAAGGGTTCTGGGGGACAGCAGAAAAATGGAGTTAAGGCCACAATCAGATCAGCCATGATCTTATTGAATGGCAGAATAGGCTCAACAGGCCAAATGGCCTACTCCTGCTCCTGCTTCCTATGGTCTTATGATCACACTAGAAGCCAGCCCACCCACAAATTAAATTACCTTTGCAAGTTTCCATTAATGTGGCCTTTGAAGAGATTCTTACAGAATAGCAAACTTCATCAGGGGCACCAATTGGCACCTTTTAAAAGCTATTAGTAATTCTTTAAGAAATCTCGGTCTTACACAACAGTGAAGTGAAATATGTCTTTATTTTCTTCTGTCTAAAAGAGTTGATCTCATTGAAACATTCAAAAGTTCTGACAGGACTTGACAGGGTGATGCTGATCCTCCTGGCTGGGGAATCTAGAACTAGGGCTCATTGTGTTATGGCACAGCTGATGGTAAATGCTGAGCTGCTCAAATCCCAGAGGGAAACTTGAAACAGCTACCCACAACTGTTTTGCAGTTTGTATTTTATTTCGAGATGCAGGCCTTGAATTGTCCACCAAGACTTAGAGGTCTTCTTTACAAAACTAAATTAAACATTTATTAATAAAAAAGATTTTAAGCACATACATAGGTCTACAAATTACTACTATAATAACTCCTAAATTCCCTAATTAATCTGGCTCCAGGTTACACCTCCATTAAGGCAACAGTAAAAACAAAATCAATTTAAACAGACTCAGGCAATGCACACAATACCCTGGACAGTGATATTCAAAGTGAGTTTTCTTAGCTTTGGTTCCTGTAGACAGCAACTTGATGCAGAGGCTGGTGGCTTTTCACACTTGTATTAGATCTTAGAATACCTTCCACCTTACACATAACCTCATCTCCTTTATACATGTTTCTCCCTCTTAATGCAAATTCTATTGTTCCCATGTTTCTGCAACTTTATTTTTCTCATAACACAAATCTTTTCATAGTACTAATTTTATCAGTAACCTTTGTGAAAAATAAACACACTGTCTGGCTTACCTTCTTCTGGCTAAGTGTAACACCTTACCATCTCTTCGAAATTCAAACTACTCTGGTTTATCTAAAATGCAAATATTCCTCACACCTCACATTCTAAAACTTCAGCCATGTTTACGTATTTAGCATTTCAAACCCAGCTTCCCTTTGATAACTCAAAACCTGTCTCCAATTCAATTAAATTAAATCCCACACACACACAGACTATCCAAACCTCACTATTAATCTACCTTTACAATAAATTACAATAATAATATGAAAATTATTATATTTTCATGACAATTGTCACAAGATAAGGGGATGGATATTTAGCACCAAAATTAGGAGAAATTTCTGAATCCAGAGGGTTGTGACTCTTTGGAATTCTGAATCTCAAAAGCAGGTGTGGGTGATCAACCATGGAGTATATTCAAGGTTGAGATCAATGGATTCAGGGGATAGACAGGAAAGTGGACCTAACATGGAAATTCAGCAATAATCTTATTGAATGGAGAAAGTTCAAGGGGCCCACTCCTATTTCTTATGTTCCAATAAGTATACACCACCATTAATTAATTAGTTAAGTCTGTTTGAGTTATTGAAAAATAAAATATTGCAGGTACTGAAAATCTGAGATAAAAACAGAAAATGCTGGAAATGCTCAGCAGGCCAGGCATCATCTGGATGGGGGGAGGTGAGAGAGAGGGAGAGAGGGGAAATTCCTTTGAATGTTGATGCTAGTGGGGTGGAAGGCAAGGACAAGGGAGCCACATGGTCAATTTAGCAGGGAAGGGATGGGATGAGAGCAAAAGTGCAAGAAATGGAGTAGTCTATTGCTGTCCCCTTTAGCTTTGCACCATCATCCCTTTTGTCAATGAATCTTTCCTGCCTTTCACCCTATCACAGACCTTCCTTTTTGTTATTTGCTTACCTTCACCCTTTCCCTGCCTCTGTACTTGCTGAAAACCTGTTACATCTAACTTTTTCCAGTTCTGACAATATGTCTTCAACCAGAAACATTAACTCTATTTTTCTCTACACGGATGTTACCAGGCCTGAGTATTTTCAGCATTTTCTGTCTTTATTAAGTTATCTAATGATCAGGTTACTCACAGGTAGTGGGCGCTCTGATTAATGTGATAACCCCATTTTCAACTGTATTACTTAAATTACACTAGTTACCATTCAAATTTATTAAGGAATTATTTGAGTGCATGTGTTCTTTTTAAAAAGAGGGTCCTCATTTAAAGTCATGGTTGCGTTCCTGAAAATTGTGTTTTTAAATGAAATGACTAAGTGAATCATGGGTTTCCATAGGAATCAATGTTAAAGTCAGGATTAGGTTCCTCCAGACATTTTTTACTGAGAAGAACAATGTATAAATTAAAATACTGTACCATATATGTACAACACTGCATTCCAATTGAAATAATTTGCAAAAGAAAGTACATTAGTAAATATAAAAGAATACAATTTAAAAAAAAATTATACTCACCTGGATTACTTTTAGATTGACCAAGCTCCATCTAATGGCAGATGGTTGGCCAGTACAGGTAGCAGCTGAAGTACCAAGATTATCTGCACTAACCAACATCTGCCACTAGATGGAGCCCAGGACATTTGTGTAAATTCAGAATGGGAACCAGAAGTGGAGCAACTAAAGAACAGACTCTGGGAACCAAGATAAAAACAAGGGCCAGAACATAAGAGGATCAAGGGAGGGGAGCAAGGGGAAGGAGGACTGAGGGCAGAAGCACTGCAGGAGAGGTCATGCAAACATGCAGGTCACAGAAGAGGAAGTGTGTGGCAAAAGACACTGAAGTGAAACTGGCAATGTTAAATGGATATATTGCCACTACTTTATTAATAACATTAAAATGAAACAACGTTAAGTGCTCCCATCATGCCGCAGAGTTCAAAGAAAACTGCTGACCTAGATACAACTGCCCAAAGCCGAACAGCACACACCACCTTTAAGCAAAGGTGAAGTGGACGCAATGAGATTCTCGTGCTCCATTGACTTTATCTTGAATGGAGAACTTTAATTTTAAAACATCTTACACTAATGAGTATCCATTGCATGCAAGTTTATTACAATACAAAGGCACCACAGGCGGCCGCCAGGAGGGCCAGCATGCTGCAAACACACCACTGATCTCTACATCGTAACCCGCCTTCAGGAAATCAAAACTTTCGCATCCCGCCTAATTAAGTCACCATGTTTCCTTCTCTTGTGAGCTCCGTAAAATCTCCCTCAACAACTATGTCAAAATTCGCACATTGTGTATAACTGGGTAATACTCATATAGGTAGAATCAAAGAATCTTGAAAATTGCTATGCTGCTTACAAGGTTTGCTGAAATAACATTCAAACATTTTTAATAAATTATAATTCTCTGTAACCATTTGATTGGGAAAATGGGTTCCTCCAATGGTGAAGCTATTTGAAAACAGAAATTCTAGACATAATTTTTGTTTTCCAAAACTATTATATTGAAAATGTGTTAATATCAAGCTTTAATTTTTGAAATGAATGACAATACAGTGGGATTGAGATTTACTGTGCTCAAACCACACTAAGTTCCAAAAAAGGTGGCTAGATAAGGTGTCCAGATATATGAAGTGTTATTAGAATACCAAAAACACATTTAAATTTAGTAAACAAGTAAAAATATCAGTCCCACATCTGCTTAGTGAAAGTGATAGAGCTTTATAAAATATTACAGCACAGAAATAGACCATTGGCCAAAGGTCTATGCCAGAACTTATACTCCATAGCAGATAGGCATATGTGACTATTCCACTGAAAACACTAAGTTTCAAAGAGAAAAAGTTCTTTGCTAACCTTTCATCATTTGAATACTTCAACATTTCCATCTGGTTTGATAAAATTTACATCAATTGAAATAAATTCCTAAGCTTGTGGCTAAACTCCATAGATTTAAAACAGGAAATTTGATGGGCAAAGTACAAAAAAATGCTTTAATGAAAAGCAGTCTGGTCTATCCATAAACAATGATAGGAAGCCAGTACAGAACAGATGATTTTAGCTGCTCTAGTTTATCAAAACAGGAGTAAAGCAGGTATACACCACATTAAATAGTGAGCCTCAGTTTGACTCGAACACTACAAAAAGTCCCAGCACTGAACAAAAAAATTCCAGAAGGGAAGAGCATCAAATTTTTTGGAATATAAGATCTATACATCTCATGGCCTTATGACATGCAGTGTATTTGCATTATGTAGCTCAAAGGGATAAATGCTCATCGTTTGCACATGCATCCATTCTCTTAACCCAATCCTCCACCCACCACCACTCCTACTTCACCCAGCATTCAATTATAGCAGCATTGTGGAGACTTCAGCTGAAATCTGGTAGCTCAGCATACAGCAGAATTGAATATGGGACCTAATAGTCTGTGTGGTTCAGTATTTAATAAAGCCATCAAGAGAACATAGGAAGAGGAGTACGTACCTAAAGCTTGTTCTTCCACTCAGTGAGATAATGGCTGATCTGTATCTTAACCCATTCAAATTTGGCTCCACACTTTTATTTGTTATTCTTTCATGGGATCTGGGCGTCACTGGCTAGGCCAGCCTTTATTGCCCATCCTAATTTCACAGCAAGTAACTCACCTCCTGACTCCCCAAAGCCTGTCCACCATCTACAAGGTACAAATCAAGAGAGTGTGATGGAACATCCCCCACTTGACTGGATGAGTGCAGCTCCAACAAAATGTGAAAAGCTCAACACCATCCAAGACAAAGCAACCCACTTGATTGGTACCTCATCCACCACCTTCAACGTTAACTCTACCACCGATGCACAGTGGCAGCAGTGTGTACCATATACAAGATACACTGCAGCAACTCGCCAAGGCTCCTTTGGCAGCACCTTCCAAATCCTTGACCACAAAGAAAAACCAGGGCAGCAGACGCATGGGAACAGCATCACCTGCAAATTCCCATCCAAGCCACACAACATCCTGACATGGAATTATATCATCTATCTTTCACTGTTGCTGAATCAAAGATCTGGAAATCCCTCCCTCACTGCACTGTGGGTGTTCCGGCACCAGGTGGACCGCAGAGATTCTAGAAGATGGCTCAATACCACCTTCTCAAGGGCAATTAGGGATGATCTACAAATGCTGGCCTTGCTAATGACAATCACAGCCAAGGAACAAATTAATTTAAAAAAAGACTTCATCGAATTCCTCTGAATTCCATGTCCCATTTTTCTGACCATTACACCGCCTTGTTATTCCTTTGATCCTTAAAATTACTTATGAGAGGTATTTTAGTATCATCCATGTTTGGTGTCAATCACTCTACCCCTAGATCCAAATCTAGAATGTAGAGAGCGGTCAGACATGGCCACAGAAAATAGCCCTTTGAAATACTGTGACACACTTAAAAATTTTTCAAAATTGCTCTTAACTTTCTAATTTGTTCCCTCCATTCTAAACAGTTTTTAAAAATCTGAACTTGTTACCCTTTCTCTAATTCCATACTACTAATTTTCCGTATGTTAAAAGGCTTTCTGAAAATCCATCTACACCCCATCCACCACATCTCTCCATCCGTCAGATCGGTCACTTCCTCAAAAGATTTTTGATTTGTCAAACACAATTTTGCTTACTGAAAATTGTAACTTCTCTCTTCATTAAAGGTATTTTAATAATTTAATCTTTAAAAAAGATTCCAAACTTTTTCTTACTACAGATATTAAACTAACTAGCCTGTAATTACCTAGGTTTGATCACCTTTCTTTCTGAAGTTGGGCGTTAGATTGAGAACTCTCTATCCACTCTCAACAGAGCTCTGAAAAAGATACCCAAGGACATTTGCTATTTTTCTTCTGTCTCAAAGTCTCAGGTTTTTCTTACCTACTTTTTCACACCCAACGATGGCTATAACCCAACATGTTTATTTTTTACTCCTGTCTAGTTTACAATGCAGTACAGCCAGCAGAACTGGACGATAAATCAGAACAGTGAGATGGAAAATAAGTATATGAGGAAATTACATCACCTTTTATCTCACCATACTAACGCATAGGTTTACCTCATAAATATCTGCTAAATCTAAAATATAAAGCCAAAAACATCATCCTTTTGCCCCAAGTTTGCACACACAGGAATAACAATAATAGATTACAATAAAATAGTGCATGCATAATATATACTCTTGCTTCTCCTCCTTATCAAGGATGTGCTGGTCAATCGCGTAACGGTCAGAAATGCACTGATGTTATCCCACAGCGTTAAAAAAGGCCATAGCTATCAGTGGCTGCAGTAAATAAATACAGTACAAGCTGAAGGATATGAAGAACATCTGACATATGCCAATAAGCAGCACTCACTACAGATTTTCTGTAGTGAAAGATCAGTAAAGAAAGATCCTGTACCATCTTTGCAAAGTTGTTCTACTTCATCTTTAGGTGCAGTAAGCTCTTTCATTAGTTTTATGCAGTTATTTCTCCCTGCTGGCAGCCAGAACTCAAGTTTTCCAGCTACCCAAGTGATAAGTTGAACAAAGCTTGCCTCTGGAGTCTAAAAGAATAAGAGTTAGCTCATTGAAAACGGAGTGCAGATTGGAAGCAGGATAAGCTAATACGACTGGGGAGGAGTTGCACTTTTTTTTCTTACTTTGGTGCAGCTGAAGGAGCTGGTTGATGGAATTAAGAAACATAACTCTTAGTTGAAGAGCTGCGAGCACTTAAGTACAGTAAATAGCATACATAGGAATTTTTCTAAGTTACGTTATTTAGTTAATCAAGAAAGTAACTAAATTAAGTGGAAGGACAGGTATGTTTGCAGCTGTGGAATGTGGGCGCACCTGGACGCCAATGCAATCCAGGACAAACATGTCTGCAAAAAAGAGCAAGCAGCTAAAGAAATTCTAGATCAGGATTATTGATCTGGAAGCCGAACTGCCGACACTGCGCAACATGGTGATTGGGCAGGAGGTGCTGGAAATACCTGGACACTTTATACCAGAAGACTTTATACCAGCAAACCTCTTAGAATAGGGTCATCTGTTTTGGTCAGTGGTGAAGGATGGGAGGGCATGACCATGAATGAGGCAGGTAAAAGGGACCAAGCAGACATTGGTGGAGGAGCCTCATACTTTGCAATTGTCAAACAGAATTGAGGTGATTGCAACCTGTTGGACGAAAGTGAGGTCTGCAGGGTGGACGAGCATACTGGCCATGGCACTGTGGTACAAGAAGCTGTTCAAGTGGGTGGAGCAGAGAGTGATAAAGTGGCAGTAGGGAACAGTACAGTCAGAGCGATAGACATTGTTCTCTGCAGCTGAGACTGAGAATCAGAAAGCTGTATTGTCTGCCCGTTGCTAGGGTTCTGGATATCTATTTATGGCTGGAGAGGAACTTGCAGTGGGAGGGGGAGGATCCAGTAGTCGTGGTCCACATAGGTACCAATGACTATGTAGAATCTCTTTCCTAGTTCTGCCTATGAGAGCATGAGGAACTAGGCACTGAATTAAAAAGCAGAACCTCAAAAGACAATAATCTCTGGATTATTATCTGAGCCATGTGCAAATTGGCATAGGGTTAATAAAATTAGAGAGATGAATGTGTGCTTCAAAAACTAATGTGGGAGAAAGGGTTCAAATTTGTGGGGCACTGGCACCACAAATGGTGCCAGTGCCCCACGAACAGGGGAAAGTGGGGGCTGTACCGTTGAGTCAATCTACACCTGAACTGTGCCAGGACCAGTGTTCTAGCGAGTCCCATACCTAGGGTAGTAGAGAGAGGGTTTTAAACTAAACAGCGAGAGCAAGGGTTCACATTTTGGAAGGTGTGGTAAATCAAAAAGTAAAGACAAGACGAGAGAGAAATTTGGGAAATGATAAACAAACCATGACAGGAAAGGACAGAGAGTACAAATCTAAGAGTAAATCAACAGATAAGGCTGGAGGTTACAAAAATAATAAAAAGGACAAAACTAAAGGCTCTATACCTGAACGTAAATAGCATTTGAAACAAAGCTGTGAGCACAAATAGAAATAAGTACGATCTGATAGCCATTACAGAGACAAGGCTGCAGGGTGGCATAGATTGGGACCTGAATATTGAAGGATATATGACATTTAGGAAGGACAGGAAGTTAGGAAAAGGTGGAGGGGTGGCTCTGTTAATTAATGATGGTATTAGCACAATAGAGAGGAATGGCCTAAGTTCAGGAAACCAAGATGGAGAAGTGGTTTGGACAGAAATGAGAAATGATAAAGGCAAGAAGTCACTTGTGGGAGTGGTGCAAAGGCCCCCCTAACAGTAACCACACGGTAGGACGAGATATAAAGGAAGAAATAATGGGAGCTTGCCAGAAAGGTACAGAGGTAATCATGGGGCATTTTAATCTAAATATTGACTGGAAAAAATCAGATTGGAAAAGGTAGCCTAGATGGGGAATTCATAATGTTTTCTGGATAGTTTCTTAGAACAGCATGTTCTGGCACCAACCAGATAGCAGGCTATATGAGACCTGGTATTGTGCAACAAGATAGGAATAATCAATAACCTCATAATGTAGGCACCCCTAGGTAGCAGTGACCATATATGATTGAATTTTACATTCAGCTTGAGGGAGAGTAGAATGGGTCTAAGATGAGCATTTTAAACTTAAATAAGGGCAATTGTGAAGGCATGAACAGAGATCTAGCTAAAGTGAACTGACAAATTAGGTTAAAGGATAGGTCAGCAGAGATGTGGTGGGAGACATTTAAGGACATATTTCAGAATAGGTACATTCCAATGAGAAAGAAAAATTCCAAAGGGAAGACCCACCACCTGTGGTTAACTAAAAAAGTTAAAGATTGTATCAAATTTAAAGAAAAACCATATAAATGCACAAAAGATGGGTGGTAGGTCAGAAGATTGGACAGAATATTAAAAACAGCAAAGGATGACTAAAAGATTAATAAGGAGGGCAAAATAAGAGTATGAGAGAAGGCTAGCTAAAAATATAAAGACAGTAAGAGATCCTATAGAGATAAAAGAAAAGAATTAACAAAGTGAGTGTTGATCCTATAGAAAGTAAGTCTTGGTGATCAATAGTGGGAAATGAGATGGCAGACGAATTGAACAGGTATCTTGCATAAGTCTTCATTACAGAGGACACAAGTAACAACCCAGAAATAGCTGTAAATCAGGAAATGGAAGGGAGGGAGGAACTCAAAATTACAATCACCAGGGAAGTGGTACTGATAAAATTGGTGGAGCTGCAGACCAACAAGTCTCTGGGTCCTGATGGACTTTTTCCCAGGATCTTAAAGGAAGTGGCTAGTGAGATAGTTGATGCATTGGTTTTAAATTTTCCAAAACTCCCTAGATAGACTCACAAATATTTACAGCACAGAAGGAGTCCATCGTGTCCATCTGGTCAACAAACATCTGACCACACTAATCCCATTTCCCAATGCTTGGCCCATAGCCCTGGAGGCTATGGCAATATAGATTCAGGGAAGGTTCCATTAGATTGGAAAATAGCAAATGTAACTCTTTTATTCAAAAAAAGGGAGGGAAACAGAAAGCAGGAACCTATAGGCCAATTAGCTTAACATCTGTATAAGGGAAAATGTTAGAAACTGTTAATAGATGTTATAGCAGGGTACTTAGATAAATCAAAGGTAATCAGGCAGAGTCAATGTGGCTTTGAGAAAGGGAAATCATGTTTAATCAATTTATTAAAGTTCTTTGAAGTAACATGTGCTGTGGATAAAGGGGAACCGATGGATGCACTGTGCTTAGATTTCCAAGAGGCATTTGATAAAGTGTCACATCAGAGGTCTTTGTGCAAAATAAAAGCTCATGGTGTAGGAGGTAACATACTGGCATAGATAGAAGATTGGCGAGCTAACAGGAAACTGAAATGGGTAATTTTCTGGTGGGCAAGACGTAACAAGTGGTGTGCCACAGGGATCAATGCTGGGACCTCAGCTCTTTACAATTTATATAAATGACTTGGATGAAGGGATCGAAAGGTATGGTTGCTAAATTTGCTGATGACACAAGGATAGGCCAGAAACTAAGTTGTGAAGAGACAAGGAGGTGACAAAGGGATATAGATAGATCAAGTGAGTTAGCAAAAATCTGGCAAATGGAATATGTGGGAAAACATGAAATTGTTCATTTTGGCAAGAAGAATAAAAAAAAGCATATCATCTAAATGGTGAGAGATTGTAGAGCTCTGAGATGCAGAGGGATCTGGGTGTCCTAGTGCATGAATTACAAAAAGTTAGCATACAGGTACAGCAAGTAATTAGGAAAGCTAATAGAATGTTAGTTTATTGCGAGGGGATTTGAATACAAAAGCAGGGAGGTCATGCTTCAGTTATGCAGGGCATCGGCAAGACCACATCTGGAGTACTGTGTACACAATTGGTCTCCTTGTTTAAGGGTGTAAATGCGCTGGAAGCAGTTCAAAGAAGGCTGACTAGGCTAATGCCTGGAATGGCTGGGTTGTCTTAGGAGGAAAGGTTGGGCAAGCTAGGCTTGTATTCGCTGGAGTTTAGAAGAATAACAGGCAACTTGATTGAAACATATAAGGTCCTGAAGGGGCCTGACAGGGTGGATGTGGAGAGGATATTTCCTCTTGTGGGAGAATCTAGAACTAGGGCTCACTGTTTAAAAATAAGGGGTCACCCATTTAAGATGGAAATGAGCAGAAATTCTCTCTCTTGGAGGGTCGTGAACTCTCTTCCTCAAAGGCAGTGGGAGCTAAGTCTTTGAATATTTTTAAAGCAGAGGTAAATAGATTCTTGATAAGCAAGGGGGCGAAAGGTTATCAGGGGTAGGCAGGAACGTGGAGTTGAGGTTATAATCAGATCAGCCACGATCTTATTGAATGGTGGAGCATGTGCGAGGAGCCAAACGGCCTATTCCTCCTCCTAACTTGTATATTTGTATGTTCGTATCTGAGAGGGCTTGACAGGACAGATGTGGAGAGGCCGTTTCCTCCTGTTGGCGAGGCTAGGACTAGGGGGTTTGCATTTTGAGTCTGAGTTAAAGAGAAATTTCTTCAGAGAACTGTGAATCTTTGTAATTATCTACCCCAGATGGCTGTGGAGGCTCAGTTGTTTAGTATACTCAAGACTGAGATTGATAGATTTTTGGATACTAAGGCAATCAAGGATTCTGGCAATTGGGTGGGAAAATGGAGTTGAGGTTGCAGAACAACCATGATCCTATTGAATGGCGGAGCAGGCTAGAGAGCCCATATGGCTTACTCCTGCTCCTCCTACTTATATTCTTAAAAATAATTCCCAGATCATATGCAGTAGTAATAAGATTTCAAAAACACCTATCTCCAAGTGACCATCACCAACCTTCAACACCATCTTCCCTCAATTTTCATCACAATGTTTCTGATCTCTTCCAGTCCCAATCTCATACGTCACCATAACATCCCCAAACAAGGGGGCAGCTGCAGCTACCATAGTGCCACCAGACCATTGCAACTTTCAACAAAGCACTAAGCCAAATGCTCAGGGAAAGAAATTGGTGTCACAAATACCCCATTTTCTTGTTACCATTCAAATAAACAGCTAATCCTTTTATAATAAAAATAAAAATAGAAAATGCTGGAATCACTCAGCAGGTCTGGCAGTATCTGTAGAGAGAGAAACAGGACTAACGTTTCAGATCTATGACATTTCATCAGAACCTTTTTATTTGAAAGGGTGACAATCACATGAAAGCAAAACTGGAGCACCAGGCAAGACCTGAAAGAAAAGACAACTAGACATCTGCTGATATAAATCTCCAGCAGTACTCAAATAAAACCTCTACAACACCCCCATAATATCTCCATTTGATATTGGGATAATTTTGGTCTACTGATACAAGTCAGTTCTAACTGGCCAAGAACTGATTTGTAATCGCATCATTAAAAGAACATTTGCCAACAAAATTGGCCATTCACATGCCATTGATAAATTATAGAATCCAAATCACAATCTAATTGGTTATCTAGCTTCAGGTATGGAAGCTGGCAACAAACTCCAAAATTAGTCAATATTCCAAGTACATACATGCAACAAAATATCAACAAAAACAAATGAGTCATTCAGGTAAACAGAGTTCCAGGTTCTCTCTCCAGTCTGTCAAATTTACTGATCTCAGCTACAATGGAGATTGGGTATAAGTGGCCTCAGCATCTTCAGACTTGAGGAAAGAGAATTAAAAAAGTCATCAGGTTCTTGTGGCTTTCAGGAGGGGAGGAGAGGAGGGGTGGTAATACAAGAAAAGTCAGAAGAAACAGCAAATTTTCAGATGCACCAGGTAGACTTAATCCAGTTAACAAGAAATATTGACAGAACAGAAATATAGTGTGCTAAACAATTTTAAAGAGAGAGAAATAATGATCAGCATGACAAACAGCCAGGAACGGCCTAATTTATATATAGGCAAGTACATTGTGGTGTTAATACATTTTGTAATTTACTAAAAGTAACATATTGTCACACACTATCAATATCAGGCTATCCGAACAAGCTGTCCAAGGCTATGAGTTGAAATACTCTTAATACCAACTATTGTTCTGGAATGGCACCAATATCATAAAATGCCAGCAGGAATTTATTTATGAATTCATTTGCATTCCATTAATAGCTCTTCTCTACCACAACCACCAACCACCCCCACCCCCCCAACCCCGCCACCCCACCCTGGCCAAATTAATACAATATATCACACACACTATTCTGGGAAAAAGGCTAAAGTGGTGGCCTCGGAGAAAATAAAAGTTTGTCTCCCAGTTAAATGCACCATGGTACCATGTCTGCTGGTCAGGAAGGTCCCAGTTCCGATTTCTGTTCTGCGCCAAATTACTTGTTCTAAACCAAGTGGCAGTCAGGACATTATGATTAGTCTCAACACCCTTATGTTTAGGAGAGAAAAAAAAATTGCCAGGGTTGCCTTTTTCTTTCGGTATCTGGTGACGCTTACTGGAATGTATGTCTGTTAAATGGCCTGAATGTGCAGCTTCCACAGTTAAATAGGCTGCCAACACTCATTCTGTTAAGTTCACAAAACAGGAATAAAATGCATTTTGGCAAGTCGCTGGAAAACAGCTAACACCCATAGGATCTGTCCCAACCACAAGTCAGCACCTGTTCTAAACTCCAGTGGAAACAAGCCCAGTCTGTCCTATCTTTCCTCCATAAGACAACTCGCTCATTCCAGATATCAATCGAGTACACCTCCTCTGAACCACCTCTAATGCATTTACATCCTTCCTTAAATAAGGAGACCAAAACTTCACACAGTATTCGAGATGTGGTCTCACCAATGCACGGTATAACTGAAGCATAACATCCTTACTTTTATGCTCAATTCCTCTCGCAATAAAGGATAGCATTCCAATAGCCGCCTTGATTACTTGCTGTAACCTGCAAGTAACCTGCAAGGAGAGGAGCAGAGAAAAATGGAGGGAAAACATTAAAAAGCAGTGTATTACTTAAATGGAGAACGGCTGCATAATTCTGAGGTGCAGAGGGATCCAGGTGTTCTAGTGCATGAATGACAAAAAGTTAGTGTGCAGGTTACAGCAAGTAATCAAGGCGGCTATTGGAATGCTATCCTTTATTACGAGAGGAATTGAGCATAAAAGTAAGGATGTTATGCTTCAGTTATACCGTGCATTGGTGAGACCACATCTCGAATACTGTGTGAAGTTTTGGTCTCCTTATTTAAGGAAGGATGTAAATGCATTAGAGGTGGTTCAGAGGAGGTGTACTCGATTGATATCTGGAATGAGCGAGTTGGCTTATGGAGGAAAGGTAGGACAGACTGGCTTGTTTGCAGTGAAGTTTAGAACAGCGAGAGTTGACTTCATTGAAGTATATATGATCCTAAACGGTATTGACAAAGTGGGCGTGGAAAGGATGTTTCCTCTTGTGGGTGAGTCCAGAACTAGGGGGCAATGTTTTAAAATTAGGGGCCGTCCTTTTTAGGGCAGAGATGAGGAGAATTTTTTTCTAACAGAGGTTTGTGCGGCTTTGGAATTCTCTGCCTCAGAAAGCAATGGAGGCAGGGTCATTGATTTCCTTACCTAACAAGAAACTAAGGTAATTGGGGGTAGATGGGAATGTGGAATTTGAAACACAAACAGATCAGCCATAATCTTATTGAATGATTGAGCAGGCTCAAGGGGCCCTATTTCATATGTTCGAAACAGAGTGTTAAACAATTTGCTTTACTGATTGGCTGGGCTCATCAGTTTATCAAACCACAGCAAAAATAACTTTTAAAAATTTTGAAAGTTAACTATTAAGATGCATAAACAACAACTTGGGAACTGTCACTGACAAAAGTTTGAATCTACATTCAGAAATGGTTTTTGAAACCAAATATTAAGTTAAGCTTGTTTTTTTTTCTTGAACTCAGCTTGAGGCTGGCAGGCTGAGGGAACTGGACTGCTCCTTCAAGTTCCTTATCTTAATTTTGATTGATCCAAAAAAATGCAAATAATGGTTATCAGGTGTCAATCAATGCACCTGACAAATATCCTCATGGTGCACCATTTCTCTCCCTGCAGTGTTTTCCTTGTAATGTACATACTATAACACATTTCCTATTTTGTTTTAATAAACTATACCATCTGACCAGACGTCTCAACCATTATATTGGGTGTAATAAGCTGAATACCACAATGTGAGCTTTATCTGGTAAGCCAGGATCAGATGAGTTAGCCTTGAAGGCAACCATTGTGCTTTCTCATGAAAAAAGTAATTAACATTCAGTGGGTCTCCAATTCAAAGAGAAAATGAATCTAAAGCTGGACAAGGAACAGCAGATCCTTGCACAAGGAATCTCACAATCTGGAGGATACTACTGGAGTACTGTTCTTTATTTTCAACATATGAAACATTATGTGGCAAGTTCTAAGGTAGCAGAACCATAGGACAGGACAAACTAACCCCATGTGCTTCTAGCAAGCAGGACATTTAGCACAGATCAGTAAAGTTGGATAAAATGTAATTATTTTCCTCATCCTTCATTCTGTACAATTTTAAAATATACTTATTATTTTTGTCTGTATAATCTCTCTCTAGTCTATGGCTAATGCGTATGATGTTTTGAGGGAACACAATACATATATGAGACTCAAGAGCATAGAGTTCACTGCAATTTAGTGGATTCATTAATTCTGAGTTACATCACTTCTGTGAGGCTAGCACTCAAAATACGCACATACTGTTTACGAAAAGAGAGGGACAAAAAAAAAATCAGGCAGGCTCCAATATGGGCATGCGCTTCTTCCTGCCCAATATTCCTTAATCAAGGTGATCCATGTACCCAGATATACAAGCAAGAATACACCCCAATTCAACCATCCCATTTACTCCACCAGACTGCTGTAAAGACGCAACATCCAAAGTGCAGATCAATGTAGGATCTCAATATAAATCAATTTATATTAAATAGAAAATGTGATAAGACCCTAACATTGACAAAGCACCAGCAGAATAATGCAGATTGCATAAATCTATTTCAGCCGCATAAAGGGGCCAAAATAGATAAGAAAGTCAGTGGGATTCTTATCCAAGAAAAATTACTGGTGCAACAGTATGATATGCCCGCCTTGATCATGGGGTGGACAGTACAGACGACTCATCACTGAGATTAATGGGCTTGCTGAATGAAGAATGGCTGCAGTACAATTACAAAATGAAACTAATATATTAGCTGGACCACAATCCTGTGCAACATGAATTCAGTAATACTGAAACAAAAATCAAAAATGACTCTATATCAGACTTGTAGACATAGGGAGACTGCAATAAGTGACAAAAGGCGATTTTTTATAAATTAGACTTTTTAAAAAATTGCTTCCACTTGCATCACAGATTAATATCGGTATTCTGCCAACATTTATATAGGTAGCGCTGGCTAAACCAGGCATGACATGTTTAAATGGTAGTCCCAATAATGAAACCATATAAATTGGAAATAATCTAAAGATGGGTCTTGAAGATTTCAAGTGATAAGGCTGTGGTTATTTCCTTTGGCAGCTTGTCCCACTGTGGGAATGGTCTTTGCAGTTTGTGAGGATGGCTGCCTCGTGTTTTGCCATTGTCCGAGGGCATTAAGCGCTGGTTTTTGTCAATTCCTACCAGTCCATTGCACATTTTATAGAACATGGTCCGTCTATTTTTCTCCTTCCCTTGCTGTAGTGATTCCCATTCCTTATCTTTGATCAAGGATGTGACACTGGTGTATTTCCCACACTGATTTGTGCAGAATCGCGCAGCACATCTTTCACTTCAATCGTATTTATCTCTCTTGCCGATCCCGCACACGACTTGTATACTCCAGGATTGGGCGAACAAATGTTTATTAAACTAGAAGTCTGATATTTTTGTTACGATGCCAAAAATTCCTCCTCAGAAATCCAAGAACCCTATTTGCTTTGGATGTCATCAGCTGAATATGGAATCTCCATTGAAGATGGTTGAAAATTGAGGAGCTTAATGGTGAACCAAGGTTCAAACACAGGACCACAACAAGTTTCAAAACAGTAGAAGGAAAATAACTAGACGAGGGCAAACCTAGGTTTTAAAGCCCAAAGATTTTAAGAAGGAAGGCACTTTGAGGTAGTTGAAAAATAAAGACAGTATAATGAATCTTGATTTCAATACAGTGAGCATGGGGAATGAATCATCTGTAGATGAGATAGTTGCAGCTTAGGAGAAATAAGAGGGGAAAGTGAGTGAGATCAAGAACAGCTTGCAAGAGACCAACACTGGCTTCTGGTACCTCAATGCCTCTAGTTTAAAATATGAGAATGAATACCTGTATTTAAGTCCTTTCATGACCTCACCCCTTTTTATTCTTAATTCTAGTGATAAAATTGCAACATTGGAACCAGGGCATGTTATTGGACAACCCAAGTTAATTGATCTCAAATTATTTACTACATTGCAACAGAAAAAGAGCATCTTATTTAAAATTAAAGCAGTTTGATTCTAAGAGAAAAACTGTTAATTGCGGAGGAAATAAAAATTACTGAGTAAAATAAAAATGTTTTAAGTGAGGTACTGGTTTAGAGGCAATTGATTTGATCTCAACAACACATGGTTCTTTTTTAATTTCTGACAAACTCAGTTCAAATCTTTGAGGAAAAAGATTATCTGGTCTAATATTGAAGGATCCAGTAGAAATGAAATTGGGTTCCCTGTCCATCAGTTCATGTGCACTGTGCATTGATAGGTTCCCAAACCGAATATTTGCAGCTCCAAGAGATCAGATTTACAAGTTAAAGAATGGTAATGCCATGGCAGTTCATAATGGCAACAGGTACTAAGCAGAGTTCAAAAAAAAAGTTTAATTTTATATTTGGGTTCAATAACTATCTCTGGACGTAGATTCAAACTTTTGTCAGTGACAGTTGCAGGGCTGTTGTTTATGACTCAACAGTTAACTTTCAAATTTTTACATCTAATGGTGTGATAAAACTGATGAGCCCAGCCAATCATTAAAACAAAATGTTTAACACTTTGTTTCTCCTCCATTTTTCTCCATTCCTCTCCTGCAGATATTGACTTGTGGTTGGGACAGATCCTATGGGTGTTAGCTGTTTTCCAGCACCTTGCCAAAATGCACTTCATTCTTTTTTTTGTGAACTTAAACAGTCTGCCAACACTCACTCTCTTAACTGTGGAAGCAGACCATTTAACAAACATACTTACTGGAATGTATCACCAAATACCAATTTAAAAAGGCAACCCTGGCAATTTTTTCTCTCTCCTAAACGTGAGGGTGCTGAGTCCAATCATAATGTCCTGACTGCCACTTGGTTTAGCGCAAGTAATTTGGCACAGACCAGAAATCAGAACTGGGACCTTCCTGGCCAGTAGGTATCATGGTGCATTTGACAGGGGGACAAACTATCTTATGTCCCAGAAGATTGAAATGTCAGTAACCGTGAGACATGTAATTGCAACCAAAAATGAAAAGGTGACCTGCCATGTCACAACTCAAAATAGACATAAAATTGCTGTGTCATGAGTAATTCCATAACTTCTTGTATCAGAAACAATTGCTTTAATGTGGGAACTTCCAATTAAAAGATTGAACTAGTTTTTTTTGGTAAACCCCAATTGTTAATGCACACCTTTTAAAACACAGATGTGACTAGAAAACATTACTCCAAATTCATTATGTTTATCCTATTACTATTGCAGAAAAAGAAACTCAAACCCGGTTAAAGTACTGTTCTGGACAACTAATTCCAAAATATTTTTCCTGAATTGTTCAGGGTTAGATAAGCTGAAAACCTACTAATTGATGCTAAAAGATGGTTACGGACTGACATGCATTCCCCTGTGTAATCCAGCTACCATCCTACAATAATCCATAGAGTTGAAGTTTACTTTATTACAATAACACTCCTACACATATGCACTAATTAATTAATTTATTAAAAGGCTCCACTTCTATTAGATATTGCAGCATGTTAACGTCAACACCCGTTTGGTAATTGATATAAACCATTCACACTACAGAAGGTACCAATCAGAGGAGCCTCACTATATGCCATACAAAGCCTTTTGTTTCCCTCCCCCAAGTCTACAAATCTCACTAAAATAACTTCCCAGAGGAATATACTTTCCCAGTGCAATGGTTTCAACATGTTTTCCACAACCACAACCCCCTCCCCATTTTAAAACACAAATTTGTAAGGACCTTGCTAGAACTTGCTTTTTCCCCGTTTATCATCCAGAAAAGCCACAAAAGTCACAAAACGGCACACATCTGTTCACCTTTCCTGTCAAATAAACCAACATGAAATAAGTTCCAGACATTAGTTCATGTTCAAACCCGTCTCCAGTAACTAACATTCAACTGCTGGCTTCTTAGATGACATGAGGTTAATGCCTAAACATTCTATGAAAGGTCCCTCAGAGCAAGTAACAGACAAAAACAGAGTCAACATCACCGCGTGAGCTCCAATGAGGCACAAGGATTTCTCGACTCTCATTCAGGAATATCCAAAATGAATGATTAATCAACTAGAAAACCACATTTTTGCAGGTTACGTCTCTAGTAACTTTACTAGCCACAGTAATGCCATGGTCATACAAACTTCAACATGGTCAGTCATAATCACAAAAACACTGGTAATTCCACTCAAAGACTGTATTAAGACATTCCAGGGCCGATTAGATTAGGGATTAAGTTCTGAAAACAGATGGTGTTAAGCATAACAAATTAATAATTTTAAAAAACACACAAAAGAACACCAATGTTGATTTCTCCATTCTTTCACACAATCTGATTAATCATAATGAATAAAACAGATCATTACAAGCTGGTGAAACAAGAGTATAGCTCTGTAAAGCAAAATCTCTTGCATTTAAACAACAAACATTAGGACCTTGAGCATTTCTATGCACAAGAATTATTTATCATAGATAACTGGTGAAACAAGAGTGAAGTTCAGCCTTGTTGACCCAAGCACAATTCTTTTGGCCCCTGAGCTGATAAGAAGCCAGAACTTGGCATACAATATACTACCCTAAACTAATTATCATCATTTGGGGAAAACCACAACCTCAAACCTAAAAACTATATATTCACACAATACCTGAACTAGCTTGGCCACGGTCTGTACTATAAAAGAACGTCTTGAATTTATATAGCACCTTTCACAACTTCAGGATGTCTCAAAACACTTTAGAAGTGGAGTCTGGAAATGTGTATGCACTAATGAACTCAAGAAGAAAGTCAATGAAATACATTCTAAATAAAATTAATCTTGACAAGTCACACCAAGCTTTTGCAAAATGAAATATCACTAGGTTGTCATGTTATTGCTGCTGGTTATGACACACCCGTCACAAACAATTACACTCTAACTTTGTACATGAAGGATTATCAATTATAACTGAACCAACACAAAAGCTTGCACCAGGAAAATCACATTTAAATTTTTTTTTAAAATCACACCACACTGTTCCCTACTCCCATGTCAACAACAGACTGCACTCATGTGCAAACAAACATCGGCATTTCCAATTTTAATTGGCATCCTTTTTGGATTGGCTTTTACAAATTTAAAACCGGTCACTCAGTAATTATGACCCATTAGAAAGACATTTGTTCACCACTGGATACATGCACACAGCCACATAACCAAGATATGAGAAAGGCCAGTTCTGTAGAAGAATCAAGTTTGACTCAAAACATAACCCTGTTCCTACCTCCACAGATGCTGCCAGAAATGCTGAGTATTTCCAGCACTTTGTTTTTACTTCAGCATCACCCCCAAATGGCCTAGTTTCATGTTAAAATTATGTCCCCTTGCTGTGGCCACCCTCACCAGAGGAAACAGTTTCTCCTGACCAATTCAATCAACTTTCATCAGAACAAAAATTAAATATTAAAAATAAGGCATTACAAAATCTGAACAAAATCATATTTGCCTGAAATTATTCCAAAATGTGATTAACAATTGCTTTGATTTTTTTCCCCATGTTACCCATTGTTATGCAGATCAATGACATTCACAGAATCACAGAATTTTAACGGCACCAGGACGAGGCCATTCGGCCCATCATGTCTGCACCGCTCTCCAAATAAACATTATGATCTCATGCCATTGCCCTGCCTTTCCCCCTACCTTTGCACATTGTTTCTATTCAAATAATCATCTAATGTCCTCTTGAATGCCTCAATTGGACCTGCCTTCACCACACTTCCAGGCAATGCATTCCAGACCCAAACCACTCGTTGTGTGAATTTCTCACGTCACATTTGCTTCTTTTGCAATTCACTTTAACTCTGTGCCCCCTCATTCTTGATCCTTTTATGAGTGGGAAAAGCTTCTCCCTATCTACTCTGTCCAGCCCCCTCATGATTTTGAGCATCTCTATCAAATCTACTCTTAGCCGCCTTCTCGCCAAGGAGAACAATCCCAACCTCTCCAATCTATCCTCATAGCTGAAGTTTCTCATCCCTGGAACCATTCTTGTAAAATTACTAGAATATTTCTTAATTTTACCATTTTAATTTCTTATTTCTTTTACTGACCATAAAGCTGATGCTGAAAAAAGGCAAGAAATAATCTCAAATTATTGTCAATTCCTTCTTAATAAGTTTATATAACACCAATGGTAATCTCATGTAACATAGGTCCTATTACTGGTAACATTACTTAAATCAGTCTTCAAATGACATCAAAGCAGAAGAAGTTTATTCAGAAGAATTAATCAACTCACAACCCTGTTCAAATTCTATTCCTAAAGCTACCATCCACCTGCTCCATCATATATGTTGAAGTTCAGCAAATGTATATGTTCAGTTTTTTCAGCTGTAAAGCTTTAATAGTTCTCTATCAAGTGCTATTACTGTCTTACATATTTTTGCAACCTAAAGTACAGGACATACATTTGACAATCCAATAACATTCTGAACCATTTTCCGGTTTCTAACATGTGTAAGTGGGCAATCAAATTATACCTGCATGGAAGATGGCACAAGACGATTGATCATGTTACGACTGAGAAATTTTCTCAATAAAATGATTTCAATAATTCCTCAAAATATCATCCCCAGAGTCGTTTCCTAATACACAGCACGAATATTATCTATACACCTGTTGACCAAGGATCTTCCTGACACCAATTTCCATTTTGGATGATCAGCTCTATGAAAAGGTATTCAGTGCTGGAATGTCGACCATCTCCCATTGGTTTTGTTGTCCCCTCTGCTGTTAAAAGCGCATGCTCCGATGCCGATTTACACATCAATCTTTAAATCCAGTCCTTTACCTATACTCACTAATACCTACTGCATCTTGATTGCATCCAGGGCCTTCCACGTTCAACGTTTAACTACAATCGAGACAGAGCTTTGAAATTTCGCAAATACAGAACAAAAACATACCAAAGGTCAGGTGCACGAACTGCTTCCCTCCGTCGTCTTTGAGATTTGCAGTCAAGTCTTGTTGAGGCTCCGGCTCTATCTCTGAGTCCCGGAGCGTGGCTCTGCCCCTGTCTCTCGCTGCTGCTGCTGCTCATTAAAGCCGGTCTGGAGCTCATAAAGCTGACGCACGCAATGCGACGCCGGCAATTTAAATTAAAGGGACACTGTCTAACTTAAAAATACTACCGCACTCCCCCACGCCCCCCCCCCCCCCTCCCTCCCCGCCAGCAAATATCACCAAATCCAGTAAAATGATGGGCAGTTGCACATATAGATTTTTTTTCACAAAAAAAGATCCAATTTAGAATTGACTGCACAAGAGAAACAAGAGGAAGTTGCTAACTGTATTTTAAACAGCTGCATAATCTTATTGCAAAGGTGAAAACAATGATTTCAGAAATAATATTCAGATTATGCTGAGCTCACCTTAAAGGGCCATTGCTGCCCCTGTGAGGTTTTTGGAATAGCGTTTTCCCTCCTCCTGTGTTTGGCAACAGAAGACAATAAAGAAAAAACAAATGAAAGAGTTGAAGTATAATTCTTCATCAGAATATTATTTGTATTTGAAAGTTACCCATTTACGCTCCTCTTACATTATGTTAGCCTTGGCTCAGTTGGAAACTCTCTCATCTCAGACAGAAAGTTGAGGTTCAAGTCCTAATGCAGGACTTGAGCACAAAGGTCAAGACTGACACTCCAGTGTCAGTTTTGGAGGTGCTATCTTTCAGATGAGATATTAAGCCAAAGCCCCATCCGCCCTCATAGGTGGAAGTAAAAGATTCCAATTAAAGTACTATTTCAAAAAAAAAAGTAGGGAGGCTATCCTCTGGTGTCCTGGTCCATATTTATCCCTCAATCAGCATATAGTAAGCAGAGTATCTGCTCAGTATCACATTGCTGTTTGTCGAACATGCAAATTGGCTGCTGCATTTGTGACTTTACAACAGTGACTTCATGTCAAAAGTACTTTGCTGGCTGTAAAGTGCTTTTGAATGTTCAATGCTTGTGAAAGGTGCTACGTAAATGGAAGTCTTTCTTTCTTCCCCAAGTAATATTATTGCAATGAAAATAAAACTGAGCTCATTGCTGCTAAAAGAGGGCCAAATTTTCTTTCAATCCATGATTTCTGACCACAGTGTGTAATGTATCCATTTTATCCAAATGACAACAAACAAGACCTAAGTGTCACAAACCATTTTAATCTGAAAATTTACTAATTTGTTACATGCTAGAATTAAAGGAGGAAGGTGCTTTTTCCAATTCCATTCATCCATCCAGAAACCTACAGTTGGGAAGAGCTACACTACAACATTATAGTAATCCAAAACATTCTACAAATTATTCAATAGTTACTGACTCTCCTATCCTACTATTAGTCCATTCCATGTGTGGAACACCCCTCTTCTGATGAGCAATGTTAAATAAGGATTTTGCCAACCTGAACTTGTGCCTCTTTGTCCCACTGTCATGGTCACAGCACAGCACTGTCACAGCACATAGCAACATTGTAGGATACATCTAGCCCTCAAATATCTTCCCAATTCTTCTGCTAATTTTCTACACTATCTGCCAACTTAGACAGCCACATGTTAAGTACCCTCTGCATAATCACGAGCCACGTCTTCTGGTTTTGACATTTCCAGCAATCTGAGTCATAATTTAAGCATTCAAGTCATCTACTCTCTTAAGGCTACGGAATAACATTGTCCTTGAAACTTTCCTTATCCAAAGTAAACAATAACAATATATATCACAAGATCCAGTTGTTTTTTTTTTCCTTATTGCTGGGACATAGTGCATTGTATTTTCAGACTGCTATCTTCTAAAATTCCTGGATCCCTCCTTTGTTTACTCTTAGCTTTGAGACAGAAGTTCTGGATTCAAGTTGGACTTCAGAGACATAAGCATGTAATTCCATCTGACATTCCAGTGCAGTACTGAGGGAGTTTTACATTGTCGGATTTGCCATATTTCAAATGAGATTTTAAAACAAAGTTCCCACTTGCTCTCTCAGAAGACCTGGGCATTCTACTAGTGTCCAGGTCAGCATTTATTCCTCAACCATCATCATTATTATCTATATAAAAACAAAAAAAAAACTGCAGATGCTGGAAATCCAAAACAAAAACAGAATTACCTGGAAAAACTCAGCAGGTCTGGCAGCATTGGCGGAGAAGAAAAGAGTTGACGTTTCGAGTCCTCATGACCCTTCGACAGAACTTGCGTTCGAGTCCAAGAAAGAGTTGAAATATAAGCTGGTTTAAGGTGTGTGGGGGGGCGGGGGGCGGGGGGGGGGGGGGGGGGGGGGGGGGGGGGCGGAGAGAGAGAGAGAGAGAGAGAAGTGGAGGGGGAGTGTGGTTGTAGGGACAAACAAGCAGTGATAGAAGCAGATCATCAAAAGATGTCAACAACAATAGAACAAAAGAACACATAGGTGTTAAAGTTGGTGATATTATCTAAACGAATGTGCTAATTAAGAATGGATGGTAGGGCACTCAAGGTATAGCTCTAGTGGGGGTGGGGAGAGCATAAAAGATTTTAAGATATTTAAAAATAATGGAAATAGGTGGGAAAAGAAAAATCTATATAATTTATTGGAAAAAAAAAAGGAAGGGGGAAACAGAAAGGGGGTGGGGATGGGGGAGGGAGCTCACGACCTAAGGAGTAGGATTTATTTATTATATTTGCTACTCTTTGGTCACTTGACATCCAGTAACATTTTCTGGCTTCAATGGCATTTATGTTAATAGCTGCATGTTCCGAATATATATACAGAAATGTTTAACATTTCTTTTAATATGACCTGCTATTCTAACCACATTTTCCATTTCACTTTCTTTGCAATACTCTTTCCTATACTCTTTATTACTTCCACCACTGATGTTGGGCAAGGATGATGTTTTCACCCCTGTCTGTTCGACTGTTTGACTGTAAACAGTATGGCCAGGATTTTCCCCTCGGTGATTTGGGGGCAGGGCCTGGTTGCCGAGGGGAAAGTGATGCAGGATGACATCGGGAGGAACACCCCATGTCATCCCAGTCCATTTAAATTTTTAGGAAGGCAGGTGGACAGAAAAATCAGCTGTCCGCCCGCCAACCTGTCAATAGCCAATTGAGGCCATTGACAGGCTAATTCAAGTAATTAAAGAGCTGCCCAGCCAACCTTAAGGCTGGCGGGCAGGCCAGGATTCCCAGTGGGCTCCAGATTATCCATGAAACTTCATCCATTGGTGGGATGAAGTTTCATG
Source organism: Carcharodon carcharias (assembly GCF_017639515.1). Classification (NCBI taxonomy): domain Eukaryota; kingdom Metazoa; phylum Chordata; class Chondrichthyes; order Lamniformes; family Lamnidae; genus Carcharodon; species Carcharodon carcharias. The sequence goes on from NC_054470.1 coordinate 157,637,548, forward strand.
TCCGTTTTGTAAAAATTTAATAAAGTTTATGTGCTCTTTATTAACATGTCCCCTCATATGACATTGTCACATAAGGGGGACATGTTAATAATTTTTTAATGTTTCTATTTTTAAAGTTTTTTCCACTGTCAGTATTCTCCCTGAGACAGGACTTTACCTCAGGGAGAAGTGCGCTTTTTCGTGTGTACTTTGACAGATGGGGATTCCTTCCCTTCCCGGAACAGGAAGCGCATAGCACTTCCTGTCGGGAATGCCGCTGGGCGGGCCTTAATTGGCCCACCCACTTAAAATGGTGGCCGGCCCCATTTCAATGGCAGGGGTCGGCTGGCCGCCCGCTGCCAAGCCAGTGGGGCCCACTTGCCATCGAGTGCAAAATTCTGCCCTATATCTCAAAGACTAATGGAGGGATTTCAATTAAACTTGGTACAGATTGAGTGTGGCCCAAGGAATAAGTGACTAGTTTTTGGTGAATCCGGATCCCGGAATTTTTTAAAGGATCTGTTAACATTGGGAGATACGGCGAATTGACTTGTTTCTTCAGAATGTTGTGGGTTGTTTCACTTAGAATGTTGTTGATTGTTTTAGAATGCTGCAGATTGTCATAGCTGCCAAAATGTGAACAGAGTTGTCAGAGCAGGTTGTTGGATATACATTGGCATGAAGCTTCCTCAGTGAGATGGCAGTTCTTATTTTAAAAAATTGTTTTTCAGCTTCAGTCAGGCATGATAAAGCCTTAAGGAAGAGCTGTGTAATTGGAATAATGTTGAGTTAACACAGCATTGTATAGGTAAGAGTTCCGCTGACTGCCCTCTTCATTTATTATCATATGTACCTCATTGAAGTCCCTCCTCAGCCGTCTGTTTTCATGGATCAATAACCCATGTTTCTGGTTGGTTTTTCATAACTCAGTGCTCTGAAGCTAGGGGTCAGCCTTGTGTTTTTTCCCAGTGTTAAATCCAGTGTTTGAATGTTTCCAAAAATGGAACATACTACAAATGCTAGAAATCTGAAACAAAAATACAACATGGTGTAAACATTCAGCAGGTTCAGCAGCATCTGTGGAAAGAATAGGCAAGATGATGTTTTAATTGTGCATCCTTTGTCAAAAATTAATGTTTCGCTGTGTTTGGATGACCAGAAGTGGACAAGTGCGGTTTAAGTATGGCCTCCCACTAAATTGTACTCTTTTGCTTTAACTAAGAAGTTATCCTTTCTATTTGCACTGTTGATTGTTGCTTTGCAGTATTTAGATAGGTTAACATGGTGCAGCATGGTGCCTAACAAATTTACTGGACATCGTAAGGATGTCCACATTTTTTTTCAATTGCCTGTAGTTCCCTGTCATGCCTCTTTTAAAAAAATAGTATTTTGTGCAGTTCCCACAACGCTCAAGACATTTGACACTGTCCAGGACAAATCAGCCCACTTGATTGGCACCACATCCACAGACATTCACTCCCTCCACCACCGGCGCACAGTAGTAGCAGCGTGTACCATCTCCAAGATGCACTGCAAGAATTCACCAAGGCTCCTTAGACGGCACCTTCCAAACCAACGACTGCTACCAAATAGAAGGACAAGGATAGCAGGCACATGGGAACACCACCACCTGGAAGTTCCCCTCCAAGCCACTCATCATCCTGACTTGGAAATATATTGCTGTTCCTTCACTGTTGCTGGTTCAAAATCCTGGAACTCCCTCCCTAACAGCACTGTGGGTGTACCTACTCCACATGGACTGCGACGGTTCAAGAAGGCAGCTCACTACTACCTTTTCAGGGCAACTAGGGATGGGTAATAAATGCTGGCCCAGCCAGCGAAGCCCACATCCAGCGTAGTACAGGAGCAATTTGGCCAGAGTATACTCCAAGTGTGCTGAGCCTCAGCAACCAGTTCAGGATCAACCATTGCCGTGGGTCTGGGGTTATATGTAGGCCAGACTAGGTAAGATTTCCTTCCCTAAAGGACATTAGAGAAGCAGATGGGTTTTTACAATCAGCAATGGTTTTGTTGTCATTATCAGAGTTTTTAAATTCAAATTTCACCACCTGCCGTGGTGGGATTTGGATCCGGGTCACCAGAGCATTACCCTGGGTCTCTGGAATACTAGTCCAGTGACGACACCACTACACCATTACCTCCCCCTGCAAGCCAACGTCCTAATGTGTTGGGCAGCACCAGCTGGACAAACAGCAAAAAGTCTTCCTGTGCTCAGTACTCCCCTTGTACCCACAATTTACACACTTAGTTGACAGTCTCAACTGTCAAGAATGGTAGGTCTTCAAAACATCAGGAAAATTCACATAGTGTAGCTTTCCTGAGGTTAAGTTTATGGTGCGAATATCAGACAGATTTCAGGAAGCCATAGACAGTATTTGTCCAGTTGAAATGAACTAAATCCTCTGCAGAATATTAAGGGAAATAAATAACAGTGGAAGTAGCTTTGTAATGAATTCTTTGTTCGTTATTGCCAATTGACTTCTTTGGCACAGAAAATGAACCTTTAGAAGTGTGAAGTCCCTTTCCTTACCATTTTGAATTTTTCAGGGAAATATTAAAAATATCAAATTTTAACTTTGAATATTTAACTTTTCCTTTCTGTCATTTTAAATTCTCTCTCTTGCTCATAATGCAATCTTTCTTTCCCTCTTATTTTTCTTTGTGTGCCTGTTTGACATTGAATTCACCCACTGTACCCTCCTTCTTAGTCCTTCTGCTGTTAATTTTACAATCATTCAATCTCATTTTTTGCCCTGTTTACTCAGGTCCTGAATATCTTATAACCCTTGATATGCAGCTGACACTTTCAGCAACTTTGTGGGCAAAATATTACAGCTAACGGGTGCAGGGGCAAGACTAACTGACACCAGGCACTGCTAGATACCCTACCAGAGCAAAATCTGGCCTAATGTATCCTACATTCATATGTCAAGACTATTGCTTTTATTGTGTGAAATCTTTCTGACTTAGGTTGGATCAAATTGGACAGGTCTCTATTAAAGAGCAGGAGAATTCCTCCATTTGCTATTTTTAGTGAAATTCCAAGCATGGATCCAGCTCCTGCTCTGCCACCATAACCATGCTGGAACTACAATATAAATAGGGTTACCTTTGCTAAATTGTGAGGAAATTCTGTGCTATGCTCTTTATACATGTATTAATGATTTTCCCACAAATAATATACAGAGGATAAAAAACAAAAACATGCTGGAAAATCTCAGCAGATCAGGCAGCATCTGTGGAGAAAAATAAAGTTAATGTTTCTGATGAAAGGTCACTCAACCTGAAACACTTGCCTGACCTGCTGAACTTTACCAGCATTTGTTTTTGTTTCTGATTTCCAGCACCCGCAGTATTTTAATTTTGTATGTGTTCTGACATTTTATGGGATTAGAAACACTTTAGAAAAATTGGAAACAAAATTTCTTATTACAAAAGATTTGTTTAGCTGAGGAGATATTTTAGTGAGTAAAGGGTATAATTGCAGATGCTTGATCAAATTCCAAGCTTCCACTGAACTAACTTATAGAACAGAAGGAATATATGAGTTACTAATTTATATAAAACATATTTTTGTTCCAGCTATTCTAGCATATCTGAAAACCAGCTGATCCTCATTGCTCCAGATGATTTAGCGTGACAGATATTGTGTTAAATATGCTTTTCACTATACGGTGGACTGGGATCAGGCCTGGAACCTGTAACAGTAATCTGTCAATCCATATATATATATATATATATATATATATCCAAGGGCTCACAGGACATGGCAAACCATAAGAACAGTAGTCAAGCTGCTCATAATCATCATCTGATCCTCAAAATAAAACTACTGCCCAAATATTTGGCCCATGTATACATTTTTAAAATTATATTTTAGCAAATTTCCTGTGGTACCATTCCCAATAATGCAGAGGCTATGCTGTTTTGAAGGACAGAAACATCATATCATGCAAATCCCAGATTTTATTTTTGCTAAAGCATAGGCTCTAAGACTTCAAAAACTAATTTCTGTAAACGTTGGATGAGTTCATACCAAGGTTAATTAGGAAGCTGCAGATATCCTGACTTCTGTATTTTGTGTTCCTGGAGATTTCCTTTTCTTCCTTATACTCTTTTTGGAGTGTATTGAAGAAATTTTCATGCAACACTTTAAGTTTGACGGGTAAAAGATACACACTGAACTGGTTGTTTTTATATGATAGACGCTGAATTAATGTGACATAACTGATCTGCGGTGTAACATCTGTAATGTCTTTTGTCAATTAACCCCATGTATTAATTATTTGTATACTCCATGTTCAAGTTTAAGTGTTGCTAATTATGATGCTATGGTTAATAAATTATTTTAGTTCACGGCTTTGTTGTCTACCACCTTCTTTATTAACTGGCAAGAAAATGTTGATTCATTCAACTTACATGACAATTCCATTTCTGAAAGAACAAGGATTGCATGAGAGAAACCTGGGGCACACTAAGTCATACGTGATGTAAGAACACTGGGACCGATACCTGACAAGAATAATCATAAGGGGCACCTGAGTAGCTCCCCTGGCTCACTTTAATAATAATGTTGGATCTGCACCTATTTTCATAGTCAGACCTCATTAGCATTGACTGGGCAAGTTGTCAGTGCGGCTTGCAGTTCCTGGAGTGTCACCCAAGCAACAGGATCAGCAGATTCCCTACAGATCAACTGGTGTGAGACATCTGAATATCTAAGTGCCTGGCAGATTTCCAGAGCTTGTGCGCTTACCTCTCATACTTGGCTCACTCCAGGATAATGTGATTAGCTGGAAAATGTGTTTGAAAAGCCAGAACCATAAGAATTAGTCATAGCTAAAGTTAGATAAAGTTTACTTGCAGAGCACCTGCTATACAAATATATAATAGATAAAGTAACTCATTACAATTAATAATTATGAAGAGACTATTCATGAGAAAATAGTTTATCAACAAAAAAGTCAAATTTTATCCTTGAACTGGTACTTGTGTCATCACATCATTTTCCACTAAGAATATTGCCTTGCTATGTAATATTGGTGTGATATGTAATATTGGTTTGATATGAAATATTGTTTTGCTTTATAATGTATATCACATTTTGCCACTGCTTCAATTCTCAAGAAATAAAGACTTTACCTCATATGATCATCCGACCCCGCAAAATGTCTTACAGCCAATGAAGTACGTTTGAAATGTCATCACGGTTGTAATTAGGAAATGCAGCAGTCAACTTATGTACAGTAAGCTCCCACAAATAGCAATGTGATAATGACCAGATGTTGATTGATGGATAAATATTAGTCAGGGCGCCCAGGATAATTGCCCTGATCTTCTTTGAAATAGTGTCATGGGATCTTTTATGTCCACCTGACAGCAGGCATATCAGTTCCACATCTCATCCGAAGATAGCACCTCCGGCAGTGCAGCACTCCCTCTTTGAGACAAACAGATTTTGAAAGCAGGCTGATGACATTTATGCTGATGAAGTATTTAATGAAGCTCACCAGTCTATTAGGAGTGTTAGAAAGAACTTTTGCCATTTTAAAAATGCCCATTTGATGTATTGATGATCGTGGATGCAGTATGGAGGAAAAGTTGAATCAGGTAATTTTTCGGGTGCAGGGATTGCAATGCGAGTTTATCTTGAGCTCTGTCCAATTGAGGCAAGCAGTCCACAACTTTTCTGCTGTCTCCACATCTAAATGATTTCAGTTTGCACAACACACAGTCAGCCTGGACTTTTTAAATGCAGCCTGCCACTCAAAGAGGAGATGCAGTCATGCAACTGGAGCTGTTATAATATCTCTGAAATGCTTGGCTGGAAGGAAAAGCACCGCAAAGGGAGCATCAGGCAAAGGATAGGGCTCCTAGGCTTTTTGAAGCGGTGCTAGTAGCAGTTGTGATGGAGGTGGAAAAGAGATCATGTTTCCATAGGGTTAAGGAAGCCCCCCAAGGCACACCCTGAGAAGAGAACTGGAAACAAGTGGCCAGTGAGAGTTTCTAGGCAAGGAGTGGTAATGTCCCATGACCCCTTCTGTAATGTAATCACATGCTCAAAAACTATTACATTTCTATCTTTTCCTAGCTCTGATGTCACAGACCTGAAATGTTGACCATAATTTCCCAGACATTTCAGAGATCCCAGGTAAGTGGGATCTGGGATTGTCAGGGTCAGTCAGGCAGATCCCAGAAAGGGGTTTGTGGGGGTCACCAAGGGAAGGGGGCGCTGATGCTGGAGCGGCCATTCTAACCAAGTTACTTTCATCAGACAATTTCACCACCCGAGGAAGGCCCACCCATCATTAGTAAAATGCCAATGGAGGCAGGAGGAGGCCTTTAATTGGCTACTTAAATGGCTCAATTAGGCTGGTGGCAGGTCGACCATCTGCCGCCTTTCCCACCGCTAGCAAAATGGCATGCTAGCAGAAAGACCTCAGGCACCCGCCCCAATGCCTTCCCATGCCATTTTGCCAGCCTCCCGTCTCTGAGCCTGTGATGAAAGGTGCTATAAAATTCAGCCCATTAACTCGGCTGCTAAACCTACTGAGTATTTCCAGCATTTTCTGTTTTTATTTCAGATTGCCAGCGTCTGAAGTATTTTGCTTTTGTATCATACATAGGTGTTGGAAACAGTGTCTCTGGAGCAGCTTGTTCTCTTTTTGGCCACACTCTCTGCAGCATCAGAGGATGAAGAGTTTCTGGATTGCATTCCACAGAATGCAGTCATGTAATAGGCAGTGTTAGGCAATTTAGGCCGCGCCGCAAGAAAGAGAAGTGGGGACCATTGCAGAGGCAGCAAAGATTGACAAGACTCATGGGTGCAAGCAACTGCTAGGTTACCGGGAATGTCCAATTTCTGAATGTTGGATAAGAATGAGGTGAACATTGATTCAGAACAGAGAGGTTTTGACCATAAGACATTGGAGCAGAAATTAGGCCATTTGGCCCATCAAGTCTACTCCGCCATTCAATCATGGTTTATAAGTTTCTCAACCCCATTCTCCCACCTTCTCCCCGTAACCTTTGATCCCCTTACCAATCAAGAAACTATCTATCTCGGTCTTAAATACACTCAAAGATCTGGCCTCCACAGCCTTCTGAGGCAATGAATTCCATAGATTCACCACTCTCTGGCTAAAGAAGTTTCTCCTCATCTGTTCTAAAAGGTCTTCCCTTTACTCTGAGGCTGTGCCCTCAGGTCCTAGTCTCTCCTACTAATGGAAGCATTTTCCCCACGTCCACTCTAGCCAGGCCTTTCAGTATTCTGTAAGTTTCAAGCAGATCCCCCCTCATCCTTCTAAACTCCATCGAGTATAGATCCAGAGTTATCAAATGTTTCTAATATGTTAAGCCTTTCATTCCTGGGATCATTCTCGTGACCTCCTCTGGACCCTCTCCAAGGCCAGAACATCCTTCCTGAGATACGGGGCCCAAAATTGCTCACAATATTCTAAATGTGGTCTGACCAGAGCCTTATAAAGCCTCAGCAGCACATTCCTGCTTTTATATTCTAGTCCTCTCAAAATAAATGCCAACATTGTATTTGCCTTCCTAACTACTGACTCAACCTGCAAGTTAACCTTAAGAGAATCCTGGACTAGGACTCCCAAGTCCCTTTGCACTCCAGATTTCTGAATTCTTTCTCCGTTTAGAAAATAGTCTATGCCTCTATTCTTCCTACCAAAGTGCTCGACATCACACTTCCCCACGTTGTATTCCATCTGCCACTTCTTTGCCCATTCTCCTAACCTGTCCAAATCCTTCTGCAGCCTCCCCACCTCCTCAATACTACCTGTCCCTCCACCTATCTTTGTATCATCTGCAAACTTAGCCAGGATGCCCTCAGTTCCTTCATCTAGATCATTAATGTATTAAGTGAAAAGTTATGGTCCCAACATTGACCCTGTGGAACTCCACTAGTCACCGGCCGCCATCCTGAGAAGGACCCCTTATCCCCACTCTCTGCCTCCTGCCAGACAGCCAATCTTCTATCCATGCTAGTACCTTGCCTCTAACGCCATGGGCTCTTATCTTACTGAGCAGCCTCCTGTGCAGCACCTTTTCAAAGGCCTTCTGGAAGTCCAAGTAGATAACATCCATTGGCTCTCCTTTGTCTAACCTACTCGTTATCTCCTCAAAGAATTCTAACAGATTTGTCAGTCATGACCTCCCCTTGATGAAACCATGCTGACTTTGCCCTATTTTACTATGCACTTCCAAATATTCTAAAATCTCATCCTTAATAATGGACTCTAAAATCAACATTGTGGCACATTTGGAAAAGAACTACCGAGGAGAAGGGCAGTTAGAGAAAAGGTACTTTACAAGACTGGTTGTAGTGGGAATTCTACAGTCAGTAAAATAGATAGTGTTTCTTGCAGTCATTACCAGGTGTCCCAAATGGTATGTTGTCCCCCTGATGCCAGGGTAAAGGATGGAAAAACTGCAGAAAAGGGAGGGAACGTTGTGGTCCACAATGGAGCCAATATTATAAACAAAAGTATGCTTCAGACTTGCAGAGAGAGTTTCAAGAGTTAAGCACTAGATTGAAAGCAAGGCCTCAGGGTGGTAATGTTTGGATTGCTTCCAGTGGCAGCATAAAAAAGACAATGAAGAGTCAAAGATAAGGGTGGAGGGCTAGAGAAGGCAAAGTTCAGCGATATTAATAGGGATCCAGCTCAAAATGGATAAAAGTTAAAAGCGTGGGAACAGATTCTTAGGACCACAGTTAGTGCGTGGCCTAGAGAGAGATCAAAGGAGCAGGAAGAAAGAAAATAACCTTAAACAAATAGAGGAATGTCTACCTATATCAAAATAAAATTTACAATGGACAGTCCTTCATGCACCTACTGTTGAAGTGAGCTTAATAAGCTGTTGTAGTGCAGGTACATAACTGCAGCCACAGCGGGGGATGCACCTTGTTATAAATAGCAGGATGCAACCTATTAGCAATTTTTGTACCTAAAATGTGGTGGTTACAATATCCTATGACCTTGCAGGAATGCATAGGAACATAGCATATAGGGGCGGGACTAGGTCATTCAGCCCATCGAACGTGCTCCACGCTTCGAACAGATCATGGCTGATCTAGCTCGGCGCCATTTTTCTCCCACTATCCCCATATCCCTTGCAATTCTTATTGGGTGAAGCCTTGAGAACTGGTTACAGAAAAGTTGATGAATTTAATTTTTCATTAGTACTGCATGGAAAAATGGGTAAATAAATTAATTGTATAATGTGTATTCCCCTCCTTGCTTTGTAGGCCAAAATCATTTTTTAAATATTCTATCACAGGATTTGGGCATTGCTGATTAGACAAGCATTTATTTCCCATCCCTAATTGCCCTTGAGGAGATGGTGGTGAGGCGTCTTCTCGAACCGTTGCAGTCCATGTGCTGTAGGTGCACCAACAGTGCTGTTAGGAAGGGAGTTCCAGGATTTTGAACCAGTGACAGTGAAGGAACGGCAATATATTTCCAAGTCAGGATGGTGCATGGTTTGGAGGGGAACTTGCAAGCAGTGGTGTTTCTCTTCCCTCCTACTTCTTCAGTGACTAAGAAATCTTCTTCTCTACTGTAGTAATTCTCTATGTGAAATGAGTTTCAGATCGTTAATGAGCCAGGGTGGACCAGAAGGCAATTTTCAAATCACAGACCTCTAAACCCCAGCAGTCTGGTGCAAATTAGTCCACAGATGTCAGGTTTAATGTGGGGAGCAATTAAGTAATTTTTTTGTGGAAAACATTTTGCCACTAGGGGTTTTTGTTCTGGAGCAGGTGCAGTGCCTTTTATTTGGCCACTATTGGCCATAACTTATCTCTGTAACCTCTTCCCCAGCCCTACAATCCTTAGAGACCACTGCGTTTCTCCAAGTCTGCCTCCTCAGCTCCCTTCAACCCCTCAGCTATTTATCATGTTTCTTATCTACTTAGGGAATGGTATAGTAAACCACATATCCAAATTTACCAATAACACAAAGATTGTAAGCTGTGTAGATGGAAACATAACATTCCAAAAAGATACTGATAGTATTTTATCTTGTGGTTCCTGGCAGTCTGAAGTAATCATATATTTACGCACAATACTGGAGCTTTCATTAACTGTGTGTGTGGATGGTGAAATAATACAGTCTTGTTTGACCTTTGAGGTGAAGATGACCACGTTCATCATCTGGGGTGTTTGTTAGAGCTCTGGTGGTTACATAGGTGATTGCCAAGGTTGAACTGTGCCTGGGAGGTTCTGCTGCAAATAGGATATCGTAGACAATTGCTGGCTCAGGATTTCCTCTCCTTGTGTTTCTCCTCCCTCTGACATGTGTTTGCTTTTGAAGGAGGTCGCGCCATTTTTTATTTGGTTGTGCCAGGTGCAGGATCCTGTGCGGGCTTTTCCCAGGACTTGAACTTGATATCAGAACTCTTAAGTGAAGCCTTCAGAGTGTCCTTCCATTGAGCGCCAAGACAGCGCACCTGAAACTCAAGCTCCTCATAGAAGATTCGCGATGGTAAGCGAGTGCCAGGCATTCTGCCTACATGACCAGCTCAACTCAGATGTGACTGTCTCAGTATGGTACCGATGCTTGGCATGCCAGCTCAGGTGAGCATCTCCGCATCTGGTATTTAGTCCTGCCACCTGATCTTCATGAGCTACTGAAGCCAGCTCAAGTGAAAATGGCTGAGTTTCTTGGCATGAAGCACAGACTGCAGTGCAGTAGTGAGTGATGTGACATCCTGGATAAGTGTACATGCACATTACAATATAGTTCCTAACTCTTCTCAAATAATGTAACACCCCTCTTTCTTTTAAAAATGCCTCTTTATATCAATATAACTTTTCCAATCATTAACTTTTTATGTCTAAACTGAAGAAAATTGACAACTGACTTTTATAATTAAATTGAATACCTTAAGAGTCTTATATAGCTTGTTTTCTTTTCCCAAAAACATTATTCATGGAATCATTTCAGTGGTAGTATGTTGTCCCCCCATCTTTTGGATTTGGTATTTGTCACTCTCAGTAATTAGTTCACTTGCCGGCGATGTTGTGTATGTTGAACCTGGTACTGTAGGAGTTGTACTTGATGTTGTATCACTTGCTGGTGGTGTTGTTGAAGCTGTCTTGCTGGTTGGTGATGTTGCTGGTGTTGTTGATGACTTTTTCTACTTTTCCAGCTCAGATGCAGGAAATATGGATCTGTTCCTTCTCATTTGCTTACTGGTTTTGGTCTCAATGATGTACGACCTTGGAGTCTCAGCTTCACCAACAATTTTTGCTGGTTTCCAGCTTTTCATGACTGAACCCTGTGCAAGTCTGAAAATGCCCAATCTCATCTGATCTTGGAAGCTAAGCAGAATCAGGCCTGGTTAGTACTTGGATAGGAGACCGCCTGGGAATACCAGATGAGTACGCTGTCGGTTGGAGAAGTTTGTTCTGGGGGAAGAGATGTCTGGTCGGGGTAAAACCAGAGGGAAAGGGCACGCCAAGGCCAAGACTCGCTCCTGGTCTCAAGTTCCCTGTCGGCCGCATCCACTGACTCTTACAAGGGTCAATTTGCTGTGTGCGTTGGGACTGGAGCCCCAGTCTACTTAGCCACCGCCTTCGAGTACCTGACGGCCTAGATACTCGAGCTGGCCGGCAACACAGCCTGAGACAACAAGACCACCCGCATCATTCTCCACCACCACAAGGATGAGGAGCTCAACAAGCTGCTGGGAGGGGTCACCATAGCCCAGGGTGGGGTCCTGCCCAACATCCAAGCTGTGCTTCTGCCCAAGAAAACCGGCCACCCCAGAATGGTTTATGCCTGAAGGGGCGAGATCGGAAAAATATCTAATCTACAGCCTGTCCTTTCACCTACCCAGGCAGAGATTTAGTATGCTTGTTGCAGTTTTGACCTCCTTCTACCTGTGCATCTGTGAATTAATTGTCTGACTTCCTCCTGGTCATTTGGAGATGTATCTTGCTTGGCAAAGTTGCCTTGTACTTTCTGTCAATGAATAGCTCTGCTGGTGATTTCATGTCAGCCTTGAGAGATGTAGCTTGGAGTGATAATAACTCAAGGTTTAGGTCTTTGTCTCTCAGCATTTTATATGGGTTCTCTCAGCTATCTGCGTGTGTCTTCCTATTAAACCTTGTCCCCTTGTGTAATGTGATGATGAAGTGATGACATGGAACACACACTGTTCAGCACATCCCTTAAATTCTCTGGAGGTGAATTGGGTTCCATTGTCACATATTACTCTTTCAGGAATCTCTTTCCAGATCAAATACACAGCGGTTCTGAGCTGACACTTATCCATTCCTCATACATCTTCTGAGGAAATTCTTTCCGCATCATTTTGAGTATGATTATTCTGGAGCTGCCGAGCAGAACACCATCTTCTAGTGAGATGTCATCTTTAATTGACTGATACTGCCATAGTAGTGGTTGTGTTTGCTGCACCTTATCAGGCCAACCTTGGATTGTTTACATACAAACATTCAAATTAGGATAAGGAGGAGGCCATTTGGCCCCTTGAGCTTCCTCCACCATTCAATAAGATCATGGCAGATTTGACTGTGGATTCAACTGCATATTCCTGCCTACCCATGGTTACCATTGATTCTCTTGTTAGTTAAGAATCTATCTATCTACGTCTGCCTTAAAAATATTCCATGACCCTGGCTCCACTGTTCTCCAGGGAAGAGAATTCCAAAGATTCTCAAACCTCAGGAAAAATTTTTCCTCATCTCAGTCTTAAATGGGAGGCCCCTTATTTTTAAACTGTGTCCCCTAGTTCTAGTCTCTCCCACAAGGGGAAACATCCTTTCAGTGTCCCCCCGTCAATTCTCCTCACGATTTTACATGTTTCAATAAGATCATCTCTCATTCTTCTAAACTTCAGTGGATACAGAGCCAGCCTGGCCAACCATTCCTCTTGACATAACCACCCCACCCACCCAATCCAAGGTATCAGTCGAGTGAACCTTCTCTGAACTGCTTCCAACACATTTATACCCTTTTTAAAATAAAGAGACCAAAACTGTACAGAGTGCTCCAGATATGGTCTCACCAACACCCTGTATAACTGTAGCAAAACATCCTTACTTTTATATTCCATTCCCCTTGCAATAAATGATAACATTCCATTTGCCTTTCCAATCACTCGCTGTACCTGCAGACTAACCTTTTGTGATTCATGTACCAGGGCACCCAGGTCCTTCTGTGCCTCAGAGTTCTACAATCTCTCTCCATTTAAATACAACGCTGCTTTTCTATTCTTCCTGCCAAAGTGAACAAGTTCACATTTTCCCACATCATACTCCATTTGTAAAATTTTTGCCACTCAATCAATCTATATCATTTTGTAGGCCTCTTTATGTCCTCTTCGCAATTTACTTTTCTACCTTTATGTCATCAGCAAATTTAACAACCGTGCATTTGATCCCTTCGTCCAAGTTATTGATGTAAATTGTATATAGTTGAGGACCCAGCATTGATCCCTGTGGCACTCCACTAATCACATCGTGCCAACCTGAATGATCCACTTATACCTACTCCCTATTTCCTGTTAGCTAACCAATTCCCTATCCATGCAATTACCCCCTACACCATGAGCTCTTATATTGAGCTTTGATGTGATGTAGCACCTTGTCAAATGCTTTCTGGAAATCCAAGTACAGCACATCTACAGGTTCCTCTTTATTCCACTTCCTCAAAGGGCTCTAATAAATTGTTAAACATGATTTTGCTTTCACAAAATTACGTTAACCCTGCCTGATTGCATTGAGATTTTCTAAGTGTCCTACTATAATCTCCTTAATAATAGATTCTAGCACTTTCCCTATGACAGACATTAAGCTAAATGGCCTGTAGTTTCCTGCTTTCTGTCTCCCTCATTTCTTGAATAGAAGAGTCAGATTTGCTATTTTCTAATCTGATGGGACCTTTCTAGAATCTAAAGAATTTTGGAAAATTAAAATCAATGCATCTATTATTCCAGCAGCCTTGTCTTTCAAGACCCTAGGATGAAGTCCATCAGGATCTTGGGACTCGCCAGCTTTTATTTATAATCATTTTCTCAGTACCCTTTCCCTGGTAACTCTTTGCTGAGAGAACATTTGTAACTCTTTGTCCTTTTTGGTCCCCTCTCTGATTTTTTTAAGCTTTGTGTTTCTCATATGGTAGCAAGCAAGATAGGGCATCAGCTTGCACTATTACCCTTCCTGGCTTGCATTTCAGAATGAAATTGTAACTGGAGCTGCAACAGTAACCTCTGCAATCTTGCTGGTGCTCTACACAGATTTTCCTTGTAGATTTGCTCCAGTGGACAATGATCGCTCTCCACTATGAACTTTCTCCCATAGAGGTTTTTATGGAAATTCTCACATGCGTACACAGCAGCGAAAAGCTCTCTTTCTATGTTGGCAATCTAGTCTCAATTGATGATAGAGCTTTGGATGCGAAGCTAATGGCTTTGACTCTTTTACCAGGGCTACCCCCAATTCTTTTGTAAAAGAATCTACTACGAAAGTGACAGATTTCTTTCTGTTGTAATATGACAGGTTTGTCTCCTTGCATACAACTGTTTTTGAGTTTGCAGAAACGTCTTCATGTGTGACCCTGACCACTGGCACTCAGCATCTTCTTTCATCAGCTCTTGTAGGTTTGCTGTGGGTTCTAATATGTGAGGTATGAATGACATATGCACTGGATCAAGCCAAGGAAACTTCTCAGCTTTTTCTTGTCTCTTAAGGCTTCCATCTCAGAGATAGTTTGACTCCATCAGGTGTATACACCATTCCAAAGAACTGACATTCTGTTACCTTCACAATGCATTTGTCTGCATTTAACTTAATCCCAACTTTCTTGCTTCCTCCCATGGTTTCACGGAGATTGGAGTCCGAGTCTTTTTCACCTACGTCATAGACCTGGATATCATTACCCATGCCAAATGCTCCTTTGCATCCCTTGTACGTCTCATCTACTTTCAGCTGGAACACACCCTGGCTCACCTTAAGGCCAAAAGGTAGAGACGCAGAAATTTGTACTATCCAAAGGGTGTGTTGAAGCGGACAATATGGTGAAAGGCCAGAAATCGGCTTCACGGCGTCATAAAACCAGTTTGTGATCATCTGCTCAGCCTGTCGATGGTGGGCCGCGTACCCCACCATCGGGAACGTCATTGTAATACATCAGCATATCATTATAAGGCCAGTCCGCCAGAATAATCCCCCTCCCTCACTGAATGGTCCGTCCACGTCAGCATGACTGCATGCTGACATGTTTCACAAAAGCATAAGGCGTGCACTTGGCGGTCTGCACTTTGAGGGGAACTTGGAGGTGAGTGCACAGTAACATTGTACAGCCTGTTGGGCTTCAAGGTTGAGGAGCGTTGGAGGTGTGGTGGCAAGGGCTGCCCTGTGGTTGAGGTGCATTGTGGGGGGGTGGGTGGGTTGCCCACTGGTTGAGGCGTGTTGTGGGGTGGGTGGGCTGCCCACTGGTTGAGGCGTATTGGGGGGGGGACAACGGCTGCCCTGTGTTTGAAACATATTGGAGGTGGGGGCAAGGGCTGCCCTGCGATTGAAGGTAATGCGGGGCGAGGGGGAGGGAAGTGGCCATGCATTAGGGAAACCTTGTATAAAGTGACCATTCCTCTGCAGTTGAGACAATTCAGATACAGCCACATTGACATGCATAGAATCGGTCCTCTAGCTTATCTGCCCATTCAAGCAATGCAGAAGCATCAAAGTGCCACCAAGTGCTCCAGAGGTTTTCACCCCTCGGACACAGACTGCAAATTAATGAGTGCTTTAGAGGACTGCAGAACAGTTGGAGGACTGGGCACTTTGTACAATCTCCCTTGTTAAAGCTGGCCATGGAGCAGTCACTGTGGAAGTGCTCACAGCCCCTTACAATGTCATCATTCAGGTTTGGACCAGTCTCCCCCATGGTCCAATCTAACAGTGCAGCCTTGCAGTGTGGGTTAGGAGAATGCCTGTGCATGAGCTGAGAGCACAGCATGCAGTCCAACAGGTAAAGCTGCTGCCAATCGGTCAGGTGCAGTGGAGCGAAGGTGGGTGGGTTTTTGGGCAGCCATGCTGTGCACTAAATTCTGGTCATCCAAGTGGTGGCTGGCAGCCTCTGGGATGCATTAAGGGGCATCCAGACTTAACCAAGGGAGGTTCTTAGAGCACCCATGCTAACCCACACATCTCCCTCTTATATCCTGCAGGAGTACATCAGGATCATGGAGCGCGGTGAACTAGCTGTATGACTCATGGCATACAGAGAGCGAAGACAGAAGAGAGTGACGGAGGCGCCTCGCTGCACAGAGGAAGGAACAGCTGGGGCTCCGCATGCTGCTGAAGAGCCACAGCGAGCCGTCATTGGTCGGTGCCTAGCTAGACCCAGGGTCTATAGACACCACCTATCATTCCTGCAGATGACTGAGAACCAGAGTCGCTAAAGACTGCACATGTCTAGGGAACCAGTCAGTCAGTCACATCTGCCAGCTACTGCAGGATTTGGCACCACAGGGACATGAAGGGCATCCACTGCCAGTGGCTGTGAAAGTGTCTGCGGCGCTCAATCTTTACACCAGTGGCTCCTTTCAGGGCTCCACAGGTGACCTCTGTGGGATATCACAAGCCTCCACCCACAAATGCATCCATGAGGTCATGGATGCTATCTTTGCGAGGGCGCACAACTTTGTGCATTTCGCCCGGGACCAGGGCAGCCAGGATGCAAGGGTGATTGGATTTGCCCAGATTTTGGGTTTCCCACAGGTACAGGGTGGGATCGACCGCACTGACGTGGTGCTCAGATCTCCGTCACAACAAGCAGCCAACTATGTCAATCACAAGGGCTTCCATTCACTGAATGTGCAGCTGGTGTGCAGCCACCACAAACACATCCTGCAGGTCTGCGCAGTTTCCAGGGAGTGTCCATGACTCCTGCATTTTCAGTTGGTCACAGATCCTTGATGGCTATCAGAAGTTGCAGGGATGGCTCCTCGGGAGAAGGGCTACCCTCAGAGGTCATGGCTGATGACACGCATGCAGTAGCCTCAGACTGCAGCAGTGCGAAGGTACAAGGCTCATACTGCAACTCGCAACATAGTGGAGCAAACCATCGGGATGCTGAAAATGAGTTTCCCTTGACTTGATAGGTCTGGTGGAGCCCTGCAATACAGTCCACTCAGGTGTCATGGATCATCGTCTGCTTGCATCCTTTACAACCTGGCACTGCAACGAGGAGAGGAGCTGGCTGAGGAGGAGAGGGATGAGCTGGATGTCTCCTCCGATGCGGTGATGAGGGTGAGGAGGTCCTCGAAGGCGACGATGACGACGATAAGGCCGTCGCACTGGCCAGATGAGGCAGGCACTCTCGGGAGGCCCTCATAGCTGCTAGATGATGACGACATGCAGTGAGGACACTCCACAGATCTTCACATAGCCTCTGTGAATGTCTGACTCCTGTCTGTTTGAGGGCAGCTTGTGCTCTATGATCAGGGTCATATCATAGAGACGCAGCCATGAAACTTTAAAAGCGCCTGATCCTTTGACCACCTTCAGCACCTGAGCCCTTCAGGAGCATAGCATCACTGGCGAGCCCCATCTCAAAGGCGCTGAGAGCACCCAGAGAGAATGACGGAACTCTGTGACACTTGCCCCTGACATTCTGACAGAAATGACCAGCACTCTTGAGATGCAGGCATCACTGTGTCCAGTGGGTGTGAGGCCAGGCCATCATTTTGGCCTGAAGACTGCACTGAGCACAGGGAAGAAGCCCTGGATTGAGACACCTGCCTTTATCTGGTGCAGAACGGTTTTACATCTGAGTGATATGAACACTACTCATCAGAATAAGGAGCCACAGGCAGGGAGACATTGTGGGGAGTTATTCACAATAATGAACAATATGTACAAGTGATTAAATACCCGTGCTCAGGCTGTGTAACTATATCTTTTTCATGTTCCTAACTCTGTAGCTAAGCCTTGGAGCTCCCTGGACATCCCCAGCAGAAGTGGAGGGAGGGGGAGAGCTGGAATGAGATCGAGCTGCCCTGCACCTTTGTCGCGTACACCGTGTTGGAGGCCAACTATGACATCAGGGATAGAGTTCAGCCCGCGCAGCAGTGCAGAAGCGATGTCCTGGAGCAAGGTCTCCATGGCCGCCACCATGTTGACCTCAGTGCGTTGCAATGCCAGTGCTATCATCTCAGCTTGAAGGCAGACAGGATTCTCCATCGTGCCTTGCAATCTGAGGAGTGCAGCGGACATCCCTTCCTGATGTTCCTGAGCTTGCCTTTGCAGCTCCAGCAACTGTGAAATGATCGAGTCCAAAGGCTCGTCATCTGACTCAGACTCAGCAAATTTCTGGTCTCCAAAGTCCTTGGAGTGCTGGGGACCTGGGAAGTCCCTGCTGCCACCTGCTGTGCATCAGACAGTGTGATGTTCTCACCAGATTATGATCCCGAGGCTACTGACAGCTAGGTCCCACCGAGGTGTGTGTCTCTGCGCTGATGGAGGGTGTAGGTGAGCGCTGTGATGGGACTTCAAGGATGGTGCCTTCAGATTCCTCTTCAGAGGTTTATTCGGGCCTTGATTGGAGGCCCTGGGTCATCAACTTTGTCGGCTGTTTCCCAGATGTGCCTGCAAAAGCAAGGACAAATCACTAGTGCATGGCAGTTGCCTGTGAAAGAGGACACATCACTCACAGCATGGTTGTCTGATGGATGTTGCACTGCTGGATCCTCACTTGGTAGAGCACCATTGACCTCACCATCAGCACAGTAATGATCAGCACAGGTACTTGCTGGCCACCTGGATGGCTCTGTTTTCAAAGTCCGTGAGGACCTTAGTTTCAGGCATTCCTCTGCCCTGTTGTTGTGTGCCAGTTTGTCCTGCATGAACAGAGATGGAGAGTGTGTAAGCAGGATGCCTGCCAGGCCAGATGATAAGTATGCCTGACCTGTGTGGGTGTTGAGTGGTCCCATGGACGGGAGGAGGCCCATGACGGTGAGTGTGAGAGTGTGAATGGTGATGTCCCTGGAACTGGCAGTGAGTGAGGACCCAGTGGATGTGTGATGGGTTTGTGAGTGTGTGAGTCGAGAGTAATGAGAAGAGTGACTTACCCTGGTGGAATGGAGGAGATCATTCATCCTCTTGCGGCACTGGGTGGCTGTCCTCTTTTGCAGGGTTGGCACTGACCACCACTGCCACCGCCTCCCAAGCCAGATGGTGATGTTGCTGCCCATTCTGTGGCCAGAGCGGGGATAGAGGGCCTCCATGGGTACAAAAGGCACTGGAGGGACGAGTCATTGAACCTGGGGGCTGCAGTCTTTTTGCTTTTTGGGGTCATGTCTTCCATGCAGCAGTCCCGGGCTAGAAGCACTGAGAGGTCCGCACGCGGCTGCACTTTAAATATGGCGCCCGGCCTGATGAAGTGGCGATGCGATGGCGTGGCGGGTGAATGACAGCCGGCCCACCATGGAAACAGCGTGTTTCCCGGCAATGCATAATTAATGCGACGGGTTTGGGACGATACAGCACGAGTCGTTTTCCCAACCCACTACTGCACTTAGTGCAAATCTGGGACAATTCCGCCCATTGTTTTTTTTCTCTGGATCAATGGTGATGTGATAATCAAAATCTTCAAATCATCCAAGCACTCTGGATACCTTTGGACCAGATATTCCTTGCTTCTGATTGGAGGGTGCATATCAATGGGTGTACTACATTCAACCTTCAGTTTCACCTCCTTCATCTCATGGTTCACTGAGATCAAGTGCAGCTCTTTGCAACCATTCAACCCCAGGATAGCAGGACCATCTGTTTCAGTGATGAAGAACATACAGTTAAAGTCTTTCCCTTTGTATGTTCCTCTGATTTGGAATGTTCCAAGCAGTCGACTTTCAGTTCCACCATATGACTTTGTTTGGCTTCAAAGCATTTTTTTTCGGGTAACCATTTTCTTTCAAGTTTTCAGGAAAGACCTTCTGATATTGTCTGAGTGGGATGATGTTACTTTGTTCTCTGGTATCAAGTCTCAGCTTTAGATTTATGGCTATAGACTTACTTCCCACCTTCTTCCTGATCTGAATAGTTGTGACAATTTCTTCTCCCTGGGAACTGTCTCATCCAGACATTTCTTGCAGGTGTAAGATTCCTACGGGTCCAGAGAAGGTGTGAGAAGCAAAATAATGAACAGCTGCCATCCAGAAGCAAAACCAGGAACAAGATTAAGGTCGACACATGCAAAAACAAAAAGGAAACAAAATGGTGGAGCAGGGATTAGTCTGAAATTGTTGAACTGAGTGTTGAATCCAGAAGGCTGGAATGTGTCTGATCAAAAGATAAGATGCTGTTCCTCGAGCTTATCTTGCGCTTCATTGGAACACTGTGGCAGGCCAAGGACAGAGATGTCAGCAAGGTGGGAGAATTACAATGACAGGCCACTGAATGCAGGCCACATGGACTGCAGCAGTTCAAGAAGGCAGCTCACCACCGCCTTCTCAAGGGCAACTAGGGATGGGTAATAAATGCTAGCCTAGCCAGCAAATCCCAGATCCCGTGAAGGAATGTTTAAAAGAAGCTGGGGGTCATGCTTGTGTACTGAATGGAAGTATTCTACAAAGCGATCACCTAACCTGCGATTGATCTCCCCAGTGTAAAGCACATTACGTTGTGTGCAGTGAATAGAGTATAATAAAGTGAAAGAAGTACACGTAAATCACGCTTCATCTGGAAGGAGTGTTTGGGACAGTGAAGAGAGAGGAGGTAAAAGGAGAGGTGTTACACCTCCTGGGCTTGCATGGAAAGGTGCCATGGGAAGGGGATGGGATGCTGGGGATGATTGAGAAGTGGACCAAGGTGACATGGAAGTCCCGACTACAACCAGCCAAATTGAGTGGTTGACTGGGTTGGGTGGCACAGGCCCCAGCACTGGGCTGCATCTTGGGAGTGGACAGGAGCGAGGCAGGGAGAAAATGTCTGTCGGGGGGTGATGTTGCACAGGGTAGGGTGCAACCTTGGAAGGCAGGTTGGGGAAACCTGGCTGGGTTAAACCTGACACACATTATATCTGGGATCCTCCTCTAGAGATCAGGGTTTCCTGCCCTCCAACCCACAACCAAAGGATTGGATCTAAACTCTGCAGTCCTGTCACTTCCAGTCGTGAGTAATGGTGAATGATTAAACAACTCACTGGAGGAGGCAGCTCCTCAAATGTCCCCATCCTCAATGATGGGTGATTCCAGCAAATCAGTACAAAAGATAAGGCTGAAGCATTTATAACAATCTTTGGCCAGAATTGCCGAGTGTATGATCCATCTCAGCCTCCTCAGGAGGTCCCCAGAATCATGGATGCCAGTCTTCAGCCAATTTGATTCATTCCACGTGATATCAAGAAACTGCTGAAGGCACTAGATACCGCAATATGGGCCCTAACAATATTCCGGCAACAGTAGTAAAGAATTGTGCTCCAGAACCAGCCACGCTGCTTGCCAAGCTACTATACTGGCAGCTATCCAGCTATGTGGGAAATTGCCCAGGTATGTCCTGTCCTGTGCACAGCATTTGACCGAGTGTGGCATCAAGGAGCCCTAGCAAAACTGAATCAATGGGAATCAGGGAGAAAGCTCTCTGCTGGTTGGAGTCATAACTAGCACAAAGGAAGATGGTTGTGGTTGTTGGAGGTCAATCATCTCAGCTCCAGGACATCACTGCAGGAGTTCCACAGGATAGTGTCCTAGGCCCAGCTATCTTCACATGCTTCATCATTGACATTCTGTCCATCATAAGGTCAGAAGTGGGGATGTTTCTGATGATTGCACAATGTTCATCACCATTCACTACACCTCAGATACTGAAGCAGTCCATGTCCAAATGCAGCAAGACCTGGACAATATCCAGGCTTGAGCTGACAAGTGGCAAGTAACTTTCACGCCACACAAGTTCTAGGCAATGAGCATCTCCAACAAGGGAGAGTCTAACCATCACCCCTTGACATTCAATGGCACTACCATCAGCAAATCCCTCACTATCAACATCCTGGGGGTTACCATTGAACTGGTTACCATTACAACCGAACTGGACTAGCCATATAAATACTGTGACTACAAGAGCAGGTCAGAGGCTAGGAATCCTGTGGTGAGTAACTCACCTCCTGACTCCCCAAAGCCTGTCCACTATACAAGGCACGAGTCAAGAATGGGATTGAATACTCTCCACTTGCCAGGATGAGTGCCGCTCCCACAACACTCAAGAAACTCAACACCATCCAGGACAAAGCACCCCATCCACAAACATTCACTCCCTCCACCACTGACGCACAGTAGCAGCAGTGTGTACCATCTACAAGATGCACTGCAGGAATTCACCAAGGCTCATTGGACAGCACCTTCCAAACCCATGACCGCTACCATCTAGAAAGACAAGGGCAGCAAGCACATGGGAACACCACCACCTGGAAGTTCTCCTCCAAGTCACTCACCATCCTGACTTGGAAATATATCACTGTTCCTTCACTGGCGCTGGGTCAAAATCCTAGAACACCCTCCCTTACAGCACTGTGGGTGTACCTACACCACATGAACTGCAGCAGCTCAAGAGGCACTCACCACCTCTTCTCTACAGCAATTAGGGGATGGGCATTGAATGCTGACCTAGCCAACGATGCCCACATCCCATGGATGAATAAAGAAAAACTCAGGCCCTGGTGCCCCTTTCGGCCTCCGATTTAAACCAGAGCGGTAACACATTGGAGGCAGGTTGGGGTCAGGTTTCCCATCTTTAAATTTTTAAACTTCCCACCATATCCCTCCATCTGCCTATTATGGGGAGTTAAAATTACCTCCACATCTATCTGCAGGGCTTTTCCTGCCTTGGATAACAAATAAAATGTCAATGTTGCATAAATGCACAAAACAGTTCCAAAATGATATGGAATAGAATTTAACTCTTCAATAGATTGAAAGTCAATGGAAATAAAAATCAGGGGAGATGTAAACTTGAGCTGTTGACTTGCTAGCACCCACCTCTCACTTTGGTGATGTAAAGTATGTAAATGCAAACGTTTGCATTTTGTAATGTCCTCATAACCTTACAATCTACTACTCGGATTACATGTCTCTTTAGTTGCTTATGCATGAACAAACTAAAATCAGAATCTCAAATGGTTAGAAGTAAGACCATAAGGTGCACAGCCCAATTACGGGTTTGAGTGTTCTCTGTTCTCAAAATTATTGGATCATACCCGACAGACAGAAGGTTCCAGCTGGTCAGAAGCGGCTTCTGTTCCTTTCTGAATCTGGAGCAACAAAGGAAGGGTTTTTTTTTGAATGAGTTAATACGCCTGCTTGAGATGCTGTGTTCTTGACGGTCGATTTAGAAATAGGTGTTAGTTTTCACTTGGTGGTCCACGAACAAGGAAACACACTGTGAGAGGCGGGGTTGGAGGTTGAAATCCAATCCTTGGTGATTTAGTACTGAAGTACGTCAGCTCAATAAACTATACCATCCATGTCGAAGGGATTACACAGTCCTGACATCTCTGAACACCCGATGCATGATATTCAAAACTCTGACTGAGCAGGAGTAATTGAATATTATATTTGCAGTGGCTGGCTGCACCGAGGCGAGTTTTTGCCGAGCAATATCGCAATTGGTGTTGGAGTTCGAGTACTTCCTCCCAGTCCCCACTGGACACGTGTCTTTTTGCTGCACACTCGCATTATCCACATCCACCCTTGGTGAACAAAAGCCTAATTATGTTGACGTGCACCATGCTAGTGAAGGCGTTTTAGCAGGTGTGCTCTCATTCCTAACAGCACTTCTATCCATGGTAAACATCTGTTGAAGGAAAAATAAGTTAGTCCTAATTTAAAGGGACAGAAACAAATGATTTAAAGTGTTTTTTTTACACACATTTGACACTTTGCACCTACAGTTTGGAGTTTAGAAAACAATTCTTGTTTGCCAGTAAATGTTTAGTGCATTTGTTTAATAATTTAGGTTTTGGCAAATGTCTGAATTGGGCAGAATTTCCTAAGTGTGTTGGCAGGTGGTTTCCGTGATGCATTTCCTGCTCCTCGGAAAGGCGGGAAATCAAGCCCAATTCCATGCTTGGAAGCTCATTAATTGTGCACGGGTGAGTATCTCTCCGAATCACCTGGTGGGTTGGGAGCCGGTTTGTCAGCCCCACCGCTGCCTGGCGGGGCTGAACGCCACCCAGCACACACATCGCATTCCTTCTAGCCCACCTGTTTTCAGGAGGACATGGTGAGATGTTTGCTGACCAAAATGAAGCCAACAAACGACAAGAAGAAGGCTGCACCCTGTTTCTGCTCTGACCTCTCAAGGCATTGATATGAGGAGCGTGTGAGCATAGGGCTGTGTTTAATCCCAGGGATGGCGCCAGAAAGCATACAAGCCTCACCCCTCCGGCCTGGGAGGCCATCACAGAGGATGTTAGTGAGGTTGGCCACCACACCCGGAACACTATCCAGTCTGATAAGAAGATGAACAATCTCATCTGCTCCGCCCAGGTAAGTCATCCTTCAGCTTCCTTCAATATCAAACATTCATCATGGCATTATGTACTCAAAAGGCTACTCTCTTCAGGGATCTCACACTACCATTAGCGGGGGACGCATATCACCACTTATTCTCTCACCGAGACTTTCACATCACCACCATATATCATGCCGCGCACTCTCCTCCTCAGCCCCTTCTGGGGAGCGCTCACCACACACAGGGGACATGCATCTCCCCAACCTCTGTTCCATCCCTTCTCATCAAGTTCCTTTCTTTCGTCTTTCTCCAGGACAAGCTGGCCCACAGCAGGTGGGAAAGATCTCGCACCTGGGGAGGGACAGCTGACATAATTGCCCTCATGCAACTCGAGGAGGATGCTGCTGAACTCGCTGTGGGGAAGCGAAGGTTGGATTGTCTCAGCAGCCCAGTTTGGGTCACAGCTCCATCAGCCGATAACATCCTGACAATCATATTGAGTGACATGCAATCTTGTTAACCGCATGCTCATCAACTAAACTCTCTCCTTTCTCTTATAGGCACCAGCAGGCCAAGGCCTACAAAGTGTCCACCATAAGTCCCAGCCCCAGATCACATCGGATGAGGAAGCTGAGGAAGAACCGTCACTGCGCTCACTGCACCCTCCACCAGCGCAGATACACATACCTTGGTGGGGCATAGCTCTGGATTAGGCTCATCTGCTGGAGAACACCTCACTGACATGTCCCCACAGCAGCTTGAGGCAGAGACAGCTCAGGTCTCCAGCATTCAGAGGGCTGCTGCAGACCAGCAACCCATTCAGTGCGAGTTAGATGATGAGCCTCTGCGAGCGCCCGCCAACTCAATGCTGGAGATGGAACAACAGGCGGAGATGGAACATCAGGCAGAGATTCGACAGTTATTCAGCAGGCCAGAGTGAAGGATGGAGGAGTCTGTCTGCATTCTGTCTGATGTCGTGGCTCCGACATATGAGCGCCTTGAGGTCACCCTGGGAAGGTTGTGACCACCATGTTTACCTTGGTCCAGAAGGTTTTGCTGGATTTGCGATTGGCCCCGGACTCCATAGCCACACATCCTGGTGGGCACCATCAATATGTAGGAGAGGGGGATGAGGCACCTTGACCTAGCTCCAGGTGCCCCTTCCCACAAAGAGTCAGGGAGGGGCCCTTGGGAACCCACAGGGAATGTGAGCCTCAGCTGGGCACACCAGTGATCTCCACATAGGACACTACAAGGGTGTCCAGCACCACTGAATCCCCTCTACCTGTGACTCTATCCATTCCAGCTCCTCAGACTGATGGGGGTGCATCTGCCCCTGAGCAGGAGTCCCTTTTCAATCCGGGGCCTCAGGCCAACCAGAGGACGTCCAACAAAGTCATCACAGACATCAGGACGTAACAGTCAGCAGGCTGTCTCCACCTCTGCTGCAGATGTCGGGGCTGCACCCAAGTGTAGTGGTAGGGTTAAGAAAGTTAAGAAATATTGAAAGCACTTTTGGATCACAGGTATGCTTCACGGAATCACAGAATCTTAATGGCACAGAAAGAGGCTATTTGGCCCATCATGTCTGCACCAGCTCTCCAAATGAGCATTATGACCTCGTGCCATTGCCCTGCCTTTTCCCCATACCCCTGAACATTGTTTCTATTCAAATAATCATCTAATGTCCTCTTGAATGCCTTGATTGAACCTGCCTCCACCACACTTCCAGGCAGTGCATTCCAGACCTGAACCACTCCTTGTGTGAAAAAGTTTTTTCTCACATCACACTTGTTTCTTTTGCAAATCACTTCAAATCTGTGCCCTCTCGTTCTTGATCCTTTTATGAGTGGGAACAGCTTCTCCCTATCCACACTGTCCAACCTGCTCATGATTTTGAACATCTCTATCAAATCTCCTCTCAGCCTTCTTCTCTCCAAGGAGAACAGCCCCAACCTCTCCAAAATATCCTCATAGCTGAAGCTTCTCATCCCTAGAACCATTTTAAAAATATTGCACTTTTGTAAATACATTTGATGTTAATATGAATGGCTTGGTCAACTGAGGGCATTGTGAATTATGTACATTTAAATCCTCTTAGTTTGAGGTTGAGCCATCCTCCCAGTCTCCTTCTGTGAGATTCACATTCATATGATATCAACCTCACTGAAAATAATTTGCGCGCCCTTGTGTGATGTCAGGGAGTTGTGTTTAAATCTTTATTGGAAATGTGTAATTAAAGCACTTGTAATCCTCCTTCCTTACGCTACACTGTTGTGTGTGGGCAGCTCATCAGCCTTGAAGAATTAGCAGAAGTTGTATCTCCTCAGAGGCAGTGCCAAAGGACAAGACATGGACAGGAGGACGAGATCCCCAACCATGTCCTCACCTCACTGGTCATTGTTGTTTCTCATTTATGTGGCGGTGACTGGTCCAAGTAACTCTTTGCAATGTTCTCACTGTTGTATTGACTCTCTCACTTCCCTTGGCGAGCGTAGGGGGCTGACCTTCTTAGAGACCATGGCCTGATGAATCATGAGGCTAGAAGGTGCAAGCCTGATTGCTGAACATGCTCTCAATGTGACAGTTTGGACATTCCTTTCAATGAAATGGAAAGGCATTCAGCACCAGGAGAAATATGGCCATCTCCCCTTGCCTTCACTTTAATCTTCCTGGAATCCGATAGCAATCAAAGTGTCACAGGCACGTCTCCCATGTCTTGCTTCCTCGGTGGCATCATGCCATGGAAGCTGACCTTCATCATTCTCTTGAGTCTCCTGGGCCTCCTGCTCTTCATCCTCCGAGAAGCCCTCATCCTGCTCCATTTCTCCTGGAGAGGGATCCACCTCTTTGCTGTGCCAGGTTGTGAAAGGTGCAACACACAGAGATGGTGCGTGAAACCCTATTGGGAGTGGGCTGTAGTGTGCCACCTAAGCAGTCCAAACATCTGAAGTGCATCTTCAGAATGCCAAGATCTGCTCGAATAGGGACCGTGTGGAGCTGTGAGCTGAGTTGTATCTCTCCTCTGAAGTACTCTGAGGCCAATGCATCAGTATCATCAGCCAGCATTTCAGTGGGTACCAGCACCCTTTACCCCCAAGCAGCCATCCCTGCAGATGCTCAGGCCCTTCGAAAATTTGAGGCACCTGGGAGTGATTCAAGTTATATGTCATGGCAACCCCCAGGGTACCTGCCAAAAACGTGCATTTTGTGCTTCCAATGATCTCACACTGGTTGAACATGGATGGAATGAAGCCCTTTACGGTTGATAAATATTAGGGGCTGCTGCCATGATGGCCTTAAAGCCACATGGACACAATCTATCACACCCTGCACTCTCGGGGAGCCTGAGATAGCTGCAAGCCTGGCTATCTTCATCGAGTGTAAACCTCACATAGCGATGTACCTTGCTGCAGAGGGTATCTGTGACCTACTTGGTGCATCTGTGTGTTGCGGACTGTGAGATGCCCACACAGGTCTCCTGTGGATCCCTGAAATGACCTACAGGCAAAGAGATTGAACACGGCAGTCACCTTTAAGGCCACTGGCAGGGGATAGCCTCCCACTCCACAGGGTGTTGTGTCTTCACGAAGAATGTGGCAGATGTGATCTACTAAAGCTTGGGACAAGTGCAGACCTGCATGGCATTGCTGCTCACTCACCTGTAAATAGGGGAGTCTCCTTTGGTATACCTTGGGTCTGGCAAGTTGCCTCCATTGCCTGGATCTCTCCTCCTGAGCCTCATGCACTTGCTGTGGTTCCCCTGTACCCTAGACCTCAGATGAGACCTTCTCCTGAAGCTGCGCTCGGCGTTGTCTCTCCCTTCTTCTCTTCTTCCATTGTATTAAACCCTCAAGAAGGCAGCATTGAGCCCTGAATCCATAATTGTTTTATCCTTATTTCTGAAATGATAGATTGTATAGATTAATGAATAACGGGTGAAAATAGTGAAGCTCACAATCTGTAATCAATAGCAACTGTAATGGTCTATAGTGGCTTCAGCTCCGCTAGCCTTGTTGCTGCTGCAGCCTTGTATCTGAGGTGCTAACACACACATCGAGGTGACCAAGATGCCGTTCCTGAGCCTTGACATCTGAATCTCTCATTGGCTGGGGAAGGTCTGAATGACATGCGCTAACTAACCTAGCTCAGTGCTCCAATCTCTGATCTGGCGTACTAATTAACAATAAGTTGCTGATGATTCATGACTGGATGCCCTTTGGCCCATTATGAATGCTAATTCTAGAAAGCACATGCCATCCCTCCATTGATGGGATGTCATATATGCTGCATCTCCTTAACAGTTGCCTGCATTCCCAAATTTCACATTCCCGAGTGTTAATGTTGAGATGCAGCAACTGTGATCTAAAACCAGAGACTCCTACATATCCCTGTTACAGTGCTGAAAAAGGCATGGGTTCTAATAGCTATCTGCTCAAAGAGGCCTTTCTCTCAACTCAGACAGCAGTTTAATCTTGAGGCACCAAGTTAGATGGCGCCTCCAGAAAGGGCCCCTTAGTCCAACAGCGCACTCCTCCCACATTGCCTCAGGCCCCTCCCATTCAGATTCACTTCTACTTTCAATTTATAACTGCTCCATTACTTTGATAGAGCAAGATGGTGGTTCTGCGCTATTGCTGCGCTTCGATGCTCCACCACCACCCCCTCACTGTCCATATCCCAGAAATCTATCTGGAACCTCACGATGTGAATGTTCTCCAGCCTGCCTCATGAACACTAGATCCCATAGTTGTAGTCATTATTCTTACCCTCCCCCTGAGCCCATCACTTCTGACATTCCCATGCCCCACGTAGACGTCTACCCTTTCCATTTAGAGAACGTGTGCATGATCACCTACCCCCAGGAAAGCTTTACAACTCCCACCTTTATTATGTATTCCCCAAATGCAGACCGCAGAAGCCTCACATAACCATTACCTGTACTGCAGCCCAGTACAGAGAAACAGAAGCCCATAGATAGTAACTGAAAATACCCTGTACACCAAGCTGAGTATTGTTCCCATTGAGCGCACAGCCCTTGCCCCTCCCTGGAGCTGGAGTTCACCATGCTCACCATGGATACTCCTGCAGCATGGCCCGCTGCACCCCATTACTGTCTCAACTCTAACTCTTGACTAACTCTGTAGTCTACAGAGTCCCAGGACTGTCTCTACTCTCTGGCTCCTTTCCACAGAGCTCCGTGACGGCCTCTATTCTCTGGCTCCTTTCCACAGAGCCCCAGGACTGTCTCTACTCTCTGGCTCCTTTCCACAGAGCCCCGTGACAGCCTCTACTCTCTGGCTCCTTTCCACAGAGCTCCGTGACGGCCTCTACTCTCTGGCTCCTTTCCACAGAGCTCCATGACAGCCTCTACTCTCTGGCTCCTTTCCACAGAGCCCTGGGACTGTCTCTACTCTCTGGCTCCTTTCTACAGAGCCCTGGGACTGTCTCTACTCTCTGATTCTGACCTGCTAGCCCCAGGACTGTCTCTACTCTCTTGACTCCTTTCCACAGAGCCCCAGGACTGTCTCTACTCTCTGGCTCCTTTCCAGAGAGCCCCGGGACTGTCTCTATTTTCTGGCTCCTTTCCACAGAGCCCCAGGAGTTTCTCTACTCTCTGACTCCAACCTGCTAGCCCCAGACCAAAGACTTTGATTTTCACAGAGTTCCCCATTGCCCTCATGACTGAAAACTACACTGCCTCCCTTCCAAACCAACCCCCTTATGAGCCTCTGTGCGACCCATCCCTCTTGTGCCACACAACAAAACCCCTCCCTTTCCTATTTCAGGGTCTGTGTGCATCCCCTCCCATTCATACATGTGGTATTCCATTCACCGCCTTGTTCGTCAGACTTACAGTTTCTCTTGTTGGACTCCAGCTTCCCAACCCTCATTCTCCTTTCTGCCTGCCATCATTCCCTCTCCCCTCAACCTCTTGCAAAGCCTTCCAACACCTTTGTCCTAATGAGTTGCCACTCTCCCAACCCGTTACAAAGCCTTCCTGCCCTTTTGCCCCCCATATGTTTCCCCTAAACCCCCAACCCCTTGCAAAGCCTTCCTGCCTCTTTGTCCCCCATGTGCTGTTATCATTCACCCCCCAACCCCCAACACCACTTGAAAAGCCGGGGCAGAATTTTTAGCTCGGTGTGCGTGCACCCCTCCCTACCCACTCAAGTGTGAAATAGTGCATGATGACATCGGGCGAGTGCCCCAACGCTATCCTGCACTCGCGCAATATTTCGCTGGTGGGCGCGTGCGAAAGTCGGAAGCATGTCCGCCGACAATTAAGAGGGTGATTAAACCTATTAAAGTTCAAATTGACTCTGATTTTTCATGGTCCGTCCAACCTTTCGGTTGGCGGAGGGGCAAATTTGCCAGGTGCACTTTGTAGTTTTGATGAAATCTCATCCCAGGGCGGGATGAGGCTTCCGTTATTAAATAAAAAATGAATAAAAATGCTTGGACAGAATTTTCATCATCTATATGTTCAGGTGATTGATTTTGATGCGTGGACATGTTTTGCTGGTTTTTAAAATCTTTATTGATTGTTTTTAAATTCTTCAGCTCCCTGGGGTAGGTCTCTACCTTCAGAGAGCTTTCATTCCACGCTCCCCAGCACCCATGCTTACGTCAGCAACCACCCTCCTCCCTCCTCCACCCCGGCAACGCTGAACATTTCAGCACGCGTTTCACGCTGGCTGTTAATTGGCCAGCCAGCGCGAAATCATGGTCGAGGGCTGATCATGGTCAGTGGCCTGTTCCCCGGCCTCTCCCAGGCCCGCTGATGGAGCATGCCTGCCAAACTAAAATTCCTGCCCTGGTTCCTAAATGTTCAGCCCTGTTCTTGTACTGCTGCGTAGTTGAGTCCGTCAGGAAAATGGTGGCACCCGCCTGGGACAGACCATACCTACACCCATCCCGGTTGCAATACCTGGTCTCTGTCTGAATGTTGAGCCCTGCCTGAGTATCACTGAAAGTGGTGCCTTTGTGACTACGGTGGCAGCCAGTGGGAGCAGACCAACCCTACAGCCCCAGCAGTGTGGCATTCCACTGGCATCACAACGAGACCGGCGCAGCACTGTGGCAGGTAGGCTATGTATGTTGCATTCACCTCAAAGTCGCACGCGAACCAGTACGTGCCACTTTTTTTCAAATGAGATTCAAATGAGCAATGTAGTTTGATGCAAGATTGGAAGGTGGTACGTGTTTATGCCAGAAGATAATTTAATGAC
This sequence comes from Carcharodon carcharias, assembly GCF_017639515.1. Classification (NCBI taxonomy): domain Eukaryota; kingdom Metazoa; phylum Chordata; class Chondrichthyes; order Lamniformes; family Lamnidae; genus Carcharodon; species Carcharodon carcharias. The sequence goes on from NC_054470.1 coordinate 157,669,277, forward strand.
CATTCATGAGGTGGTAATAAATGCTAATACTGTTCTTCCACTACTCAGTGGGATACCCGACCGGCCATTAACCCGCCATTGGGAGAATCGCAGACTCTTTTAACGCCGATGGGTTTCCAATTTTTTTGGATCCCACTGGATTCTTCGTTCCCGCCTGCCACGAAACCCACTGCTGGCAGGATGGGAAAACTCCACACTTTATTTTTTTTCTGGCTGGAGTTTAATGTATTTTTTCCTGTGCTTTGCCTTCCATGGAAAGAAACATTTTTGAAGTAAAACCCTGTTGTTCCTAAGGGAAGAGTAGGAGGCAAATCGGGCCATAGAGGAAAGGCGAGAAAATAACCTATGATCAGATGCTCTGTTACAACCAGGCCCGCATTGAAGTACCACCCAGTGCCCCTAGGATCATTTACCATTTGTTCTCTACTTGCTGAGGCCCACTTGTAACACAGAATTACACCTGCACCTGCTTGATGTGGGTACTTGACCTATCATGAGGCAAAATCGGATAGGGTTCCCAGGAAACCCAGCAGACCTTCCAGATCTCCATCTCTGGGTCCTCCACTGATTTTGCACTAGAAGTCCATCCTTGCAAAGAATGCAGTCCCTACCCTGGGATCTTTAAATCGTTGTCCACATTAAGGTGTGCTGCAGCATTCAACTGGGAAAATTTGGCAACTTGGCAAGTCATTGTTAGTTTATTGTTGGTCATTGCTTTGAAATTAGGCCAACCCCAGTATTTGTAAGCAGTATTAAACAAAAGGAGATACACCAGGGAGATTGCAGATGCCAGAGCCAGATTGGCAACACCCAGTATGATGGTGCTAATCATTTTGCAAGCACTGATACGGTTGTCAAGGACCATGGGGAACTGGCTGCTTATGTCTCAATCACCAGGAACAATGGTAGATAGCACTGTCAGCAGCATTCAAAGTTACTAAATGCACTGAATTTTGGCTCATCAACTTACCAGACTAGCACCATGAGCCATCAGCCAAAGTGTTGCCTCTTTTCTTTTATTCATTCATTCATGGGATGTGGGCATTGCTGGCTAGGCCAGCATTTATTGCCCATCCTTAATTGCCCTTGAGAAGGTGGTGTGAACTGCCTTCTTGAACCGCTGCAGTCCATGAGTTGTAGGTACATCCACAATGCTGCCAGGGAGGGAGTTCCAGGATTTTGACCCAGCAACAGTGAAGGAACTACGATATATTTCCAAGTCAGGATAGTGAGTGACTTGGAGGGGAACTTCCAGGTGGCGGTGTTCCCATTTGCCTATTGCTCTTATCCGTCTAGATGGTAGCAGTTGTAGATTTGGAAGGTGCTGCCTAAGGAGCCTTGGTGAGTTCCTGCAGTGCATCTTGTAGATGATACACACTACTGTCACTGTGTGTTGGTGGTGAATTTTTGTGGATGGGGTCAAGTGAGCTGCTTTATCGTGGATGGTGTCAAGCTTCTTGAGTGTTTTTGGAGCTGCACTTGTCTAGGCAAGTTGGGAGTATTCCATCACAGTCCTGACCTTTGCTTCATAAATGGCAGACAGGCTTTGGGAAGTCAGGAGGTGGGTTACTTGTCACACAATTCCTAACTTTTGACCTACTCTTGTAGACAAAGTATTTATATGGCTAGTCCAGTTCAGTTTCTGGTCAATGGTAACCCCCAGGATGTTGATAATGGGGGATTCAGCGATGGTAATGCGATAAAATGTCAATGGGCAATCGTTGGATTCTCTCTTGTTGGAGATGGTCATTGCCTGGCACTTGTGCAGTGTGAATATTACTTGCCACTTGTCAGCCCAAGCCTGGATATTGTCCGGGTCTTCCTGCATTTAGACACGGTCCACTTCAGTATCTGAGGAGTCACAAATGGTGCTGAACATTGTGCAATCATCAGCGAACATCCCCACTTCTGACCTTATGATGGAAGGAAGGTCATTGATGAAGCAGCTGAACATGGTTGGGCCTTGGTCACTACCCTGAGGAACTCCTGCAGTGATGTCCTAGAACTGAGATGATTGACCTCCAACAATCACAACCATTTTCCTTTGTGCCAGGTATGACTCTTTGTGCTAGTAATGACTCTTTAACAGTTTATCTGCTCATCATCCTGTCCTCTTCCTCCCCTAGGCATTAACCAGGAGTCCTTTGTGAATTGTGTGGTTGTGTAACATACTCATCAGATCTCAAAAGCCCTACTCATGAATCTCAGAATACAAAAGAGATGTACTACAATGGTTCCAGAGATGATGATTGCAGTTAAGGAGACAGACTGGAGAAGCTGCAGTTGTTATCCTTAAAACAGAGAGGAGATTTTTATTTAAAATCTTGAAGGGTTTAGATGAAGTGAATAAAAGAAAACTGCTTTCAATGGTTGAAGGGTCAATAATGAGAGCCATGTGTATAAGGTGATTGGCGAAAGAGCCAGAGGTGACAGGAGGAAAAGCTTTTTTATATAACGAGTTGCTAGGATTTGAAATGAGCTGCTGAAGTTCTGCTGAAGGGTCATGAGGACTCGAAACGTCAACTCTTTTCTTCTCCGCCGATGCTGCCAGACCTGCTGAGTTTTTCCAGGTAATTCTGTTTTTGTTTTGGATTTCCAGCATCCACAGTATTTTGTTTTTATCTCTTTGAAATGAGCTGCCTGATAAATGTGAAAACTGATTCAATAATAGCTTTCAAGAAGGAATTGGACAAATACTGCAATGGGAAAAAAATAGCATGGATTTGGGGAAAGAGCAGGAGAGTGGGACAAACTGGATTGCTCTTCAAAATAACCAGGGCAGACTCAATGAACAGAATGACCACCTTCTGTGCTGAAAGATTCGAAGATTCTATGATATAAATAAGATTCCTACACTGTTGATGCTTTGCACAGGAAGTGTAACTATGTGCGTAAGGATTATAGGAAATTGGATAAGTATGAAGTCTTGAAAACAACACTTTATTATTAAAGTGATGTGGCCACTTTCTAAAGAACAGTAGCCATATGTAGGGTTAAAGAAGTTGTGTTTCATTAGTAAGTCAAACATTCTTTTGACATATTTTCAGACTTTACAAAGGCTGAACTAGGGAAAAGAAGTAACATTCAGGAATGAAAGGACAGAATGATAAAGGGCTAAATTATGATGACAGGTTGCCTAAACTTGGTTTATATTGCCTTGAATGAAATGGTTGTGGGGTGATCTAGACAAAGGAATTTGATAGGGTAGATAGAAAGAACTCAGTTCCCCTGATGGGGAAATTTGAAAAAAAGGGCAGCACCTTAATATTAAAGCTAAGCCATTCAGGAGTGAAATCTGGAAACACTTTTTAATGCAAATGGTTGCAGATCTCTGGAATTTGCTTCACAGTAAGCTGTGCACAATGGGATAACTAGAGGGAGCTTTCCAGATTGAGATGGATTCTTGCCAGGGAAGGGTTTCCAGGGATATGGAGCAAAGGCAGGTAATGTGGGAAAAATAAATCTAAACTGCTGTTAGTGTTCTGACATCATGTCAAACCTCTGTTGAGGAAATGTGTATCCAATTATTTTTATGACTACATTGGAGTACTTAACTGCATAATGTTATATTATGCTTTATATATGACTAATTTTTATGTAGTAATTTCAGGCCAATATGGTTTTGTGTAGGTCAAATTTATTTTGCCATTTTTAAAATTTTTAGCCTTTTTTTCTAATTGTCTTTTAAGGATGATTAAAGTTGATAGGACAGCTAGAACGAAACTATTTCCTCTGGTGAGGGGCTTCAGAACAAGGGGGTATAACCTTAAAATTAAAGCTGGGCCATTCAGGGATGATGTCAGAATGCACTTCTTCATGCAAAAAGAGGTGGAAATGTAGAATTCTCTTCCCCTCAAAAAGCTGTGAATATGGGGACAACTGGAGCTATCAAGACGGAGATTGTCAGGCAACGATTTCAAGGGATAAGGAGCAAAAGTGGGAAGTAGTCATGTTACTTATCAGATATGATGCAATTGAACATTGGAGCAGGCTGAAGGGGCTACTTCTGTTCCTAATGTTCCTAGCATTACATCTATTATTATGGAACGCAATGAAATAAGAAAAGGCTTTTTAAAAAATAATGTTAGTCGTCACTGGACTGGTAATCCAGAGGCGCAGGCTAACGCTCTGGGAATATAGGTTCAAATCTCATCATGGCAGTTGGTGGAAGGAAATTTAAATTCAGTTAATAAATCTGGAATATATAAAGCTAGTCTCAGTATGGTAACCATGGCAACTATCATCGATTGTTGTAAAAACCCACCTGGTTCACTTTAGGAAGGAAATCTGCCAGCATGACCCAGCCTGGCCTACATGTGACTCCAGATCCACGGCAATGTGATTGACTTTTAACTGCCCTCTGAAATGGCCCAGCAGTTCAAGGGCAATTAGGGATGGGCAACAAATGCTGGCCTTGCCAGCAATGCCCAGATTCCATGAAAGAATATTAAAAAGGTCATGTTAAGGCACCAAATAGCAATTAAGACTAGAAAGAGCTATTGATTCAGCAAGCTCTGAAATCACACTTATGAGCAACTATATAAAAGTTCAGTCCCCATTAGCCCCTATTCTTTGAAAGGGTCTCAGGGGCTGACTGGCCTGTTCCTCTTCCAATGTACCAGTGTTTTTGTATGGAATATGTGAGCAAATGGCAGAGCAATTATGCCTCCAATATCCTCCTAAATGTGGATGTGCTGCTGCTTGATGCAGATGCAAAACACTTTTTTAAAAATTTACTCTTTCGTGGGATGTGGGTATTGCTGGCAAGGCCAGCATTTGTTGCCTATCCCTAAATGCCCTTGAACTAGGTGGCTTACTGGGCCATTTCAAAGCACAGCTAAGAGTCAACCACATTAATGGGCCTGGAATCACATGTAGGCAATACCAGACAACAGAATTCCTCCCCTAAAAGTACATTAGTGAACCTGATGGGTTTTTTACAACAATTAATGATAATTGTAATGGTCACCATTACTGAGACTAGCTTTCAATTCCAGGTTTTGTTAATTGAATTCAAATTCCATCAGCTGCCATGGTGGGATTTGATCCCATGTCCCCAGAGCATTAGCCTGGGCTTCTGAATTGCTAGCCCAGTGACATTATCACTACACCACCATCTCCCTTTGCTCTTGTGGAGCTCTTGGGCATCCTATCTAGAGGAGCATGCCTGGCAGGAGATGGTGGATAAGGTCAACACTATCTGCAGCACCCATAGGAAATGGAAGAGTATCAGGTAGATGGCCTGAGATCCCAAGCTGTAGTGTTGTCCATCAGCCTGGTGCACATTTACTGCTCACCCAGGCCAAATCTTTACAAACATTACAGCCCTGCCATTACATCTCATGCACATCCATAAGTTAGAAAGTCATACTTCAAGATGCAATTAGCCATTGAAAATCTTGCCAAATTCACATCGGCCAAGGCTTCATACATTAAAGTATTGGCCCAAATTTTGCAGTTAGCAGAGTAGTGACAGTGTCTCATGCTGACCTTAAAGAAAGCTGTCAACAAAGATGTAGTGATCTATTTGGCATGGATTTCACCTTTCCTGACGTTAATTTAAGTCTGGCGTCAGGTCAAGGGATTTCTGGAATCCAGCGACAGTGATGTCATCAAGCAGGCTAAACATCCAATCATGTTGAAAAATTCCCACAGACAGTGAACCAAGAACTAAAAATTTTTAATCAGTTCACAGAGACTGAAATAAAGATTTGACATACAAGTGGAATTAAAGCAGAAGCTAAAATAACATAAACACACATTAAAATTTATTAGTATTATTTTAAAAACCTATGTTTTTTTTATCATAGTGGAGAAATTTGATTTTGCATAAATATAAGATTAGTTTTTCAGGGCTAGGGAGGTTTTTGCAGAGATAGTTATGACTTAATACAGCACTAAAAACCCAGTTACACTTCACTCAACAATGTGTAACTTTTCAAAGGGTTTTCACAGTGAGACTAATGGCATAAAAAGCACAAGTTCAAATCAAATCAAGTGTTTCCTAAGACTTCTGTCTGTGAGGAGTTTAACAGTGCACCCCTGTGAAAGAGCAGAAGATCACTGACAACAACGTCTGGATTTTTGCATTTAACTGTACATGTTTGGACGCTGTCACAGATTAATGGTGACAAACTCTGACAGTTTTGCCATCACTACAACCACAAAATCCAGGGCAATGTAACAACCTAGCTTCATGATGCATAGACCAACCCACTCTAATCCGATTTCCCATTGCTCTCCCTGTATCAGAAGTTTGGACGTTAATTATGGATGAGGAAGGCCTTTCAACCCATCTTAGTTCATACTGACACTCAAGTTGGCTTGCAAATTGGAAATGTCTGTCAGTATGAATGCACTGTTTCAATTTGCAGCATCTGAAGGCATCTACCACACAACAGCACATAATACAGGTGAGAGACCTGAATTACAGCAAGATTCCGGAATCAAAATAGAGGAGGTTTACAAGAATGTTGCCAGAGTTAGAAAAGTGTATCTATGAGGATAGATTGGATAGGTTGGGGTTATTTTCCTTAGAATAAAGAAGGCTGAGAGGTGACATGATTGAGGTGTACAAAATTATGAAGGGAATAGATAGAATGGACAAGGATAAAATTGTTTCCCTTGAGGTAGAACTATAGAACCAGGGGACAGAGATTCAAGATAAGTGGCAGAAGGTGTAGGGGGGACATGAAGAAGAACTTTTTTACGCAGAGGGTAGTGGGTGTCTGGAATTCGCTGCCCAAGTTGGTGGTAGAGGCAGAAATTCTAAGCTCTTTTAAAAACTACATGGACCTGCACCTTAAGTGCTGTAAGCTGCAGGGCTATGGACCGGGTGTAGGAAGGTGGGATTAGAAAGGGCTCCTTGGTGTCCTTGAGCTGGCATGGACAAGATGGGCCGAATGGCCTCCTTCTGTGCTGTAACTTTTCTATGGTTTTATGGTTCTAAGGTGACCCTAGGTGATCTGGGAGATCAGGGAATGGAGGCATCAGGAAAATATGAAATATCAGGTGCCTCCAAATCTTAGGCTTTCTGCCATCCTGCTTTTAAGTTAAGTTCTACTTCTCATTCCCACAAAAAAGCACACAAACATCATACACATCTTCTTTATCATTCATCGGTTGAGGGCGTTGCTGGCAAGGCCAGCATTTATTGCCATCCCTAATTTTTCTTTAAAAGGTCGTGATGACCCTTTTTCTTGGCAACTGACTGACTTGCTCGGCCACTTCTGAGGACAATTAAGAGACAATCACATTGTTGTAGGTCTGAAGTCATGTGTAAGACAGACCAGGAGAGAATAGTTGATTTCCTTCCTGAAAGAATATTAATCGACCAGGTCTAATTTTACAACAATGCAGTGGCTTCATGGTCATCACCAGAAGTTTCATCATCATTAATGATACTAGTGTTTTTTTAAAATTCCAGATTTATTAACTTAACTGAATTTAAATTCCCTAACTGCCCTGTTAGAATTTGAATGTATGGGTCCAGATCATTCGTTTATGCCTCTGGATTACCAGTCCCATTGCATAATTACAATGCTACCATCTTTTTGACACTTGTTCTTTTTCTGCAGTCGTGAGCCTGGAAGATTAGGTTATCAAATCTGTCAATGGCTCAGGGCAAGGGTCGGCAACCTATGGCATGTGTGCCAAAGGTGGCACATGATATGATTTTGAGTGGCTGCTAGTCCAATTAAAGGCATGTAAAGCTCGAAATCTAGTATTTTGTCATTTATTTATTCTGAAAAGGTATGTTACATTGATCAAAGATGTACAGAATTTAGTAAATGCTTGAGTTTTATTCATTACTGGGTTATTTTTAAGTCTCGATTTGCTGCTTACATCAGTATCACGTAATGCCGAATAGCGCACTGCATTTCAGGTTGTGATTCTTTTCGCTGTAAATTGAGGGGCACATTTGACAAAATGTCAGTTCCTAAGAAAGAGAAGTTAGATGTCCGTTCATTTCAGCCTTCTTGGGCAGACGAATTTGGATCTATTCAAAAGAAGGACCATGCTTTCTGGTGTGAAAGTGTTGTTTGACGCACATCAAGTGTTCAACAACATTTTCATATGAAGCATGAGAAAACCTTTCTTGACGAAGCGGAGTTGTGGGCATCAAAGTTTAGGGATCTGAGGAGTGCACTTGAAACTATCGAGGGAGATCATGGGGCCTCTATTCTGACCTGCTGGATATTGCTGCCAGTGAAATTTAACTATTTGAAGAAAATTGTGTTTGCAGTGTTTCCAGCATTTGTATCCATATTCCTGTGTGAACAGTTATTTTCACGCATGAAATCAGCCCTCTGTTGTCCTCGGAGTTGGTTAACAGCTGATCACTCAGAAGCCTGTGTGCAGCTTCTATCCAAAATTGGATCCAAAATTATCCATAAAAGATGTCACGGAGCAGATGCAGGACATCCTTTAGGGTAAGGGGGATCGGCCAGAAGTTGTGGTCCATATTGATATCAACAACATAGGTAGGAAGAGGGATGAGGTCCTGAAAGTAGATTTCAGGGAGTTAGGAAGGAAATTTAAAAAGCCTCAAGACCTCAAGAGCAGTAATCTCAGGATTACTCCCAGCGTCACATGCTTGTAAGCATAGGAATAGGAGTATTGAGCGATCAACTACTTGGCTGGAGAACTGGTGTAAGAGGGAGGGCATCAGATTTCTGAGGCATTGGGACTAGTTCTGGGGCACGTGGGATCTGTACAAGCTGAACGGGTTACATCTTAACAGGACTGGGATTGATATACTCACAGGGAGATTTACTGGTGCTGTTGGATTGGGTTTAAATTAGCTTGTCAGGGGGATGGGAACCTGAGAGGTGGTCCAAATCAGAAGAAAGCAAAGTTGATAATAGGAGGTAGTAGTGAGACTAGAAGGCAGGGGAAACAAAGCAGAGCATTGAGTATGCTTCAAATGCGGAATAATGTCAAAAAGACCAGGCTAAGTACATTCTACCTGAATGCGCGCAGCATTCGCTATAAGGTAGATGATCTAAAGACACAAATAGAGGTAAGTGGGTATGATATAATTGCCATTATGGAAACATGGCTGCATGGTGACCAAGACTGGGAACTGAACATTCGACGTTTAGCAAAGACAGACAAGAAGGGAAAGGAGGTGGTGTTTGTGCTAATAACAAGGGATGGGATCAGTGCATTAGTAAAGGACTATCTGAGATCGGAAGAACAATGTGTGGAATCTGTTTGGATGGAGCTAAGAAACAGCAAAGGGCAGCAGGCATTGGTTGGAGTTGTTTATAGGCCACCAATTGGTAGTGGTAATGTGGGGCATAGTATTAATCAGGAGGTGAGAGAAGCATGTAACATGGGCAATACAGTAATCTTGGGTGACTTCAATTTGCATATAGACTGGGTAAACCAATTGAATACTAATGCTATGGAAGATGAGTTTCTGGAGTGTATTAGGGATGGTTTTCTAGAGCAGTATGTTGAGGAGCCGACTAGAGGACAGGCTATTTTAGATCTAGTATTATGAAATGAGAAAGGGCTAATTAATAATCTTGTTGTAAATGAACCTTTAGGGATGAGTGAACACAACCTGATAGAATTTTACATTATGTTTGTAATTGAGGTAGTTCACTCTGAAGCAAGAGTGTTAAAGTTGAATAAAGGAAATGATGAAGGCATGAGGGACAAATTGGCTGAGGTGGATTGGGAAAATACATTAAAAGGTGTGACTGTACATAGGCAATGGATAGTCTTCAAAGAACTATTACATAGCTTATGGCACCTATACATTCCTTCAAGGTGCAAAAACCCGAAAAGGTCAGTCAACCATGTTCCACTTTGTATTGCCATCTGACAGATGAGCGTTGGTACTGAGCAACCAATTGATTGGCTGACAAAGGAAGTTAGGGATTGTATAAGATTAAAAGAAAAGGCTTATAAAGTTGTCAGAAGTAGTAGTAAACCTGAGAATTTGGAGGTTTTTACAATACAGCAAAGGAAGACCAAAAAACTGGTAAAGAAAGGGAGAATAAAATATTAATGCAATCTAGCAGAAACATAAAAATGGACTGTAAAAGTTTTTATCAGTAAATAAAAAGGAAGCATTTGGCCAAGACAAATATGGGTCCATTACAGGCAGAGTCAGGAGAATTCAGAATGGGGAATAGAGAAATGGCAGAAAAGCTAAATGATTACTTTGTGTCTGTTTTCACTGAGGAAGATCCAGGAAATCTCCCAGATTTAGAGATCCAATGGACTAGGGAGAATAAGGAGTTGAAGGGAATTAATATAAGTAAGAAGGTTGTATTGAAGAAATTGGGGAAATTAATGGGACTGAAAGTTGATAAATCTCCGGGACCTGATATTCTGCATCCCAGAGTGTTGAAAGAGGTTGCTATAGAGATAGTGGATGCATTGGTAATCATTTTCAAAAATTCTGTAGATTCTGGAATGGTTCCTGAAGATTAGAAAGTAACAAATGTCACCCCACTATTTAAGAAGGGAAGGAGAGAGAAAACAGGGAACTACAGACCTCATAGCCTTATATCAGTAGTAGGGAAAATGCTAGAATCTATTATAAGGGATGTGATAAATGGATACTTGGATAATCATGATCTGATTAGGCATAGTGAGCATGGATTTGCGAATGGGAAATCATGCTTGACGATCTTGTTGGAGTTTTTTGAGGATGTTACTAACAAAATTGATAAAGGAGAGTTGATGGATGTAGTATATTTGAATTTTCAGAAGGCTTCTGATAAAGTCCCCCACAGAAGGTTGATTAGCAAAATAAAAGCACATGGAATAGGAGGCAATATACTGGTATGGATTAGGGATTGGCTAACAGGCAGAAAACAGAGAGTAGGAATAAACAGGTCATTCTCACATTGGCAGGCTGTGACTAGTCGGATACCACAAGGATCAGTACTTGGGCCCCAGCTGTTCACAATATATATCAATGATTTGGATGTGGGGACCAAATGTAATATTTCCAGGTTTGTGGATGATACAAAGCTAGGCCGGAACGTGTGTTGTGAGGAAGATGTAAAGCGACAACAGGAGGATTCGGACAGATTTAGTGGGCATAATTTTATGTCTAGCAGGCAGGTGTGCGCCTGAGGGATCGGGTGTAAAATCACACGGGAAGACATCGGGCGAGCGCCCCAACATCATCGCGCACTCACGCGATATTTCACTCAGTGGGCACATGCAAAAATCAGCAGTACGCCTGCCGACAATTAAGAGGGCAATTAAGCCCATTAACAGCAGAATTGACTCCGATTTTTCATTGCCCATCCAACCTTGGCAGATGGGAGAATCAGCCAGGTGGCCTTTGCGTTTTTCGTCAAACTTCATCTCAGGCCAGGATGAAATTTCCGTGATGAAATAAAATACAAATAAACATCTGTGGACAGCATTTTTATCAGCTATATTTTCAGGTGATTGATTGTGATGCATGAACACTTTATTTCAGCTTTTAAAACCTGTGTTTTAGCTTTTTTAGGCCTCCAGCTCCCTGAGACAACTGTCTGACTTCGGGGAGCTTTCTCACAGCCCTCACCCACGCGTGCGGAAATGTCATTGCCCGCCCTCTTCCCACCCCCGCCCCAGCAGCGCTGAGCATTTCAGTGCGCCTTTAATACTGACTTAATCGACTAGCCAGCGTGAAAGTGCAGTCCCTTTCCCAACCACTCCCGGGCCCGCCCGCCAATGGTAAAATTCAGGCCAATGAGTGGGCAAGAACATGGCAGATGGAATATAATGTGGAAAATGTGAGGTTTTCAACTTCAGTAGAAGGAACAGAAGTGCATTCCTAAATGTAAGAGATTAGAATGTGTAGGTGTACAAAGGGACCTGGGTGTCCTTGTCCATGAGTGACTGAAAGCTAACATGCAGTTGCAGTTGGCAGTTAGGAAGGCTAATGGAGTGTTAGCCTTTATCACAAGAGGATTTGAGTACAGGAGTATTGCTGCAATTGTATAGAAGCTTGGTTAGACCACACCTGGAGTACCGTTTGCAGTTTTGGACCCCTTACCTCAGAAAGGATATTTCTTCCATAAAGGGAGTACAACGAATGTTCACCAGACTTGTTCTGGGGATGGCGGGACTGTCTCATGAAGTGAGATTGGGGAAACTGGGCCTGTATTTCCTAGAGTTTCAAAGAATGAGAGGTGATCTCATTGAAACCTACAAAATTTAGGAATAGACAGGGTAGATGCAGGTAAGATGTTTCCCCTGGTTGGGGAGTCTAGAACCAGGGGACACAATTTCAAAATAAAGGGGAAGCCACTTAGGACAGAGATGAGGAGAAATTTCTTTATTCAGAGGGTTGTGTATCTTTGGAATTCTCTACCCCAGAGGGCCATGGAAGCTCAGTCATTGAATATGCTTAAGGTAGAGATTGATAGATTTCTGATTAACAATAATGTAAAGGGTTATGGGGATAGTGTGGGTAAAAGGCGTTGAAGCATTCGATCAGCCATGATCGAGCATGCTCGACTGGCTGAATGGCCTTCTCCTGTTCCTATGTGCCGGACATTGGAAAACTCAGCAAGGAAAAACAAGAACAAGGATCACACTAAATTGGTAAGATCTGCATTTTAATTTAATTTTAAAAGAAGCTTCTTAAATATTGTAAAAACTTTATTTACTTTACACAGGACAATAGTTTAATTATATATAGAGACCTTAAAAAAATTACTGGCAAGTGAAACCTTTAATTTGAGTGTCGTAATAATTTTCAGAAGTGTGTTAAGATCAGCATGATCAACTCTCTGCTGCAACACAGTTGCTGCCACATTACTGTCTCTGCTAGCCAAATCATTACCCAGAATAAAATCTACTCCTATAAAATCTACTCGTCTATAGGTGATTTAGGAATAATTCCCACCATAACAATTCCGTTTACAAAGTGACTTTGTAAATTGCCTTTTCACAAGGAAATAGTTTCATAAATTCCAATAACTCTTATTAATACTTGTTCCTTCATAAAACTGCCTGGAACACAAATTGTATCATCAGCCCTCATCAATAACTGATCTGCCTCAGTATCGCTCAAAATTTTAATCTGCTTTCTTATTTTGTTGGAGGAGTAAAGGATCACTTCTCCTTTCAAGACAAAACATCCAGAATCTCTAATAGCCTTACTTCCTTCACGAGTAATGAAAGAGGAATTCTCTGGGCTATCCTGAGCCACATCCTCCTTTCCTGTCGGTTCTGAGGGATGTGTTTCATCTGTACCACTGCTACAGTTTTAACAACCCTTTCCTGTTCTGGTGCTACCTTTCCTGCGGATCTTTTAGACATTCCTACTACTATAACAGGACTACCGTTTAGTTTCAAACAATCTGCCCAAACGTGTCCTGCCTTGTTACAATGGAAATACTTGTGCCTTTGAATGTCACTTGCACCCTCAACACCTTCTTTCCTGGTCTGAGGAGGAATTTCCTGAGAATTCCAACTACCCCTTCTCTTCCTTGGCTATTTGCCTTCCTTTTACCTTCCCACCTTCTATCCTTCTGAGTTTGTGGGGGTGACGGAATAAGTGTTTGGATCTATGGACAACCTTATAATTATTAGCCATCTCCTCTGCCTGTCTAGCTGTTTTAGCCCTCCGGTCTTCAACTTGGGTGCTAACTACAGGAGAAAGTGAATCTTTCAAGAGAATTACTTCCCTAAGAGCTTCATATGTTGTCTCTGCCATTAATGCCCATATCCAATGGCCAAAATTACTTTTCTTTACTCTCTCATATTCAATATAGGTCTGCCCAGGCTGTTTCCTTATATTACAAAATTTTTGCCTGTATGCCTCATTTTACTGCATCATAATGCGCAGACAACTCTTCTGACACTGGTGCATAAACCTCATGAGCACTGCCCACCAATCTACTTTGTAAGAGCAAGGTGCAGATTTGGCCGCTTCATTTGCTTAGGCATCTTTTCAAATGAGATTTTAAAAATGCCTCTACATTCCTTTCCTCAAACTTTGGGAAGGCTTATACAAATTTAAATATCGGCCCACTGGGCTTTGGGTTGGAAGTGGTTGTTTCACTATCAGAACCTTCCTCAGCATCTGAGGTCTCTCTTTAAAGTATAGCCTTTTAAGCCGGTATTCTTTTTCTCATTCCTTCTCTCTTTCCTTCATTGCTAACTTTTCTCTCTGGGGGTCAAGTTTCCACAATTCCAATTCGCTTTCTCTTGCCTATCTCACCCCTGCCTTTCTGCTTGGTCCTTTTGAAATGCTGTTTCTTTCTCCCTTTCCTCTCATTTCCTTTCTTTCTCCTTTGCCCGAAATTCTAGTCCCAACTTCTGTTCTAACTGAAACTGTGCCAATGTAAACTTGCCTCCTTCTGATTCTACAGCTTCCTTTGGTATCCCTACCAGTTTCAAATGCTGCACTATTATCTCAGCTATGTCTGCTCCCCTCACCCCTACAGGTAATTCTAACTCCAATTTATCTGTCAATTCCATTAGCTTATTCTTGGTTAATTTTAATAAACCAGTCAGGGTTACATCTTCCATTTGTAAAAAAGTCTCAGCAAGCTCCAAAGCCATTTCAAATTCCAACCTGTATAACTCACAGCAACTCCAATTCCTATGTCCCGTACCTCAGCACCTCTATGTACTCCCTTTTTTAAAGATTTACAGATCCCACCAAAAGTCAAGGATTTCCAATCCCATAAGAGATCCCACCTTATAACAATAATTCCGGACAAGCCCCCACTTTGTTATGATCCCTGTTGATGTTCCTACTGGACAAGTTGGACCCCAGGGTGGAATAGAATCACAGAATGACATAATCACACAGTGCAAAAGAGGCCCTTCGGCCCATCAAGTCTGCACTGATATGTGAGAAACACCTGACCTACCTACCTAATCCCATTTACCAGCACTAGGCCCATAGCCTTGAATGTTATGACGTGCCAAGTGATCGTCCAGGTACTTTTTAAAGGATGTGAGGCAACCCGCCTCCACCACCCTCCCAGGCAGCGCATTCCAGACCATCACCATCCTCTGGGTAAAAAGTTTTTCCTCACATCGCCCCTAAACCTCCTTGAACTTATGTCCCCTTGTGACTGACCCTTCAACTAAGGGGAACAGCTGCTCCCTATCCACCCTGTCCATGCCCCTCATAATCTTGTACACCTCAATCAGGTCACCCCTCAGTCTTCTTTGCTCCAACGAAAACAACCCAAGTCTATCGAACCTCTCTTCATAACTTAAATGTTTCATCCCAGGCAACATCCTGGTGAATCTCCTCTGCACCCCCTCCAGTGCAATCACATCCTTCCTATAATGTGGCAACCAGAACTGCATACAGTACTCCAGCTGTGGCCTTACCAAGGTTCTATACAATTCCAACACGACGTCCCTACTTTTGTAATCTATGCCTTGATTGATAAAGGCAAGTGTCCCATATGCCTTTTTCACCGCCCCACTAAGATGCCCCCCTGCCTTCAGAGATCTATGGACACACACGCCAAGGTCCCTTTGTTCCTCAGAATTTCCTAGTGTCATGCCGTTCATTGAATACTTCTTTGTCAAATTACTCCTTCCAAAGTGTATCACCTCACACTTTTCAGGGTTAAATTCCATCTGCTACTTATCTGCCCATTTGACGATCATCACTATATCCTCCTGTACTCAAGACACTCAACCTCACTGTTAACCACCCGGGGCCAATCTTTGTGTCATTCATAAACTTACTAATCCTACCCCCACATAGTCGTCTATATCATTTATATAAATGACAAATAATAGGGGACCCAGCACAGATCTCTGTGTTATTCCACTGGACACTGGCTTCCATTCACTAAAGCAGCCTTCTTACATCACCCTCTGCCTCCTACAACTAAGCCAATTTTGAATCCACCTTATCAAATTACCCTATATCCCATGTGCCTTCTTTATAAGTCTCCCATGTGGGACCTTGTCAAAGGCTTTGCTGAAATCCATATCAACTACATTAACTGCACTATCCTCATCTACTCATCTGGTCACCTCAAAAAATTTAATCAAATTTGTTAGGCATGACCTCCCTCTGACAAATCCATGCTGACTATCTCTGATCAAATCTTGCCTCTCCAAGTGGAGATAGATTCTCTCCTTCAGAATTTTCTCCAATAGTTTCCCTATCACTGATGTGAGACTCACTGGCCTGTAGTTCCCTGGCTTATCTCTACAACCCTTCTTAAATAGTGGAACCACAATAGCTGTTCTCCAGTCCTCTGGCACCTCCCCCGTGGCCAGAGAGGAATTAAAAATTTGGGTCAGAGCTCCTGCGATCTCCTCCCTTGCCTCCCTCAGCAGCCTGGGACACATATCATCTGGACCTGGAGATGTGTCCACTTTTAAGCCTGCCAACACCTCCAATACATTGTCACACCCTATATCAATTTGCTTAAGAACTTCACAGTCTCTCTCCCCAAGTTCAATACCTCCATCCTCATTCCCTTGAGTGAAGACAGATGTGAAGTATTCATTCAACACTTTAGCAATGTCCTCTGGCTCCACCCATAGATTGCCCCCTTCATCCATAATGGGCCCTACTCTTTCCCTGGTTATCCTCTTCCCATTGATTTACTTATAGAACATCTTGGGATTTTTCCTACTTTTACCAGCCAGAGCTTTCTCATATCCCCTCTTTGCTCTCCTAATTGCTTTCTTAAGCTCCACCCTGCACATTCTGTACTCCACTAATGCCTCTGCTGATTTGCTTCCCTTGTACCTGCTAAAAGCCTCTCTTTTCTTTTTCATCGTAGCCTGAATATCTCTAGTCATCCATGGTGCTCTGGGCTTGTTACTCCTTCCTATCACCCTATCTCCTCTGTAGATTTCCCCACAAGTAGCTGTTCCCAGTCTACCTTGACCATATCTAGCCGTATTTTACTAAAATCCACTCTCCCCCAATCCAAAACATTTTTTTTGCAACTTGTCAATTTCTTTGTCCATAACAAACTTAAACTGTACCATGTTGTGGTCGCTATCACTAAAATGCTCACCCACCACAACCTCAGCCACCTGTCCGGCTTCATTCCCCAGAATTAGGTCCAGCACTGTACCGTCCCTAGTTGGACCCTGTACATATTGACCTAAAAAGTTCTCCTGTACACATTTCAAGAAATCCACTCCATCCAAGCCCTTAACACTATGTCTATCCCAATTAATGTTGGGAAAGTTGAAATCACCTAATACCCTATTGTTATTGTTTTTACACAGCTCCACAAATTGTGCACATATTTGCTCCTCAATTTCCCGCTGACTATCAGGGGGTCCATAATAAACACCTAACAACGTGGTTGCCCCTTTTTTATTCCTAAGCTCTGCCCACAAAGCTTCATTTGATGCCCCCTCCAAGATATCATCTCTCCTTACTGCAGTAACTGACTCCTTAACTAATAATGCAACACGTCCTCCTCTTTTATCCCCTCCCCTGTCTCACGTGAAGATTCTATATCCTGGAATGTTGAGCTGCCAATCCTGCCCTTCCCTCAACCATGTCTCAGTGATGGCTACCATATCACAATTCCACGTGTCAACCCTCACCCTTAACTCATCTGTTTTACCTGTAATACTCCTGGCATTAAAGTAGATGCCATCCAGCCTTGCCTTACTCCCTTGAAACTTAATGCAGCTGTACTCCCTCTGATTTGATTGTTTTACTATATTATAATGTGTCCCTATTCTGCTAACATTCTGTGTCCCCTCCCACTGCCGAATTAGTTTAAACTCCTCCCAACAGCACTAATAAACCCACCCGCAAGGATGTTAGTCCCGCTCTGGTTCAGATGTAGACCGTCCCACTTGTACAGGTCCCACCTTCCCCAGAAACGATCCCAGTGACCCAGGAATCTAAAACGCTCCATCCTGCACCAATTCTTAAGCCACGTATTCATCTGCACTATTCTCCTATTTCTGAGCTCGCTAGTACATGGCACTGGGAGTAATTCAGAGATTACAACCCGAGAGGTCTTGCTTTTTAGTCTACTGCCTAACTTCCTGAATTCTTGATGCGAGACCTCATCCCTCTTTCCAGCTATGTCATTGGTACCAACATGTACCATGACCTCTGCCTTATCACCCTCCCCTTCACGATGCCCTGCAGCTGTTCAGTGACATCCCAGACCCTGGCACCAGGGAGGCAACATACCATCCTGGAGTCAGGTTGACAGCCACAGTAGCGCCTATCTGTTCCCCTGACTATAGAATCCCCTATTACTATTGGTCTTCCTCCCTTTCTCCCCTCCTGTACAGACAGGCTGCTTGTGGTACCAGAAGCTTGGCTCTGTCTGCACTCCCTGGAGGAACCAGTGCCCTCATCAGCTTCCAAAATGGAATACTGATTTGCGAGCAGGACCCCAAGGGACTCCTGAACTACCTGCCTGTTTCTCTTGGACTGCCTGGTGGTCACCCATTCTCTTCCTTCCTCAAGTCCCTTCATCTGCGGTGTGACCACCTCTCTAAATATGCTATCCACGATGCTCTCAGACTCATGGATGCTCGACAGTGTCCCCACCTGCCGTTCCAGCTCTGAAACCCAAGCTTTCAGGAGCTGCAACTGGACACACTTCCTGCACACATACTGGTCCCAGGCACTGGAAATGTCCCCGGCTTCCCACATGGAACACAAGGAGCACACCATGGCTTTGAGTGCTCCTGCCATGACTTATCCCTTTAAATTAAACCTTTTAAATCAATTACTCTAGGGCTCTTCTTTTCCTGATCCTCGTTACTATAGAATATACAAATTATAAACCACAAAAAGATCTTAAACAATAAGTGATTAAAGTAGTAAATAACTTACCTACTACTTACCAGTGATTCATTTCCCTTGTAGCCTCTACTGCTGCAGCAGGGCAAGACCCACACTCTGAAGATTTAAGAAGTTGGATAACAAGGAAAAAATGCAAAGAGCACTTCGTCCCCTGTGCACCAAATTGCCAATACCCACTCTGGCTGTACCTCACTCAGGATGAGCTCTCTTCCTTGTTTGTGTGCAAGCACACCGTAGTGTGCTTCTAGATAGTCCCTTTCTTAAATTGAGCTGAGGTGACTCATCACTAGTTTAGCTTTAAATAGTAATTAACATCTATTCAGAATAGATCCTAACTTTTATTTTTTGTTCAGAAACATTGAGGTGGCTACTGAACAGAGTCACAGGAGTCAGTTGATGAACTTTCAACAAGAGAATAAAACATTTATTAAACAAGAAATGATTAACTATATTTCAATAGTCCTTCACCCATAACTATGCATTTACAGATATATACAGATTCATAAGGATAACACAAGTTACAAAGCTATCTTATACTCTCATATTAACATTAAATACACAGACCATGTAAACCAATGGTGACCTATGGTCAGACACACTACACTCTGAAGCCAAGTGACAGATGCCACCCCAACCAGAAGCTATGGATCTCTCATCAACTCCCCCCAGACGCTTGTCACACCGTGAGCCAACTGGTCTCACTGAGCTCCGTCTTTCACATGAAGGTTTCCAATCTCCACTCCTGAAGAACCCGCTTTGGAACCTTCCCCCAAATGACGCTTTCTCTTGGACACCTTCCATAAGGGTCCAGCTCAAGGATTTCGAACTCTCCTTCTTATATTCCTTTCCCCGGATCACTATGTGCATTCAAGCTTTGCCTTCCATACACTGTCTCTTAGATGCTCAGCCTTGCCAACAGAATACCACTGCCTTGCATGCCCATAGTAAGGAGCCACCAAACTTTGGCTGTCTCCTCGGATCTTCTGGCTTCTTTAAGTCTGCATCCTGTAGCTTCCTCCCTTTAAACTTGGAGCCTTCCTCTCTACTCCTTATTTTCACTTCCACTGAATAGGATCTTGTTCAGATTCCTGTTCTTCTCCCTTGACTTCACTGTCTTCCTGGGATCTTTCTCCTGTTTCACTCCCTGATTTGGGACTTTTCTTTTCATTTTTTGGAACCTGCTTTCTGCAGTTTCCTCTCCTGTGTCCAGCTTCCCCTGGCACATGCTTCCAACTGAACTAAAAAACTGCTGTTGTTTCTCCCTGTGTCTATGGGCCTCATGTTGCTCGGCAACAGCACAGTTTTTCTACCTTGTGTTTGTTTTAACTTCCCTTCAAGAGACATAAAATCTCATTAAACTGCAGGCATCAATTAAAGTGAAACCAAAACTCAAGTCAAGTTCCCCCCTTTCTTAACACACAAATATAGGAATACAAATTAAACTTAAATTTAAAGCTAAAATTCATTCCTAACACCCACAAAAACAAATATAACTTACTTAAACTATCTCTAGCTCCTAAAACACAAGGTTGTTCTAGAAAAAAGTTGTAGGTAAAAGCCTTACACTTCCCTTTATTGGGCATTGCTAGTTAGGCCAGCATTTATTGCCCATTCCTATTTGCCCTTGAGAAGATTGTAGTGAGCTGCCTTCTTGAACTGCTACAGTCCACATGGTGTAGGTATACCCACAGTGTTGTTAGGGAGGGATTTCCAGGACTTTGACCCGTGACAGTGAAGGAACGGCGATATATTTCCAAGTCAGGATGATGTATGGCTCGGAGGGGAACTTCCAATTGGTGGTGTTCCCAAGTATCCCAAAGCCCTTGTCCTTCTAGATGGTAGTGGTTGTGGGTTTGGAAGGCGCTATCCAAGGAGCCTTGGTGAGTTCCTGGTACACACTACTGCCACTGTGCGTTGGTGGTGGAGGGAGTGAATGTTTGTGGATAGGTGTCAATCATGTGGACTGCTTTATCCTGGATGGTATAAAGCTCCTTGAATGCTGTTGGAGCTGCACCGATCCAGGCAAGTGGAGAGCATTCCATTACAATTCTGGTTTGTATTTTGTGAATGGACAGGCTTTGGGGAGTCAGGAGGTGAATTACTCGTCTCAGAATTCCCAAGCTCTGACCTGCCCTTATAGCCACAGTTAGTACATGGCTAGTCCAGTTCAGTTTTTGGTCAATGGTAACCTCCAGGATGTTGATAGCGGGAGAGGCAGCGATGGTAATGCCATTGAACATCAAGGGGTGATGGTTAGATTCTCTCTTGTTGGAGATGGTCATTGTCTGGTACTTGCATGGTGCAGATGTCACTTGCCGCTTATCAGCCCAAACCTGGATATTGTCCAGGTCTTGCTGCAGTCATCTATGGTATCTGAGGAGTCGTGAATGCTGCTGAACATTGTGCAATCATTAGCGAACATCCCCACTTCTGACCTTATGATGAGTGAATTCCCATGAATGAATAATTAAAAAAAAACTCTTCATTGAATCAGGGTTGACCCCCTGGCTTGGTGGGGAATATTCTGGGCCATGAGGTCACAGACTATGGTTGAATACAATTCTGCTGCTGCTGATGGCCCGCAGCGCCTCAGTCTTGAGTTGCGAGATCTGTTCGAAGTCTATTCCATTTAGCATGGTGGTATTGCCACACAACATGATGGAGGGTATCTTCAATGTGAAGATGGGACATTGTCTCCACAATGACTGTGCGGTGGTCACTCCTACTGATACTTCATGGACAGATGCACCTAGCGACAGGCAGGTTGTTGATGATGATGTCAAGTATATTTTTCCCTCACCACCTGCTGCAGACCCAATCTAGCAGCTATGTCCTTTAGGGCTCAGCCAGCTTGGTTAGTTGTTGTGCTACTGAGCCACTCCTGGTGATGGACATTGAAGTCCCCCACCCAGAATACATTCTGCAGCCTTGCCACCCTCAGTGCTTCCTCCAAGTTATATTCAACATGGAGAAGTTCTGATTCTTCAGCTGAGAGGGCTTTGGGGGGAATGGGGTGGTGGTACATGGTAATCAGCAGGAGGTTTCTTTGTCCATGTTTGACCTGATGCCATGAGACTTCATGGGGTCCAGAGCCAATGTTGAGGACTCCCAGGGCAACTCACTCCCTGCTGGTGGGACAGGACATACACAAGGATGGTGATGGTGATGGTGATGTCTGGGACATTCAACTGTAAGGTATGATTCCGTGAGTATGACTATGTCAGGATATTGCTATTGTGAGACAACTCTCCCAAATTGTTAGTAAGGAGGACTTTGCAGTGTCGACGGGGCCTAGTTTGCCTTTGTCATTTCCAGTGCCTAAGTCAATGCCAGTGGGACTGTTCCTGGGTGATCTTCTGTTCTGTTATGTTTGGTTTATATCTACTGGTGTAAACATCAACGCCAGTAATGGTCATGTCAATGTGATTTTAATGTGGCAATAACATTACATTTGCTTTTATTCTGATGGCCTGAGTATGCTTCACCTTTTATTTTTGGTGCAGAGTATGCCAGTATGTACTGCTGGACATGAGTGGCTCTAAACATTATTGCACAGGCACTGAGTGGATTTTGGGTTCACATGATGAGGGCATTTCGGATATCTTAGATGGAGGCAGCAGCCCTGGCATGAGGTGGAAGCAGATTTTTGGTAGCCTAGCTAAAGGAGCGTTGGATCAAGGCGTCCCTGGTGTCCCTTCTCCCTGGAGGTTACAGAGGTCTGCCTCCATGCCCTCAGTGTTCTCCTCACCATGCTCCTCTGCATCATCTATGGCCTGTAGAGCAGCGTCAACATCCTCTTCCTCCAATGGGTTCCCCCTTGCCAGTGCCAAATAGTGGAGAGCACAGCAAGCAACCACGATCAGTGACACCCGCTCTGGGAGGTATTGTAGTGCATCCCCGTGAATGGTCCAGGCATCGGAACCGCATCTTCAGAAGACCTATGGTGCTCTCTATCAGCGCCCTTGTGGAGGCGTGATTCCTATAATAACGCTGCCCTGGCTCTGTTCTTGGATGGCGGAGAGGTGTCATAAGCCACCTTTTCACCGGATTGCCCTTGTCACCCAGCAGCCATCCATCCAGTCGGGTTGGAGCACTGAAGGCCCTCGGCACAGGGAGTGTCTCAGGATATAAGCGTCATGGGAGCTGCCTGGGTACCTTGCACAGATTTGCATAATCTGCATCCTGTGATCAGACACTATCTGCACGTTCATGGAATGGAAGCCCTTCCTGTTGACGAAGGCACCAGCCTCACCCGCTAGCACCTTGATGGCCACATGTGTGTAGTCAATGGCACCCTGGACGCGGGGGAACTCAGTAATCACAGCAAAGCCTCTGGCTTGCTCTGTCTGGCTGACCTCATTAGCATAGTAATGAATTAATGTCAGTACCCGCCTGAATAGAGCTTCTGTCACCAGCTTGACGCAATTGTGGACAGCTGATCGGGAGACTCCACACAGCTCCCCCATTGACCCCTGGAAAGAGCTGGATACATAGGAGTTGAGGACCGCTGTGACCTTCAGAGCTACTGGCATGGGGTGTCCACCCACATCATCGGAGGTGATCTCAGGTCCAATCATCTGACAAATGGAGGCCACCAGCTTCCCTTGGAAGGCAGAGCCTTCTTCGGCATTGCACCTCAGACATACTGAGGTAACTGCATCACCGCTTATGAACCCTGGCAGCAGGATAGTGGCGTCTTGTGCAGCCCCTACCGCCTTGGACTAACTGCTGACCCTGCGCCCCTTGTGCCTGTGCCTCTCCTCCCACAGGTCCCTCCCCTGGAAGCTGCATAGGGACACCTGGCCTCCTATCCGTTCTGCCCCTCTCTTCCTCCTCAGATGAGGTGCCTCGAGTGGCGACCACAAACCCCATTATCAGGGTAAGGGAAGGCTGTCTGATACCTGGAAGGGTCTACATGGTCTGAAACCTTCATGGGCCTTGGAGGCACCAATAAGTCCTGAAACGAATCCTGGATATGCTAACAATGAACCACCAAACAGAGATAAAGCTGCCAAGTACCAAAAAGCCACCAGCAGTGAACTATCTCCAAAACTCCTCACTCCTCACACTGGCAATGCTGCTGACCCTTTTTAATCCCACCCTTGGATGAGATTTTGCAAAACGTTGGCTACATACCTGTCCATTTCGCCCGTGCGATGAGTGTGAAATCACACAGGCAACATGAAATCTTGGTCAATTGCCTTTTTAATGGCCTTAATTGGCCTCTTAATTGATGGCAGGTGTGGCTCTGACATCCGCGCTTGCACGCCAGCTGAAATATCATGCAAGCGCGTGATGATGTCAGGACACTCACCTGACCTCGTGGGATGAGTATGTTTTCCTATGGTCAGAGGCTAAATAAATTGGGATTATATTTTCTGGAGTTTAGCAGATTGGGAGGCATTCTCATTGAAACCTACAAAATCCTGAAGGGATTTGATGGGGTGGACATTGAGAGATTGTTTCCATTGGTCGGGGAATCTAAAACACTGAACCACAGTCTCAGAGTAAGGGGCCAATCATTTAGGGCTGAGGTGAGGAGAAATTACTTCACTCAAAGGGTTGTGAATCTTTGAAATTCTCTACCCTAGGGGGTTGTGGATGTTCCATTGTTGAATACATTTAAGACTGGGATAGACAGATTTTTGATCTCTCAGGAAATTAAGGGATATGGGGAGCGGGTGGGAAAATGGAGTTGAAGCCCAAGATCAGCCAAGATCGTATTGAATGACGGAGCAGGTTTGATGGGCTGAATGGTTATATCCTGCTCCTATTGATTATGTTCTCGGACATTAGCTGTCCTCTTTTCGCCAAGGGCCAGCTCAATAGAAGATTCTGGCTGTCTGGGGTAGTAGCTGCAATGCTAGTTTAAATGGGAGTAGCTCCTGCAGCTTGGTCATGGTATGGAAACTTTGGTCATTTTGGAAGTTTACTGAGCAACTTGGTAGCGTCAGCCAACTGGGGTTGACAATATCCATGGTCAGGTGGGAGCCATCATTTACATGAGGCCGGCAAATTGCTGGTTTTTTTTATTCATTCACAGGATATGAGCATCACTGGCTGGGCCAGCATTTATTGCCCATCCCTACTTACCCCTGGGAAGGTAG
This sequence comes from Carcharodon carcharias, assembly GCF_017639515.1. Taxonomy (NCBI): domain Eukaryota; kingdom Metazoa; phylum Chordata; class Chondrichthyes; order Lamniformes; family Lamnidae; genus Carcharodon; species Carcharodon carcharias. The sequence continues at coordinate 157,694,138 of NC_054470.1, forward strand.
ATGTCAGCTGCCTTCTTGGCAGCTACTACCCCAGACAGCCAGACGCTTCTTGAACAATAGGTACACCCACTGTGCTGTTAGGGAGGGAATTCCAGGATGTTGACCCAGCAACAGTGAAGGAACAGCCAAAAATGTTCAAGTCAAGATGATGAGTAACTTGGAGGGGAACTTGCAGGTGGTGGTGTTCCCATCTACCTGCCGCCCTTGTCCTTCTAGGTGGTAGTGGTTGCGGGTTTGGAAGGTGCTGTCTAAGGAGCCTTGGCAAGTTACTAAATTGATGCCCAATACAGTTTGCCAGATTAAGGCTGGTAAGTATCAGGCCACCCAACTGCCAGCAAGGTCAGCGCGCTCGCTGATCACGGAGAGTGGGTAACAGCAGCCCAGGTTATTTTTGTGGAGCTTGAGGGAGCACTCTTATAAAAATAATTTCCATTTTCTCTCTGTGCCACCACTCAGGTAACTGGCCAGTGTGTGCAAAGCCTACGTTCTGACCAGTTCCAATCTAAAATATCAGTGCTAGGAACCCAATTTGCAATTTGTCATTGGAGATAAGTGAAAATCGATCCCCAACTTCTAAATTTTGCTCCTGTTGCTGTTCTGCTAGCCTCCTTTATGCCAGGGCTGAGTATTTCAAGATAACCACTTTTTAATGTCTCTTTCTCTCTCCCTGTAACCAAAAGCCTGGACTAATTGATCATTCATACCTTTAGCAAAACCTGAACCAGTTTAACTGTCCTCTTACCCATTGGGCTGAAAAGCCTGTTTCTATGCTGTATGTTCTTATGAATGTCAAACTTACCTGAACGTTGAGAGCAGAAGTTGGGAACTTCAGCTCCTAATGGACCTCGGAGTTCTTGTGCATGTGCAGACCAGGAGTGGGCTGCATGTGCACAGATTGGCATTTTTACATTTTTTGGGCCTGGAGCGCTTGTATATAAGAAAAAACGGTGTGAAAACCCTGGACAGGTGACCGGGAGTGAAGTGCCATCGAGAAGAAGAGTCCCAGGCAAGGAACAGGCAGAGGAGACAGGGAGAAGTACCACAGAGAGAGGGGACAGGAAGACGTCCCAAAAGAAGAGTTCCAGAGAGGAAAAAGAGACAGGAAAAGGTCTCAATTCACTTAAAAAGAGGGGAGCAGAGAAAAAAGGGCTCCAAATAGGGAAAGGGCTGCAGGTAACAGACTTCAAGTGAAGAGGGCTCAAGGGAAGACCTGGTAATTGAAGAGGGTTCAGGAGAAGCCCTTGAAGGCCCGAGAAGGCAGCAGAAGTTTGGTGACTCCGTGCTGCAGGCTGTTGGGGCAAAGATACCCCTTTGGACTAGTAGTAATCTGCTTGGCACAATCAAAGAGCTGAAATTGTGCTTGTGAATTGGTGTTTGAACTGATACCTAGAATCCAGGGGAATGGAATCTCGGGAGATGAGATGGATACCCTGCAAGGTGGACTGTTGTGATGCCATCCAAATTGGAGTGAATTTTGGAGATAAATCCCAGGTTAGATCTTCAAAGGTGAAGACTAGAATCCCTTGTGAGAGAGGCAGAGTTTCGGTGAGATTAGTTGACTCAGTGGGTGGGTTGCTGAGAAATCCAAGGACTCTATGTTGGTCGCATCTGCTATTTATTGTGTAGTGCAGTGCATCTGAACACAGTTGCCTGTTAATTCACATGTACTTCATACTTATCCTGATTGTTAGAGTATAAGATAGATATTGTAAATTGTTTTATCTTTCTAACTTGTATAGTAACTGTATTGTTTGTTCAAAACCCATGGAATCTTGAGGCTTTATTCCCTTAGTAAGTATCTTAAATCTCAAACTTTGTCTACTTTAAACAAAATGTTATTGGTCTCTGACCAAATCTTACTGAAAACTTAGGGATCTGGTCAAAGATCATAACGTTCTATGAAATTCTATATAACTTTACGCAAGTATTACTAGCACCTATTTTTGAGAGACGGGAATGCCCAGAGCACGGACGGTTAATTAATCATAACTTTCCACCATCATCCATTGCTGTGTAAACAGATCCACTTTGCCAGCAGAAATATGACAATGCAGCTACTTGTATTTTGGTGTTCATTGATTAGGAAACCCAGTACCAAAGATGTACACAAGGGGTCGCCAAAATACATTTAATGGGCTCAAAAACAAGGGAGCTCTCAGACCAGTTTCAATTCAGTGAGATAAGCAAGAAGCTGCTTTGAGTATGGAGCATTTTCAGCTGATTTTACAGGAGTAAAAGTTTTCAACAAAATGCTCAGCCAGAGTGCAACCAGCAAATCTCTCCTCACGAGCAAACAGCGTCAAGCTGAAATATAAACAGAAAATGCTGGTAATAGCCGGTCTGGTAGCATCTATGGAGTGAGGGACAAAGTTAACTTTTCAGGTTGTTTCAGCACTTGGTTAAAGCTGCATTAGAAGTCCTAACAAATCATAGAATCAACATAGAAGTAAGCCATTTGTTGCTGTCTGCAAGAGCAAATCAGCTAGTCAAGCTCTCCAGTCCTCTCCCTGCATGTATTTTTTTCTCTTTAGGTGCTTATGCATTTCACTTTTGAAAGCCACATTTGAATCTATCTCCACAACACTCAGGCAGCGCATCCCAGACTTAAAACACTCTTTGTGTAATAGAGGGAAATGTTTCCTATATTGCAACAGTAGCTACATTTCAAAAGTGCTTTACTGGCTGTAAAGGGTGTTGTAAGGGTTTGTTTGGTAGGTCTCACAAAGAGGTTCAAAGGCTTGTAAGGTTGAACAGTAGTGTTTATTTGTAATACTTAACTATATTCGGATGTACAAAATATAGCCCAGACTCTAAGCTAACTTCATGCTGATTTGAGTCTCCCCAAATAAGTCTCTACATCATACTGAGGGCGGTACTGTTCTCCAGTCCCACATCAACCCTTGCTATGCTGAACATCTTTATACTACAAAGAGGATTGCAATATCCAGAGGTTGTGAAAGGTCTTGTGGGAGTGCAAGCTTTTTTTGCTTTGTTGTCTTGAAGCCTGGGTGGTATGGTCTGCCAATAATAGCAGGCGGTATAAACATGGTCAATGTAGGGAATAGCAGCTCTCTTCCAAATATTTTCTGAGTTACATCATGTTTTCTCCGTTCCCACCCTAAAGTCAATCAATTTTTTTTGAAACCCCTCCCCTATCCTGAGCTTGTGAAAGGCACTTTCTAAATGATTTCTTTATGGGGAGTGTAATCAGGATTGTCAAACATGGCCACCATCCTTGCACCTGCCTCATAAAATCTAATTTTCATGTTGGCAGCCATAAAACAGGGAAATGGTCAGTTATGTTACAAAATGTGCTAAGCCAGAATTCTAATAAGGAAGAGCTGTAGGTGTATTGGAGCATTTAATTAAAAACTATTTTATTTATATAGCGGGATACAGGGAAGGCACATCTCCCCTCAGGGCTACCTGTCCGCTGCCTAGAGTACCTAGCACATGACTGCCTGATGTCAATGCTGCACCATTATGTACCTCATAGGTTAGCATATCCACTCTGTTAACTCTTTATACTGCACCTGTCCCTGGGTATTCTACCTTCTTTCTGACAACAATATGAAACTCTGGCTGGAACTTTCCGGTCTAGTTGGCATTGGACATATGGGGGTGGGGGGGAGGGGGACAATATGGCAAGGCGGTCAAAAGTCAGTTTCACGCCAGCCTGAAAGCACAGTGGGATCATCTGATGGTGTCTGCCATGGCAGAATGCCCATCCCGCTGGGGGCCAGCATGAAGCCCATTTGCATCCCAGTAATGGGATGCAAAGTAAGGCCTGACTGGAATCATCCCCCACACCAGATTTACTGGTTAGCCAGCAGGAAAACATGCCGGCCCAGGACACGTTTGGACAAGCATGACATGCAGAAATCGGAACTTACCATTAGGGCCTTGCTCATATCGAAGACATCCGAGGAGGAGAAGATGCTGGAGCCCCACAGCTACCGGGCCCTGGGGGAACACATACATCGCATGCTGGGTGGATTCTCATGGACATGGCTCCGCCACGAAGCAGCTCATGGAAGGTGGGAGGTCTCCGTTGATGCCTGGAGCCTGCTTCAGAACATCACTGTCTTGGCCATCAGTTCCAACGGATGATCGGCGAGGAGGGGAGAGGAAGGTCCATCTGTGAGAGAGACAGGAAGGTGTATCGGTGGATGAGGTTGTAGGGGGAGGGGGAACGAAGGTGTTGGAGGGTGAGGTTGGGAGGGGGGGACGAAGGTGTTGGGGGGATGAGGTTGGGAGGGGGTGGAGGGAGTACGGGGAGGAGGAGGGTGAAATGGGGAGAATGTGCAAGTGGAGAGGTAGGTGTAAAGGGGAGAAAAGTGTAAAGGAAGGAGTTTGGAGGTGGGAAGGAGTTCAATGTGGGGGAGGGGCCTGTGGGGGGGGGGGAGGGAGTCCAGGGGAAGGAGGGTGTTCGGAGAGGGGAAGGAGTCCGGGGGAGGAAGGTGTCCAGGGGGGAGGAGAGAGTAAGGGGTGGGTGATGTCCAGGTGAATGTGCAGGGAGGGGATTGTGGAGTCAATGACTGCTCCTGGAGAGCCAACTGAGGGTGGGCGTGGTAGGAGGGAATGGTGAGTGTGAGAGAGGGCAGAGTGAGGCCGTATGGTGGGAAGGTGAGGGTGCACCAGTAGCGGTCGAAGGGAGGATGAGGGTGGTTGGTGGGTTCTTGGAGGCAGGCACAGATCTTGGGGGTGGGAAGGAGGAGGTCAGAGAGGTCGATATGGTTGGGGGTGGGATTCTGAGGAAGGTAGGGAACACGGGCGTTCACCTGGACATCCTGGAAAGAAAAGGGCTCAGGTTGGTAGGTGACGGGAAGTGGAAGGTGATGCCAGGGGGTGTCAATGGTGATGGTGGAAAGGACATGGGTGACTGGGGGAGGGGAAAGAACGGGGGAGCTCAGAAGAAACTTAACAACTACCACGGCTGTCGAAATTGAAAGTGAGTGGAGCCTCGTGTTGGACGGGCACAAGTGCTGCATGGGAGTGTGATCAGTGGGTGGGCGGAGGTGCAGGTCAGCTCAGATGGACAACTGAAAGAGAACCCTAGCTGGCAGCATTGAAACTCCTCGGGACAGTAAGATGATTGTGATGGATGAAGGCTCCGCATGCGTGGGAGGCTCTCAAAGGCCCTGCACCCACCCCCCCACAGCCCCCCCCCCCCCCCCCCCCGCCAACACACACACACACACACACACTTCTCTCTCCAGAATCACTCATGGTCTCACTGCATGCAGCTGAACTGCTAATGGGGGAGGATGCCGTGGGAGGACTCGCGAAATTTGCCAATGGAGCTAAAAGACAATTTTGCACATTATTCAGTGAAAGTGAATATATTTTCAGATTATAAAGTGACAAAATGTGTTCACCTGTGCAGCCACCTGTGAATTTCTTAACTTTACTAGGCCTACCACTCCTTTTAGGTACTGCCCTAACATCCGCAGCAGGGGGGCAGACAGTCTGTGCAATGGTTGGCCCTGTTGCCTCTGATGAGTTCGATGTGCATCCTCTGGAGACCTGAGGCCTTGAGGGCCCTGGCTTCCTTTGGCTGACCTCCTGTGGGCCAGCTGCTCCCTCTGTAGTGACAGAGGACAAGGTTGAGATGGTCACAGGCAAAGGGGATTTGGAGGGAGTGGACAGCCTCTGAGATTCCTGAGTGGATGACCCTGGGGTGTCCAGCTGCTGCTCCTCCTCCCTTCAGCAGCTGGAGGGCCTGGCCTGACTCCTTGAGGGGAAGGAGCACCTGGAGGGATGTCGAGGTGCCCCGTTTCCCTCTCATGTTGCCATTGCCGGGACTCCCCAGGGCTACCATGATGGAGTGCAGGTCTGCGCACACTTCCGCATCTGCCATCCTCCCCATGGAGACCTCCATGTGCGCACATGTGGGCACCACTTCATCAGAGAGCAGACGATGCACTCCTCTGACTTGCATACCACTCTGTTGAGGTCTTCCAACAGCTCTGTATAAAGTTCCCCTCCTTTTGCTGACTCTCCATGATGAGTTGGAAGGCTGAATCCAGAGGCTCATCATCTGACTCTGACCTCACAGATGCCTTTTCCCCAGCATCCCTCTGATTGTCGGGGAGCTTGGCTGAGCCGGCCTCCTCCTGCTACGGACACATGTCTGTGCGGTGACCACCAGATTGTGAACCTGAGCCTGCTCCAGATCTAGGTCCCACTGAGGTGTGTGTCTCTGTGCTGGTGGAGGGTATGGGTGAGTGCTATGACAGGATTTCAACTAGGGTGTCATCAAATTCTCCTTCTGAGGTGTCTTCGGGGCTTGAGTTGTGGACCAGGTTCATGGACTCCTCAGCTGCTTCCCAGATATGCCTGCGAAAGCAAGGAGGGATAATTAGTGCATGACAGGGGACTGTGGAACAGAAGAACTGACTCACAGCATGGTTGTCTGATGAATATTGCACTGCTGGGTCCTCACTTGTTTGAGCACTGTTGACCTCACCATCAGCACAGGAATGGTCCAGACCATTACTGGACAGTTGGATGACTCTGTTTTCAAAGGCTAAAGTTTGTGACGACCTTAATGTTAGGCATTCCTCCACCAGTCTGCGACCTCTCCTTTTTGTTGTGCGCCAGCTTGGCCTTCAAGAAGACAGATGGATGGAGTGTAAGCAGGACGCCTGCCAGGCGTCTATGAGAAGGGTGCGTGGCATGCGTGGATGGTGAGTGGTGCCATGGTCAGGATGAGGACATGATCTGCAGGGCAGATGAAGGCATGTGTGAGAGAGTGAATGATGATATCCCTTGAACTGGAAGTGAGTGAGACCCGTGTGGATGTGTGATGGGTTTGTGAGTGTGAGTTGAAAGTGATGAGAAGAGTGACTTAGCCTGGCAGAACGGAGATCATTCATTCTCTTTCGGCACTGGGTGGCTGTCCTGTTTTGCAAGGCATTGGTGCTGACCATCTCTGCCACCCGCCTCCCACGATGACCTTGCTTGCTGGTCTTTGCCCAGAGTGGGGGTTAAGGACTTCACAGCAGGCCTCCACTGCATCCACTAGGCACCCGAGGGAGGTATCACTAAGTTTGGGGACAGGATGTTTCCTCTTTGTCAGCCATGATTGTGCAGCAGCTTCCGATCCCTTAGAGAGTACTAGCTCTGTGCAGGGGTGCCCTTTAAATATGATGTCCAGATTACTGAAGGCCTGAGGTGAGGGCGGGGGGGTGAATCAGAGGCTGTCCCACCAGCAATCTGACGTTTCCCGAGAATGCATCATTAATGAGGTGGGATGCACCGGGAATGGGATGAAATGGCGCGAAAACCCATCATTGCGGCCGGTGGGCAAAACGTCCTTTTTCCCGCCCACTATTGCACTTTGTACAAATCTTGGATGATTCTGCCCTATAGCTTCGACTATTTACATGATGTTTGGTTTAGAGCTATTTACATTGCTGCCTCCTCTTCTTAGCCACCAACACTGCTCCCATCCCACCACCCACCCCCCTCAGAGTCTCCGAGCTTGAGTCTTTGGGAAGTCTTCACCACCCTTCCCAAGCATGTCCTGGTGACTGCTCCAGTTGGTTGAAGGTCTGGGAGTGGATTCTGGAGTGGATCAACACCCCTGGAACTATCTGGGGTACTTTGGGGGTCTTTGGTCCACCTCACGTGGTAGTCAAAACCCTGCGCTCTGGTGGGTGTGATTGCGGTGAGGGCTCGTCTGTTTCTTCGGACAGTACCAGACGGCACCTGGACCAAATATGGGCCTAGGTGCTCTGTCCTGGTGAGAATGAGGCCTTTGGCTTTTCGGTCCCGGACCCAGACTCACTGGCCTGGCGTCAAAGGTGGCAGGGCTTTCACCCTGTGTCTGGTATTGTTTGGTGTTGCTTTTCCTGGAGGTTCAACTCTTTCATTCTCACCGTGTTATGGTCAGTTGGGGAGAAGGTTTACCGGCAATAGGGAAACTTGTGTTTTTAAACGGCGGCCCATCAAGAGTTCAGCCAGAGAGAATCCGTTGGCCCGATAATACACGAGAGCTGAAGAGCAATCCAAATTCTTGGATGTCAGATCCTTATTGGTCCGGAATGATCACTCAGCCTCCCTGTTGGCTTGTGGGTGAAGGTGGGAGCTGGTAATAAGGGAGATCCCATTATATATGATGAACTGTTGAAAATGGTCATTTGCAAATTGGGGCCCTTTATCTGAAATTATTTCATCCGAAAACCCGTGGGTGTAAAAGTTTTTTAATTCATTCACGGGATGTGGGCTTTGATGGCTAAACTAGCAGTTATCCCCATCCCTAATTGCCCTTGAGAAGGTGGCAGTGAGCTGCCTTCTTGAACTGCTGCAGTCCATGTCGTGTAGGTACATACACAGTGCTGTTAGGGAGGGAGTTCCAGGATTTTGACCCAGCGACAGTGAAGGAACGGCGATGTATTTCCAAGTCAGGATGGTGAGTGGCTTGGAGGGGAACTTCCAGATGTTGGTGTTCCCATTTATCTGCTGCCCTTGTCCTAGATGGTAGTGGTCGTGAGTTTGGAAGGTGCTTTCTAAGGAGCTTTGGTGTGTTCCTGCAGTGCATCATGTAGATGGTACACACTGCTGCCACTATCACTGGTGGAGGGTGTCAATGTTTGTAGATGGAGTGCCAATCAAGCAGGTTGCTTTGTCTTGGATGGTGTCGAGCTTCTTGTGTTGTTGAGGCTGCACTCATGCAGGCAAGAGGAAATTATTCCATCACACTCCTGACCCATGCCTTGTAGATGGTGGATAGGCTTTGGGGTGTCAGGAGATAAGTTACTTGCTGCAGGATTCCTAGCCTCTGACTTGCTCTTATAGCCACAGTATTTATGTGGCTAGTCCAGTTCAGTTTCTGGTCAATGGTAACCCCCAGGATGTTGATAGTAGGGGATTCAGCGATGGTAATGACATTGAATGTCAGGGGGCAATGGTTGGATTATCTCTTGTTGGAGATGGTCATTGCCTGGCACATGTGTGGTGTTATTTGCCACTTCTCAGCCCAAGCCTGGATATTGTCCAGGTCTTGCTGCATTTGGACATGGACTGCTTCAGTATCTGAGGAGTCGTGAATGGTGCTGAACATTGTGCAATCAGCAGCGAACACTTCCACTTGTGACCTTATCATGGAAGGAAGGTCATTGATAAAACAGCTGAAGATGGTTAGGCCGGGAAGTTGGTCTGCAGCGCTCTGATGACAGACTCCAATGTGGTTGTATGAAGCCTGATTATCTCTAACCATTGAGAATAATAATCAATAACCATGAGGTATGTCTTGCTGTGGAAGTCAGAGGTCGAGCCCTGACTTCTGCCACAGGTGGTGAGGAAAGATGGATGTTACCAGGGGTTCTGTTTGTGTTAGAGTGTTAATGCAGCAGCTATGGCAAGATTGGACAAAATCCTGGACCTCTTGTGTGATGCCTAGCCACCACATCAATTGCAAGGCTCTTGTTCAGTGTATAGCAACGCCTAGGTGACTTCCGTGGAGGCTATGAAGACTATCTGGTCACATGGGGAGTGGAATGACCAAATGTTGGTCATAAACTAGGAGGTCATCCACAACAGTCAGATAGGCTCATTGCTCATAGTATTTGCAGATAAGACAATTGTTAAGACTGTATTTAGACCACCATTGGAGGCAGAACTTCCGCGCTTGAAAGCATTTAGCATCCTCTTTCTGGGGGCACAGAACATCCTGGAGCTTTGTGGCGGATATGGGCAATTGCTCATGAAGTGGAGGAAAATGCTTTAACTTTTCACATCAATGTAGAATTTAAAATGACATCATGGTCAACCGTGCCTTTGGAGAGAGCATCAACCACGCTTTATGACTTCCCAAGGACATAGATGACCAAATATTTGTACTTTACCAACCGGAGGTGAAACTGTTGAATATGGATGGGCACTTTAACAATCTCCATGGAATTGAGGAGTATTTTGAGGGGCTTGTGGTCTGTTTCCACTTGGAAGAAAAGCCCCATCAGATAACCTGAAAAGCGCTCGATAGTCCATGTAACTACCTCTGTCTCTTTCTCAATATCTTCATTCGCTTTCCTTGAGGGTTCTTGATGCAAAATAGACAGGATTTCTATCACCATTCTTTTTGCAGCTGGATGAGGGCAGTGCTGAGGCCAGTGGAGGAAGCGTTAGCCACAACAACAGTGGGCAAAGTGGGGTCATAGTGCACCAGGGCCTCTGAGGAGACTAGTTGTTTTTTTAATGATCTGAAAGGCCTTAAGTTGTTCTGTGCCCCAGAACCATTGTTGGCCTTTCTGCAGGAGGTCTCTTAAGGGTTTCACGAGCGTGATCAAATTAGGGATGTACTTTCCCATCTGGTTTATCATCCCCAGGAAACATTAAATATTGGTGATGTGGTTTGGCTGGGGAAACTCAGTCATGGCCTTTGCTTTTTGGGGGTTGACGGTAATACCATGCTGGTGGATGATGTGTCCTAGGAATTTTATATTGGTCCTGAGAAACTCACGCTTGTCATTCAGCGTGAGGCCTGCTTCCTAGAGAGCCTTTTCCACTCTTGTAGAACCACGTCAGAGGATGTCATCCACATGGCAGATAACACATTGTTTGCCCTCAAGGATTGTTGACATGGTACATTGGAATATCTTGAAACACTGAAAGGGAGGCGATTAAAACAAAATTGACCAAAGGGCATGATGAAGGTCTTAAGCAACCTAGATTCCTTGTCGAGGGTATTTGCCAAAACCTGCCATATCGAGCTTGGTAAAAAGGATGCTATTGGCGAGCTTGGCCAAATTGTTGCTTACTGATGCCATTGGGCGGACTTCCCTCTGTACAGCCTTATGAAGCTGTGTAAAGTCCACAAAAAGTCGGAGGTGGGCATTAGATAGAGGGACGGTGAGCAGACTGGAACACCAGCGGGTGTTTGACTGGGGAAAAAACACTCCCTCTAACACTTGGTCAGATTCCTCTTTAACTTTCAGTAGTAGAAGGGTGTGGCACCCTCCTGGGAGTGAACAAGCACATTGGCATGGCATCTGGGAGCAAAGAAATGTGGTATTCATTTTTCAGCTTCTCCAAAATGTTATGTAAACTCCTAGCAGAATGTGACCCTGGTGTCAGATGGAAGAATCTCATCAGGAGGTGAATCTCATCGGCTTTCTGTATGATGTCTAATTGTGCACACGCTTTCCTATTGAGAAGGGAAATGCTTTGGTTGCAAATGATGTAAAGGGTCTGTGTGATCTGTTGCCCCTTGTGGCATAGTGTGGCAGTTATCTGACCCTTAACATGTAGGCTTGTTCTTCCCGGTCCCTGGAGTTTTATATCAGAAGGCTAAAGAAGATTTGTGTGGAGCAATGTAAGTTGATCAGCTAGTAAAGATACCCCTGTGCCTGTGTCAAGTTTGAAGCATGTTGGGAACCCTCTGAGCTCTAAATTGATGGACCAGAAGTCTTGGGAAAGCTGACGAACTTCACCTAGAAAGTTTTGAGACAGGCATTATGTTCTTGTGGTGCTTCGTTTACCTCTTTGGTGGAGACTCTAGTTGAGGGGAAGAACTGAAAATGTCCCATCCTGCCGCATTTGAAACCCTCAGCGCCCCCTGATGGACAACCCAGCTGGAAGGGGTCATCAACAGTGCTATCAAGCAGCACTTGCTTAGCAATAACCTGCTCACTGATGCCCAGTTTGGGTTCCGCCAGGGCCACTCAGCTCCTGACCTCATTACAGCCTTGGTTCAAACATGGACAAAAGAGCTGAATTCCCGAGGTGAGGTGAGAGTGACTGCCCTTGACATCAAAACAGCATTTGATCATGTGTGGCATCAAGGAGCCCTAGCAAAACTGGAGTCAATGGGAAACAGGGGGAAAACTCTTTACTGGTTGGAGTCGTACCTTGCACAAACGGTTGTGGTTGTTGGATGTCAGTCATCTCAGCTCCAGGACATCACTAGGTTCGTCAGGGTAGTGTCTTCAGCCCAACCATCTTAGCTGCTTCATCAATGACCTTCCTTCCATCAGAAGGTCAAAAGTGGGGATGTTCGCTGATGATTGCACAATGTTCATCACCATTCACGATTTCTCTGATGCTGAAGCAGTCCATGTCCAAATGCAGCAAGACCTGGACAATATCCAGGCTAGGGCTGACAAGTGGCAAGTAACATTCGTGCCAAACAAGTGTAGGCAATGACCATCTCCAACAAGAGGGAATCCAACCATCGACCTTTGATGTTCAATGGCATTACCATCACTGAGTCCCCCGCTATTAACATCCTGGGGGTTACCATGACCAGAAACTGAACTGGACTAGCCATATAAATACTGTGGCTACAAGAGCAGGTCAAAGGCCAGGAATCGTGCGATGAGTAACTCACCTCCTGACTCCCCAAAGCCTGTACACCATCTACAAGGCACAAGTCAAGAGTGCAGCTCCCACAACCCACAAGAAGCTTGATACTGTCCAGGGCAAATCAGCCCACTTGATTGGCACCCCATCCACAAATATTCGCTCCCTCCACCACCAACGCACAGTAGCAAGATGCACTGCAGGAATTCACCAAGGCTCTTTCAACAGCATCTTCCAAACCCACGACCACTACCATCTAGAAGAACAAGGGCAGCAGATAGAAGGGAACACCACCACCTGGAAGTTCCCCTCCAAGTCCATCACCATTTTGACTTGGAAATATATCGCCAATCCTTCACTGTCAGTGGGTCAAAATCCTGGAACTCCCTTCCTAACAGCACTGTGGGTGTACCTACACCACATGGACTGCAGCGGTTCAAGAAGGCAACTCACCACCACCTTCTGCAGGGCACCTAGGGATGGGCAAAAATTCTGGCCCAGCCAGAGAAACCCACATCCCGTGAATGAATTTTTAAAAACCCTGCTGTCTGCGATGTTGTCCCACACTACAACAGAGACATTTCAAGATGGCGGCAGACCAGTTTCCTGCCTTTTGTACTGTTTTGGTGGGTTTCAGTGCAGACAGAGTTAGCGAGTTTGGGCCTGTGGGAGAAGTGGACTTTCTTGGCACCTCAGAGTATAGCAACATGGTGGACTGAATTCTCTTGACTGAGATGATGCTGTATTGAGGACTTTTGCCAGAAAAGGCTAGTTATTGGGTGCAGAGTGGTCAGGAGTGAGTGAACAGACCCACTTGAGGCTCAGGAGGCATGGTACCAATGATCTGATTTGCATCTGGTCCCACAAAAGAAGGGAAGAACCAACATGGATTGGTTGTGTGTGAGTATAGAGACCCGAGGCTGCTTGAATTTGTAGAAAATTTTCACGGTATGTCTTCCAGCAGCGACCTCTGTGTGGGTCTTTGAGGCTTGGAAACAGGTACTTCCCATGTACTTCATTTCGACCTTTTACTTTCCTATCTTCCTCATCAGCTTTGGCAAAAAACAACTATTGGCTGAAATACCTCTTGAGCCCCTCCTCCACCCTACACTCCACTTACCTTTAAGTAACTCCTTTCCTCTAAATTTCTTCAAAATCATAATTTGACAGCTTCTTCCTACATGCACCCCAACTCCCACCTCCCAGTTAGAGCAGCTCTCCCACACAATGCCAATGCTGTTTAAGGTGCTGTGAATAGTTATATAAATAAGATGACCGAGGAAAATTTTATGCAGCCATTTCATTGTGCTCCTAGTTATAGCTGCACTTAACCATTCCCCACTGGGATGGCAAAAATACATCCTACTAATCCTGAATCCACTCCAATTCCCACCCGATACCCAGATAGAGGTGGGGTAGGGGCAGTAACTGTTCTTGCAGTGCTGACATCGCTACCCATTTCGATGAGGGTATCGCCAAGATGCTTGACAAGGTATCGTGCCGAGCCGGAATTGCAGATGTCTTGGACCATGGGGGCTTGTTGCGTGGCACCAACAATGGACTAAATTGGTGCCACCACTGCTGTTAACATGTTGTAGGATGTGCCAAGCCAGGATTCTAATTAGGAAGAGCTATAAATGTACTGGGGCATTTACTGAAAAACTAGCTTATTTACACTATTTACAGTATGTGCATATTGTGTTACAGTGACAGCACATCCCCCCTCAGGGTTACCTGTCTGCTGCCTGGTGTACCTAGCATATGACTACCTGATGTAAATGATACATCATCATGTACCTCATAATTTAGCATATCCATTCTGTTAACCCTTTTGTGTCTGTCTGTCACCTGGCTACAGATTTCATTTTCTGCTTCCCATGTATTTCATTTCGACCTTTTACTTTCCTATCTTCCTCATCAGCTTTGGCAAAAGACAGCTATTGGCTGAAATACCTCTTGAGCCCCTCCTCCACCCTACACTCCACTTACCTTTAAGTAACTCCTTTCCTCTAAATTTCTTCAAAATCATAATTTGACAGCTTCTTCCTACATGCACCCCAACTCCCACCTCCCAGTTAGAGCAGCTCTCCCACACAATGCCAATGCTGTTTAAGGTGCTGTGAATAGTTATATAAATAAGATGACCGAGGAAAATTTTATGCAGCCATTTCATTGTGCTCCTAGTTATAGCTGCACTTAACCATGCCCCACTGGGATGGCAAAAATACATCCTACTAATCCCGAAACCACTCCAATTCCCACCTGATACCCAGATAGAGGATTGTTTTTAGGTGGGATGCTGGATAGCAAACAGGAAAGCAAACACCGACTGATGATTTTTTTTTAACCATTCCCATTGTAGGAATGTTGAGGTTAGTACTCTGACTTTCACCTAACTCAGCACAGGAGAGGATTTAAACTTGAGCCCTCTTTGGGCTGATTGAAAAGCAGAATACTGCATACACTGGAAATCTGAAATAAAAACAGAAAATGCTGGAGAAAGCTCAGCAGGTGTGGCAGCATCTGTGTAGAGAGAGAAGCAGAAAGAAATTTCAGTTCTCTGACCTTACATCAGAACTGGGAAAAGTTTGAGATGTGATAGGTTTTGAGCAGGGGGTGGGTGGGACAAGGACAAAAGGAAGGTCTCTGATAGGGCGAAAGACCCTTTCTGGGCTGTGTGGCCCAGTACTATATTGGCAGTTCATTTAGTCAGAAGATAGCAGCTCATAACTTCAAGTTTCCGGGCATCATAACTGGGAGGTATCCCAAAGATGCACTGAGGTACCCCCGTTTCCCCCATGCCCGGGAGCCCCGGGTTAAGGATTTCCCGGCAGTTGCCTAGGAAGTTCAAACTTCTGTTGAGCAATTGCCCTGCAACTGGAACCACCCAAAAGCATGATATAAATCACAAACTTTGGATGGTTCTGACAGTAGTAGTTGCCCAGGAAAAGTTAGAGTTAAAACCACTTCTAACTCTGGCCATAATCTTTCCTTGCTTTGTTGAGAGCTTTCTTTACTTTCTTCTGGCAGGTTTTGAATTCCTTGCATTGCATTTGCCCCTGGACCTCCTTAGCTTTGTCCTAAAGATGCTTTTTCTATCTGTGTAGCCTGTGGTGTTCACTATGAAGTCATGGGTGGTTTGTCCTGTTGGCTGAAAACTTTAATGGTAAATAATCCAGCACAGAAACTGATCATTCAGCCCAACTTCTCCACATGAATCTCCTCCCACCTTTCATTTAACTTTATCTAATCCCATCAGCATACCCTTTTATTCCTTTCTCCCTCATGTGTTTATCTAGCTTACCTTCAAATGCATCTATGACATTTGTGTCAACGACCCAGTGAGGTAACACATTTCACTTTCTGAATTTCCTCCTGAATTCCCCATTGGATTTATTAGTGGCTATTCTATATTTAGGACTTTTCTCTCCCCTATCAACCCATTTCAGAATTTCAGGTCAGCACATCACCCACCCCCCCTCCACAATCTGGCTTTTTATATTCTCCAAAATAGACCCCCAGCCTGCTCCTGATAGGTATATCCACTCCTACCAGGTATCATGCCTGTGAATCTCTGTTGCATGTTCACCAATGCTTCTATATCCTTTCAATAACATAGCGACCAGAACTGATGACAGTACTTCAAATGTGGTCTAACCAAGGTTCATTTTAAGTTTAACAACTTTTCTGCTTTTTAATTCTGTTCCTTTAGAGATGAACTCCATTTCTTGGTTTGCTTTTTAATGGCATCAGTCTTTAAGTGATTTGTTCTCTGTTTTGTAGCAAACTTGCAAGATTTTAGAAATATATAATATATATGAAGAGTATATCGTCATGTATCTCTGAAAGCAGAATGTGAACATGATTACTTATTTAACATGAAAATTATTTATTGAAATTTCAAATGTCACTGAACTTTGCTCCATGCTTTCTATTATGCAATACCATCTATAATATATGCTTTGGGTGCACAGCTGTAACTGTTGTTACACGCACTTCAATAAATCTTTAATATACCTTTCAAGAACGAGAAAGAATGCCCTTCCATTTAACTGCTTGTGGGAATTAAATTGGCCGCCAATGTATCAGGTTTTTGTATTACTCTGATGCAAGTTCTGTACAATGAAAGGCACAAAACTGATTTCATTCTCTTTTCACCCTTTGAAGATTCTCTGGACCTCGTACCCCTGTAGCCAGGGGAGTGAGACAGGTGACCAAGTCTCCAGTATATATAAACTGTTTGGGGAGCTTGAGCCCAAATTTCTTTGTCACCCTGTAATCTGGGCTGTTGGCAGATGAAATTGGGCCAGGACCCCATTACATCAAGTCCTTGCCCCATTTTTTTCCAACCAACAACATTTTGGGCAAACGGTAATGCTCTCTTGGAGATGGGCTAGGAGGTGGGGTGGGGCCCATATAATTGGGCTGGATGGTGCAGGGTGGCCACCTGGTCATGACAACTCACCTGTCATCCCCCTCCACCCCTCCCCCCTCCCCCCCCCCCCACCCAAATCCCCATTAAGTCTGGGGCAGGAAGGGTTCAGGATTGCCTTCCCAACTGGAGACTATCTGAGACCCTTGTGGCTACATGTGCCTCAGCCCATAGCCACTGGTATACCAAGCCGTGTGGCAACCCACTAGGTAAATGCCTGTGGCCTGGTTGGGTGTTCCATACTACTGGGCAGTCAATGCCCAACAGGCATGTGGGAAGACCCTCACCTGCCCCTCACTGGAGCCTCCCTGACTGACCCTGGTGATCCTTCTTCACTTACATTTCCTCCAGGCTCCAGCAACGATCTTCACCCTCAAGCCCACTGCGGTACCAGCAGTAGCCGCTACACCTGGTGGCACCTTCGATACTGGAGAGCTGTCGGACTCTAATTGGTCAAGGACTCTCAGAGGGGGGAAGTTGCTGCTCAAGATGCTGAGGACCATTCTCGCAACTTCTCCACAGCCTGTATTATCAGACTGCTTGTCCAATTTCCAGTTTTGATGAGCCACACTTTCCTCCAGCTAAACATTGAGAATACTGAAGCCATTATTTGCCTCTGCCGTAATCTTTGTACCTTCTATCTTCATCCCTGGCCATTGTCCCAGCTAAACCAGATTTTTTGCACTCTTGGCATCCTATTCAAGACCAAATTGAGTTTTTGATCCCAGAACCTCACTGTTACAAAGCTCAATAACTTCCACCTCAGAGTGACTACTTCTGACATGAAGGCAGCATCTGATTGGATGTGGCATCAAGGAGCCCTAGTAAAATGAAGTCAATGAGAATCAGGGAAAAACTCCCCATTGGTTAGAGCCATACCTAGCACAAAGGAAGATGGTTGTGGTTGTTGGAGGCCAATCTCAGCCCCAAGATATCACTGCAGGTGTTCCTCAGGCTTCATCAATGGCCCTCCCTCAATCATAAGGTGAAAATTGGAAATGTTCAGTGATGATTACATAGCATTGAGTACCATTCGTGACCCCTCACATACAGAAGCAGTCAGTGTTCACATGTAGCAAGATGTAGATAAGAGTCAGGCTTGGGTTGACAAGTGGCAAGTAACATTGTGCTACATAAATGCCAGTCAATAACCATCTCCAACAATAGAGAATCTAACCACGGCCCCTTAACATTCAATAGCATGACCATGGCTGAATCCCCCACCATCAAAATCCTGGGGGTTACCAATGACCAGGAGCTGAATTGGACTAGCCATATAAATACTATGGCTACAAAAACAAATCAGAGGCTGGGAATTCTGTGGACAATAACTCACCTCTTGACTCCACAAATCCTGTCCACTATTTACAAGGCACAAGTCAGGAGTGTGATGGAATATTCTTCATTTGCCTGGATGAGTGCAGCTCCATTAACACTCAAGCAGCTGGACACCTTCCAGGACAAAGCAGCCCACTTGATTGGCGCCCTATCCACCACTTGAAACATTCACTCCCTCCACCGCAAATGCACTATGGCAGCAGTGTGGACTGTGTACAAGATGCACTGCAGCAACTCAGCAAGACTTCTTTAACTGCACCTTCCAAACCTGTAACCTTTACACCTTGAAGAACAAGGATGGCAGATACATGGGAACACCACCTGCAAGTACCCCTCCAAGCCACAAACCACCCTGACTTAGCAATATATCATCATTTTTTCACTGTCGCTGGACAAAATCCTGGAACTCCCTCCCTAACAGCACTGCAGGTGCACCTACACCACAAGGCCTGCGGCGGTTCAAGAAAGAGACTACCCACCGCTTCCTCAAGGACAATTCTGGATGGCAATAAATGCTGGCCCTGTCAGCGATATCCACTTCCCGTGAAGGAAGAGAAACAAGGAACGTTGGCCATTTCCATTTTTGCCTTAACTTATCCTGCATTCATGCCTTTCTTTCTAACATGAACTATTTTAGTGCTCTTTCGGCTGCCTGCCTATTCTTCATCTTCTGTAAACTTCAGCTCATCCAAAAATCTAGTGTACATATTGTATTCCATATCCCAATTACCCATCATGCCTGTGCTTACTGATCTACATTAGGATCCAGTCTGCCAATGCCTAAAATTTAAAGCTCTCATTTGTCTGTTTAAATCTTTTCATGGCTCTGACTTGCCTATCTCTGTAATTTCCTCCAGCACCATGATACCTTAGCTGTCTAAAACCAATGGGGTTGCAATTTCCTCCTTAAAGCTCCATGTCTCCACCTCTCTCTATCCTCCTCCAAAACCCTAAAACCTACCTCCTTGCTAAACTTTTAGTCACCCATATAATATTTCATTGTCTTTGTCTTAATGTTCACATTAATACTGATTATACCTCTGAAGTGACATTCTTCTATATCAAAAGCACAATGGGGTGAAATTGTTCTCTGCCAGCAATATGGAACAGAATTGTTGTGAATCAAGGTGGAGATGGTGGCCTAGTGGTAATGTCACTGGACTAATAATCCAAAGGCCCAGGCTAATGCTCTAGAGATATGAGTTCAAATGGCAGCTGGTGAAATTTAAATTCAATTAATTAATCTGGAATATAAAGTCAATGACAGTAATGTTGACTATTATATTTTGTCAAAAAAAATCCCACCTGGTTCGCTAATGTCCTTTAGGGAAGGAAATCTGCCATCCTTACTTGGTCTGGCCTACGTGTAACTCCAGACCCACAGCAATGTGGTTAACTCTTAACTTCCCTCTGAAATGGCCTTAGAAAGCCACTCAGTTCAAGGGTAATTAGGGATGGGCAACAAATGCTGGCCTTGCCAGCGACACCCACATCCCATGAAAGAATAAAGGGCTGCCATTTTTATAAAAGGCCAATTTTTCACCTGGTTTGCGCTGGATCTACTTTCCAATGAAGTTCATGCAATGATATTTCAAACTCTTTTTGAGACTTATTTCCTAATCTCATTGTTTCTTTTACTTTGTTTAAAATTAAAAATCTTGGCAATATTTTCCAAATCAATGATAAATAAAAAACTGTTGTGAAAAATCGACTGCCAATTTCACCCCCTCTATTTCTTTGGTGTGCTTTCAGGGTACGTTAATCCAGGCCATGCAGTTCATGTATATGTGTGGACTTTCAGAAAGCATTCAACAACAAAGTGCCCCATGATAGTTGTTGCGATCGCTGCAGTCACCCATCTTCTTGTACAGGGTCACAATCTTTGCATCGCACATATCCTGTGGCACTGCAACCAAGACAGAAAAGTTCATACAGATGTTGGAGCAGTGCTGCTTTCTCATGCTTGATGAGTTCAGGCGGTATAACATCAGCACCTGGAGCTTTGCTCATGGCAAGTGAGTCAATAGCTTTGCTAATCTCCTCCACTGTGGTTACGATATCCAGGTGGCTTTCTATGGTGTCTGGAACTTCCTTAGTGACCAGCGTTCTCCCTAGAATGCAGCTTAAGGTACTGTTCCACTCATTTCTCCAACTGTTTACTGTAGTCGGGAATGACTTCCCCTGCCTTTGTTTTCATGGAGCTGTTTGTTGATGGGCTTGTTGACTTTTTGATCCCTTCATATTTTCCCCTAGCATTTCCTGTGTTGAAGGACATTTGGATATCCTGGCAGAGTTATAACCAGTACTCATTGGCGCACCACCTAGCCATCTGTTGGACTTTATTTTGAGTGGCTCTTAATGCGTTCAGCATCTTCTCGCTCGGACCTCTCTTGCAATTAACGAGAGCAGACTGCTTGACTTCAATGATAGGTTCCATCACAGTGATGTTGGCCTCAAACTGCTTAGCATTTTTCAGCTCTTGCTTCCCTTAGGTTGAGAATGCGGTATTGTCGATGGTATCACGAAATTTGTTCCATTTCGCTTCTGCACTCAGTACGGGAACACTGGAGAGTGCCGGTTCAATCGAGCTGAGGAACTGTTGGTATTTATCTGGATAGGCAATATGACTGATGTTGATGTGAGGATGACATTTCTGCTTTGAATGAAAAAACTTCAAGGGTTGCAGGCTAATCCTGGTGCACACCAGGGAGTGATCTGTATCACAGTCACAAAGTTTGCAAATGATACAAAAATTGGCAAAATAGCAGATAGTAATAATTATAGACTTCAGAATGACTTAGACAGGCTGGTGAAATGTGCAGAAGCATGACAGCTGATGAGGGCTTTTGATAGAATAGAAAGAGAAAAATTATTCCTTCTGGCCAGTGGTAGTCTAAAAACTAGAAACTAGTGGCAAAAGATCTAAAAGGGAGATGAAGTTTTTTTTCATTCAGAGGTGTCAGGATTGGGAAAGCTCTTCCTGAAAAGATGGTGGAAGCTGATCCCGTAAATAGTTTTAAAAAAGAGTTGAATATGTATATGGGGATGAGGAACTTACTGGATTTTGTGACTGCCCTTTCAAAGAGCCAGCACAGATATGAAAGACTGAATAGCCTCCTTCCGTGCTGTAGGTTTCTATGAATTTTGGATGTTGTTGTTGTTGTTGTTGATGTCTCAGTGACTGATGTGCAGCTCTTTTTTATATACTGAGGGATCCTAATAATGATGGATTGATCAAGTGGTTTTATTTTTCCAATATGTCATAAAGCACAAATCAGGTTTTGTTTTATTGTGTGGAAGCAGACGAGAAATACTGTTTATTGTTTTTTTTTATTGACTATGTGTTAAATAAAACATTGCACAATTTTTTCATCTGTTTATTTTTCCTCAGTGCTGAAGCCAAATTACCATTTCAACATAAAGCTAAAAATAAGGGAGAAAGTGGTTGGAAGAACTTTGTATATTTCATGAGTTAATGGATAGAAAATGATGTTAACCATGATTTTAGCACATAGATTTACGTGCCACATTGGGCTCTGTACCAGGAGCACGGTAAGGGGAAAATGTACCCATGATTGGCATCAATGTGATATCTTTGCAGGACAGAAAAGAGACAGTGTGCCACATGGAAAGTGAAGTACCCGACTGAAAACTAGTTTAATCCAGTTTTCGCTATATATATGTATGACATATATGTACGTGTGTGTATATTTTATATATATATATATATATATATGCATATACAAACAAGAAAGTGCTACCACACTATTACACTCCTCCCTCCTTAATGAGAAAATACACAATGTTAAAATTCCATTCAACATAGATACAATTCTCGATTCTCATTATTTACAAATCCAACGTAACCACTGGTTTCCTATTCCTAAGAGGATGCCTCCTTTCTTGATCCAAACTTCCAGAACTTGGGAAAAGGGCATTAACACATTTTGGCCTGAGTCTGAGGAATTTTCTCCACCAAAGGCTGATTTTGACCTTGACCTTTGGCCCACTCGCTGAGCTGAAGATTTGGGCCATGATCTATATGTACAAATCTAATCTTTCTGGTACCAAACATCTTCACCAAATATGTGCGAGGGTCACATATTTTCACAACTTCTCCTGGTAGCCACTTTGACCACTTATGATGATGATCTTTCACTCTAACCTTCTGGTTCAACTTCAGACTTCTTTCTGTTGCTCTACCCCTGTCATGATTCTATTTCTGCCTCAATTGTTTCTCTTCTACTCACTATGCTAAATGTAGCTTCAGCAAAGAAAACCTCATTCTGAGCTGTCTTCTAAGAAACAATTCAGCTGCCATTCTGCTAGTAGTAGTGTGAGGTGTGTTACAATAAATAAACAAGAAACTTGCCAGTTTGTGATTCAAAGACAACTGACATTACTTACAATTTGTATCTAGCATTTCTTTAACAAGAGCACATTTAATAATTTGTACCGTGTGTCCTGCTGCTCCATTTGAAGCAGGATGATATAGGCGAACACGCATGTGTTCATTCTCATGCATTTTACAATCTCTGCTGAACAAAACTGAGGTATGTTGTCAGATAGCTCATAAGCAGCAAACTATGCAAAATATTCAAAGTTTTGCTAGTTGCTGTTTGATTCTTCAGAAACCCTTCACCCCACTTGGAATGGCCATCTTTCACAATGAATAGCTAATGTCCTTCAAATTCTGAAGAATCTATGTGCAGCCTCAGCTACACTATAGCTGACCATTTCCATAGTTTCAAAGGGACCAATAGTACCTTGGTTGGGGGGGACATGTTTATTACATTATTCATTTCTTTATTTTTTTTGAAAATGCTTCATTTCCCTGGGGCAGCTCTGTGCCTCATGGGGATTCTGAAGGTCATGCTCGCCCCGCTCGGACTCCTCCCCCACCCCTGCCCGCACAGGCAGCGCTGAGCGCTGCCACTCACGTTTCATACTGGGCGGGGCCTTAGTTGGCTCACCAGTGTGAAATCGTCTTCCGGCCTTGTTCACAGACGGCAGTCGGCTTCCTGACTGCCAAACACTTCCGACAAGGACAAGATTCTGCCCATTAAAATAAGGCCAGATTTCTAAATCCAGTTTCTATGTTGGCCACCCATTTGCGATCTAGTTGCATACCCTCCCCAATACACGGTCCCTGCGAGTTGTTCTACTGATGTCACCTGCTATGCCTGGCAACTCCTCTACATGTGAAAAGAAAAATACATCCTCCCTGTTGGGATCTAACTGTGATGGGGATGGTAATCTAGATGTTGCATCAGCATTACAATGTTCTTCCAATCGTCGTATTTAATGTCGCACTGATAAGCAGACAA
Source organism: Carcharodon carcharias (assembly GCF_017639515.1). Classification (NCBI taxonomy): domain Eukaryota; kingdom Metazoa; phylum Chordata; class Chondrichthyes; order Lamniformes; family Lamnidae; genus Carcharodon; species Carcharodon carcharias. The sequence continues at coordinate 157,717,538 of NC_054470.1, forward strand.
AATCAAAGCCCATCTCTGCATTCTGGCTGCAGCTAAAGTGGGTACTAGAGACCTTGGATTCAAAATAGCCATCCATATTCCTACTCCAAAAATCAAAAGGCAATACTTCACATCCTGAGTATAATTTCATTCACTGGCTCCAAGGGTGTGTGAGGCAAATGCAGTTGGTCTCTCCTCACTATTACCCAGCGCATGAGAGATCACAGCACCTACTCCATATGGACAGGCATCACATATTAGCTTAATTATTTTGGACACATCGTATGTAAAAGCATTATAGGAGGATAATTAGAAAATCATAATGGGATCAGGTAGAGTCAACATGGTTTTGTGAAAGGGAAATCATGTTTAACTATCGAGCTCTTTGAAGAAGTAACAAACAAGGTGGAGAAGTAACAAGCAAGGGAACCTGTAGATGTGGTGTACTTGGATTTGCAAAAGGCATTTGATAAGGTGCCACATCAAAGGTTACTACACAAGATATGTGTGTGTAGTGGGTAACATATGAGCATGGATAAAGGATTGCTTAGCTAACAGGAAGCAGAGAGTAGGGATAAATGAGTCTCTTTTTTTGGGTTGTCAAGCTGTAACTAGTGGAGTGCCACATGGATCAGTGCTGGGGGCTCAACTATTTACAATCTATATCAATGACTTGGATGAAGGGACTGAATGTATGGTAGCGAAATTTGCTGATGACACCAAGATAGCTGGAAAGTAAGTTGTCAAGAGGAGTTAGAGAGACTGGAAAGGGATTTAGATAGGTTAAGTGAATCGGCAAAAAAAAATTGGCAGATGGGTTATAACATGGGAAAAATGTGAACTTGTCCACTTGGGCAGGCAGGATAGAAAAGCAGCATACTACTTAAATGAAAAGAGATTGCAAAACCGAGTATGCAGAGGGATCTGGGTGTCTTTGTACATGAATCACAAAAAGTTAGTATGCAAGTACAGCAAGTGACTAGGAACACAAATAGAATGTTGTTTATTGCAAGGGAAATGGAATATAGAAGTAGGGAAGTTTTACTGCAGCTGTACAGGGCCTTGGTGAGACCACATCTGGAGTACTGTGTACAGTTTTGGTTTCCTTATTTTTAAAAGTATGGATTTGATTTAGAAGCACTTCAGAGAAGGCCCACTCAAACTCTTCATCCCGGAAATGAGTCATCTTATCGAGAAAGGTTGAACATGTTGAGCCTGTACCCATTGGAGTTTAGAAGAATGAGAGGTGATCTTATTGAAACGCATAAGATCCTGAGGGGACTGATAGGATGGATACTGGGAGGATGTTTCCTCTGGTGGGGGAGACTAGAACTAGGGAACACAGTTTAAGAATAAGAGATCTCCCTTTTAAGACAGAGGGCGGTGTCATTATCTGTGGGATTCCCTTCTTCAGAATGCCGTGGTGGCTGGGTCATTGAATTTATTCAAGGCAGAGTTAGACAGATTTTTGATAAAAAAAGGGAGTCAAGGGTTGCAGGGGACAAACAGGAAAGCAGAATTGAGACAACATCCAGATCAGCCATGATCTTATCGAATGGTGGAACAGGCTCAAAGGACCGAATGGCCTCCCATGTTCTATTGTGCCATCTACCAATTTACTTTTACACAACTGGAATGCTTTGTCACATTCCCTTGTCCAATTCCATGGAACACCCTTTCTCGAGTTTATTCAATGGTGCAATAGGGTTGCCAAATTTGGTATGAGTTTACTGTAGTAATTCACTAAGCCTAAAAAAGATCTGAGCTCAAAGGTACTCGGTGGATTTGGTGCATTTCTTATAGCTTGAACAATACTGTTGGTAGCCCATCTTCTCCAACCTGTGACCCAAATACTCTACACAGTTTTTAATCATTTCATATTTGTGTACCTTCAGCCTGAATTCCATGTTTTTCCAAAAATTGGAGCACCTTATTCAGCCTGTCATCATGGGTCTGCCTGTTTGGAACTGAAATAAGTATGACATCCAAGTAGTACACTACAACCTGAATTCCTTGCAAAACTTGGTTCATTGACCCCTGAAAAATTCCAGTGGCTGAAAAAACATCAAAGGGCATCCTATGAAAGTGAAATGTCTGTGTTATTGGTCAAATATGACTTAGACCCATCATCTAACTCGAGTTGCAGATAGGAATTTGTCAGATCTAACTTTGAAAAATCTGGCCTCCTGACAACATTGTGAACAGATCCTTTGTGTTTGGCAAAGTATCGGGTGGATTATATTCCAGTACCTGATTCACTGCTCCCTTATAATCTCCACATATTCTTACTCTACATCTGACTTTGATACTGCCACTATAGGAGTAGCCCAATTACTCTGTTCTACTTTAGAGATAATGTTCTCAGTCTCAAGTCTTTTCAGTTCTTGCTCTACTTTCTCCCTCAGAGCATAGGTTACTGGACAAGGCCTGCAATAAACTGGTCTCGTGTTCCTCTGATCCTGTATATTGGCCTTATATCCTTGAATCAGTTTGCTGATTTCACTAAACACCTGAGGTACTTGGAGATTGCATATCTTGCGTTATGCATTTTGTTTTTACTCGAAAAAGCTCGTTCCAATTGAACTTAAGTGTTGTTTACCAGTTTCTTCCTAATGAGGCTGGTCTTTCACCCTTCACCACAATGATGAGCAATTTTGCACATTGCTCCTTGCTTACTCATCTGCAGCTTATTTACTTCAGCAGACAACTGGCAGTTGTTAACTCTGACCTATCTTGAGCCATGTTCCACCATGTCCATGGACAATGCTATTTGACAAACTATGTTGAAGGTTAATTTTGGCAATGTCAGCAACTTACTGTGAATGCTTTCAAAATGCTCTCTCTTGAAATGACAATGAATATGACAATGGTTGGAAAGCTTTTTCAAAGTCACAATGAAGTCTGCAATATCCTCCCTACATAACTGATCCCTTGTTCCAAATCAATAGCTTTCAGCAATCTCCAATGGTTTGGGACTGTAGTACTGCTCAAGCTTCCACAAAACATCCAACAGTGGCATGTCCTTTAATGTACTGGAGCGGGCAAATCCTTGAGCATTTCATTACTTTCGGGCTTGCTTCCATCAAAAAGATTGCCCATTTCCTTTCCCCCACTGCCTGATTAACAGCTGGATTATCAGGAACATTGACAATTGTTATGGCACAGCTGATGATAAATGCTGAGTTATTCAAACCCCAGAGGGAATTTGAAACAACTGCCACAACTTGTTTTGCAATTTGTATGTTTTGCCATGTGGGCTTTGAATTCAGTGGTAATAAGACCACTGAGCCTCATAAGTTTTTACAAAGCTAGATTAAACATTTATTAATAAGAGAAATGATTTTAAGCACATACATATGCCTACAAATTATTACTATAATAACTTCTAAGTCCCCTAATTAACCTGGCTCCCAGTTACATCTCCATTAAGGCAGCAGTAAAACACATCGGGCAGAATTTTCTGCCTGTCGGATGGGTGGGCCCGACCCAATCTCCAGTGGGCAGGGAGCCCTTCCCCTCAGGAGAAGCGGGCTGCACCACCATTTTATGTGGGCAGGCCAATTAAGGCCCGCCCAGCGTGACGTCTGGTGGGAAGCGCTATGCGTTTCCTGTGCATGCGCAGGGGAGGATTCCCCAAAAGTGAGAGTGTGCTCTTTCACGCATGTGCCCAAAAGAGCTGACACTTTTAAAAAGATTAAAAATAGAGAAAAAAATATTCCCTAACATGGCCCCTCATGTGACAATATCACATGAGTTGGGACATGTTCATAATTTACACTATAACTTTATTAAACTTTTTAAAACCCTGCATGAAACCTCATCCCGTCGCTGGATGAACTTTCATGTTTTTTCAATTCCCTGCCGGGGCTCCTGGCCTGTCCGCCAACCTTAAGATTGGACGGGCAGGTCCTTTAATTGTTTAAATGATCCTGTCAATGGCCTCAATTGGCCATTGACAGGTCGGTGGGCCCGCAGCTGATTTTGCTGCGCCCCCGCCTTCCTGAAAATTTAAATTGGGCGGGATGACATCGGGGGTTCCGCCTGACATCATCCCGCATCATTTTACACATCGGCGAGCGGGCCCCACACCCTGCTCGCCAACGGCAAAATCCTGCCAATAGATTTTAATAGACCCCAGGCAAAGAAACATGACACCCTGAACAATCCAATTCAAAGTGAGTTTTCTTAATTTCAGTTTGTTGTGGACAGCACCTTGAGGTGTAGATGCTGAAGGCTTTTCACACTTGTTAGATCTTAAAAATGCCGTCTCTCCTTTATACATTTCTTTCCCTTTTGAATACAAATTCCCATTGTTACAATATGTCTTTAGACTTTATCCCCCGACCATAAAAATTTATCATAGTGTCAATTTTATCAGTATTCCTTGGGAAAAATAAACACACTGGTTAGAACTTTGCCCTTGGCAGGAGTGCTCAGCAGGGTCGGGGGTGGGTGGGGGCGATTGGGAAGCTGACCGCCACCCGTGATCAGCTCCGCACCGCGATTTCACGCGGGTGGGCCAATTAAAACCCACCCAGCGTCAAACGCATGCGGCAGCGCTCAGCACCGCCTGTGCAGGCGGGGAAGAGGAAGGCGCCTGGGCCTAGCATGAACTTCGCATATGTGATGAGATGAAGCCTGTTAAAAAAACTAATACAGAAAATAAAAATGTCATAAAACATGTCCCCTCATGTGACTCTGTCACATGAGCAGGGACATGTTTTTAATTCAAGTGTTAAATTTTTATTTAATTTTTATTTGCTTTAGGAAATCTCACTCAGCCCATGGATGAGGGTTCCTAAAAAATGCAAAGGCCACTTGGCCTTTTTACCTACCCGTTCAACCATTAGGGTTAACGGACAATGTAAAAATAAGGACAATTGTTAAATTAATGGCCTTGACAGGCCTTTTAATTGTCGGGGGGAGTGCTGCCAGCTCCAGCACGTGCCCATTGACCTAACTATCGTGAGAGTGAACATTGACATCGGGATGATCGTCCAACGTCAACGCACTTTATTTCACACACAGGCCTGTTGGGCGCATGCCCACATGCCGAGGGTAAAATTCTGCCCACTGTTTCTGAACTTCAACTGGCTAGGTGACACATTTCACCCCCCTTTGAAAACAATCTAGTCTGGTTTATTTTAAAAATGCAAATGTCCTTTCACACGTTACATTCTAAACTTCCCCCATGTTTGCTTACTTAACATTTCAAACCTAACTTATCTTTGGTAGGGCACTCAAGGTATAGCTCTAGTGGGTTTTTTTTTATATAATGGAAATAGGTGGGAAAAGGAAAATCTTTATAATTTATTGGGAAAAAAAAAGAAGGGGGAAACAGAAAGGGGGTGGGGATGGGGGAGGGGACTCACGACCTAAAGTTGTTGAATTCAATATTCAGTCCGGAAGGCTGTAAAGTCCCTAGTCGGAAGATGAGGTGTTGTTCCTCCAGTTTGCGTTGGGCTTCACTGGAACAATGCAGCAAGCCAAGGACAGACATGTGGGCAAGAGAGCAGGGTGGAGTGTTAAAATGGCAAGCGACAGGGAGGTTTGGGTCATTCTTGCGGACAGACCGCAGGTGTTCTGCAAAGCGGTCGCCCAGTTTACGTTTGGTCTCTCCAATGTAGAGGAGACCACATTGGGAGCAACGAATGCAGTAGACTAAGTTGGGGGAAATGCAAGTGAAATGCTGCTTCACTTGAAAGGAGTGTTTGGGTCCTTGGACGGTGAGGAGAGAGGAAGTGAAGGGGCAGGTGTTGCATCTTTTGCGTGGGCAAGGGGTTGTGCCATAGGAGGGGGTTGAGGAGTAGGGGGTGATGGAGGAGTGGACCAGGGTGTCCCGGAGGGAGCGATCCCTACGGAATGCCGATAAGGGGGGTGAAGGGAAGATGTGTTTGGTAGTGGCATCATGCTGGAGTTGGCGGAAATGGCGGAGGATGATCCTTTGAATGCGGAGGCTGGTGGGGTGATAAGTGAGGACAAGGGGGACCCTATCATGTTTCTGGGAGGGAGGAGAAGGAGTGAGGGCGGATGCGCGGGAGATGGGCCGGACACGGTTGAGGGCCCTGTCAACGACCGTGGGTGGAAAACCTCGGTTAAGGAAGAAGGAGGACATGTCAGAGGAACTGTTTTTGAATGTAGCATCATCGGAACAGATGCGACGGAGGCGAAGGAACTGAGAGAATGGGATGGAGTCCTTACAGGAAGTGGGGTGTGAGGAGCTGTAGTCGAGATAGCTGTGGGTGTCGGTGGGTTTGTAATGGATATTGGTGGACAGTCTATCACCAGAGATTGAGACAGAGAGGTCAAGGAAGGGAAGGGAAGTGTCAGAGATGGACCACGTGAAAATGATGGAGGGGTGGAGATTGGAAGCAAAATTAATAAATTTTTCCAAGTCCTGACGAGAGCATGAAGCAGCACCGAAATAATCATCCATGTACCGGAGAAAGAGTTGTGGAAGGGGGCCGGAGTAGGACTGCAACAAGGAATGTTCCACATACCCCATAAAGAGACAGGCAAAGCTGGGGCCCATGCGGGTACCCATAGCCACACCTTTTATTTGGAGGAAGTGAGAGGAGTTGAAGGAGAAATTGTTCAGCGTGAGAACAAGTTCAGCCAGACGGAGGAGAGTAGTGGTGGATGGGGATTGTTCGGGCCTCTGTTCGAGGAAGAAGCTAAGGGCCCTCAGACCATCCTGGTGGGGGATGGAGGTGTAGAGGGATTGGACGTCCATGGTGAAGAGGAAGCGGTAGGGGCCAGGGAACTGTGGAACATTCCTTGTTGCAGTCCTACTCCGGCCCCCTTCCACAACTCTTTCTCCGGTACATGGATGATTATTTCGGTGCTGCTTCATGCTCTCGTCAGGACTTGGAAAAATTTATTAATTTTGCTTCCAATCTCCACCCCTCCATCATTTTCACGTGGTCCATCTCTGACACTTCCCTTCCCTTCCTTGACCTCTCTGTCTCAATCTCTGGTGATAGACTGTCCACCAATATCCATTACAAACCCACCGACTCCCACAGCTATCTCGACTACAGCTCCTCACACCCCACTTCCTGTAAGGACTCCATCCCATTCTCTCAGTTCCTTCGCCTCCGTCGCATCTGTTCCGATGATGCTACATTCAAAAACAGTTCCTCTGACATGTCCTCCTTCTTCCTTAACCGAGGTTTTCCACCCACGGTCGTTGACAGGGCCCTCAACCGTGTCCGGCCCATCTCCCGCGCATCCGCCCTCACTCCTTCTCCTCCCTCCCAGAAACATGATAGGGTCCCCCTTGTCCTCACTTATCACCCCACCAGCCTCCGCATTCAAAGGATCATCCTCCGCCATTTCCGCCAACTCCAGCATGATGCCACTACCAAACACATCTTCCCTTCACCCCCCTTATCGGCATTCCGTAGGGATCGCTCCCTCCGGGACACCCTGGTCCACTCCTCCATCACCCCCTACTCCTCAACCCCCTCCTATGGCACAACCCCTTGCCCACGCAAAAGATGCAACACCTGCCCCTTCACTTCCTCTCTCCTCACCGTCCAAGGACCCAAACACTCCTTTCAAGTGAAGCAGCATTTCACTTGCATTTCCCCCAACTTAGTCTACTGCATTCGTTGCTCCCAATGTGGTCTCCTCTACATTGGAGAGACCAAACGTAAACTGGGCGACCGCTTTGCAGAACACCTGCGGTCTGTCCGCAAGAATGACCCAAACCTCCCTGTCGCTTGCCATTTTAACACTCCACCCTGCTCTCTTGCCCACATGTCTGTCCTTGGCTTGCTGCATTGTTCCAGTGAAGCCCAACGCAAACTGGAGGAACAACACCTCATCTTCCGACTAGGGACTTTACAGCCTTCCGGACTGAATATTGAATTCAACAACTTTAGGTCGTGAGTCCCCTCCCCCCTCCCCACCCCCTTTCTGTTTCCCCCTTCTTTTTTTTTCCCAATAAATTATAAAGATTTTCCTTTTCCCACCTATTTCCATTATATAAAAAAAAACCCACTAGAGCTATACCTTGAGTGCCCTACCATCCATTCTTAATTAGCACATTCGTTTAGATAATATCACCAACTTTAACTTTAACACCTATGTGTTCTATTGTACTATTGTTGTTGACATCTTTTGATGATCTGCTTCTATCACTGCTTGTTTGTCGCTACAACCACACCAACCCCCTCCACCTCTCTGTCTCTCTATCTCTCTGCCCCCCACACACACACCTTAAACCAGCTTATATTTCAGCTCTTTCCTGGACTCAAACTCAAGTTCTGTCGAAGGGTCATGAGGACTCGAAACGTCAACTCTTTTCTTCTCCGCCGATGCTGCCAGACCTGCTGAGTTTTTCCAGGTAATTCTGTTTTTGTTTTGGATTTCCAGCATCCGCAGTTTTTTTGTTTTTTTTTTTCTAACTTATCTTTTGTTACATTAAAGCCTACCTTTAATCCAATTAAGTCTCACACACACGTACAGACATATATAGGCACAGATACCATTATTTTCCAATAACATTATTATATCTTCCTGATAATATTATTAGCAGTGAAATACATCTCTAGCTGCTCCATATATGCATCAAAGCATCAAAGGACTCTCGGTCATGACTGTACTCTCCTAGTCTCCCAATACTACAGGCTGATGCAGCCATTTTCAAAGGTCAGTCCACACATGTGTACAAACAGCCTTTTTACTAAGGCTGGATTTTTAAAACTATTTCTCAGCAAAAAAAGCCTCACAGTTCCTCTGCTAATCTGTTGATAGCTTCTCCAACTCAAGTTTGTTCATCTATGGACATCCACAAACCCACCATATTGCCAGACTGCGACATCTTTGCAAGGACAGCGTGCCACATAGAAAATCAAGCATCTAACTGAAAACTAGTTTATTCTGGTTTTGGCTATATATACATACATACACAAATGGCCATAAGAGGATGCTATCACACTATTACACTATTCCAATCAATACAGTACATCAGCGGCCGTAACTTTCGATCTCCAGGACATCATATCTGGGGGGTACTCAAAAGATGCACTGGGGAACCCCCCATCCCCAGAAGTTCCCAGGTAGGGTTCGCATGGCAACTGCCTGGGAAGTGCAAACTCCCCATGAGCAATTGCTCTGCACTGGGAACCATCCGAAAATTGTGATTTAAATCACAAACTTGGGATGGTTCCAGCAGTGGTACATCAATAGTTACCTAGAAGCAGTTAGAAGAATCAAAACTAGCTTCTGGGTAACTATTGTACACACCGAAAACCCTTGGGACTCCCCTCACAGCCCCAAACCCCGAGGGAACACCCTCCACCCCCGACTACTGCCCCCCCCACTGGACACCACAGCAGCCCCTACGGTTCTACCCTGCCTCCCCTCCCCCCACTCCACAGGACTTTCCTATCTACCTCCATCACAGGACACTCCTCCACACTCCCCCACTGAAATTCCCCACAGGCTTTATAAGGCTTTGATCAGACCACATTTAGAATATTGTGAGCAATTTTGGGCCCTGTATCTCAGGAAGGATGTGCTGGCCCTGGAGAGGGTCCAGAGGAGTTTCACGAGAATGATCCCAGGAATGAAAGGCTTAACATTTGAGGAACGTTTGAGAACTCTGGGTCTATACTCGATGGAGTTTAGAAGGACAAGGGGGGATCTGTTTGAAACTTGCAGAATACTGAAAGGCCTGGATAGAGTGGATGTGGGGAAGATGGTTCCATTAGTAGGAGAGACTAGGACCCGAGGGCACAGCCTCAGAGTAAAGGGAAGACCTTTTAGAACAAACATGAGGAGAAACTTCTTTAGCCAGAGAGTGGTGAATCTATGGAATTCATTGCCACAGAAGGCTGTGGAGGCCAGGTCATTGAGTGTATTTAAGACCGAGATAGATAGGTTCTTGATTAGTAAGGGGATCAAAGGTTATGGGGAGAAGGCGGGAGAATGGAGTTGAGAAACTTGTCAGCCATGATTGAATGGCAGAGCAGACTCGATGGGCCGAATGGCCTAATTTCTGCTCCTATGTCTTATGGTCTTATGGTCTTATTCCCCAAAGGATTTACACCAACCCCAGACTACACTCCCAAGGTCACCCCCCCTCAAGAGTCCAGATCTGACCCAACTTGATCCCACTGGACCACCCAGCCAAGGCCCAAACTAACTGTACCACCCCCACACGCACCCCCACCACCCCCCCCCCCTCCCCCCCCCCACCACCCCCCCAACCAGGCCCAACCCAACTTGCATTCCCCTCCCCACCAAGGCCCAAACCGACACCCCGAGGGCTGACCCGACTCCCAGTACCCCCAAGGCCTGACTCCCAACTTGACCTGACCCAAACTAAGCCCCTCCCAAAGCCCGACCTGACCCCCTCCCCAACAAAAGCTCCTGACCCAACCCCCCTCACTATGGCCTGAGGTAACCGGCCCCCAAAGGCCCGACCTAATACCCCTCCCCCGATATCCTACCTATTTAACTTATACACTTATCTTGTCAAAGATCTTTAAAATTACCTGGTTTACAACAGGTGTAATTAAAAAGGGGCGTGGCTTATTTACCTTTAACTCTACAGCCCTCAATGCTAGGGCCCAGGAGCATGCTACACTGCCCAGACCACACCCAGCCTGAGTCAGAATGTTGGGTGAGATAGGATTGCCTGGATTTCAAGGTAAGAACTTTCGAGCGGAGTGGCAATCCGACTCATTTACCATTCCATCGGAAGTTAAGGCCCCACAAGTTTTTGGAATTCTGTTTTTCTGTCTTTAGCAATGTGAGAATTTCTTCCAGGGTGCTTGTATTTATTGCTGAGTATGGACAAAGTCCTTTCTTTCAGTTGTTTGTGTTAATTGTCTAAGACCTCATATTAGCATTCCTGTATAAAACATTGTTCATATTTGTTTTGCAATATCGCACTCTGAATTCACTCTCAATTGACTGTATATTGCTTTATTAAAGTTTGAGACTTCAAAGAATTTTATTTGACAATCCAAAGAAGTGGAATTAAAATATCTAACAGTAAATTGCATAATATCTTTTTGTCTTTTTAATTTGCGCACCATCCTTTCTTCATTTCTTCATGCTTTTTGCTGTGTGTGTATATGTCTTGTTCACGTGTGTGTGTGGGTTGTGTTACTGGCTGTGGACCAGCTCCAAGTTTGTTATAACACAGAAATTTCCCTCAGGAGATGAAATGAACCAGGAGAGAGGGCCCCCATGTACAGATCTGTAGGAGTAAATTGTCAAGAAATAGGAACTTATCGGATTTCTGAATGGAGGTCGGGACCTACAAGTCCCAACATGCCTCAGGAGTTTCCGCATATCGGGACTGGGCTGTACATGTGCAGTTCAGCATTTTGAGATCTTTTGGGCCAGGAACAAGTGCCCAGTGTGCCTGCATGGGAAAGAATGGTGCAAAAGCCTGTTTATGGGACCCAGGAATGGGTACCATAATGAGAGGAACCCTGGGACAGGGACAGGTTCCAGAGAGATAAAGGGAACCCAGGAAGAGGACTGGAGAGGAGACCTCCAATAGGAACCAACGGGGAGAGAAACCACTGGGGATTGAAGTGAAGAGAGAGGCTCCAAGCAGTGAAAGTGCTACGGTTGATAACCTCCAAGTAGTGAGGGCTCGGGGGAAGTCCTGGAGAGCTCAAAAGTTTGGTGACTCCATGCTGCAGGCTGTCGTGACAAAAGTAACCCTTTGGAGTGGTGGTATTCTGCTCGGCATGGGTGAAGAGCTGGGGTTGTGTCTGTGAGCTGGTGCTGGAGTGCAGACTCGGGAATCCAGGGGAACGGAGTCTCAGGAGATGAGATTGAAACCCTGAGGAGGTGAAAAGTCATTGAGGCAGTCTGAGCTGTGACTTTTGGAGGGAATTCTGAAGCTAGATCTTTGAAGGCAAGAGCAAAGACTTGCAATCCTTCCTAAGGGAGACAGAGTTTTAATGAAATTGTTTATTTCACAGTGAACACTGATGTCTGGGTTAGTTGATGAGAAATCCATGGGATCTGTCTTGGTCGCATTTGCCATTTACTGTGCAATGTAATGTATTCAAACACAGTTTGCATAATTCACATGTTAATTCTGAATGTTAGAGTACAAAATAGATACTGTAAATTGTTTTACACGTCTGACTTTGTATAGTAAAGTTTATTTTGTTTGTTCAAAAACCATGAAGTCTTCTGGTTTTATTCTCTTAGTAAGTACCTAGGATCTCAAACTTAGTTTATTTAAACAAAAAGTTACTGGTCCCTAAGCGGATCATGCCAAAAGCTGTGGTGGCGGTGGAGGTGGGGTGGAGGGGGTTGGCCTGGTCCAGGGTCATAGCAAGGTTTAATAGGATAAGAAACATTCTCATTGTAGCATTTTTCATGATCTTAAAATCTGGGAGTCTATCTCCAATTTTGAAGAAAGAAAGAATAGCAATATTTCCAAAACTGCGATGTCCACAACATCACAAGGACAAAACAAAAACAGAAATACCTGGAAAAACTCAGCAGGTCTGGCAGCATCGGCGGAGAAGAGCAAAGTTGACGTTTCAAGTCCTCATGACCCTTCAACTAACTTTCTGTTGAAGGGTCATGAGGACTCGAAAAGTCAACTTTGCTCTTCTCTGCCAGTGCTGCCAGACCTGCTGAGTTTTTCCAGGTATTTCTGTTTATGTTTTGGATTTCCAGCATCCGCAGTGTTTTTTGTTTTTGTTTTTACCACAAGCACAAAGATCTCTGTACAAAATACCTCTCAAACACTTCATGGTTGTTTGCCACAAATGAATAATTAATCACACCCCCTGGAAGTTACCAGAAATTCCCAAAGATAGGGCTTTGCCCAAAACAATATCCAGTATTTCTGTACTTTGTGAATGAATGCTTCTTAACTAACAATAATAGCTAAACTTCAAGTAGCATGTTGAAAATGCAGAGACTTTTTTCTACAAATGTATTAGTTCCTGAGGGCAATAATGAGCAATATTGCCAGACAAACGCAACTAAAGCATTGTGCTGAGGGGGAATACTGAAAATTTTTAGTGCACCTATGATTCTATTACTTTATCAAAGCAACAAGGTCAGGTGCTTCACAGGTTAAGCTTTCTAACGTGTATTAGCCCTCGTTTCTCACATCATTCTCCTCGTATTCTCCCGCTTTCTTTTGCCCTCCATTACATTAATTGCATAGGAAGTAACTCTAGGCATGTTTGAGAGATATGATATGACACCATAGAGCCGATGTTCCTCTGCGAGTGCTATCTGGGCGCAATTAGTGCAAAACATACCAGAAGTGCACTCCATTAAGATGACATCTTTAGCATCCAATCTTCCTGTTTTTCTGCTTGCTATGAAACAACTGAATTCAGGGTGCCTGGGGAACTGTACAATTGGAGTAGGGAAGAGAAAGCCAGTGCAGTAAAATCAGTTGCATGTTAAAGGGACAGGAAAAGTAGATGGTCCACAGAGAGTAAAAAGGATATGTATTTTATAGGTATTGGGGCAATATTTTATTATCTAAGGAATGTGCTAATTAAGGGTAGAGAGCAGGACAAGCAAGGTCTCAATTGACCAGGTGATGAGAACATCATTCAAATATACTACCACTCATGGAAGGCCTTGTAAAAGACTCTCCATTGTTCTCTGGAAAATAACGCATGCTGATGAGACTCCAAAGGGCAGACAAGTGTACTGATGGAGACCCCTGTGTGTATTAATAGTCACATATTCTCTCGATGTGCTATCCAGTTCTAATTGTTGGTAGGCATGGCTCATATCCAATTTTATATAGGACTTGCCTCCAATCAGCTTGGCATATAAGTCGCCCATTCTTGGAATGGGGTACTTATCTAGTTTTGCTGCCTTATTTGCAGTCAATTTATAGACTCCACAAGTGCATATGGTGTGGTCAGGCTTAACCAGTGGAACTATGGATGCAGCTCACTCTGAGAATTGGACAGGTTAGATGATGCCCAGCTTTTCTAACTGGTGCATTTCTGCATCCACATTTTCTTTTAATGTATAAAGCATAGGCCTGGCTTTAAAAAATATGGTGCCGCCTGAGGATTAACATGTATCTTGGCGTGCATGCCTTTTAACTTCCCTAATTCATCCTGTAAAATGATGTTGTATTTTCTTAGAAGTTCGGGATTCCATCTGATTTTAGCTGAAATATCTCAGACCAATCAAGTTTGATCTTCTGTAGCCAATCCCAACCTAAAAGACTCAGTCCCTCTCCTTTCACTATTATTACAGGCAGTTATGCTATCTGTCACTTGTAAGAGACTGGGACAGTGCCGATGCCCTTTACTTGAATAGATTCTCCTTTGTAAGTTCTTAATTTAGCGATTGTTCGCTCCAAGTTTATTGACTGTCTTCCTTCATTAAGGTACCTGAAAGTGTGCTCTTCCACCACCATAGCTGAGGCACCAGTATCCACTTCCAATGTCAGTGGCTTCTCATTCACTTGTACTATCACCATAATAGGCTCAGTCTTCATAGCAGTCACATTATATAAGGAGTAAATGTCAGGAGCAGCAGCTTCAGCCTTTGCTGTACCCATTAGTTCCATCATGTTTATTTACTGTTTCGCAGGCTGCTTCAACTTCATCTGGCATTGCCTAACCACATGACCCTTCTTGTGACAGTAATGGCATTCTGCCTCTTTGAATTTACAGGTATCTGCTCTGTGGTCATCTCTACATCTATAGCAATTTTGTCTTGAAACCAATGATGAAGTATTTCTGTCAGGCTTCTAAATATTTCTCACAGTGGCCATTGAATCACGCTTTAATTCTACAGGCCTGGCTTTCGCACCACGCTCGGTGGCAGATTCCTATGAAGTAAGGCACCATTATCCATGTGTTGCAAAGCCTGCGAGTCTCTCACAGCACTTTCCATGGTGAGGGAGATTTCCAGGGCACGTTTAAAATCAATATCGACCTTGGTAAGCAATTGGCGCTGAATAGTGTCATTCTTGACTCCACATACCAATCAATCCCACAGTATACCATTTAAAACACCTCCAAAGTGGCAGTATTCTATTAACTGCTTGAGGTTCGCTGCATAGATGGACTCTCCCAGGGCTCAAACTCTTGAATTGTATTTAAAGCACTGCATTATCGTGGATGGCTCCGGTTGGAAGTGTGTTTTCACTAGATCCACTAATTCGCTATATGACTTGGAATTGGGCGCGCTCGAAGCAGTCAGGTTAGGAATCAAGTTATATGTTTTACTGCCACATACACATAAGAGGATCGCTTTCCACTTTTCTTCAGCGGTTATTTAATTTGCTACAAAGTAAAATCCGAGATGCTCGTCATATGGATTGATTCTTCCAAACAGCGGCATGACTGGTCTGTAGATTTTTTAAAAATTACAGTAACAGGGCAAGGTACAGAGTCGAAGTTAATCGTTGTCAAATGTGATGACTCTACAGAGTAGACTGGTTTCATTAAAAAACAGTTAAACTTTATTACAGAGACATTTTCAGTGCTTGCACTCTCGAACCGATCTCTCATAGGAAAAGCCCCACCCCGCAGATTGCCCACACTAAGAGCTCACTGGTTGGAGCCCCTGCAGTACATCACATGACCCGTGATTGACAGGAGGGAGAGACAATACATGCAGTTACCACAGCTGGGTTGTTCCCAAAATGTTGGATCCTGGTCACTAGTTTCATTGAACTAATGGATCCATGTTGCACGCTTGTTTCGGGATGGCTGAGTTGGTACCATAGACAGAGTAGATCTGCAGACAGTTCTTATGTAGAACACATTCTATTTATTTACAAAGTAACTCAGCAGTTCCACTTGTGTGTGCTTACAACTCAAACCCTGTCTCTACATTACAGACTCTAACTCTAGACTACTCACTACTCCCCTCCAAGTCCTCTCCAAGTCACACACCATCCTGACTTGGAAATATATCGCCTTTCCTTCACAGTCACTGTGTCAAAATCCTGGAACTCCCTCCCTAACAGCACTGTGGGTGTACCTACACCACATGGGCTGCAGTGGTTCAAGAAGGCAGCTCACCAGCACCTTCTCAAGGGCAACTAGGGATGGGTAATAAATGCTGGCTCAGCCAGCGTAGCCCAAACCCTGTGAATGAATTTTTAAAAAGGTAGCCCTTGCTACTCTGCTATTGAATGCCAAGATCATGTGACCTACCATTATAACATTCTTCTTAAAGGTATAATACACATCAGATCACATCCCTCCCCCTTAACTCAGAAATACATTTCACAGTCACAATTACAATTTTTAACAAAATATCATATTACTTACACAGATAAGTAATTTCAAATTCAGTCTTTCTGTGGGTTTCCTTATGCCCGTAGAACTCAGCTCTACAGCTTCAGATGTTTTGTTAGGAACCTCCTTTTCTGGTGTTGCCCAAACATCAGGTTCTTCATTGGGCACCTGCAGATCTGTTTCCTCAACTCTTGCAGGTACGGCCGATCCTTCAGTCACATCTGTACTCAGTTGAGTTCTTTCAACAGGAGATGTTGTTGCAGTCGTGAATACTGGAGGAATCATTTCCTGATACTTTGTTTCTCTCCTCCTTTTCCGATCTATATGTTTCCCTATGACTTGGTCTTCCACCTTCACGTGTTAAGAAAGAGGTCCAGTCACTGCACTTATTTCACCTGATAACCCCTTGGATCCTTCTCCAAAATTTTTCACATATACCATCTCTCCTATGGTAAACGTTCTGTTACGGCTATGCCAGTCATGTCCAGTTTCCTGGCTTCCCTGACTCCTTTGCGCCTTGCCCCCTAAATTTGGCGTTTTTAAGCTCAAGCTCATTCTGAGACGGCGCTTCATCAACAATTCCTCAGGTGTGACACCTGTTGTCTTGTGAAGGGTGGTCCTATAATGGGGAAGAAAATGTGTTAGCTTGGTCGCTATGGAGCCTCCAATTAATTGCTTCATGCCAGTTTGGAATCTTTGAAACGCTCTCTCAGCCAGTCCATTTGAGGAAGGGTGGTACGGTGAAGTTTTTACATGAACGATACCGTTGAGGCTGATAAACCATAGAAACTCAGCACTTGTAAATGCTGTGCCGTTATCAGAAACGACCACTTCTGGTAGTCTGTTGATGGCGAAATTTTAACGTACCTTGTCAATTGTAGCAGAAGATGTCGGTGACTTCACCTCATATATGCCTATCCATTTTGAGTGAGCATCAACAATAAGGAGAAACATTGTTCCCATAAAAGGTCCCACATAGTCAATATGCAATCACACCCATGGCCTTCCTTGTCACTCCCAAGGGTGAAACGGAGCTGTTGGAGATAACTTTTGCACTTGCTGACACTGCATATAACTTCTCACTAAGCTCTCTAACCATTCCAGGCCACCATAGATCGTTGCATGCTATGGTCTTCATTCGGGAAATACCTGGATGTGCGCTGTGTAGCTCAGTTAACAATGGCTTTCGTCCTTTTGGAGGAACAATCACTTGAGCTCCGCACAATAAGATACCATCATGGCTGGTTATCTCATATCTTCTGTGAAAATACAGTTTCATTTAATCAGATTCCTGTTCTTGTGACCAACTGTGAAGAACTTGTTCTCGTACTTTGGATAAGACTGGGTCTCGACTTGTCCAATCTCTGATCTGTCTAGCACATACCGGTGATGAATCTAAGAAGTTCAGTAATAAAATGAGTTCTTGAGGAACTGGAACTTCCTCATCGTTTTCTTTCAAAGGCAAACAACTAAGTGCATCAGCAGTTGCAATCTGATTTCCAGGCCTGTGGATGAAAATATACTCATATGCTGCCAGAATCAATGCCCACTCCTGTATTCTTGCTGAGGCTATGGGTAGTATAGATTGTCCTCGCTGAACAACCCTAGCAAAGGCTTGTGGTCTGAACCAATAGTAAAATGATGACCGTATACATACTGGTGAAATTTCTTGACAGCAAAGATGATTGACCAAAGGCCTTCTTTCTCTATTTTTGAATATCCCTTTTCCACTATGTTGAGCGTTCTTGATACATATCCAATAGGCTGCTCTCAGCTATTGTCCATTCAATGGGGGAGCACTGCTCCCACTCCACAGGGAGATGAGTTAAATATCAAAACTAACTCTTTGGCCAAAATGTACTAATAGGGTGGATGAGTATAACAGTTGTCTCGCCTTTGCAAAAGCTTTATTCTGTGGTATTTTCCTTGAGTAGCTAATACAGGAGTGCCATCTCTGTGGACAAATTAGGCAAGAAGCTTTCATAATAATTGATCATCCCCAAGAGTGATTTGAGCTTGGAGGTGTGGTTTGGCGCTGGTGCCTCGTTAATGGCTCTTGTTTTTTCCTCAACCAGACCCTGTGAATCTACCCTGTGACCTAAATAAATTAACTCTTTCGCTTGGAACGTGTACTTTTCTTTTTTTAAATGCACTCTCACCTGTGAGAAATGTTTCAAAACTTCTTCCAAGTTTGACAAATACTCCTTTTCAGTGAGTTCTGTCACCAGAACACCACCTAAATAATGTGGAGCAGCCCCTGCAATAAACTTCCCATTGTTCTTTGGGATATGGCGCAAGCTGAGGATACACCAAAAGGCAAACGAGTATATTGGTACAACCCTTTGTGTGTATTAATTGTGACAAATTTCTGGGAGACCTTCTCTAACTCCAATTGTTGATAAGCACAACACATATCAAATTAGCCACTTTATTAACAGTCAATTTGTGGTCTCCACAAATTCGAACACTTTGGTCAGGTTTCAGTATTACTATTGGTGCTGCACATTCTGAGAACTGGACAGGTTGTGTAACTCCCAGTTTCTCTAATCTGTCCAATTCAGTGTCTGCCTTTTCCCGCATTGCATAAAGTACTGGTTTGCATAAATTGGGAGGCAGCGTCTGGATCCACATGAATTTTTGCTTGTAGCCCTGGATCGTCCTGAGTTCAACTTGGAAAACTGAGGCGTATTTTTGTAGTGGCTCAGATAGCTCACTGGCTCTCAGCTGGAGGATTTCAGCCCAATCCAATTTAATTTCTTTCAGTCAGTTTCGTCCAAGGACGCTTGGCTACTCACCTGCTATCATCAAGGGTAATTTTACTGATTGACTTCTGTACTGTACAGTAACCCTGCTTATGCCGTTGATTTTGATATCTTCTCCCTTGTAAGTTTTCAATTTGGCATCTGTTTCTTCCAAACTTAATTTACATTCTCTATAATTCAGGTATTTGAATGAATGCTCAACTATAATCGTATCGGAAGCTCCTGTGTCCACCTCCATTCTGATAAGCCTATCATTCACCCTCACTGTTACATAGATTGGTTCTGTTTCTTCCTACCTTAAAATTATGCAACAAATAAATATCTGAATTTGTTACTTCAGGCTCTTCTATGTTATGAATCTCATGGGGTTTTTTCTTTTAATTGAAAGTCTGCCTGATTCTATCCTTGCAATGTCTCATGAGGTGTCCATTTCAATGACAGTAAAACATTCAATTTTTTAAAACTTCCATTCATTATAAGGTTGTCTGCTTCAACCTCTGTTACCATTATTCCATGTTTTCGTTGCTAAGTCATTTCTTTTTATTTGTCTGCTAGCGGTGGCTGCTTCCCACTTCTCATCAGAACTGTGCATTTTCGCACCCTTTTTGGCTGGGGTTCCCCACCCAACATGGAGGACAGTGCCATTTTATGCTCCCTGTATGGCTTTTGAGTCCCTCACTGTGCTTTCCATGGCCAGTGCTATTTCTAGTGCCTTCTGAAAATCCAAATTTGTTTCAAACAGTAATCGCGTCTGAATCATGTCTTCATCTCTACTGCACACCTAATGGTCTCTAAGCGTATCATTTATAGATGTACCAAACTCGCAATATTCTGTTAACTGTTTCAGACTTGCCGCATAACAAGCAACCGCCTCCCCTGGGGCTCTATTCCTTGAGTTAAATTTGAACCGTTGCATCATTACTGAAAGCTTGGGCTGGTAATGGCTCTTCACAAGGTTCAATAAGTCATCAAAACTTTTCGAATCTGGGGCACTGGTTCCGGCAAACTTTGAATCTATCCATAGGCCTTACTCCCATATGTGCATAAGAGGATGACTCATCTTTCCCCTACCCCACAAAGTCATTAGCTTGGAAAAAGAACATGAAGCTTTCAACATATTCAAACCAATTGTCTGTGGTTGGGTCAAAAGGATCAACTCTTCCAAAATGCGGCATGCTTTGAGGGGACTGCTTCGATGATTAGGACAAAAATTCCACTTACAATTACCATGTGAGGTACGGCCCAATTTCAGTTCACTTGATTTCCTTCCTTGCTTTTTCTTGCTTTTTCCTCATCACCAGTTTGTCGGGATACTGGTCACTAGTTTAATTGAACTAATGGATCCGTGCTGAACGCTTGCTTCGGGATGGCCAAGTTGGTGTTATGGACAGAGGAGATCAGCAGACAGTTCTTATGTAGAACACATTCTACTTATTTACAAAGGAACTCAGCAGCTACACTTGTTTGTGCTTACAACTCAACCCCTGTCTCTACATTACAGACTCTAACTCTGGACTACTCACTACTGACTACTGACTACTAACGTAGCCCACACTAGTTATACGGGATTCAATTGTAAGGGGAATAGATAGGTGTTTCTGTGGCTGCAAACGAAACTCCAGGATGGTATGTTGCCCTCCTGGTACTAGGGTCAAGGATGTCTCAGAGCAGCATTCTGAAGGGGGAGGGTGAACAGCCAGTGGTCGTGGTACACATTGGTAAAAACGACATAAGTAAAAAAAGGGATGAGGTCCTAAAAGCAGAATATAGGGAGTTAGGTAGTAAGTTGAAAAGTAGGACCTCAAAGGTAGTGATCTCAGACTTACTACCAGTGCCATGTGCTAGTCAGAGTAGAAATAGCAGGATATATCGGATGAATACTTGGCTGAAGAGATGGTGTGAGGGGGAGGGTTTCAGATTCCTGGGACATTGGGACTGGTTCTGGGGGAGGTGGGACCAGTACAAACTGGGCGGGTTACACCTGGGCAGGACCAGGACTGATGTCCTAGGGGGAATATTTGCTAGAGTGGTTGGGGAGAGTTTAAACTAAAATGGCAGGGGATGGGAACCTATGCAAGGAGTCAGAGGAGGGGAAATCAAGGACAAGAACAGAAGACAGAAAGGGGAATAAGTGACAGGCAGAGAAATCAAAGGAAAGAATCAAACAGGGCCTCAGTGAAAAATAATGGGAACAGGACAAGTAATGTTAAAAAAACGAGCCTTAAGGCTTTGTGCCTTAACACGAGGAGCATTTGCAATAAAGTGGATGAATTAACCGCGCAAATAGATGTAAACAGGTATGATATAGTTGGGATTACGGAGACATTGCTGCAGGGTGACCAGGGATGGGAACTGAACGTCCAGGGGTTTCAGTATTTAGGAAGGACAGACAAAAAGGAAAAGGCACTGGGGTTGCATTGCTCGTTGAAGAGGAAATTAACGCAATAATGAGGAAAGATATTAGCTCCGATGATGTGGAAACTGTATATGTAGAGCTGAGAAACACTAAGGGGCAAAAAATATTAGTAGGAGTTGTATATATACCCCCAAACTGTAGTGGTGATATTGGGCATTAAACAGAAAATTAGAGATGAATGCAATAAAGGAACATCTGACATTATGGGTGACTTTAATTTACATACAGATTGGGAAAATCAAATTAGTAACAATATGGTAGGAGGGAATTCCTGGAGTGTATACAGGATGTTTTTCTGGACCAATAGGCAATGGCAAACATTCAAAGAGCGCAGAGGTGAACTGCAACAATTGTTTATTCCTATCTGGCGCAAAAGTAAAACAGGAAAGGTGGTCAAACCATGGCTTACAAGGGAAATTAGAGATAAGCCTGGAGTTTGGCAGCCATCCAATTTGAATTTGTCAAAATCATATGAGTTAACTGAACAGCTAAAATGCAAACTAAAAACATGGTTATTGACTATTTCTTCCAAATTTGATTAAGAAGCAAATATCAGAAATTGAAAATTGTTTTAAAGGAGGGAAAAGGTAAACAAAAGAGACGGGAAAGATTCAGTTCCTTTTCTTGAGTCTGTGAAGCTGTATGGTTGACTTTTTTGAAGAAGGCGTTGTCTCTTACAAAACGCTAACAAGATTTCGAAAATCAAATTAGTAACAATATGGTAGGGGAGGATTTCCTGGAGAGTATGCAGGCCTGTTCTCTTGTTTTTCTGGACCAATACGTTGAGGAACCAACTAGAGAACAGACCATCCTCAACTGAGTATTGTGTAATGAGAAAGGAATAATTGGCAATCTAGTTGTGCGAGGCCCCTTGGGGATGAGCGACCATAATATAATAGAATTCTTCATCAAGATGGAGAGTGACATAGTTGATTCTGAGACTGGGGTCCTGAATCTTAATAAAGGAAACTACTGTGTTATGAGGTGCGAGTTGGGAAATGTTACTTAAAGGGATGATGGTGGACAGGCAATGGCAAACATTCAAAGAGCGCAGGGGTGAACTGCAACAATTGTTTATTCCTGTCTGGCGCAAAAGTAAAACAGGAAAGGTGGTCAAACCATGGCTTACAAGGGAAATTAGAGATAGTATTAGATCCAAGGAAGAGGAATACAAATTGGCTAAAAAAACAACAAACCTGAGAATTGGAAGCAGTTTAGAATTCAGCAAAGGAGGACCAAGGGATTGATTAAGAAGGGGAAAATAGAATACGAGAGTAAGCTTGCGGGGAACATAAAAACTGACTGTAAAAGTTTCTATAGGTATGTGAAGAGGAAAAAGATTGGTGAAGACAAATGTAGATCCCTTATAGTCAGAAACAGGGGAATTTATAATGGGGAACAAGGAAATGATTGACCAACTAAATACATACTTTGGTTCTGTCTTCACAAAGGAGGGCACAAATAACATACCAGAAATGTTGGGGAACACAGGGTTTAGTGAGAGGGAGGAACTAAAAGAAATCAGTATTAGCAGGGAAATGGTGTTGGGGGAATTGATCGGATTGAAGGCTGATAAATCCACAGAGCCTGATAATCTATATCCCAGAGTACTTAAGGAAGGGGCCCTAGAAATAGTGGATGCATTGGTGGTCATCTTCCGGGATTCTATAGAATCTGGAACAGTTCCTACAGACTGGAGGGTAGCTAATGTAACCCCACTATTTAAAAAGGGAGGTAGAGAGAAAACAGGCAATTATTGACCAGTCAGCCTGACGTCGGTAGTGGGGAAATTTCTAGAGTCCTTTATAAAAGGTTTAATAGCTGAACACTTGGAAAACAGTGGCAGAATCAGACAGAGTCAGCATGGATTTATGAAAGGGAAATCATGTTTGACAAATCTACTGGATTTTTTCAAGGATGTAACTAGTAGAATTGATGAGGTGGAGCTAGTGGATGTGGTTTATTTGGACTTTCAAAAGGCTTTCGACAAAGTCCCACGTAAGAGATTAGCGTGTAAAATTAAAGCGCATGGGATTGGGGGTAGTATATTGAGATTGATAGAAAACTGGTTGGCAGACAGGAAACAAAGAGGTCTTTTTCCGAATGGCAGGCTATTGAGTTGGATGATCAGCCATAATCATGATGAATGGTGGAGCAGGCTCGAAGGACCAAATAGCCTACTCCTGCACCTATTTTCTATGTTTTCTATGTTACTCTGCTATTGGATACTAAAATCATGTGACCTCCATTGTAACATTCTCCTTCAAGGTATATTATGCAACAGATTACCACACAAAATATAAAGATAAGCCTGGAGTTTGGCAGCCATCCAATTTGAATTTGTCAAAATCATATGAGTTAACTGAACAGCTAAAATGCAAACTAAACACATGGTTACTGACTATTTCTTCCAAATTTGATTAAGATGCAAATATCAGAAATTGAAAATTGTTTTAAAGGAGAGAAAGGGTAAACAAAAGAGACGGGAAAGATTCAGTTCCTTCTCTCAAGTCTGTGAGACTGTATTGTTGACTTTTTTGAAGAAGGCGTTGTCTCTTCCAAAAAGCTAACAAGATTTTGAAATAATTGGAACTTAGCTTAAAATTTTGGGGAAGTTGGATTTAACAGAACAAGTTTAAAATTGAGTTTGGTTTTTGATCGGGCAAGTTTTTTAAAAATTACGTAAAGTGAGGCATTTGCATGCCAAGTTTTCTCTGCCCCTGCACCCCTCTCCCCTACACACACAAACAGCGGAATTAACTCCTTCTGCTGACAGCTGCTTTTTTTTAATTCATCACATCAACATTCAGATTACTAAATGTATATTGGGCAATATTAAATTTTAAGTTTCTAAATTTACAGATATGATTGGACGTACCCTTGGCCAGAGTCACAATGGATTGTTTGTGTTTTTTTAAACCAGTGGTGATGGTTTCAAGCTCCGAGTGAACCCAACAGTTTTGAGAATTAAAGCAGAGCTAAAAGATTTTATCTTTCAGAGACTTGGCCTTAACCATTCAGGCCATTTGTCACTATTCGTTATCTTTCAAGGCAAAGTGTTTGAGTATGGGAGACATGACAATCACCTCTAAACTGATGGCAAACGCTCTTGGCTCTGATGAAAAACCACCATTTAAAACCACCAAGCCTGCTTCCGAAATTGGAATTGATAAGATAACTTTGGCATGAGTTGCCAGTTCAAGCATTCAAAATGGAAATGCCTGGCATTTAAAGGGATAAAGAAACTCTAATTTTCCCACTAAAAAGCCTAATGGAAAAACAGTCTAGGTGGATTTTCAGTATCAAAAAATAAATAATGCTTGTTTTTGGAAGAAATAAATTGAACACTAACAAAATCTGTCAGCAACAACACTGCTATTTGAATTTGGGATGATTTTAAAACTAAAAAAAAAGTCAGGCACAATCTAGAGCAGGCTTATCCAACCTTTTCACTTGGGCGGTGCCACATGTTACTCCAAACAACACACATCTGCATTTCCGTGAACAAGCTGTAGATGAAAGGACTAATTTATTGCCTTTCCTTCACAGCTTGATTGAACACTGATTCAGTGAGACACCTGCCCTTGTTTTTGCAGGCCACAAAAAGTCAATGCCTGCCCAAGTATTTGATGTAGCGCCATGGCGTATATCAGATCTGATGCCCGTCTGTCAGCCCATGAAAAGCCCTTCACCCCCGACCTGCTGTATCAGGCCTTGACACATCTGCCTCACAGGCCAGCCCCTGGACAAGCCTGATCTAGTGGGTTACTTTTGAGAAAATAAAATGCCATTCAAGGGAAAGAACAAACAAGTAGAACTGAAAAGTAACGCCTGGAATCAAGTAGGAATGTTTAATTTCTGTTTTAAAGATATTATGAAAACATGTTATTAGACTGTAATGTTTCTCCAGAACTCCTGAAAGAGATACAATGGTAACATGAGATGCCCCACTTAGAATAGGAGATAGAGCTAGGGAAAAAGGACACAACACCAAATGGGAATTGGAATAACTCACAGAATCGCAGAATCACACAGTGCAGAAGAGGCCCTTTGGCCCATCGAGTTTGCACCGACATGTGAGAAACACCTGCCTACCTACCTAATCCCATTTACCAGCACTTGGCCCATAGCCTTGAAAGTTATGACGTGCCAAGTGCTCATCCAGGTACTTTTTAAAGGATGTGAGGCCACCCGCCTCCACCAGTATAAAAGAGCACGAGGAGAGCAGTGGAGACGTGGGATAAAAGAGCGCGAGGAGAGCGGAGACACAGGATAAAACTTAAAAAGTGACGTCACATGAAAGCTGTGACCTGATTGGTTAGTAGGAAATCTGCACCAAATTTGAAAAAAAACACTGCAAAGCTAATTAATAAATTAATTATTTGTCAAGATGGCTGGGCTGGTGATGTGCTGTAGCTGTATGATGTGGGAGCTGGCAGATCCCATTGCGAGCCGCAGTGACCATATCTGCAGCAAGTGTTGGTTGCTGGAGGAACTCCGGCTCAAAATTGATGAGCTGGAGTCCGAGATCCGGACGATGTGGCATATCCGGGAGGGGGAGAGTTACCTGGACGTTTTGTTTCAGGAGGTGGTCACACCTGGTAGATTAAGTAGCTCAAATTTGGTCAGTGGTCAGGATCAGCAGGATGTGACTGCAAGTGAGGCAGGTAGAGGGATCCTGTGTTCAGGAACAGAGGAGCCTCAGCTCTTGACTTTGTCCAGCAGGTACAAGGTACTTGCTCCCTGTGTGGATGAGGAATAGGGCTGTAGGGAGGATGAGCCAGCTGACCACGGCACTGTGGCACAGGAGGCCATTCAAGAGGGGGGAGCAAAAAGACAAGTGGTAGTTGTAGGGGATCCTATAATTAGAGGAATCGATAGCATCCTTTGTAAGCAGGATCCAGAGTCCCACATGGTATGTTGCCTGCCCGGTGCCAGGGTGAGGGACATCTCTAACTGGCTTGAAAGGATATTGGAGAGGGAGGGGGTGGATCCAGTTGTTGTGGTCCACGTCGGGACAAATAACATAGGTAAGACTAGGAAAGAGGACCTGTTTGGGGATTATCAGGAACTAGGAACTAAATTAAAGAACAGGTCCTCAAGGGTTATAATCTTTGGATTACTACCCGAGCCACGTGCAAATTGGCATAGGGACACGAGAATAAGGGAAGTAAACACATGGCTAAAGGAGTGGTGCGGGAAAGAGGGGTTTCATTTCGTGGGGCACTGGCATCAGTATTGGAACAGGAGGGATCTGTACCGTTGGGATGGTCTCCGCCTGAACTGATCTGGGACCAATGTTCTAGCGAAAAGGGTAAATAGGGTAGTCAACAGGACTTTAAACTAGAAAGTGGGGTGGGGGGGGGGAAGGGTAAAACTCCAAGAAGTATGACTAATGGAAAACAAAGCAGCAGGTTAGCGTGTGGAGGGTGGATTCAACTTCATGCAAAATTATGAAAAAACTGAAAAGGAAGGAGAGCCCAGCAGAGGCTATTAAAGACCCCAGAACACAAAACAGGACAGAGTGTTTGGAAAGGGCTAGGAATCTAACTTCAAGCACATCAGATAAAGGGATGATAATGAGAAAGGGGATGGGAAATACAGGACTGAAGGTGTTGTATCTGAATGCACGCAGTATACGAAATAAGGTAAATGAGCTTGTGGCGCAGATTGAAATTGGCAGGTATGATGTGGTGGGCATCTTGGAGACATGGCTGCAGGGGGATCAGGACTGGGAGCTAAATATCCAAGGATATACATCCTATCGAAAAGATAGGCAGACTGGCAGAGGGGGTGCTTTGTTAGTAAGAAATTAAATTAAATCGATAGCAAGAAATGACACAGGGTCAGATGATGCAGAATCTGTGTGGGTAGAGTTGAGGAACCGCAAAGGTAAAAAAAACCATAATGGGAGTTATGTACAGGCCTCCGAACAATAGTCAGGATGTGGGGCACAAGATACACCAGGAGATAGAAAAGGCGTGTAAGAAAGGCAAGGTTACAGTGATCGTGGGGGATTTCAATATGCAGGTAGACTGGGAAAATCAGGTTGGTAGTGGATCCCAAGAAAATGAATTTGTGGAATGTCTACGAGATGGCTTTTTAGAGCAGCTTGTGGTGGAGCCCACTAGGGAACAGGCAATTCTAGATTTAGTGATGTGAGGCAGATTTGATAAGGGAGCTTAAGGAGAAGGAAGCCTTAGGAGGAAGTGACCATAATATGATAAAACTTACCCTGCGATTTGAGAGGTAAAAGCTGGAATCAGATGTAAAGGTATTACAGTTGAATAAAGGTAACTACAGAGGCATGAAGGAGGAGCTGGCCAGAATTGACTGGGAGATGAGCCTAGCAGGAAAGACAGTGGAACAGCAATGGCAGGAGTTTCTGGGAGTAATTTGGGAGACACAGCAAAAATTCATCCCTAGGAAGAAGAAGCATACTAAAGGGAGGACAAGGTAACCATGGCTGACAAGGGAAATCAGGTATAGCATAAAGGCTAAAGAGAAAGCATACAATGCAGCGAAGAGCAGTGGGAAACCAGGAGATTGGGAAGCCTACAAAGACCAACAGAGGACAACTAAAAAAGAAATAAGGAGGGAGAAGATTAAATATGAGGGTAAACTAGCCAGTAATAGAAAAGAAGATTGCAAGAGTTTTTTTAGATATATAAAGGGTAAGAGAGAGGCAAAAGTGGACATTGGGCCGCTAGAGAAGTAATAATGGGGAACAAAGAAATGGCGGAGGTCAGTCATCATGGAGGAAGACATGAGTAACATCCCCATAGTTCAAGAGAGTCGGGGGGCAGAGGTGAGTATGGTGGCCATTACCAAGGAGAAGGTGCTAGGAAAGCTGAAAGTTCTGAAGGTGGATAAATCACCTGGACCAGATGGATTACACCCCAGAGTTCTGAAGGAGATAGCTAAAGAGATAGTGGAGGCGTTAGTGGTGATCTTTCAGGAACCACTGGAGTCAGGGAGGGTTCTGGAGGACTGGAAAATCACTAATGTAACCCCCCTGTTTAAGAAGGGAGTGAGGCAAAAAACGGGAAATTACAGGCCGATTAGCCTAATCTTGGTCGTTGGTAAGATTTTAGAGTCCATTATTAAGGATGAGATCTCAGAATACTTGGAAGTGCATTGTAAAATAGAACAAAGTCAGTATGGTTTCACCGAGGGGAGGTCATGCCTGACAAATCTGTTAGAATTCTTTGAGGAGTTAACAAGCATGTTAGACAAAGGAGAGCCAATGGATGTTATCTACTTGGACTTCCAGAAGGCCTTTGACAAGGTGCAGCACAGGAGGCTGCTCAGTAAGATAAGAGCCCATGGTGTTAGAGGCAAGGTACTAGCATGGATAGAAGATTGGCTGTCTGGCAGGAGGCAGAGAGTGGGGATAAGGGGATCCTTCTCAGGATGGTGGCCGTTGACTAGTGGAGTTCCACAGGGGTCATTGTTGGGACCACAACTTTTCACTTTATACATTAATGATCTAGATGAAGCAACTGAGGGCATTCTGGCTAAGTTTGCAAATGACACAAAGATAGGTGGAGGGACAGGTAATATTGAAGAGGCAGGGAGCCTGCAGAAGGATTTGGCCAGGTTAGGAGAATGGGCAAAGAAGTGGCAGATGGAATACAACGTGGGGAAGTGTGAGGTCATGCACTTTGGTAGGAAGTATACAGGCCTAGACTATTTTCTAAATGTGGAGAGAATTTAGAAATCTGGAGTGCAAAGGGACTTGGGAGTCCTAGTCCAGGATTCTCTTAAGGTTAACTTGCAGGTTGAGTCAGTAGTTAGGAAAGCAAATGCAATGTTGGCATTTATTTCGAGAGGACTAGAATATAAAAGCAGGGATGTGCTGCTGAGGCTTTATAAGGCTCAGACCACACTTAGAATACTGTGAGCAATTTTGGGCCCCGTATCTCAGGAATGATGTTCTGGCCCTGGAGAGGGTTCAGAGGAGTTTCACGAGAATGATCCCAGGAATGAAAGGCTTAACATATGAGGAATGTTTGAGGACTCTGGGTCTATACTCGATGGAGTTTAGAAGGACAAGGGGGGATCTGTTTGATACTTGCAGAATACTGAAAGGCCTGGATAGAGTGGACGTGGGGAAGATGTTTCCATTAGTAGGAGAGACTAGGATCCGAGGGCACAGCCTCAGAGTAAAGGAAAGACCTTTTAGAACAAAGATGAGGAGAAACTTCTTTAGCCAGAGAGTGGTGAATCTATGGAATTCATTGCCACAGAAGGCTGTGGAGGCCAGGTCAATGAGAGTATTTAAGACTGAGATAGATAGGTTCTTGATTGGTAAGGGGATCAAAGGTTACAGGGAGAAGGCAGGAGAATGGGGCTGAGAAACTTGTCAGCCATGATTGAATGGCGGAGCAGACTCAATAAGCTGAATGGCCTAATTCCTGCTCCTATGTTCTATGGTCCACCATCTTCCCAGTGCATTCGAGACCATCACCACCCTCTGGGTAAAAAAGTTTTTCCTCAGATCCCCCCTAAACCTCCTGCCCCTCACCTTGAACTTATGCCCCCTTGTGACTGACCCTTCAACTAAGGGGAACAGCTGCTTTCTATCCACCCTGTCCATGCCCCTCACCTTGGGTGTATCTCAATGGAATATATAAATTTCGGTATTGATGTACTGAAAGGAACATGTAGTGTAAACAAAGTGTAGATGAGATAAATAAGGTGACAGCTTTCTCTTGGAGAAACTTGTGTCCTTGCCTATGAACTCTTTAAAATAGCTGAATTTGATAATCTGGCCACCTCCTGAGACCTTGGGACCATACAGGGGAAGATAAGCAAAGGTCTTGAGACAGAGGCCCTCTTTGATTTTTTGAGAAGACTACTTGGAAAGTCAGGAAGAATTATCGAATGATGTACCCTTTTAAGGACGGTGAAATCCCGGATGATGAAGTTGATTGGTAAAATACACAGCACGATCCCTAATAACCTGATAAACTTTGCACAAATGCAAAGCAAGAATTTGCGGGAGAAGGCAGGCAGATTACCCCCAAGTGTGATGAAGTGACGTGTAGCGGAAAGAACACTGCCCGAATAGAACATTTGGTAAAAAGAGAATCCTTAGAGACCACCTCCAACAGATAGGGAAACATGTGACTTATGAATGTGAAATTCCAACAGAGGACTGAAGAAGGAATGAGTGTGCAGAAGTGATTTGTAACTTGTGAGGCAACTGACATGTGAGATTAGAAGATGCAACTGCACTGAAGGATAGGTCCCAGACTTGCTCAGCTACTTGACAAACCACGTGGCATGAAATGGTTACTGTTGCCTCAAGGGTAAGAAAACATTTTTAAACGATCAAGACACTGATACATGCCCCATTGGGAAACTGGCTTTAAGGCAATTAATTTTACTCTCCCTGTCTATTACCATGTTAGAGTCAAATAAAATAAATGTAAAAGGAATTTTGGACTGGGTCAAATGAGGGCTAGGGAGAAATAATGCTGAGTAAGAATTATCCACAAGATGGATATAGGTGAAGGGAGAGCTGGAGAATCTTTCAAGTCCATGCATCATCTGTTGTTTTAATTATATGTACTGATATGCTAAGAGCTCAGAAATTTGCAGCACTCCTGCAAAAGAATTAGGCCAGGATTTTCCGGCCCTACCATTGGCAGGTCCCACTGTGGGGGATAGAGTCATAGAGTCAAAGGTCTACAGCACAGAAAAGGGCCCTTCGGCCCATTGAGTCTGCGCCGGTCAAACAAGTACCTAACTATTCAAATTCCATTTTCCAGCACTAGGCCCATTGCCTAGTTTGCCATGGCATCGCAAGTGCACCTCCAAATACTCCTTAAATTTTGTGAAAGTTTCTGCCTCTACCACCCTTTCAGGCAGTGAGTTCCAGATTCCCACCACCCTCTGGGTGAAAGATTTCTTCCTCACATCCCCTCTAAACCTTCTGCCCCTTACTTTAAATTTATGACCCTGGTTATTGATCCCTCCACCAAAGGGAAAAATTCCTTCCTGTCTACCCTATCAATGTCCCTCATAATTTTATACACCTCAATTATTTCCCCCTCAATCTCCTCTGCTCCAGGGAAAATAACCCCATTCTATCCAATCTCTCCTCATAACTAAAACTCTCCAGCCCAGGCAACATCCTGGTAAATCTCCTCTGCACTCTCTCCAGTGCAATCACATCCTTCCTATAATGCAGATTCCAGAATTGCATGCAATACTCTAGCTGTGGCTTAACCAGCATTTTATACAGGCATAACCTCCTTGCTCTTACATTTTATACCTCAGCTAATAAAGGCAAGTATCCCATATGGCTTCTTAACCATCTTATCTACCTGTCTCGCTACCTTAAGGGACCGGTGGACATGCACACCAAGTTCCCTCTGATCCTCGGTACTTCCCAGGGCCCTACCTTTCATCGTGTATTCCTGTGCCTTTTTTGTCCTGCCCAAGTGCATCACCTCACACTTATTTGGATTAAATTCCATTTGCCATTGATCAGCCCATCTGACCAGCTTGTCTATATCCTCCTGTAATCTAAGGCTATCCTCCTCACTATTTACCACCCCACCAATTTTCGTGTCATCCGCGAACTTACAGATCAACCCCTCCTACATTCAAGGATGTGATGGGCCAGCCAAAAGTCCATTGGCGGGACCAGACGGTCCTGATGGCTGTGGGCCCAGAAAATCCTGCCTTAAGGATATTTTACTCTCAAAGGGGGGAAATGTAAGATCTGCAGGTGGGGGTGCTAAACCAAGTGATCAGATAATTCTAGTAGTTTTAGTATGTTGTCTACGATATGTAATCAAGAAATTAGAGAAACAGCTTGTATTTTAAAAAAACTATATTAGCTTAAAATTAGTTGTGAAAAGCCAATAAGAAAATCTCCTTTTAAAAGGGGGGAACTGTAACAAACTGTGATCTTGAATAAACAGGTATTTTCTGCATAATATAGAACCTTTAAAGGATTTTCTAAACAGCATTAATTCCCTGTCTTGGAAGAGGATTTCTAAACACTATGACCTCTAAACAGTCTTAATTCAGGCTGCCATGTTGACATTCCTAAGCTGTTAGGATGGTATCTTATGTGTCCCTTTTGCAAGTGTTTAGAAAGGTCCAGAATGTGACCCTCAACATGATGTAAGCTAAAAGGCTGACTTCGAGAAGGGTGACGCACAAGGTGGGTGGTAACCATCCTGATGTTTTGAATACCTGTCCTGTGTCCATTGGTTAGTATAGTTCAAATTGATGGTCGACACTCGGTAAGCCACCAGCCCCCAGACAAAGGGTTTATTAACAAGTGCTCATGCACAAGGTCCAGGTCCTGGTGGGGTCATACACTGGCGAGGTCCTAGTGACAGTGCCTGTCGGCAGCTGCCTTCCTCAGAATCGACAAACAGGAGGAGGTAGATGAGATCAACACACGCGGTGCCAACCATTTGTTTGCCCACTTGGACCAGTAAAATGTCCTCAATTGTCATGGGTGGTATACTTTTGCTGTCTAATTAGTTAATGTATCATATTTAAACTGTTCTTTCTTAATAAACTTAATAACCCATCTTTAAAATTACTTACGAATAGTCACCTGCCTACTTAGATATCTGTGGCCCCTGAACCCCATGAAATCTTACAGAGGGGAGCTTGCAGGTGCTGTGTTCCCTTGTGCCTGATGCCCTTGTTATTCTCGGCTGGAGATCTGCTGAGACCCCACCTTACCTCCTTAGGGGAATGCCTGCCATATTAAATGCCAAGCAGGCACTTAAATGGCCAGTGTGGTCCTTCGCCAGGATCAAGGGCCCCCAGGGATAAAAATCCTGTCCCCAAGAGTTGCCAGTCAATCAGTGGCTGGCAGCCCTCCATTGCAGGCAGCACCACAGGGAGTGGTGGCTGCTGCCAGCAATGCATCCACCAGAGACACAGGATCAGTGAGGGACCCAAGCTACAGGTGATTGGGGACAGGAAAGATGTTGTAGGGATAGGGTTGCTGCCTAGGTGGAGGGAAGGTGTCAGCAGAAAGGGCAGGGGTTGGCTCTCAGTATGACCCCCATCCTCCCCACTTTCCAAAGCCAGGTACCTCGATCAAGCACTGAGTATCTAAGAGTGAAAGACCACCTCCCTGGAGCCTGCAAGCAAACCCAAGAAGAGTTTCCTTTTTGGGCTCCTTACATGGTGACTCCCCCGCCCGCTACTGGCTGAATTCCAGGGACACTGGGATGAGGCCCTTAAGTCGGGGATTCAGCTATGATAATACTGTTGAATATCAAGGTGAGATTCTCTCTTGTTGGAGAAAGTCATTGCCTAACACTTGCGAGGCGCAAATGTTGCTCCCCAGCTATCGGTCCAAGCCTGAATATTGTCCAGGTCTTGCTGCATGTGGACATGGACTGCTTCAGTATCTAAGAAATCATGAATGGTGCTGAACATTGTGCAATCAGCAGTGAATATCCTCACTTCTGATCTTATGATGGAGAGAAGGTCATTGATGAAACAGCTGAAGATGGTTAGTCCTTGGACAGTATGCTGAGGAACTGCTGTAGGGATGTGTTGGGCATGAGATGATTTTGTAGAAGGACAATGGTAATGTTACTGGACTAGTAACCCAGAGGCCCTGCCTGATGATCTGCTGACAGGAGTTTAAATCTCACCATGACATCCAGTGGAATTTGAAGTCAATTAATTAATAAATCTGGAAGTAAAAGGCTCATCCTGGTAATGGTGACCATGAAGTTACTTGATTGTTGTAAAAACCCACCTGGTTCATTAATGTCCTTTGGGGAAGGAAATCTGCCATCCTTGCCTGGTCTGGCCTACATGTGACCCCAGACCCACAGCAATGTGATTGATTCTTAATTGCCCTGAAATGGCCTAGCAAGCCACTAGTTATGCTAACAGAAAAGTCAAAAAAGAATAAAACCAGATGGACCACCTGGCATTGACCTAGGCACCAGAAATGACAATGGCACACCCTACCCAGTCAACCCTCCTCCTTATTTGGGGGCTTGTGCCAAAGTTGGGAGAGCTGCCCCACAGACTAGTCGAGCAACAGCTTGATGTAGTCATAGTCACTAAATCATACTTTACAGCCTGTGTCCCGGAGGCCTCCATCACCATTCCTGGCTACTTCCTGTCCCACCGGCAGGATAGAGCCACCAGGAGTGACAGCACAGTGTTATACAGTCAGGAGGGAAAGGCCCTAGGAGGCCTCAACATCAACTCCAGACCATCTACTGCCTTCATTCAGCTGTTGAATTAGTACTCCTCCATGTTGAACATTAAGTGGAAGGAACACTGAGCGTGGCAAGGTGAATATATTCTGGGTGGGGGGCTTCAGTGTTAATTACCAAAAGGGAATAACTAAAGAGAAAAGCCTACTTGACCTCGCTTTCACTAATCTAACTGTCAAAGATGCATCTGTCCATGACAGCATTGGTAGGAGCAACCTCCACACAGTCCTTGTGGAGAACAACTCTAGTCTTCACACTGAGGATGCCATCTAGTGTGTCGTGTGGCACTACCACCATCCTAAAAGGCTCAGATCTAGCAGCTCAAGGCTGGGCATCCATGAGACACTGTGGGCCATCAGCAATAGCAGAATTGTACTCAACTACAATCTGTGACCTCATGGCCCAGCATGGTGTCACTCTACCATTGCTAAAAGCAAGTGGTCCAATGAGAAGTGCAGGAGGGCATGCCAGGAGCAGCATCAGGCATACCTAAAAATGAGATGTCAATCTGGTGAAACTACAGCATAGCACTATGTGCTTGCTAAACAGCAGAAGTGGCATGCAATAGACAAGCTAAGCATCCCACAAGCATCAATCAGATCTAAGCGCTGCCGTCCTGCCACATCTAGTCGTGAATGGTGGTGGAAAATAAAGCAACTAACCAGGGGTAAAAGTACCATCAACATCCTCAATGATGAGGGAGCCCAGTTCATCTGTGCAAAAGGCAAGGCTGAAGCATTTTCAACTATCTTCAGCCAGAAGTGCCAAGTGAATGACCCATCTCAGCCGCCTCTTGAGGACCCTAGCATCACAGATTGTGAAGGAATACAGCTAAAAACACAAGTTATAAGAGAATCCAGCTACAAATAAGGAGTTATGAGATTAAAAAGAGTGATTCTCCTGTGAAGTAGGGATTAAAAATTAAAAGCAGAGTTCAAATTAAAAGCAGAGTTCATCTGCTGGACAAAAGGAAAAGATTTAAAAAAATTTATAAATATGCCTAGACATAATCGTATTCTCAAGCAAAAAATATCCAGTAGCCTAGAAAATGGTACATCCGCTAACACAAGGCAGTTTTGAAAAAAAACAGGAACTGGCCTCTACATCATTGTACACTATCTACATCAGCAAGGCATTGATCAATTGTAAGATACTGCAATCTAACAATGTACAACCTTAAGGATGACCTGAAATAACTTGTTAACTGAATCCTGGAAACAGGGTTTTGCAAGAAACTGACCACTTTCTGCACCTCTCAATATTCTGTTTGACTGAATGATGTTGGCTAAAAATGAGGGATGTTAGCAAAAACAAAGAATGTTGTCCAGCATGAGTGCTCAACATGCTTCCTGCTGGTTTAGCTCTTTTAGGGTATAAATGCTTGATGTACATAGTAGAGTTTATAGATTCATTGGATTCACTCCAGCATCTGTCAGGTAAAGGTATGCTGCTGTAGTGTAGTGATGACAGTTCTCCCCTTAATTGGGATAAAGTTGTCATTGCTGGAATTAAGGTAAATACTACTTTAAATAATGATGGATACCTTAAATATCTCTCTGTAACATTAATAAGACCTGGGCCTGAATTTTTCAGGGGATGGGTGGGCGCTGTGGGAGTGGTTGTGGAGCCGATCGCCGCCCCCGATCGGTTCCGCACCGCCATTTTACATGGGCCTGCCAATTAAGGCCTGCCCAGCGTAAGACGTGAGCCATAGCGCTCAGCGCTACCTGTGCGGGCAGGGGGAGGAGGGAGAATCGGGGCCAGCACTCTTTCGTGTATGCGTCCAAAAGAGCACTTCAACCTCCATGAGGCACAGAGCTGCCTCAGGGAGATTGGACTGCTATTGAAATGATTAAATACATGGATTAAAATGTGACTGTGTCACATGAGATGGGACATGTTTTTATAGTTAGGAAACATTTTTCATTTTATTACTAAAAGCTTTAGGAAACCTCATCCCACTCGTGAATGAGGTTTCCTAAAAAGCGTGAAGGCCACTTGGCCTTTTGGCCTGCCCACCAACCTTAAGGTTGGACAGGCTGCGTTAACAATTACCTTAATCACTTCCTTAATGGCCTTGATAGGCCTTTTAAATATCGGCGGGCACGCAGCTGACATTGGCGCCCACCCGCCGAATAAAACATTGCAAGACAGCGCATGATGTTGGGACGGTGTCAGTGTGTTGGGCCCACCCCCGCACACCAGCTGAAAAATCCTGCCCCTGGATTCCATATTAGAAACTAAATTGTACTTACCTATTTCTAGAACTGTTAATGTTGTGGTTGATTTACCGTCAAAAATGAGTCCATGTTCAGTTCTTTAATAAACACTTATATAACTTAGAAAATATATTGTCCCATATAATCTTCTGTATCCAAACTTGAAAACGCACCTCCATATACTCTCTAGTAGAGGGGTACATTGCTGAGGAGAAATGCCCAAATTCTTATAATATCTGGATTGTTATAATCTAGCTAAACTTGTTAAGTGGCTTTCTGGAGGATGGTAACATTCTCTAGTCTTTTCTTTTCTTCGGGGAAAGTCAGGTCGGTTCTTCGGACCCATCTAAGTGTCTGTGAGGCCTGTATTTCTCAACCTTAGGTGAAAGTGAACATCCGAGGAGTACGCCTGATCCGGAATCATCCCAAAAGGGGACTAGGATTATAATCCACTTCAGCTGGTGCCAACGTGGGGCTTGAGTCGAAACCTTACTTATGTTTAGATTTTAAATGTATTCTTTAGACTACTAAGTATAGAAGGAATGTTTTCCTGAGAGTGGTACTAAGACCCAGATTTAAGGATCTAGAGACAAGAAGTCCCTGATCAGGCCTTGTAGATCTTAAATCAGAATTTCCTCAATTTCACTTTGAGGTTTAGAAATTTCTTATGAATTTCAGTTTAAATCCAAACCGAGGTTAGGTCCTGACAAAATGGCAAATGTTGTCTGAAGTGGCCGAGTCTTTCTATTAGGGAACTCAAACAATTGCTTTATTAGAGCAGACAATCCTATCCCAATATCTCCACAAGAACAGGAAATTGTCTTTGAGATAGAAGGTTTTGGTGCCGATAGAGCCAGTCGAGCCTATGGCACTATTGAGGCTGATCTTCAGGACAAGGGGATACAAAACGTATAGGCAAGTTTAGGACTCCTGAACTTTGCTAGGTCTTTCACACCAACCTTTGCTGAGCTCTCAGTACCCCTGTATGCTAGAGTGGGCAAGACAGTGAAAGTACCATTCATTTTCTTCACCAGATGATTACTCAAAACTGCAGCAACTATGCCGTGATGTACAGAAGGGCATAGGCCTAGAGCAAAGGGCTGAATTTTCCCAGAGTTGAACTAAGTCCGGCAGCGGGTGGGTAAAATGGAGTCCTACCTGTCTACGAAAATGGCGAGTTTTCATGCCGTCTCTTCCCAAGCCTGCCTCATTATATATTCACTCCTGCGAAACACACCTTTTCCATGGTGGGCGGGCTCTCATTTGCCTGCTCATCACCACCCCACTGTTGCATCACGCTGGCCGCCATCTTTAAAAGGCAGCCACAAAGTGCTCATTGCTACCAGCTCACCTCCACTGACTGGGAGACATGGCCTACAAAAGCAAAAAGACTGCAGCCCCTCGCTTCAACGATGGGTCCCTCGAGCGACTGTTGAATGCCTTGGAGGCCCGTTGGGATGTGCTGTACCCCAGCTCTGGCCACAGGATAGGTAGCAATATCAACAACCTATTTTGGGGGGTGGTGGCAGCTGTGGTCTGTGCCAATGCCCTTCAGAAGAGGACAGTCACCCAGTGACGCAAAAGGATGAATGATCTCCTCTGTTCCACCCAGGTAAGTCACTCTTTTCATCACTCCCAACTCACACATTCACAACCCATCACACATCCACAGGGCCCTCACTCATTGCCAGTGCAAGAGACATCACCATTCACTCTCTCACACACAGCATCATCATACTCATCCCATCCATGGGACCACTCATCACCCACACAGGCTAGGCATACTTATCATCTGGCCCGGCAGGCTTCCTCATCTCTATCCATGCAGGGCAAACTGGCACACAACAGGAGGGAAAGGTCGCAGACAGGTGGAGGGATGCCAGAATTCAAAGTTCTCACAGAATTTGAAAACAGAGTCATGCAGCTGGGCGGCGACGTCCAGGACCGGTCCTGTGCTGACGGTGAGGTCAGAGCTGCTCTACCAAGTGAGGATCCAGCAGTGCAACATCCATCAGACAACCATGCTGTGAGTGATGTGTCCTGTTTCACAGGCCACTGCCATGCACTTCTGGGAAGCAGCAGACGGACTCCACGACCCAGGGCCTCCAAGCAAGCTCCGTAGAAACTGCTGAAGAGGAATCTGGAGGCACCATCCCTGAGGTCCCGTCACAGCGTTCGCCCACACCCTTCATCAACACAAAGACACACACCTCGGTGGGACCTAGCTTTACTGTAGCCTCGGGATCACAATCTGGTGAGCACATTACACTGTCCAATTCACAGCAGGTGGTGGCAGGGACTTCCCAGGCCCACAGCATTGGAGCACTGCAGGACGTTGCTGAGTCTGTGTCAGATGACGAGCCTCTGGACACGGTCATGTCACAGTTGTTGGATCTGCAAAGGCAAGCTCGAGAACATCAGGAAGGGATGTCCACTGCAAATCCTCAGATTGCAAGGCACGATGGAGGAGACCGTCCATCTTCAGGCTGAGGCGATAGCGCTGGCATTGCAATGCACTGAGGTCAACACTGGCAGGATGGTGGCCGCTGTGCAGACCACCAAGGACGTCACTGCAGCACTGCTGCATGGGCTGAACTCCATCACTGATGCCATAGTTGACCTCCAATGGTGTGTACCTGAGAGGGGTGCTGGGCAGCTCAATCTCACCCCAGCTACACCTTGCGCTCACAGAGTCAGCCAGGGGCCCTCGGGTACACATAGGGAGGAGGACCAGCAGGTGCACACTCCGGGGCCATCCACCCAGGTCACTCTGGGAGTAACCGGCCCATCCGAATCCTCTCTCCCTATGACACCCGCTGATCCAGTTTCGCAAAACTAGGAGAGTGCCAATGCCACACAGCAGGACCCCGAAAGCAGGCCAGGTCCTCCAAGTCTCGGCCCTCCACAGGACGCCCACCAAAGTAATCAAAGTCAGCAGGCTGCCTCACCTCCGCTGTGAATATCCAGGGAGCAACAAGGCATAGCGCCAAGGTTAGGGAAGTAAATAAAAGTAGTTGCACAGCCTGGGCGTGGGTGTTAATCATTTGTACATAATGTTCACTATTGTCAATAAACTCCCAAGAATGTCTCCCTGCCTATGGCTCCTTGTTCTGATGAACAGTGTTCTGACAAGTCAGAACAAGTGACAACTCAGATGTGAAACCTTTCTGCACAAGATAAAAGGCAGGTGTCTCAGTCCAGGGTCTCTTCCCAGTACTTCGTGCAGCCTTCAGACCACAGTGATGGTCCAGCCTCACATTCCCTGGACATATTAGTGATGCCTGCACCTCGACAGTGCTTGTTATTGCTTCCAGAATGTCATGGGCAGGCATCACAGAGTTCCGTCATTCTCTCTGTGTGCTCTCAGTGCCTTTAGGGTGGGGCTGGCCCCCATCTCCTCAGCATCTGTGACCAGTGACGCTGTGCTCCAGCTCCTGAAGGGCTGAGGTGCTGAAGGCGGGCACAGCATCAGATGTGTCCAAAGTTTCATGGCTGTGCCTCTGAGATGACCCTAATCATGGAGCGCAAGCAAGCTGCCCTCGGCCAGACAGGAGTCAGACATTCTCAGAGGCCACATGAAGATCTATGGAGCGTCCTCACTGCATGTTGTCATCATCCTCCTGTGATCGAGTGACTATTAGGGCCTCTGCTGCATCTCCATGACAGGAGCATTCTCACAGAGGGTGTTGGCACAGAGCTAAGCCAGACTGAAGTCAAATGTTCACAGATGCGATGTGAGGACTTATGGGGACACCTCACTGCATGTTGTCATCATCCTCCACAAATCTGACAGCTGTGAGGGCATCCCGAGTATGCCTGCCTTGTTTAGCCAGTGTGAGAGCCTCATCCCTGTCGTCGTCACCACTGAGGACACTCTCACCTTCATCCCTGTCAGCGTCTTCCTCATTGGAGGAGACATGCAGCTCCTCCATCTCCTCCTCAGCCAGCTTCTCACCCCGTTGCAGCACCAGGTTGTAAAGGGCGCAGTAGACAACAACAATGTGTGACACCCCCTGCGGACTGTACTGCAGGGCTCCACCAGACCACTCCAGGCTCCAGAAACGCATCTTCAGTATCCTGATGGTCTGCTCCACTAAGTTGCGAGCTGCAGCATGAGCCGCATTATACCATAACTCTGCTGCAGTCTGAGGCCGCCGCATGGGTGTCATCAGCCACGGCCTCTGTGGGTAGTCCTTGTCCCCAAGGAGCCAACCCTGCAGCCTCTGTGGACCCTGGAAGACTGCAGGGATCTGCGAGTGACTCAGGATGTAGGTATCGTGCCCACTCCCTGGAAATTGTGCGCAATCCTGCAGGATGCGTTTCTGGTGGTCACATACCAGCTGCACGTTCAGTGAATGGAAACCCTTGCAGTTGATCAAGTTCACTGAGTGTAGCGACAGAGACATAAACGCCACATGAGTGCAGTCAATCACACCCTGCACCTGTGGGAATCCCAAGATCAGGGCAAATCCAATGTCCTTTGTATCTTGGCTGTCCCAGTCCCAGGCAAAATGCATAAAGTTGTGTGCCATGGAGAAGATGGCATCTGTGACCTCATGGCTGCATTTGTGGGTGGCAGATTGTGAAATCCCACAGAGGTCACCTGTGGAGCCCTGAAAGGAGCTGCTGGTGTGGAAATTGATCATCACAGTCACTTTCACAGCCACTGGCAGTGGATGCCCTTCATGTGCCCTTGGCACCAAATTCTACAATAAGCGGCAGATGTGAGCCACCAGGTCCCTGGACATCAGCAGTTGTCACTGACACTGGTTCTCAGTCATCTGCAGGAATCGCAGGCGGCGTGTATAGACCCTGGGTGTTGCTAGGCGCTGACCAGTTACGGCTCACTGTCACTCCTGGGCAGCTTGTGCAGGAGCCCCTGCTGTCCCTTCTTCATAAGGTTGCTGCTCCTGCCTTTGTGGACCAGGTGCCTCAGTTGTTCTCTCCTCCGTCTTCTACGGTCTCTGTGGGCCATCAGGCATACAGCTAGGTCACCAGGCTCCATTATCCTGACATGGTCATCATACCGCATGTAAGAGAGAGAGATGTGGTTATCATGGCTGTACTTAGCACCTTTCCTGGCCCTGTGTGACCGCCCCTTAACACTTCCCGGAGAGTGCTGGTCACCCCTCGGATGGCCAGAGATGAGTGCACTGCGTGGCTGCCCTGTCAACCTGCGACATGGGGGACACTGGTCCAAACCAGGATGCTGAGATTGCAAGGGGCTGTGAGCACCTCCAGCAGTGACTGCTACATGGCCAGCATTGGCGAGGAGATTGTGCAACGTGTGCAGTCCAATTGTTCCGCTGTCCAATAACATTGTGGCAGATTCGAAGTCTGTGCTGGGAGCACTGCTATAGTGCATGTTTAGACTATTGTACATCATACAGTATTGAAATTGTTTATTGTACTCTTGGGGCCTCATTTGATAGGCATTGGCACTCATGTCTCACTT
The DNA here is from genome assembly GCF_017639515.1 of Carcharodon carcharias. Classification (NCBI taxonomy): domain Eukaryota; kingdom Metazoa; phylum Chordata; class Chondrichthyes; order Lamniformes; family Lamnidae; genus Carcharodon; species Carcharodon carcharias. Next base: position 157,759,824 of record NC_054470.1, read on the forward strand.
GCGGGCATCATTTACTTGGCACCTCTGACTCGCTGCTCACAATCAAGCTGGTCAAGAGGGTAGGGGCGGGTATGAAGGAATGCAGCTATAAATGTGAAATTATAAGAGAATCCAGCTATAAATAAGGAGTTATAAAATTAAAGAGAGTGATTTTCCTATGAAGTGAGATTTAAAATTAAAAGCAGAGTTTAAATTAAAAGCAGAGTTCATCTATTGGACAAAATGAAAGTCTAAAAAGTTTATAAACATGCCTAGGCATAACTGTGTGCTCAAACAAAAGTATCCTGTAGCATAGATTATGGTAAATCCTTTAATGCAAGGCAATTTTTGGAAAAAAACAGGACCTGGCCTATACATTGGCTCAACAAGGCATTGATAAATTGTAACATACTATAACCTAACAATGTCACAACAATGGAAAATTGTCAACGGGTGAGATCTACCTATAATTTCACCAGCTAACCAAAAACATTTTGAACTGTTTAAAGAGGGCCTGTTTTGAAAAAAATACAAGAGAAATCACTGATTAAAAATGGCTGTCATGAGTCACCTAATGTCTGGAATTGTAAGTTGAGCTTTTCTGGAAAGTTACAATATGGATTGTACTGCTGACATGTTGTTCATGGAATTCCAAACCTGGGATGTCAAGGTCCACTTCAAAAAGGGATTCTTGAAATGCAATTAAAAATGCTGAGTGCTGGACTTTAATCAACTGTAATTCTATCAGGGCAATGGGAACTGCTAACCAGCCAGATACCCAACAGGTATTCAAAACCTCCTTTGAAGGAAAAAAATAACCTCGTCTCATGTTGGTTTCTACTATCTTGAAATGCTTCATAAGTTTCTGAGGTGGAAGAGCAAAAATATGATTACTTGTTTTACAACAATGACTGTGTTGGGGGAAGGAAGTAAGTAAGAATTTATGGTAAGGGAGAATTTATTGAAAAGAAATGAATTACTTAAAATTTCCAAGCGACCAGGGAGTTAAAGGTTACCAGATGAACCTTGCACAGCCTTAGGGCCTGCAAGCAACAGAAAGGCATTGGGAGCCGGACTGCAGTCAGAGCATTGGCAATAACAAGTAAGATTAAGTGTGCTCTTCAACAGATAGGGGAAGAACAGATGGTCCCAGTTTAGATAGGAGGGAAGTTCTCTGCCTGGGTGAAAAATAGGGACATATGATGCATGTACCTGTTACGAGATGTCTGTTTAATGTAAACCTATACGTTGACGAGATCAGAATCTGGAAACTGTTCTTGAACGTGACTAATAATGTATAAATATGTTGAACATTTGTAATTTAGCAGAGTGCTATCTCAAGCTGCATTGAGATGGTTCTCCCCTTGCAATTGCTCGAATAAATGATTGTGACCTTTACCTGAGACTCCTGTGGTCCATTTGTCAAAGTGACCACAACAATTTGGCTTAGTCGGCAGGGTACTTGGATTGGATCCTTGGGACAGCTCTGCAAAGTGGGTAGATATATTTACTTACCACCCGTAATTAGTGCAGTAAGCCTACCCGAGAATGGTCCGATCAAGTATCAAAGAATCAGGAGGAGGACTCTGGACCAGAGATAGGAGGTGCCAGGGGTAAGAGATGGAGCCGTGCAGCCGGGCTAGCGGTGCCAAAGCCGAGCAGGGAGGGCCGGACCAGTACCAGAGATAGGAGGCAGAGCCGTGCTGGTGGGTTACAGTTTGAAATATAACCTTAGCCATAGCTGTGCAGGCCAGACCCCAGTTAAGAGGAGGGTGGAGCCGTGCTGGCAGGCTATGGTTTGAGATATAACCTTAGCCAAAGCCGTGCAGGGAGGCCAGGACCCAGTAAGAGGAGGGCAGAGCCGTGCTGGCAGGTTATGGTTTGAAATATAACCTCAGCTGAAGCCACACAGGGACGCCAGGTCCCAGTGAAACCGCACTACCTCAGGTAATTAAGTTGTAAGGACTGTGCGAACATACTGTGCAGAGATAGATGGAAAATAGGAACAGAATGCCGTCAGGGAAACAAAATAGCGCTATGGAACTCGACTGGGGAACTGTGGACTCCATTACGAGGTTCATAGCAGAACACCAGTCAAACCTAATCACGAAAAATGCAGAAGGAGGGGTGGAATCCACAGGGAACCCCTGGAGGACAAATACAGTGGTGGATAGAGCAGAAAAAGGATAAGGAAAAGAAAGGGGTGATGGTTATTATTATCTTGTGCCTGCAGTTGTGTAGACAGATTAGTACTAAGTTCCAGTCGATTAGAGAGAAAGAGAGAGAGACACTAGGTCAGATTCAGGACAGATCAGAGCAGTGGCAGCAGCTTGTAGTGATACTGATCAAGAGGAGGAGAGCTCCGAAGGAGAAACCTATGATGGAGCTGGGACAAAACCGCCCTCATACAAACCAACCACCCCACCGTGCCCCATTGAATCCCATGGCCCCTATGGCAGTGACTGTTAGGAAAAGTAAAGTCAGGAAAGGCAAATTAAAAACAGAAGGGAGAAAGTGGGGCTGAGGAATAGGGGGAGGATGAAGAGATTGAGAGGGTTACGGAGAAAGTTAAGAACATACCATTCAGCCTGGGGGAGAAACAGGTTTTGCTTAAAGAACTGCTGAGACTTAAAACTCGGCATAGCAACCCGGATTTTTGGACCAAACTGCGGTAAATGTAAGATTTCCATGCAATGCATCCCCTTGATACCCATATACTGGTGAAGGCTAAATGCCCAGGGGATATCTGGGGAAGATTACCCCTGAAGTTTAGAAGTGGAGACTGGGTGAAACCTGGGGATGTCCCAGATTGGGAGAAGGCGACAACCCTGCACAGGGACTTTGAGGAGGCAGTTAAGGAAGCCTTGGGGGTGTATGTCCCATTAGGGCTGACGAGATTTTCCTCAAAACGTGGAACTGTGATTGGGACCCGAAAGGTCTGCTACTGAATTTTCTGTAAGTTAAAAAAATGAATTGATCTAAGTTACAAGAGCTGCTTGTGCTGAAGAGGTAGAGAGAGAGAGAGAGAGAGAGAAAGAAAGAAAGTAGGGTACCCCTAGGGAGTTAATAAGCACTAACAGGCAGGAGCTGGGGAAATGTGAGCTTTTGTCAGTTTGATTGTCCCTATAGGTGGAGCCTTCAAGATTCCTTTATTTCCCCCACTGCTATTTGAAGTTTCGTTTAGAATATGAGAGATTTATGTCGTTAAACAGGGTTAATGAACCAACCTTTGTACCACCCCCTTGCAGACTAATATCCCCAGCTTCTAAGCTGATTGGGATTGATATATACGAGTTGCATTAACTCATAAGAGTTGGTATTCTAAAATTCTGAGGGGAAAAATTACCTGAAGTTCAAGGGATTCCAGGAAAACCAAAAGAAATAAACACACGGTCTAGGTGGTTCCAATGGATAAAAATGGGTTTCTTTTAAAGAGATGAATTAAATATGAAAGGAAATCTGCATCCCAACAGCACTGTTATTTGAAGTTGGGACAAGGCTTGAAGTCTAAAGTGCAGTGTAGTTTAGAAGATTACTTTTGAATCACTAGGCTGCTATCTAAAATAAAGAATGTGTCGATAAACGTACGCAAATTATAACTTGGATACAAATCAATAACCATAAGAAAGAGGTAGTTTTAATTTTGATAGAGTAAATTACATATCTTACAAAGTTTAAAATTTGAGGTTTGGTTCCTGATAATTCCTCAAAAGGGAATTTTCATTTTAAAAGATTTGACAACAATTGGCACTAATTCAAATGCTGCAAGCTTTTGTATTTGTAAGTCTGTTCCCAAAATATGAAGCTAAGATCAAGACCTTGACAAAGTTTGGCAGAAATCCAATTTTTGGCTGAGTTAATGAATCTGGGATAATTCTAAAAGATATGGGTCAGACACAATTTAGTGGTTTACTACTGAGACAGTAAAATGTTGTTTGGGAAGAAGGTAAGGAAGCAAAACATGTCAATGACTGATTTCTGTTTTTAAAACTGTTAGAAGAATATTTTATTTATTTTAAAGTCTCTCCAGGCAACCTGAACAAGATAAGATGGTAGCTGTTGCATGTGTAAAATGGTATGAGGCAAGTAGGAGAAAGAGTTAGGGAAAGAGGACACAATATACAAACTTTTTTAAAGGAAATGAATTTGATAATCCGGCCATCAACTGAGACATTGGAAATGCACAGGGGGAGATAATCAAAGATCTAGAGACAGAGATCCTCGTTGCCATGGAATAGTTAATATGGCCTAAAGAGCAAGGAAACATTATAAACACTCAAGACAATGGAGAAATTGACATCAAGAGAATCCTAGTATGATCATGGTGAGGGAAAAAAACTTAAGAGGTAAAACTATGCAGAATCTATAGTTCGGGAATTGAAATGTAAGGAGATATAACACTTAAAAACAATTTACCACAAGACGGATACAGGTAAAGGGAAAGCTGGAAAAAGGCTAAATAGATGTATTACTGATTGTTTTAATGTGCCTGCAAGCTACAAAAAGTAAGACCACAGGATTAACACCATGATGACAGACAGAGTTAAGCGGCTCGCAGAGAGAACCATCACTGGAAGTGAAGATACTGAGCCATTGAAAGATAGGATAAGAAGGTACATTGTAGACAAAAATAAAAATACCTGGAAAAACTCAGCAGGTCTGGCAGCATCTGTGGAGAGGAACACAGTTATTGTAGAGTTTTGTCGGCAGTTTAAGGAATTGAGGTCCAACGTGGGGCAGCAGCAGGAGACAGCAGACTGGAAGGAGTGAAGGGTGCCTATCCAGATGGATTCAGATCAGGGAACTCATTTCACAAGAAGAGTCATTAATGAAATGTATAAATTTAAATTTAAACAGAAATTCCACATTCCCTATCAGCCATAGGGCTCGGGGATGGTGGGAAGGATGAATCAAACTCAAAAAAAACATCAATAACAAAAGCAATTCAAGAAACGGAATAGCCCAATATTCTAATGTGCCTTGGGGCTACCCCAAGAAAGACTACCAGGTTCACCTCATTTGAAATAATGACAAAGAGAGCAATGCAGTGACCCGAGGAAATCATAGTAGGTGTGGGAGATATAGGACCACTAAAAGGAAGGATGCAAGACCATGTGAGGGAAATAAGTAAGCAATTGCATGAGTTAAGGAAGTCAGAGACCGACAGGTGATTAAGGGTATGAAAACAGGCAAATCCAAAGAGCAACAACGGACCAAGTGGGGAGTAAGGTGAGCCCGGAGCAAACAAGCATGGACCATACGAGGTAATTATAACAGGTGATACATGCTCACTTGTAGATATGAGAACAGGAAGTAGATAGAGGCATTACACACAGTTAAAGATACATGACAATTGACCAAGCAGTAACCCAGAGAACTGTGTCGCCACAGATCTATGATCCTGGTCATGGGCATATTAGTACTGGCAACAAGGTCGGGGATCATCACTGCTCATCCCACACCGCAGGAGGAACTTTGGTACAGCACGGACAGTGCCGAATGCGACATGCAACCGGGAATGATAAATCTAACAGTCGGAGAACAATTCGAATTGTAGCTTTCGAATTGTAGTAAGGGTTTGCTTCAGATTGGGCGTGGGAGGTCCGCCCCTATCCAGCCACCTTCCATATCTACTTCCACAGTCTGAGTAGAGATAATTGAAGCTCCTCAAACTACACTGACTGACCCACCTTGTTCGACTATGCATCCAGGACCGACGAATGGTTTGGTACTGGTTAATCAGAAGTTTTGTATGATAATGTACACCACAAGCTGGTACCCGTAGTCTTGAACATATCCGGAATTGCCCCACCCCAGTGGTGCTCAACCCATATTCGAGCATTATATACGGCTCGAATGGGCCAGCTGATAACTGAAGCATCTCAGTTCAAAGGCAAGATGCAATCAGGCTTGGGAGAGAACTGCGTTAAGCACAGCCTGGTAAATGATGCCGCTATGATATTCAGTGGTTAATTCAGAACCTGGCGACTGTTGACCGGAAGGTCCGTACCCTGAACTTTAAGCTTAAGGAGATTCTAGAGCGGGGACAGGGAATTCATAACACCCAATTAAATACAGACCACAACATGACACGGTTAATCCAAAGCCTGGCTACCGTGCTCGAAAGTCATGCGGGGACGATCAACAAACTGATTGAAATAGGGAAAAATACTTCAGACAAAGTGAGCAGAAATGATGTTTGCAGCACCTATGGATCTTGGGCACTGGAACAAGCCCGAGAGAATTTAAGACAAATTAATGAAGGGGTAGTTCCTTTATGGGTAACTAATGAGCATTTATTTAATCTTTCACAACACAAGGATCATGACTTGACCAGTTGCCAGCTCAGAGGTTTAACACGCGTATATAGAATTAATTGACTGCCACTGCTCTTCAAGAAATGCCTACCTCCTTGAAGAAGTTCTGTTCCTCTCTGCGACAAGATTTCCGTATCTCTCTGTTGTCTTGCTTACCTTCCTTGCTTTCCATTTCCCTCCTAGTGTTTGACAAGGTGTTTACTAAAACCCGCTTTCACAGCCATATCTCCTTTCTCAGTGACTGTCTCCGTCTCCGACTTACCCCACGTGGATTTCAACTGAAATTCCACCCCTCATGTTTCAAACCCACCCAGGATTACAGGTATCTCCGGGACATAAAACGTTTCTCGGACTGCTGTTCCCGTCACATTCTGAAATCCACACTCAGTGCCATGCGCCGCCATATGAACACACTCGACCTCTCCCTCCAGCAGCACCGCCGTACCCTTTTTCAAAGCTGCGCGTGCCCCCAGTTTCATTTTATCCTTTGGCTCATCCGACGCCTCAACAAGAAACTTTTTCTCTTTCTCTCAAGTGCTAAGGAACGCAAGCTCCAACAACTCATCGACACCAACACCCATCTAGGACCCTCCACCCCTGCCTGTCCCTCCGTCCCCACCCTTTCTTCCAATCCCAACCCCAGCCGTGTATTCACTATACCCCCTGACCTTCCCCTCTCCGATGCTGAACGTTCAGTGCTCAGCAAAGGACTTAGTTTCATACCCTTACGCCCTCACCTCAATGAATTTCAGGCTCGGCATGATACTGAACTCTTCTTCCGCCGTCTTCGTCTCCGGGCTCACTTCTTTGGGCAGGAGTCCTCTCCCAGTTCAATGGATCCTTTTACCCATCTCCAATATTCTCCCTCCACCTGGACCCCTCCCTCTGGATCCTTACCTACTCTCGATCTTTTCATTGAGAACTGTCGGCGCGACATTAGTCGTCTCAATTTCTCTGCTCCTCTCACCCATTCTAACCTGTCTCTCTCTGAACTTACTGCACTCCATTCTCTCAGGTCCAACCCTGACATTGTCATAAAACCCGCTGACAAGGGTGGTGCTGTTGTTGTCTGGCGCACTGACCTCTACCTCGCGGAGGCTGAGCGTCAACTCGCAGACACTTCCTCCTACCTCTCCCTGGACCATGACCCCACCACTGAACATCAAGCCATTGTTTCAAGGACTGTCACTGACCTCATCTCCTCTGGGGATCTTCCTCCCACAGCTTCCAACCTGATAGTCGCCCAACCTCGGACGGCCCGCTTCTATCTCCTACCCAAAATCCACAAACAGAACTGCCCCGGTAGACCGATCGTCTCAGCTTGCTCCTGCCCCACAGAACTCATTTCTCGTTATCTTGACTCCCTTCTCTCTCCCCTTGTCCAGTCCCTTCCCACCTACATCCGTGATTCCTCTGACACCTTATGTCACATCAACAATTTCCAGTTCCCTGGCCCCAACCGCTTCCTCTTCACCATGGACGTCCAATCCCTCTACACCTCCATCCCCCACCAGGATGGTCTGAGGGCCCTTAGCTTCTTCCTCGAACAGAGGCCCGAACAATCCCCATCCACCACTACTCTCCTCCGTCTGGCTGAACTTGTTCTCACGCTGAACAATTTCTCCTTCAACTCCTCTCACTTCCTCCAAATAAAAGGTGTGGCTATGGGTACCCGCATGGGCCCCAGCTATGCCTGTCTCTTTATGGGGTATGTGGAACATTCTTTGTTGCAGTCCTACTCCGGCCCCCTTCCACAACTCTTTCTCCGGTACATCGATGATTACTTCGGTGCCGCTTCATGCTCTCGTCGGGACTTGGAAAAATTTATTAATTTTGCTTCCAATCTCCACCCCTCCATCATTTTCATGTGGTCCATCTCTGACATTTCCCTTCCCTTCCTTGACCTCTCTGTCTCAATCTCTGGTGATAGACTGTCCACCAATATCCATTACAAACCCACCGACTCCCACAGCTATCTCGACTACAGCTCCTCACACCCCGCTTCCTGTAAGGACTCCATCCCATTCTCTCAGTTCCTTCGCCTCCGTCGCATCTGTTCCGATGATGCTACATTCAAAAACAGTTCCTCTGACATGTCCTCCTTCTTCCTTAACCGAGGTTTTCCACCCACGGTCGTTGACAGGGCCCTCAACCGTGTCCGGCCCATCTCCCGCGCATCCGCCCTCACGCCTTCTCCTCCCTCCCAGAAACATGATAGGGTCCCCCTTATCCTCACTTATCACCCCACCAGCCTCCGCATTCAAAGGATCATCTTCCGCCATTTCCGCCAACTCCAGCATGATGCCATCACCAAACACATTTTCCCTTTACCCCCCTTATCGGCATTCCATAGGGATCGCTCCCTCCGGGACACCCTGGTCCACTCCTCCATCACCCCCTACTCCTCAACCCCCTCCTATGGCACCACCCCATGCCCACGCAAAAGATGCAACACCTGCCCCTTCACTTCCTCTCTCCTCACCGTCCAAGGACCCAAACACTCCTTTCAAGTGAAGCAGCATTTCACTTGCATTTCCCCCAACTTAGTCTACTGCATTCGTTGCTCCCAATGTGGTCTCCTCTACATTGGAGAGACCAAACGTAAACTGGGCGACCGCTTTGCAGAACACCTGCGGTCTGTCTGCAAGAATGACCCAAACCTCCCTGTCACTTGCCATTTTAACATTCCACCCTGCTCTCTTGCCCACATGTCTGTCCTTGGCTTGCTGCATTGTTCCAGTGAATCCCAACGTAAACTGGAGGAACAACACCTCATCTTCCGACTAGGCACTTTACAGCCATCCGGACTGAATATTGAATTCAACAACTTTAGGTCGTGAGCTCCCTCCCCCATCCCCACCCCCTTTCTGTTTCCCCCTTCCTTTTTTTCCCAATAAATTATAAAGATTTTCCTTTTCCCACCTATTTCCATTATATAAAAAAAAACCCCACTAGAGCTATACCTTGAGTGCCCTACCATCCATTCTTAATTAGCACATTCGTTTAGATAATATCACCAACTTTAACTTTAACACCTATGTGTTCTATTGTACTATTGTCGTTGACGTCTTTTGATGATCTGCTTCTATCACTGCTTGTTTGTCCCTACAACCACACCCCCCCCCCACCTCTCTCTCTCTCTATCTCTCCGCCCCCCACACACACACCTTAAACCAGCTTATATTTCAACTCTTTCTTGGACTCGAACTCAAGTTCTGTCGAAGGGTCATGAGGACTCAAAACGTCAACTCTTTTCTTCTCCGCCAATGCTGCCAGACCTGCTGAGTTTTTCCAGGTAATTCTGTTTTTGTTTTGGATTTCCAGCATCTGCAGTTTTTTTGTTTTTATGTATACAGAATTAATGTTGAATGTATAGTGAATAGTAATATGCTAATAGGCATTGTGTTAGTAATACCTGTTATACCTATGTCAACACCCGGCAGGACATTATATACACTAGAAAACATTGGGGTTATCCGGGAGAATTACTATATTAGGTATCATGACGTTCCACCAAATGCAGTAGACATAGAATGGAATATAGTTAGCACCACATTAGAAGAGTGTAGGATAGAAGCCACTGCATTAGTATGTGCACACCCAATATATGAGACAGATGAAGCGAAGTGTGGATTTAAAGCAGCAGCAAACTGTACAATGGAAACTATATGGGCTGCAAAGGAGCCATCCCATGTTGCATATGCAGGAAATGGGAGATATTGTATCACAACATGGCAGGAAAGAAACCAGTTCGGGAACAACTGGATATGCCCCATCCATAATCATTCAGTGTGCCAGCAAGGGTAGGGAAAGTGGACCTGGTTGAAATATACAAGAGAGGAACATCTACTATTCAGGTCAAGGAAAGCATTAAGGATAATCTGACAGTGTTTGAACCAGTTCTCCTATGAAATTCCCCTAATACCAGAGCACCTAACCATGATTTGAAGACAGGCTCAGCAGACATACAGAACTTACTATACACTGCAGCAACAGGTTAGAGCCTTAAAGATGGGTATTGAACAAATAGATGCTTCCACTTGGTGGGAGGATCTGTGAAACTGGGGCTCGAGCATTCAGATACACCCCTGGATTCGGATTATTTCCTATGCCCTAGTCATACTACAGTTAATATTGATTATGTATCTAACGTACTTGATATACCGCACCCGGAGGTCACAAAAAAGGCGGCATTGGGGGAGATTTAGTAGGTGGAGCAGGAATCTGGTAAGCCAGAGGTTCGGATTAAAGGACCAGATGGTACAGATGGTCTGACCAATACCCACATCCTTTACGTGCCAAAACTGGATACCTGGCCAGTATCAATGGGCAGCGGTATGTAAAGGGGGGAGAGTGGGCAACACCACTGTAGTTGGCTACCTTGGGCTAAGCCAAGACCCAAAAGGTGGGACTGTTAAGGGGAAGGAAGTAAGTAAGAATTTATGTTAAGGGAGAATTTATTGAAAAGGAATGAGTTACTTAAAATCTCCAGGCGACCAGAACCACCAAGCACATTGGCAGTTAAAGGTTACCAGATGAACCTTGCACATTCTTAGGGCCTGCAAACAACAGAAAGGCCTTGGGAGCCAGACTGCAGTCAGAGCATTGGCAATAACAAGTAAGATTAAGTGTGCTCTTCAATAGATAGGGGAAGAACAGATGGCCCCAGCTTAGATAGGAGGGAAGTTCTCTGCCTGGGTGAAAAATAGGGACATATGATACATGTACCTGTTACGAGATGTCTGTTTAATGTAAACCTATATGTTGATGAGATTGGAATCTGGAAACTGTTCTTGTACGTGACCAATAATGTATAAATATATTGAACATTTGTAATTTAGCAGAGTGCTATCTGAAGCTGCATTGAGATGGTTCTCCCCTTGCAATTGCTCAAATAAATGATTGTGACCTTTACCTGAGACTCCTGTGGTCCGTTTGTCAAAGTGACCGCAGTAACTGCAAGACATGTAAATCAAATCTCTTCTTGAAATATACAGACAGGAGGTTTAATAACTAGTTTTGCTAAGCCAGACACAAAGAGAAATCATCTGGAAAATCTCTCTTTTAGAAGCTAATATTGTCTCCAGCAACGTGCAGTTACCCGAACTTCAATTTAAAGGAAACCAGCTAACTTCAAACAGCCGCAATGTATAACAATCTATGCCCGATGGACAAATAAAGGACTTAATCGGATGTTCTTTTAACTTTTATTTGGACTCTAACTTTTCTTACTTCTGAGACCTATGTGTGTGTCATTGCGTCTTTTATAATTTTTTTCTCAGGGTTAGCAACTAATAAACTTACCCTTTCTTTGGCTCAAGAAAACCTGGTTTAATTGCTCCTTATTAAAAAAGCAAATACATTTGGATTGGAAAAGGCATCTATGGGGAAAAGGAATGTTAAAAAAAATCTTTTTGCAATAAAGCGGGGGGGGGGGGGGGTGTTGGGGGGGAATTGCTGAATAAGAGGAGCCAGTTTACTCCTTCTCACCTGGTCGTAACACAATCAATAACCTTAAGGATAACCTTAAATAACTTGTTAACTGAATCTTCAAAACTGGGTTTTGCAAGAAATGTTGCATTTCACTTGCAGTTCCTTCAATTTAGTCTACTGCATTTGTTGCTCCCAATGCGGTTTCCTCTACATTGGAGAGACCAAATGCAAACTGGGTGACCATCTTCAGTCTGTCCTCAAGCATGACCCAGACCTCCCTGTCGCTTGCCATTTCAACACTCCACCCTGCTATCGTACCCATATGTCCATCCTTGGCCTGCTGCATTGTTCTAGTGAAGCTCAAAGCAAACTGGAGGAACAGCACCTCATCTCCCAACTAGGCACTTTACAAACTTCCGGACTGAATATTGAGTTCAACAATTTTAGATCATGAACTCTCTCCTCCATACCTACCTGCTTTCCGATCCCCTTTTTTTTCCAATAATTTATATAGGTTTTTCTTTTGCCACCTATTTCCATTATTTTTAAATGTATTTCCATTCATTGTTTTTATCTCTACTTTTTAGCCTATTTTGATCCCTTCCCTTCACCCCACCCCACCCCCACTATGGCTATCTGTACCTTGCTTGTCCTGCTTTCTACCCTTAATTAGCACATTCCTTAGCCAATATCACCACCTTCAACACCTCTTTGTCTTTTTGTCTATGACATCTTTTGGCTATCTCCACCTATCATTGGCCCTCTATCTGGCTCTACCTGTCCCACACCGCAACCACCACCCCCCCCATCCCACCACCCCCTCCACCCCACCCCTCCTCTTAAACCAGTTTATATTTCACCTCTTTTCTATTTTTACTTAGTTCTGTTGAAGCGTCATTCGGACTTGAAACGTTAACTGTGTTCCTCTCCGCAGATGCTGCCAGACCTGCTGAGTTTTTCCAGGTATTTTTGTTTTTGACCTGCTCACCGATGTTCAGTTTGGGTTGCACCAGGGCTATATGGATCCAGGCTTCATTACAGCCTCAGTACAAACATGAACAAAAGAGCTGAACTCCAGAAGTGAGGTGAGGGTGGCTGCCCTTGGCAGGAAAGCAGCATTTGACTGAATGTGGCATCAAGGAGCCCTAACAAAACTGGAGTCAATGGAATCAGGAGGAAAATCCTCCATTGGTTAGAATCATAAAGGAAGGTGTGCATGTAGTTGATACTAATTACCTGCAGATTGTGGCTTCGGGTGTCTAGGCCGTAAGCTCTGGAAATCTCTCCCTAAATTGCCTTTTTCTCCTCCTTAGAATGAACTTTTTGAATATTAGGGTTTTTGAATATTAGGACTGTCACCCATCCTACTATTTCCTTATTTGGGTCAGTGTCAAATTTACATGTTTTTGCACTCCATTTTAGGACATTTGGCTGCTTTAAAGTTTCCATTTAAATACAGATTGTTGTTAGTGTTGTAACAGGACAAAACCTGTTTGGTTAATTCCCTCAGGCAATGTATGGACTTTGCCACTGTGCAAAAGGAACTGAGCCAATTAGCTGTTGTCGGAGTTTAGGATCTATTGATAATTTTACCACAGAAAGGATTTAGAAAAAAAAACTTACAATCTTGCATTTTAAAGTAGAAATTAGTATTCAAATGTCCAACAATGGGGTCTGAGACAATAGGTAACTTAAGATGCAAATAAGCTAGTTTAATACTATTCCCCATACAATGTAAATAAGCAATTCTCTTGCCTGTCTTGACAATTCAATAAAGACTTTGCATCAATTTTATTGAAAAGTTTTTAAACGTTTTTTGGCTGTAAACTGAAAGAGACAATAGATAGATTGGGACAGAGTGGCAAGGAGGTTTTGAATAGAAAGCTGTGAGCACGTCCATCAAGATTGAAATTTAGGCACGTGGGAGGAATAATTAAAGTCAACTTGTTTAAATCAATACAGCAATCCAAAAGTGTGCGGAAGTATGGCATCTTCTTTATTTTGTATAACTACTTGATGAGATGTACTACTTGAATAAAGTGAGTTGAATCATAGGGCAGAATTTCCTGCCTGTCCGGCGGGTGGGCCCGACCCAATCTCCGGCGGGCGCGGAGCCGATCGCCGCCAGCAAAGAAGGCCGCACCGCCATTTTACATGGGCTGGCCAATTAAGGCCCGCCCAGCGTGATGTCCGCTGTGAAATGCTATGCGCTCCCTGTGCGGGCAGGGGGAGAATTCCTAAATGCGAGTGTGCGCTCTTTCACAAATGCACACGAAGGAGCACACATCTCCCTGAGGCTAAGTGCAGCCTCAGGGAGATCGCTTCCACTTTTAAAACTATTAAAAATAGAGAAAAGAAAAATCCCTTATATGTGCCCCTCATGTGACAATGTCACATAGAGAAAAGAAAAATCCCTTATATGTCCCCATCATGTGACAATGTCACATGAGCTGGGACATGTTCATAATTAACAGAGCAACATTATTACAATTTTTAAACGGCTGCCATGAAACCTCATCCCACCACTGGATGAGGTTTCATGTTTTTTCTATTTGCCGCCGGGGCTCCTGGCCTGCCCGCCAACCTTAAGGTTGGATTGGCAGGTCCTTCAATTGTTTCAATGATCCTGTCAATGGCCTCAGTTGGCCATTAACAGGTCGGCAGGCGGACAGCTGATTTTGCTGCGCCCCCGCCTTCCTGAAAATTTAAATGGGGCAGGTTGACATTGGGGGTTCCGCCCTACGTCACCACGCGTCATTTTACATGTCGGTGAGCAGGCTTTGCCCCCTGCTCGCTGACGGCAAAATTCTGCCCATAATCATTCTGATTCGTCCGCCCTGCAGTAACATCAACGGTCCTTTACTCTGGGCTCCGCATTTAAGCCATATCGGCACACAGTCTTCTCAATGTCTGCAGCCCAGGTCTGCCCCATGGAAGACACGGCTCCCAAAGGTAAGAAGCATACTGCCCCTAAATTTAGTGATGCCTCACTGGGCTACCTGCTGGATTCCGTGGAGGATCACCATAACGTCCTCTACCCCTGTCATGGCTGGAGGAGGTCTACAAATGCCACCAATGTGGCTTGGGAGATGGTGGCAACAGCAGTCAGTGCTAACGCCACATAGAAAAGGTGCAGAAAGATCCAGTGCAGAAAGAGGATGAATGATCTCATCTCAATGTAAGGCAACCATCTCTCTACTCTCAGCTCACACACTCACAGACCCATCAGGCATTCACAGGATGACATTCCACAGGGATCTCACATACTGCCACATCAAGGGATGCCACTCATTCTCTCACACACATCCTGATGTCTCCATCTGGGCTCATATCCTGTGTAGCTCGCGTCCTCATCCTGTGCACGGCTCCACTAGCCACACACACAAGGCAGGCTCTGCCTTGTATATGTCCTGTTCACACTATCTCCATCTTTATGCAGGACAAGCTGGCACAAAAGGAGGGAGGTCTCAGACCGGGGTTGGAGTGGCTGAAATTAAGGCCCTCACTTCATGTGAGGAGCGTGCCATCACGTTGGCTGGAGAGGACAGGGACTGTGCCTGTGGCAACGGTGAGATGGGCAGCACTGAGGATCCTGCACCAGCTCATCCCTCAGACAAGGATAGTGTGAGTGCATTGTCATGTCTTTGAGTTGCCTGCCATGCACTAATTATTTCTACTTTCTTTCATAGGCACCTCTGGAAAATGCCCAAGGGCATCAAAGAGCCAGGCCCTCATCCCCAGCCCCGATGTTACCTCGGATAAGGAAGCAGAGGAAAGCACCATAAAAGAAAAGTTACCGCGTTCATCCGCACCCTCCTCCAGCACAGATACATACACTTCGGTGGAACCTAATTCTAGAGTAGCCTCGGCATCACAATCTGGTAAGCACAGCACACAACCTGCTCCACAGCGCGCAGAAACAGGGACATCAAAGGTAGCTGGCACTCCGAGGACTGCTGGAGGCCAGGATCCTGCTGAGTCTGAATAAGATGATGAGCCTCTGGACTTGGTCCTAACTCAGCTGGTGGAGCTGCTGTTTTTTTTTTGCAAAAATATACTTTATTCATAAAATATCTTCAACCACATTCCAAACCATTTCAAAATCACCATTACAAAGGTACAATCAGGTTCAACTTTTACAACATGTATCACAAGGTGCATCAGTACAAACAACGAATATTACAATCATTTGCAGACATTCATTTTGGGCTGTACAGCCCAAGGGGCTTTACACAGTGCCCAGTCCCTCGATGCACAGTGGCAGAAAGGTCTTAGGCAACGACTCTTCTCCAATGTGCCTTTGCGGCAGCTGCCCCAAGCTTTAGTGCATCCCTCAGCACGTAATCCTGGACTTTGGAATGTGCCATTCTGCAACACTCGGTCGGGGACAGCTCTTTGCGCTGGAAGACCAACAAGTTTCAGGCAGACCAAAGAGCGTCTTTCACCGAGTTGATGATCCTCCATCTGCAGTTGATGTTTGTCTCGGTGTGTGTCCCTGGGAACAGCCCATAGAGCAGAGTCCTGTGTCACAGAACTGCTCGGAATGAACCTCGACAGAAACCGCTGCATCTCTCTCCAGACCAACTTTGCAAAGGCACAATCTACAAGGAGGTGAACAACGGTCTCTTTCCCACCACAGCCACATTGAGGGCAACGTGCTGAGGGGGTGAGACTCCTGGCATGTAGGAAGGATCTGACGGGGAGGGCCCGTCTCACCACCAGCCAAGCTACGTCTTGGTGCTTGTTGGAAAGTTCTGGCGATGAGGCATTCTGCCAAACGACTTTGACAGTCTGCTCAGGGAACCATCCCACAGGATCCACCCTCTCCTTTTCCCTCAGGGCCTCTAAGACATTACGTGCCGACCACTGCCTGATGGATTTGTGGTCAAAGGTGTTTCTCTGCATAAATTTTTCCACGAGGGACAGGTGGTACGGCACGGTCCAACTACTTGGAGCATTCAGCGGCAGCGTGGCCAGACCCATCTTTTGCAACACCAGGGACAGGTAGAATCTCAGCACGTAGTGACACTTGGTGTTTGCGTACTGAGGGTCTATGCACCGCTTGATGCAGCCACACACAAAGGTGGCCATCAGTATGAGGGCGATGTTGGGCACGTTTTTTCCCCTTTATCCATTTTCGATCTCCAGATAAAGCAGAAGATGGCTCGGGTGATCGCCACCATGCAGGAGTGTGGAATGGGCCAGACTTGCACCACGTGCAGCAACAGCGAGAGTGCCTCACACCTGATGACCAGGTTCTTACCCGCAATGGAGAGGGAGCATTGCTCCCACATGCCCAGTTTCCTTTTCACCATAGACACTCGCTCCTTCCAGTTTATAACGCGTGCCCTGGTCCCTCCGAACCATATCCCCAGCACCTTCAAGCCGTCAGCCCTGACAGTGAAGGGGACAAAGGATCGGTCAGCCCCGTTCCTGAAGAACATGGCCTCGCTCTACCCATGATTTACCTTGGCTCCCGAGGCCAGTTCAAACTGGTCACAGATGTGGATCAGTCTGCGCACCGACAGCGGACCTGAGCAGAAGACTGCGACATCATCCATGTATAGGGAGGCTTTGATCTGAGTGCCTCCACTGCCTGGGATTGTCACTCCTCTTGTGCTCGGATCCTTCCTGATAGACTCAGCAAAGGGTTCTATGCAACACACAAAAAGAACAGGCGAGAGAGGACAGCCCTGCCTGAGTCCAGATTTAATAGGAAAGCTATCTGATTCCCACCCATTGATTGAGACTGCACTACTGATGTTAGTGTAGAGCAGTTGGATCCAATGCGAATTCCCTCCCCAAACCCCATTTTGGAGAGCACATCCACCATGTAGGTGTGCGATTCTCTGTCAAAGGCCTTCTCCTGACCCAGGCTGATGAGACAGGTGTCCACACCTCTGTCCTGCACATACGCAATCGTATCCCTGAGCAGCGCGAGGCTGTCAGAAATCTTCCTGCCCGGCACAGCGCAGGTCTGGTCAGGGTGGTTCACCAATTCCAGAGCAGATTTGACCCGATTGGCGATGAACTTGGACACTCTTGTAGTCCACGTTCAACAGTGAAATGGATCTAATTTCCTCCCTTCCCCCCTTGTGCTTGTAGATGAGGGTGATAATGCCTTTCCTCATGGATTCTGACATACTGCCAGTCAGGAGCATACTCTCGTACACTTCTAGCAGGTCTGGGCCGATCCAGTCTCACAGAGCCGAATACAACTCCGCCGGCAAGCCGTCGCTTCTGGGAGTTTTACTCTTCTCGAAGGTCTCAAGGGCCTTACTCAGTTCGTCAGGAGTTAGCGGTTTGTCCAGGCTCTCCCGTGTACTGTCGTCTAAGACCTCCGTGATTGAGGACAGGAAGGACTGGGAGGCCGTGCTGTCTATGGGCTTCACGTCATACAATCCGGCATAAAAGGATTTGCTGATCCTCAAAATGTCGGACTATGATGACTTTACTGAGCCTTCTTCTTCCTTCAGGCTGCTGATCACAGAGCTCTCTCTGTGTACCTTTTGGAAGAAGAAACGTGAGCACATCTCATCCTGCTCCAAGGAGCGGACTCTGGAATGGAAGATGATCTTGGAGGCCTCCGAGGCAAAGAGCGAGGCTTGCTGGCTCTTCACCTCTTGGACTACCTCCTTGACATCAACCCCCGTTGACTGCAGCCGGAGCAGATTCTGCATGTTTTTCTGGAGCCGGGACATTTCCCTCTGCTCCTTTCTAGCTTTCTGGGTGCCTTTGAGAAAGAAAAACCTCTTGATATTTCCCTTGATCACTTCCCAACAGTGTGTCAGGGACTGGTGGAACTGCAGCCAAAGTCAGTTGAATATCAGGAAGGGTTGTTTGCTGCTTTCCTCAGATTGCAATATACGATGGAGAAGTCCATCCACATTCAGTTTGTGGTAACATGGAAACATCTTCCCCACATCCACTCTATCCAGGCCTTTCAGTATTCTGTAAGTTTCAATCAGATCCCCCCTCATCCTTCTAAACTTCATCCAGTATAGATCCAGAGTCCTCAAATGTTCCTCATATGTTGAGCCTTTCATTCCTGGGATCATTCTCGTGAACCTCCTCTAGACCAGGGCCAGCACATCCTTCCTTAGATACGGGGCCCAAAATTGCTCACAATATTCTAAATGTGGTCCGACTAGAGCCTTATAAAGCCTCAGCAGCACATCCCTGCTGTTATATTCTAGTCCTCTCGAAATAAATGCCAACATTGCATTTGCCTTCCTAACTACCGACTCAACATGCAAGTTAACCTTAAGAGAATCCTGGACTAGGAAACCCAAGTCCCTTTGCACTCCAGATTTCTGAATCCTCTCCCCATCTAGAAAATAGTCTATGCTTCTATTCTTCCTACCAAAGTGCATGACCTCACACTTCCCCACACTGTATTCCATCTGCCACTTCTTTGCCCATTCTCCTAACCTGTCCAAATCCTTCTACAGTCTCCCCGCCTCCTCAGTACTACCTGTCCCTCCACCTATCTTTGTATCATCTGCAAACTTAGCCAGGATGTCCTCAGTTCCTTCATCTAGATCATTAATGTATAAAGTGAAAAGTTGTGGTCCCAACACTGACCCTGCGGAACTCCACTAGTCACCGGCCGCCATCCTGAGAAGGACCCCTTTATCCCCACTCTCTGTCTCCTGCCAGACAGCCAATCTTCTATCCATGCTAGTACCTTGCCTCTAACACCATGGGCTCTTATCTTACTGAGCAGCCTCTTGTGCTGCACCTTGTCAAAGGCCTTCTGGAAGTCCAAGTAGATAACATCCATTGGCTCTCCTTTGTCTAACCTACTCGTTACCTCCTCAAAGAATTCTAACAGATTTGTCAGGCATGACCTCCCCTCGGTGAAACCATACTGACTTTGTTCTATTTTACAATGCACTTCCAAGTATTCTGAGATCTCATCCTTAATAATGGACTCTAAAATCTTACCAACGACTGAGGTCAGGTGTATCGGCCTGTAATATCCCGTCTTTTGCCTCACTCCCTTCTTAAATGGAGGGACGGGGGGGGTTACAATAGCAATTTTCCAGTCCTCTGGAACCTTCCCTGACTCGAGTGATTCCTGAAAGATCACCACTAACTCCTCCACTATCTCTTCAGCTATCTCCTTCAGAACTCTGGGGTGTAATCCACCTGGCTCAGGTGATTTATCCACCTTCAGACCTTTCAGTTTTCCTAGCACCTTCTTCTTGGTAATGGCCACCATACTCACCGCTGCCCCCCAACTCTCTTAAACTTTGGGGATGTCACTCATGTCTTCCACCATGAAGACCAATGCAAAGTACCTATTCAGTTCCTCCCCCATTTCTTTGTTCCCCACTACTACTTCTCCAACGTCATTTTCCAGCAGCCCATTGTCCACTTTTGCCTCTCTCTTACCCTTTATATATCTAAAAAAAAACTCTTGCAATCTTCTTTTCTATTACTGGCTAGTTTACCCTCATATTTAGTCTTCTCCCTCCTTATATCTTTTTTAGTTGTCCTCTGTTGGTCTTTGTAGGCTTCCCAATCCCCTCGTTTCCCACTGCTCTTTGCTGCATTGTGTGCTTTCTCTTTAGCTTTTATGCTGTCCCTGACTTCCCTTGTCAGCTATGGTTGCCTCGTCCTCCCTTTAGTATGCTTCTTCTTCCTAGGGATGAATTTTTGCTGTGTCACCTAAATTACTCCCAGAAACTCCTGCCATTGCTGTTCCACTGTCTTTCCTGCTAGGCTCATCTCCCAGTCAATTCTGGCCAGCTCCTCCCTCATGCCTCTGTAGTTGCCTTTATTCAACTATAATACCATTACATCTGATTCCAGCTTTTTCCTCTCAAATTGCAGGGTAAATTCTATCATATTATGGTCACTTCTTCCTAAGGGTTCCTTCACCTTAAGCTCCCTTATCAAATCTGCCTGATTACACATCACTAAATCTAGAATTGCCTGTTCCCTAGTGGGCTCCACCACAAACTGCTCCAAAAAGCCATCTCGTAGACATTCCACAAATTCCTTTTCTTGGGATCCGCTACCAACCTGATTTTCCCAGTCTACCTGCATAATGAAATCCCCCATGATCACTGTAACCTTGCCTTTCTTACACGCCTTTTCTATCTCCTGGTGTATCTTGTGCCCCACATCCTGACTACTGTTTGGAGGCCTGTACACACCTCCCATTATGGTTTTTTTACCTTTGCAGTTCCTCAACTCTACCCACACAGATTCTACATCATCTGATCCTACGTCATTTCTTGCTATCAATTTAATGTAATTTCTTACTAACAAAGCAACCACACCCCCTCTGCCAACCTGCCTATCTTTTTGATAGGAAGTATATCCTTGGACATTTAGCTCCCAGTCCTGATACCCTTGCAGCCATGTCTCCGTGATGCCCACCACATCTTACCGCCAATTTCAATTTGCGCCACAAGCTCATTTACCTTATTTCGTATACTGCGTGCATTCAGATACAACACCTTCAGTCCTGTATTTCCCGTCCCCTTTCTCATTGTCGTCCCTTTATCTGATGTGCTTGAAGTTAGATTCCTAGCCCTTTCCAAACACTCTGTCCTATTTTGTGTTCTGGGGATTTTAATAGCCTCTCCTGGGCTCTCTTTTCTTTTCAGTTTTTTCATAAGTCTCCATGAAGTTGAATCCATTCTCCCACACGCTAACCTGCTGCTTTGTTTCCCATTAGTCATACTTCTTGGAGCTTTACCCCTCCCTCCGCCCCCCCACTTTCTAGTTTAAAGTCCTGTTGACCACCCTATTTACCCTTCTCGCTAGAACATTGGTCCCAAATCGGTTCAGGTGGAGACCATCCCAATGGTACAGATCCCTCCTGTTCCAATACTGATGCCAGTGCCCCACGAAATGGAATGCCTCTTTCCCGCACCACTCCTTTAGCCATGTGTTTACTTCCCTTATTCTCGCGTCCCTATGTCAATTTGCACATGGTTTGGGTAGTAATCCGGGGATTATAACCCTTGAGGACCTGTTCTTTAATTTAGTTCCTAGTTCCTAGTTCTAATTATAGAATCCCCTACACTCACTGTTTAAAAAGTTCTAAGGCTTTTCCTTTCATTGCTTTCTCTTTTCCATTCAGCTGGTTCTTCAGCTCTTCAGTTTCTTTTTGTACCTCTTGGCTTCCTCCTGGAATATTGAATGTTCCTAGTCTTTTCTGCCAGCTGGTTCTTCAGTTCATTCAGAGTGACACAATTCCTAACCTCTGACCTGCTCTTGTAGCCACAATATTTATATGGCTGGTCCAGTTCAGTTTCTGGTCAATGGTAACCCCCAGGATGTTGATAGTGGGGGATTCAGTGATGGTAATGCAGCAAGGGTCGATGGTTGGATTCTATCTTGTTGGAGGTGATCATTGCCTGAACGTTGTGTGGCGCAAATGTCACTTGCCATTTGTCAACCCAAGCTTGGATATTGTCCAGGTCTGCAGAGCTTAGACCTGATCTGTTGGTTGTGGGATTGCTTATCTCCGTCTATCACTTGTTGTTTATGCTGTTTGGCACGCAAGTAGTCCTGTATTATAGCTTCACTAGGTTGACACCTCATTTTTAGGTATGCCTGGTGCTGCTCCTGGCATGCCCTTCTGCATTCTTCATTGAACCAGGTTGACCCCTTGGCTTGATGGTAATGGTAGAGTGGGGGATTTGCCGGGCCATGAGGTTACAGATTGTGTTTGAGTACAGTTCTGCTGCTGCTGCTGATGCCCCACAGCACCTCATGGGTATCCAGCCATGAGTTGTTAGTCCTGTTCGCAATCTATCCCATTTAGCATAATGGTAATGCCACACAACATGGTGGAGGGTATCCTCAATGCGAAGGGGGGACTTTGTCTCTGCAATGACTGTGTGGTGGTCACTCCTACTGATTCTGTCATGGACAGATGCATCTGCAGCAGGCAGGTTGGTGAGGATGACGTCAAGTATGTTTTTCCCCACCACCTGCTGTAGGCTCAGTCTAGCAGCTACATCCTTTAGGACTTGGCCAGTAGTGGTGCTACTGAGCTACTCGTGGTGATGGACATTGAAGTCCTCCACCCAGATTACATACTGCACCCTTGCCGCTTTCAGTGCTTCCTCCAAGTGGTGTTCAACATGGAGGAGCACTGATTGATCAGCTGAGGGAGGGCAGTACATGGCAATCAGCAGGAGGTTTCCCTGCCCATTTTTGACCTGATGCCATGAGACTTCATGTGGTCTAGAGCCTCCTTCCCGACTGTATACCACTGTGGCACCTCCTCTGCTTTCCAGTCTGTCCTGCTGGTGGGACAGGACATACTCAGGGATGGTGATGGTGGTGTCTGGGACATTAGTTGTAAGGTATGATTCCATGAGAATGACTTTGTCAGGTTGTAGCTTGACTAGTCTGTGAGACAGCTCTCCCAGATGTTAGTAAGGAAGACTTTGCAGGGTCAACAGGGCTACAATTGCTGTTGTCTTTTCCGGTGCCTAGGTAGATGCCAGGTGGTCCATCCAGTTTCATTCCTTTTTTTGGAACTTTGCAGCGGTTTGTTACAACTGAGTGGCTCACTAAGCCATTTCAGAGGGCATTTAAGGGTCTGGAGTCACACGCAGGCTAGACCAGGTAAGGACCACAGATTTCCTTTCTTAAAGGGCATTAGTGAACCCAATGGGATTTTACAACAATCAACAATGGTTTCATGATCATCATCAGACTTTTAATTCCAGATTTTTATTGAAATCAGATTTCAGGATTTGAACCCAGATCCCCAGAGAATTACCCTGGGTCTCTGGATTACTAGTCCAATGACAATACCTCTACACAATCGTCTCCCCTTAGAGTGAATTGACACAATGGGTCAATGGATCAATCAGAGGAAAGTGGTAAAGGATAAATCTGAGAGTAAGACTACGGAATATTTATTTGTCAATTATGTAACACATCTTCATATTGAGGATACCACACTTAAGGCTACTTAATAATATAAGGGCCAATGGTTTTGGGGGTGATATATAAGCATGGATAGAGGGCTGGCTAACTAATAAATGACAGAGTTGGGATATGGGAGGCATTTTCAGGATGGCAACCTGTAGTGGAGTGTCAAAGGGATCAGTGCTGGGGCCACAATTATTTACAATATGTATTAATGACTTAGATGAGGGAAGTGAATGTACTTTTGCCAAGTTTGCGGATGACACAAAAATAGCTGGGAAGGCAAGTGGTGGGAATGACACAAAGAGTGTACAAGAGGGACATAGACAGGTTAAGTGAGTGGGGAGGAATAGAGGAGCTGAATATTATTTAATTGTAGAAAGACTGAAGAAAGCTTCAGCACAGGCAGATTTGGGGGTCCTCATGCATGAATCCTAAAAAGCTAGCAATCAAGTTCAGCAGGTATTAGGGAAGCCAAGTGGAATGTTGGCCTTTATTTCAAAGGGAATGGAGTATAAAAATAGGGAAGTTGCTAAAACTATACAAGGCACTAGTTAGACCGTACCTAGAATAGATTTGGTCTCCTTATCCAAGGTAAGATAGACTGGCATTGGACGCAGTCCAGAGAAGGTTCACTAGGTTGATCATGGGAATGCAGGGATTTTCTTATGAGGAGAGGTTGTGTAGTTTGGGCCTGTACTCATTGGAGTTTAAAAGAATGAGAGACGACCTCATTGAAAGATATAAGATGCTTAGGGGTCTTGACAGGGTAATGCTGAGAGGTTGTTTCCCCTTTTGGAAGAGTCTAGGAACACAGGGCATAATCTCAGAGTAAAGGGGTGCCAATTTAAAACAGAGATAAGGAGGAATTTCTTCTCTCAGAAGGTAGTCAATTTATGGACTTCTTTACGACAGAGGGCTGTAGAGGTTGGGTTGTTAAGCATATTGAAGGTTGAGATAGACAGATTTTTAATCATAAGGGAATCAAGGGTTATGGGGAAAAGGCAGGAAAGTGGAGTTGAGAATTATCAGATCAGCCATGATCTCATTGAATAGCAGAGCAGACTCGATGGGCCAAATGGCCTACTTATGCTGTCATGTCTTATGGTCTTATGGATACTCTCCATCATGTTGTGTGGCTCTACCACCAAGTTAAATGGGATAGATTTCAAGCAGATCTAACAACTCTAGACTGGGCATCCATGTGATGCCATAGGCCCTCAGCAGAAGCAGAATTATACTCGAACCACAATCTGCAACCTCATGGCCCTGCATATCTCCACTCTGCCATTACCACCAAGCCACGGGATCAACCCTGGTTCAGTGAAGAGTGCAGGAGGGCCTACCAGGAGCAGCACCAGGCATACCTAAAAAGAGGTGTCAGTCTGGGAAAGCTACAATACAGGACTCCTTGCATGCCAAACAGCATAAACAGCATGCAATATACAGAGCTAAGTGATCCCACAAGCAACAGATCAGATGTAAGCTATGCAGCCCTGCCACAGCTAGTCATGAATGGTGGTGGGCAATTAATCAATTCAATGGAGTAGGAGGCTCCACAAGTATCCCCATCCTCAATGATGAGGGAGCTCAGCACATCAGTGCAAAAAAAGGCTGAAGCATTTGCTACAATCTTCAGCCAGAAGTTCCGAGTGGATGATCCATCTCAGCTCCTCCAGAGGTCCCCAGCATCACAGATGCCCCCCTGACTTCAGCCAATTCGATTCACTTCAGGTGATATCAAAAAATGGCTGAAGGCACTGGATATTGCAGTATGGGCCCCACACAATATTCTGGCAAAAGTACTGAAGACTTGTGCTCCAGAACGTGCTGCTTTGCTAGGTAAGCTGTTCCAGTACAGCTACAATACTGGCATCTACCCAGCTTTGTGGAAAATTGCCCAGGTATGTCCTGTCCACAAAAAGCAGGACAAATCCAACCCAGCCAATTACCGCCCCATCAGTCTACTCTCAATCATTGGTAAAATAATGGAAGGTGTCATCAACCATGCTATAAAGCGGCACTTGCTCAGCAATAACCTACTCACTGATGCTCTGTTTGGGTTCCGCCAGGATCACTCAGCTCATGACCTCATAACAGCCTTGGTTCAAACATTGACAAAAAAACTGAACTCCTGAGGTGAGGTGAGATTTGCTATCCTTGACATCAAGGCCACATTCGACCAAATGTGGCATCAGGGACCCCTAGCAAAACTGGAGGCAATGGGGATCAGGGAGAAAACTACATTGGTTGGAGTCATACCTAGCACAAAGAATGATGGTTGTGCATGTTGGAGGTCAATCATCTCAGCTCCAGGATATCACTCCGGGAGTTCCTCAGGATACTGTCCTAAGCCCAACCATCTTCAGGTGCTTCATCAATGACGTCCCTTCCATCATAAGGTCAGAAGTGGGGATGTTCACTGATGATTGCACAATGTTCTCAGTCACTTAGATACTGAAGCAGTCCATGTTCAAATGCTCAAGGCCTGGACAATATCCAGGCTTGGGCTGACAAGCGGCAAGTAACATTCATGCCTTACAAGTGCCAGGAAATGACCATTTCCAGCAAGAGAGAATCTAACTTTCGCCCCTTGACATTCAATGGCATTACCATCACTAAATCTGTCAATATCAACATCCTGAGGGTTGCCATTGGCCAGAAACTGAACTGGACTAGCCATATAAATACTGCGGCTACTAGAGCAGGTCTGAAACTAGGAATCCTGAGGCGAGTAACTCCTCTCCTATTGCCCCAAAGCCTGTCCACCATTTTTAAGGTACAAGTCAGGAGTGGGTTGGAATACTCCCCACTTGCCTGGATGAGTGCAGCTCCAACAACGCTCAAGAAGCTTGACGCCATCCAGGACAAAGTAGTACACTTGATATGCAACCCATCCACAAACATTAACTCCCTCCACCGCTGACGCATATGGCAGCAGTGTGCTGTCAACAAGGCTCCTTAGACAGCACTGTCCAAACCCATGGCCACCACATCTAGAAGGACAAGGCCAGCAGATGTATGGGAACACCACCACTTGGAAGTTCCCCTCCAATCCACACACCATCCTGCCTTGGAAAGATATCGCCATTCCCTCACTATCATTGGTTCAAAGTCCTGGAACTCCTCCCTAACAGCACTCTGGGTGTACCTACACAACATTGACTGCAGCAATTCAAGAAGGCAGCTCACCACCACCTTCTTAAGCGCAGTTAGGGATGGGCAATAAATGCTGGCCCAGCCAGCGATGCCCACATCCCATGAATTAATTTAAAAAAACAGAGATAATCAAGATTTGGATCAAAGGAATAACCAGGAGCAAAAACACGGTGGAGAAGGTTGCTGCCTGGACATTCAAGCTCACTTGTGAACCATCGTTCATGAAAGTCATGTGGCTTATATGGTTCAACTGCAGAATCAGGAGGAAAGGATAAGGCAATTTGAGTTGGAAAAGGTGTAACTAATAAGGAAAGCCAGTAGTGAACTGCCTTACAGGGCAATTACTGGAGGAGAGAGAGAAATCATGCAGGAATGGTGAGGAACACTAGTACTGAATTAATGTTTCAAACACAGTTGAACATCAACAATAATATAATGATTTGAAAGAAGAATGTAAGTAAGCTGAAGAGAGAGCAAAAAGTGCTGAGAGGGAGGTAGAAGACAAGAAAGTTGCATCTAGGGTTTTGCAAAAGGAGTCAGAGGGGGTCATGATTCATCAGCTCTGTCAAGCCCTATTAGAGGGACTGAAACACTTGAGTATGACAAGGCACTTATTATTTGATGGGACCAGGAGACACATGTCCTAACTGCATGCCTCAATTTGGTGATTGTTGCCCCCTGCTGCAGCCCCTGATGCTCCAGATGTTGTCTCTTCAGTAATGAAGGCTCCGGTGAAACAGAAGAAGTACTCAGTTGACCAACAGAACCGGTGCACCTTACAAAGCACATATGAGCTCCCTTTATAAATTAATATGTGGGGAGATGGTGGCGTAGCAGTAATATTGCTGGGCTAGTAATCCAGAGGCTCTAGGGACATGGGTTCAAATCCCATCACAGTAGCTGGTGGAAATTAAATTAATAAAATCTAGAATATAAAGCTAGTTTCAATTGGTTCACTAAAGTCCTTCAGAAAAGGAAATCTGCCATTTTTACCTGGCCTAGCCTGTGTGTGAGTCCAGATCAACCTGTGACTCTTAACTGCCCTTTAAAAGGCCTAGCACTCAGTTCAAGGGCAGTTAGGGATGGGCAACAAATATTGGCCTTGCCAGTGATGCCGACACCCCATGAAAGAAAAAAGAAACAATTAGCTGACATGGTGACGGATGTCCTGAAGTTGGCAAAAGGAGAGAATCCCACAATCACGTTTATGGCAGCAGAACAGATGATGGGTTTAAATACATGTTGCGGCGCAGAACATGTAAAAGTGTTGTTGACAGCAGAGATGTATAATGGTTTAACAAGAACTGTTCAGTGAAGTGAAGGGACATTGGAGGCTGTAAGGAATGCAATTTACTGGACTGTCATGAAAAGATATTAATGTGTATAATGTTATTGGAAATAATTTTTAAATTGAACTTGTAGTAGGGTCTGTGTCTATGTGTGTGTGTGTCTGTGTGTGTCATAATTGGATTAAAGCCAGCTAGTCTGGGTGCTTTGATGTATAGTAGTTTGAGATATTAATTAGCTAAATCTAAATTAAAAGGTAAAATGCAATTTGCATTTGTTGAAAAAATCATTCAGAAGAATGGGTAAAATGTTGCACCTAGCTGGGAGATGCCAAGCAATGTGTTTATATTACTAATAAAATTGGTGGAATGAAAGGATTATTGTTAAGAGAGGTAAAATTAAAAAACCTAGTAATACAATGGAAAATTTACATTCAAAGGGGAAGCTAGCTATAAACCAAGAGGAGTTTGTGTATGTGAGTCAGAGGTATTTAAGATGTAACCAGCCTGTAAGCCTATGACTGTGTCTGGAAATGAACCTCATTTTGTATTCATAAGGTCAAATGTGCTTTGCCTGGTGTCTGTTTAAAGTCCATGGGTTATTGTTGCCTTGGTGAAGATTTACCTGGGAGTGATTAACTTGGGGATTTGTTTAAAATTTATTATGGTAGTAATCTGTAGACATGTGTATTTGTGTAATCAGTTGTTAAATTAATAAAAGTTCAATTTAGTTTTATATAAAAAAATCTTTTGAGGCTTTGTGGTATTATTCCTGAATTCAGAGCTGCAGCTCAGGCATACCAATTGAAAATATAGGTTATGACAGTTGTTCAAGTTTCCCTTTGTGATTTAAGAAACTCAGCATTTACCAACTGCTGTGTCATAACAGTTGGGGGCTCTTGGATGTGTGCAGGGGTCCCATATGAACAAGTGAGAAATATGAAACAGAATCCAGGGGAGTCCCAGAAGCAGTTGCAGTCTTTTTATGGCCTGTTTATGAACGGAATCAAAGTGCGGGCTTGGATAGAGATAAACTTCATGGGAAGCCTTGCAGATATTGGCTGCAAATGTTGACATCAAAAAGTCTTCCATTCATCAAGATCTGGTTCAGCGTCTGGGGATCAAACTGAGCAGGAAGAGTTAAGGAGGATGACCCTCACATTTAAGACAAAAGGTTGTTCTGAGGTAAAGATAAAGGCTGGGGGAGCAGGGAAAACAAAAGGGAAATTACATGAAGTCAAAGGACCCCCTATGGAAAACTCCCAGGCAAGCGCTGGAAACAGGAAGGGAAAGATACTCGTCCTCAAGGAAGTAACAAGTGTTACAATGGCGAGAGAGTCAGAGATTTTGTCCAAGAGTGTAAAAAACAAAAGAAGGGAGTGCAGGGGAAGTCCCAGCCTCAGTCATCCTTTGTGGATGTGGCAGGGCTATTGAGCTTAGATCTAATCTGTTGGTTGTGTCTCTGCCTATTGCATGCTGTTTACACGGTTTTGCATGCAGGTAGTCCCATGTTGTAGCTTCACCAGGTTGGCACCTCATTTTTAGATATGCCTGCTGCTGTTTCTGGCATGCTTTCTTGCACCCTACAGTAAACCAGGGTTGATCCCTTGACTTGATGGTAATGTTAGAGTGGGGGCAATGCTGGGCCATGAGGTTACAGAATGTGGTTGAATACAATTCTGCTGCTGCTGATGGCCCACAGCACCTCATGGATGTGCAGTTTTGCGTTGTTAGATCTGTTCTGAATCTATCGTATTTAGCACACTGGTACTGCCCACGCAACACAATCGACCGTATCTTCAGTGTGAAGACAGGGCTTCCTCTCCACAAGGACTGTGCGGCGGTCATTCCTACCAATACTATCATGGACAGATGTGGCTGTGACAGGTAAATTGGTGAGGATAAGGGGTATTAGGTTTTGCCTCTTGTTGGTTCCCTCACCACCTGCCACAGGCCCAGTCTGGCAGATATGTCCTTCAGGACTCAGCCAGGTTGGTTGTGGTTCTACCAAGCTGTGCTTGGTGATGGACATTGAAGAGCCCCACCCAGAGTACATTCTGTGTCCTTGCCTCCTCAGTGCTTCCTCCAAGTGGATTCAACATGGAGAAGTACTGATTCATCAGCTGAGGGGGTGGGGAGGAAGTGGTGGTGGTTTGGGGGGTGGTGGTGGTAGGTGGAAATCAGTAGTAGGATTTCTTGTCCATGTTTGACCTGATGCCATGAGACATCATGCGGTCTGGACTCAATGTTGAGGACTCCCAAAGTAACTCCCTCCTGACTGTATACCACTGTGCCACTGTTGGGTCTTTCCTGACGGTGGGACATGAAATATTTAGGGATGGTAATGGTGGTGCCTGGGTCATTGACTCTAAATTGTAATTCTGTGAGTATGACTATGTCAGGCTGCTGCTTGACTATTCTGTGGGACAGCTGGCTCAATTTTTGCACAAGCCCCCAGATGTTAGTAAGGAGAACTTTGAATGGCTGAGTGTGACGTTGTCGTTTCCGGTGTCTACGTCAATGCCGGATGTTGCATCTGGTTTTTTTCCTTTATGACTTTACTGTAATGCTTTGGTACAACTGAGTGGCTTTCTAGACCATTTCAGAGGACAGTTAAGAGTAAACCACCTTGCTGTGGATCTAGATTCACATGTAGGCCAGGACAGGTTAGGCTGGTAGATTACCTTCCCTAAAGGGCATGAGCTGACATTTGAGTTTTTAATGACAATCAATAATATTGTCATGGTCACCATTAGTGAGATTAGTTTGTAATTCCAGATTAAATCAAATTCCAGATTTATTTCTTGACTCCAGACTAAACAGCTCATGATGTAGAGCCAAAGGAGTAAGAATAGACTAGGAAAGAAACAGAAAATGTGTCTAGAGCAGGTGTGAATGGTGGAATGATAAACAGCTGCCATCCAAATCCAAAAATAAGAGGGAAACAAGAGAGAAAAGCCAAAACCAGCAAAGAAAAAGGAAACAAAATGGGGGCAGAAGTTACAAACTAAAGATGTTGAATTCAATGTTGAGTCAGGAAGGCTAAAGTGCCCAGAATGCGCTGCCAAAAATGGTGGTGGAAGCAGATTCAATGAACAGAGTTGATCCGATAATGGGGTTTCCTGTCCCGCCACTGGAGAAGTTGACAGGGAATGCACCCCTGCCAATGCCAGCTACCCCTCAGCCATTTAATGCTCCATAGAGTGTTAATTGGCTAGACAAAAGACTTCTGCCACTCAATTAGATGAATGCCATACCTCAGAGAACTGCTGACCAATCTGATTGGCCAGTAGCTCTGTAGTTCCAGTAGCACCACAGGGAGAATTGGTCACTGCTGGCACAACAAACGGTCCTCAGAATCAAAGTGCCAGGAGCCTAAGAGACAGGGAAGTCTGGGGTCTTGTGGCTAGAAGGAAAACACGGAGGGGTGGTGGTGACAGGGGCATTTTTTAAAAATTAATCATTCATGAGATGTGGGTGTCGCTGGCTAAACCAGCATATCGCCCATCCCTAATTGCCCATGAGAAGGTGTTGGTGAGCCGCCTTCTTGAACCACTTCAGTCCAGGGGTTATAAGTACACCCACAGTGAAAGGGAATTCCAGGATTTTGACCCAGCGACAGTGAAGGAACTGCGATATAGTTCCAAGTCAGGATGGTGATTGGCTTGGAGGGAATCTTGCAGGTGGACGTGTTCCCTTGCATCTTTTATTTGTTCATGGGATTTGGGCATTGCTGGCTAGGCCAGCATTTGTTGCCCATCCCTAAATGCCCTTAAGAATGTGATGGTGAGCTGCCTTCTTGAACTGCTGCAGTCCATGTGGTGCAGGTACACCCACGGTGCTGTTAGGGAGGGAGCTCCAGGGTTTTGACCCAGTGACAATGAAGGAACGAAGACATATTTCCAGGTCAAGATGGTGAGTGACTTGGAGGGGAACTTCCAGGTGGTGGTGTTCCCATCTATCTCCTGCCCTTGTCCGTGGGTTTGGAAGGTGCTGTCAAAGGACCCTTGGTGAGTTCCTGCACTGCATCTTGTAGATGGTACACACTGCTACTACTGTGCATCGGTGGTGGAGGGAGTGAATGTTTTTGGATGGGGTGCCAATCAAGCGGGTAGGTTTGCCCTGGATGGTGTCAAGCTTCTTGAGTGTTGTTGGAGCTGCACACATCCAGGCAAGTGGGGAGTATTCCATCACACTCTTGACTTGTGCCTTGTAGATGGTGGACAGGCTTTGGGGAGACAGAAGATGAGTTACTCGCCACAGGATTCCTAACCTCTGACTTGCTCTTATAACCATAGTATTTATATAGCCAGTACAGTTCAATTTCTGGTCAATGGTAACCCCTAGGATGTTGATATTGGGGGATTCAGTAATGGTAATGCCATTGAATGTCAAGGGGCGATGGTTAGATTCTCTCTTGTTGGAGATGGCACTTGTGTGGCATGAATGTTACTTGACACTTGTCACCCAAGCCTGCTGCGATGTCCTGGGGCTGAACGATGAACCTACAATAACCACAGCCACTTTCCTTTGTGTTAGGTATGAGTCCAACCAGTAGAAAGTTTTTTCCCTGATTCCCATTGACTTCAATTTTGCTAGGGCTCCTTGGTGCCACACTCGGTCAAATGCAGCCTTGTTATTGCTCTCAACTCATCTCTTGAGTTCAACTGTTTAGTCCATGTTTGAACCAAGGCTGCATGGGGTCAGAAGCAGAGTGACCCTGGCAGAGCCCAAACTGAGCGTCAGTGAGCAGGTTGTTTCTAAGTGCCACTTGATAGCACCATCAATGACACCTTCAATCATTTTCCTGATGTGTGAGAGTGGGGCGCTAATTGGCTGAGTTGGATTTGTCCTGCTTTTTGTGGACACACCTGGGCAATTTTCCACATAGCTGCCAGTGTTGTGGCTGTACTGGAACAGCTTGGCTAGGGGTGCGGCTAAGCTCTGGAACACAAGTCTTCAGTACTATTGCCAGAATATTGTCAGGGCCCATAGCCTCTGCAGTATCCAGTGCCGTCAGTCATTTCTTGATATCATGTGAAGTGAATCAAATTGGCTGAAGACTGGCACCTGTGATGCTGGAGACCTCCAGAAGAGGCCAAGATATGTCGTCCATCCAGCACTTCTGGCTGAAGATTATAACAAATGCTGCAGCCTTAATCCTTGGCACTGATGTGCTGGGCTCCTCCATCATTGAGGATGGGGATATTTATGGAGCCCCATCCTCCAGTTAGTTCTTTAATTGTCCACCACCATTCACGACTGAATGTGGCAGGACTGTAGAGCTTAGATTTGGTCCGTTGGTTATGGGGTCACTTACCTCTATCTATCACTTGCTGCTTCTGCTAATTGGCATGCACACAGTCCTGTGTTGTAGCTTCACCAGGTGGACACCTCATTTGTAGGTATGCCTGGTGCAGGTGCTGCCGTGCCCTCCTGCACTCTTCATTGAACCAGTGTTGATTCCCCCGGCTTGAGATAATGGTACCGTGGGGATATGCAGGGTCATGAGGTTACAGATTGTGGGTTGTGATTTGATGGGCAGGTGGGACGGTGCATCCGGGATGCAGGACAGGAGGCCCAGACCTTCAGGAGTTGGGGGGTGGAGATGCCCGATCTCAAAGGTGGGTCAGTAATGCAGGCCCACCGCTGCCTAAAGCTCAAACAGGATAAACTGTCAGTCAACCTCGCCAATCCCTGAACTCCTGCCAGCCTCAAAATTGAGGTCAGGCTTGAAGCAGCCATTAGTTGGTCCCTTAAGCGCCTTAACTGGGGCAAGGGGGGAAAGGCATTTTAGACCTTGTAATATTAGGGTGTGGGCTAATATGGGACTGAGGACAGCACTGCCCACACAGTGGTGTAAGACGGCACATGATCCTCATTCTCACGTATCGGTGCAGACTCGATAGGCCGAAGGGCCTCTTCTGCACTGTGATTCTGTGATTCTGTGATAGTCTAGGGATAGACATAGATGTGTAAAGACCTAGGATGGAGTCAGCTCCATACCTGTACCCTCTACTGTATATATGTATATAGTTCTATGTTGTTAATAAAGATGTACTGTTAGTATACTCAAGACTACGAAGCCTACTTAATGGTGTCTGAAACAGGATTCTTCATGTTGGTAGCGTCCAGATCAAAAACCCTCATCCTTACAAGAATGCAGAAAAACTAAGATAAAGGACACCTTCAATGGATTCCAAACTGAAACAAATTCCCAACTGAAGCTACAGAAGTAGAGAACATTCACCAGAAAGAAGAAGCTCCAGAGAGAGAAGAGCCTGGAAGCAAAAAGTTAGAAGTCTTACTCCAGCACAAGACTCCATTGAATCTCCATTGGAAGTCCAGCTTCTGCAAGCAGAGCTCACAGACTGCAAGGGTGAGATAAAATTTTTTAAATTCCATGCCAGCCAGTCCTGAGAAACCCCTTTTCATTTGTTCAGTCAGAAGCACCTTTTGAATGATTGATCCTAAACGTAGCTCCCGAATTCGGTAAAAAAAATAATTAATTTCATCTATTTCGGGTATCTCACAACCATCTGGTTTCCTAAGCAGCAACCCTGTGTTTTTTTTTCCCTGTGTCCTGACTCACAACGCTATGCTGCTGATTAAGTTGTCGACAGTCAGCAAGCCCACGCAGCTATTGCTGACCCTTCTTCTTCAGGCAGGAAAGCCTGCCAAAAACCAGCAAGTGCGGGAAGATCCATTGTCCGGCAGTGAATGGCAACACCATCTTGGAAGCCAGTAATCTCTTAAAGCTGTACCCACCCTTTTAGAAATCATCAAAATGGATCACAATTCCACACTTGTTACTCTACTGGGATTCACCCATGGCCCAAACCAGTTATAGATTTGGAATCTTTGGAGGAAAAGATACAGCATTGCTACAGGTCTAAATAAAAACTCAGAAGCAGAACAAATCAGTACTCTTCTTAACTCGATTGGGCCAATTGGAGATGACATCAATGCACGTCAAGCTATCAATGAGTTATCTACCAAATTTAATGAGGTTTTAAAATCCTTCAACATTTATTTCATCCCGAGATGCAATGAAATATTGGAGAGAGCCAAATTCATTAAGAGAGTCCAACTGTCCGGAGAACTTCTTGATTCCTTAATAAACAAACAATCTCTACAGGAGGTGAATATTGTAATTTTAAGTCTTAGCTCATCTGAGACAGAATCATGATAGGTGTTACAGGTTGGCACTCTACAAGCTAAAAACCCCAGGCAAGGCAATCCAGCTAGTCAGACTGTCTGAGCTACATGAACAGCACAGGACAATCCTAAGGGGAGAGACCACTACTTGGAGCAGTAACCAACCCTCAGTCCACCATATCAGGGAAATGCAGGGGCCATCCAAGTCAAGGAGAATAATTCCTGAACAGCCCAGTAGAGTGATCTTGCCTTCGCTGCAGTGTGAAGCTCCCTCACACTGTGAGCACTGCCCAGTGCTTCCATTACAATAGACAGGGACACCTGCAAACTGTGCGAGTCAAAACCCCAGCCCCACACAGATAGTCCAAAAGTAATGCACGAGGTCGAGACTGAAAACCCTGAAGACACACAGTCATGCTTCTTGGGTGACATCAGAGAATGTGGCTCTTCGTTCTGGAAAGCTGACATCCTGATAAAAGGCCATCAACAAATTTTAAATTAGATTGTGTTGCCAGCATGACATTCCTGTCAGACAAGGAACCATGGCTCCAAGGCCTTTGGATTCAAACGATAGACACACCAATTTATGGAGCAGTGGGAATCTGACTCCTGGTCATTGGAATGATCCTGGAACCACTGAGGTATGGCAACAAACAGACCTTTGAACTGATGTACATTGTCCAGGATCAGCCTTTTTGTCTTCTGAGCAGGGATGCCTGCATAGCTCTGTATCTCCTCCAGAAGTGAGGTTTCTGTGCCTGGACCTGTCTGGTGCAGCCCTGCAATATAGTCCATGAATCATCGTCACCTGCTGTGCCCTTCACAACCTGGTGCTGCAATGGGGAGAGAAGCTGGCTGAGGAGGAGATGGAGGGGCTGCACGCCTCCTCCGGTGAGGAGGATGTTGACAGGGATGAGGGTCAGGAAGTCGTTAAAGGCGACAAGATTGAAGCCTCACACTGGCCAGATGAGGCAGACGCGCTTGGGAGGCCCTCATAGCTACCAGATGTGTTGAGAATATTTACAACATGCAGTGAGGAGACACCACGGGTCCCCACCTTGCATCTGTGAACGTTTGACTTCAGTCTAGCTGATGGCAGCGCACATACCCTCAGTGCTCAGGCTCTTGTCATTGAGACACAATGCAGGCCCGAACAGTCACCTAATTCCAGGAGAATGATGACTACATGCAGTGAGGACACTCCATAGATCTTCACATAGCCTCTGAGAATGACTGACTCCTGTCTGGCCGAGGGTAGCTCATTTGCACTCTGTGATCAGGGTCATATCATAGAGACACAGCCATGAAACTATAAATGCATCTGATCCTTTGTCAGCCTTCAGCACCTGACCCCTTCATGAGCACAGTGTCACTGGTCACAGATGCTAAGGAGATGGGGCCAGCCCCACCTTAAAGATGCTGAGAGTACACAAAGAGAATGACAGAACTCAGTGACACCTGCCCACGACATTCCGGCAGCAATGACCAGCACAGCCGTGATGCGGGCATCACTAATGTGACCAGGGAGTGTGAGACCATCACTTTGGTCTGAAGAATGCCCAAACCACAGGGAAGAGGTCCTGGGTTGAGACATTTAGCTTTATCTTGTGCAGGAACCAAGGCTTCACATCTGAGTGACAAGAACACTGCTCATCAGAACAAGGAGACATAGCTAGCGAGACATTCTTGGGAGTTAATTTACAATAATGAGCATTATGTACAAGTGATTAACACTCAAGCCCAGGCTGTCCAACTACATCTTCTTAACCTTCCTAACCCTGCCACTACATCTTGGTGCTCCCCCGACGTCCACAGCGGAGATGGAGGCAGCTTGCTGACTGCTACATCCTGTCTGTGATGACCTTTGCAGCGTTCCCTGGAAAGACCTGGAGGGCTATGGCCTGCATTCAGGGTCCTGTTGTGTGGCAGTGGCACCCTCTTTGGCCTGCGGAGCTGGAGCTGCTGGTGTCACAGGAAAAGGGGATTTGGATGGACGGGACACTCCTGGAGTCACCTGGATGGATGGCTCTGGGATATGTACCTGCTAATCTTCCTTCCTATGGGTGCCCGAGGGCCCCTGGCTGATTCCTTGGTGAGAAGGGGTAGCTGGAGTGAGATTGAGCTGCCCGCACCCGTCTTTCCTACACACTTTTGGAGGCCAACTATGGCATCAGCAATGGAGTTCATCCCGCGCAATCTTGCAGGAGTGATGTCTTGGACCAAGGTCTCCATGGCAGCCACCATCCTGTCAGTGTTGACCTCAGTGGGTGCCACCTCAGACTGAAGGCAGACGGTCTCCTCCATTGTGCCTTACAATCTGAGGAATGCAGCGGACATCCCTTCCTGATGTTCCCGAGCTTGCCATTGCAGATCCAGTAACTGTGACATGATCGAGTCCAAAGGGTTGTCATCTGACTCAGACTCAACAAATTTCTGGCCTCCAGCAGTCCTCCGAGTGCCGGGGACCTGGGAAGGGTGTCACCTGCTGTGGATCAGATTGTGATCCCAAGGCTGCTCTAAAGCTCGGTCCCACCGAGGTGTGTATGTCTATGCTGATGGAGAGTGTGGGTGAGCGCTGTGACGGGTCTTCAATGAAGGTGTCTTTAGATTCCTCTTCAGAGGTTTCTTTAGTGCTTGTTTGGAGGCCCTGGGTCGCGGACTCCGTTGGCTGTTTCCCAGATGTGCCTATGAAAGCAAGGAGTGAATATTAGTGCATGGCAGTGGCCTGTGAAATAGGACACGTCACTCACAGCATGATTGTCTGATGGATGTTGCACTGCTGGATCCTCACTTGGTTGAGCAGCACCGACCTCACCATCAGCACAGGATTGGTCCAGATCCTCACCGGCCAGCTGGATGGCTCTGTTTTCAATGTCCATGAGGACCTTGATTTCAGACATTCCTCCACCAGTAATAATGTTATGCATTTGAGTTCATGAGCCAGAATTTATTGAAATGATACACAATAGAGTTTCACCTCTCCCTGTTGTTGCGTGCCAGCTTGTCCTGCAAGAATAGAGATGGAGAGAGCGTAAACAGGACGCCTGCCAGGCCAGATGCCTGACACGTGTGGGTGGTGAGTGGCTCCATATATTGGATGAGGACAATGAAGGTGTGTGTGAGAGAGTAAATGATGATGTCCCTTGAACTGGCAGTGAGTGAGAGCCCTGTGGGTCTGTGATGGGTTTGTGAGTGTGTGAGTTGAGAGTGATGAGAAGAGTGAGTTACCCTGGCGGAATGGAGGAGATCATTCATCCTCTTTCAGCACTGGGTGGTTATCCTATTCTGTAAGGCGTTGGCACTGACACCGCCTCCCATGCTGGTTTGGTGATGTTGCTGCCCCTCCTGCGGCCAGAGTGGGGATAGAGGACGTGAGTCTCCACTGCATCCAAAAGGGGCTCAAGGGATGTGTCATTAAACCGGGGGGGTGGGGGGGCTGCAGACTCCTTGTGTTTCAGTGCCATGTCTTCTTTGCAGCAGTTATGGCCTAGAACAACTGAGAGGTGTTCGCGCGGCTATACTTTAAATATGGTTCCCAAGTGTGAGGAAGCAGCGAGGTGATGGTGTGGTGGGCAAATGAGAGCCTGCCCACCATCGAGACGGCGTTTTTCCCAGGAATGCATTATTAATGAGACGGGATTGGGATGATATGGTGTAAAAAGCCGTCATTGCAGCCGGTGGATAAAACATTCTTTTTCCCGCCTGCTATTGCACTTAGTGCAAATCTGGGATGATTCTACCCTAGGGATTTCTTACCTTCCATTTTTTGTTTACAGGGAGATCATAGCAAATTATAGGTACTTGTGATTAAATGTACACAGTTTGTAAGTAAGAATGTAATGCATTTGAGTTCTTGAGCCAGAATTTATTGAAATGACACACAATAGAGTTTCACATCCTGGATACATTGCATGGATTATTGATACTTTTTAGCTGACAGCATATAACCGTAATGCCTAAATATTTAATAGATTAGTGAAAGACAAGTCATGTCTGATTAATTGAATTTTTTTGAGGAAATCACAAGCATGGTGGATATAATAACATTTATGGGTGTTGTCTGTGTGAACTCCCAGAACACACTTGATAAGGTTATGTACAGGAGATTATTAGAAACAATTCAAGTGTACAGAACTAGAGGTAACCTTGTGACTATGGGTTGGTAAATGGTTCTGTGGTATGAGGCAGAAAGTAGGGATAAAGGAAATGTTCTCTGATTGGTACAATGTGACAAGCGGTGTTTGTTAGTGATCTGCATTGAGTCATCAGTTTTTCCCTATATATCTTAATGACTTGAATAAAGGAATAGAGAGTTATACATCCTAGCTTGCTGATGAACTTAAGCTAGGGGCATCTGTCACTTGTTTCTCTGTAGTGCTTTCACAGAGCATTCACCCTTGTTCTGTTATTAACATATTCTGCCACTATCAGCGCCTTCTTTAGTCCTTACCACTACATTAACACTCTCTTTGTCTTATACCCATGACAGCTTTGTCAATCTCTCCTTAGCTCCCACCTATCCTTGACCTTCTATCTTGCTTCACCTGCTCCACCCCTTCTTAAACAATATAAAATCCATCACACTTCTACTTCTCTTTAGCTCTGAAGAAGAGTCATACAGACTTGAAATGTTAATTCTGTTTCTCCCTCCACAGATGCTGTCAGGTCTGCTGAATTTTTCAGGCATTTTATTTTTTGTTGGGGCAAAGGAATTTCGATGGAAGCAGGAAATTACAATGGGATATAGATTGATTTAGAGAGTGCGCAAAACTGTGACAAATGGAGTTCAATGTGGAGAAGTGCAAAGTCATTCACTTTGAACCCAAGAAAGACAAACTGAAATACTTTCTCAATAGTGAGAGACAAGGAGCTCTGGAAAGCAAATTAATTTATGTATCATGTACACAGATGCAGCCCAGATCCTCCAGAAATGATAACAAATCTTAAACTGTTGAATTAAACTTGCTTAAAATTGTTTTGTATTCCTTTGAGTTTAGAGGGTTGGGTAACAAGGTATTTAAAGTGCTAAAAAAAAAGTTTTGTTTGGGTAGGTATAGAGAAACTATTTCCTCTTGTGGGATGATCAGAACAATGGAATGATTATCCAGCACAGAAGGAGACCATTCAGCACACTGTGCTGTGCTGGTTCTTTGGAAGAACCAATTCGTCCCAGACCCCCTGGGTCAGGAGGACATAGCGCTAAATTTAAGATGATCCCTCCATGGATTCATATTTTGTTACTCTATCTAAGTAATTTTTTGGTGAAATCAGGAAGCTCTTTTCCACACAAAATGAAGTGAAATTCTGGAACTCTGACCCCAAAGACTGCGGATTCTGGGAAAATTGAAATTTTCAAGAGGGCAGTCAAGATGTTTTTTTGTTAGGGAAGAGAATCAAGGGATATGGAAGAAAGCTAATAAATGAAGTTGAGCTACACAGCAGCCATGATTTAATTGAATGGTGGAACAGACCAGAGGGGCTGAATGGCCTACTCCTGTTCCTGTGTTTGCTTATTTTTTTCTCCTGTATTACTTTCTTTTTCTGAGATCATTAATTCAGATATGGATTCACAGGAAGCAGCAACCTCCAGTAGCTCATCCAAGTGGCTGTTTTCATGTGTGAGCTTGAACAGAGCACGTTAGTGTTCTGTTTAACTCAGGGCCTTACACAGCTGATCCTGTCCTCACACTGGATAGGTCCACATATATAAATACAGGATAGCCCAGTTACTGGAAAGCCTCCTTAAATCGTTTGGTTGAGATCATTTAGCTCAGACCAAGAAGTACAGCATTAGTTAAAACCTAATATGCACTGCTCTCAATTCTTCTTCAACATTCTCAGTTATTAGGTTAAAGGTCATTCTGTTTAATATTCCATGGGTTGTGTTACAGTACTGTATTAAAAAATTCACCAACATTGTTCAAATTCTTTAAAAGTAATACATCAGCCTTGATTTTCACCCCCTGCTGAGCAGTGTGTCAGAGAGGCTAAGGTTAGGCGGAGTTTGGGGACATTCCCACTACCATTTCTGGCCTGACTGATCACCTCTGCTGCCCACCAGCCCTTATGTCAATGCTGCTGGCCTTGGGAGGGAGACTGGCTTTGGATGATTTAAATGAGCTCCAGCAGTTAAAATGACTTGGCCCTCATGCTGAGTTTCCCATGTGGGTTTCCGTCCTGTCTGTATCCCATTCCCTCCCAAACATATCCCTTCAGTTAAATTCAAGGTCAATGATCTACAAGTTATTCATGGAAATCATTGAACATTTGAACTCATTTCAAAGCCACTTAGAACAATGGGATTGTATAGACACTGCTTAGTATAAAATCCTTCCCAAAACTAACAGTCCCCAGTGATCTAATCCGGATCTTTGTGCTCTTTTGCTCAGTTACAATAAAAAAGAGTTGTGTCACTGAATTAGAATGTACAGAAACATAAGTTAGTAAATGAATAGAGCACAATTTATCTTCTGAGGTATAGCAAACTTATTCCCTTTCGCTCTTCCCAAATGTCAGGTGCAAATTTCACCACTTTCCTAGGGTCCAGTAATATGCTCTTTTCCCATGACCTGGATCTTGATCCAAGACTGAACTCCTGACATTAGTAACAGATGTTTGTTTAGGATCGCCTCAGTGCTCAGGCATCATACTCACCGAGTGACTAATCTGGGCTCTGACCCCCTACAGGGGATCCCTGGTGTCTCAGGGCAGGGCAGGGAGCAGCGAGGCTCTTCAGCCAATCAGACTGAAGCATCTTCGCTGAGACACACAGGATGAAATCTTACTGATTTAAAGATTTTTCAGAGGTTGGGACCAAAAACGAGTG
This sequence comes from Carcharodon carcharias, assembly GCF_017639515.1. Taxonomy (NCBI): domain Eukaryota; kingdom Metazoa; phylum Chordata; class Chondrichthyes; order Lamniformes; family Lamnidae; genus Carcharodon; species Carcharodon carcharias. The sequence continues at coordinate 157,801,889 of NC_054470.1, forward strand.
CCAAACCTGCTCGTCTGCCTGTGTGACTTTACCAGAGGTGACCAATTCAAGGTGGCAAGCAGGACAGGCACCCAGCTGGGCCACTGGGGAGGATCTTCTGCATTGTCCTGCTGCAGTCCCACCGGGAGAGGTCGGCAACATGGCGGCAGACAGGAGACTGTGAGGACGCCTCAAGGTGGAAGCACCGCCTGAGGAATTGCAAACTATTTTAAATAATTCGCAGCCACGGCTGTCAGGCTAACATTGTGGAGAAGGATCCCTGTGGCAGAAGCTGCCTGTGCAGTAGGGTGGCAGGGTTGGTGGGGGTTTAAATGCAAGAGTCTCACTAGCTCTGAAAATGCCAAACAATATTCATCCCAAAAGGGTTACAAATGTCTCCATACTCCAGCCACAAATCCAGCGGGACAACCGGAAAAAGGCCAGGGCACTGATACTTTGGGGATCATTATAACCCCCAAAAATGGATGGGTTTGGGATGGTGTGTAGTTAAAATTTTAAATGTTTCAAACCAATGTGCTTCAAATATACGAACATATGAACATACAAATTTGAAGTAGACCGCTCAGCCCCCTGAGCCTGTACTACCATTCAATTATATCATGGCTGATCTGATTGTAATCTCATCTCCACATTCCCACCTGCTCCTGATAACTTTTCACCCCTTGCTTATCAAGAACCCGTTCAATTCCAATTTTAATGAAAGCAGTTTAGGGTGATGGCTAACCAATGCACCCTCAGGAAGTGGGACTTTTAAGAAGTGTGCATGTCTCCAGTTTAAGTACATTTTTATTTTAACTCATTACAGCCAGATTGGCCTCGGGAAAGACAGCAGATAAAATGAGGCAAGAAGGACAAGAGCAATAAGACAAGTGCATTTAGAGCACTGCTTGTGGGCCAGGAGGAGTGGGAGCGTTTCCCTCAGCCCAACAACCTAGCTACTTCCAATTCCACAATTGCTGACTCTTCCAATCTCCCCCTTCCATCATCACCCCCAATTTCCATGCTCCCCTTCTTCTATACAATCTCTCCCTCCCAACCACCTTCTGCTCCCACCATGATCTTAACCTCACTCAATATGGAATGCCCACTGACCACAATCTCTCCCATTCTCCCTTCCTCCTCTCTGCTCCTTGTCTGCCACCTAGCTTCATAGGCTTTACCCACCACCACCCACTGCTACCCCACCCATCCCCCTGGGCCCAGTCCCAGGATGGAAACCTGCAGAAAAACGCGTCTTGCAGTTAACATTGCAAGTCATCTGGGATACCCATACATCTGGGTTTCCCGTCTAGAGCTCCTTCCAGTTCCAAACATACCTCCTTGGAAATATAGGGGCTGCTGGATCCTAAGCTCTGCTGCCACTGTCCATCAAGGGAGCCTTGTAAGCAACTTGCAAAGCCTTCCTCAAAGGAGGAGGAGTGGAGAGGGCTCAGGGCTCCTATGTTGGAAGATCCCACATCTTTGGTCTTACAGGGATCTGCAGAGCAATTGTAATCCTACTAACCTAATGGTAAAAGCCACAGGTTACTATGAATTTGGCACCTGTGAAAACTGACAGGTTCCGATTTTCTCAAACACTGATTTTAAGGTCATGTATTCTTACTGCCTACTCCGACCTCCTTACATAGAGGTTACTTAAAAAGCGAAAAATGAGAGGGCAAACGACAGAAGAATTTAAAACAATGAAAGGTTTGGACCCAGGTAAGTTGCTCTGCCAGGTTCAGAACTGAAGCACAAGAGGCCCAAACAGCATGTACTGGGACAGCTTGGCCAGAGGCGCAGCAAGTTCTGGAGCTAAGCGATCCCACAACCAACGGATCAGATCTAAGCTCTGCAGTCCTGCCACATCCAGTTGCGGACAGTGGTGGACAATTAAACAATTCACTGGAGGAGGAGGCTCCACAAATATCCCCATCCTCAATGATGGAGAAGCCCAGCCCATCAGTGCAAAAGATAAGGCTGAAGCATTTGCTACAATCTTCAGTCAGAGGTGCCGAGTGAATGACCCATCTTGACTTCCTCCAGAGGTCCACAGCATCGCAGATGCCAGTCTTCAGCCAATTTAATTCACTCCACATAACATCAACAAATGACTGAAGGCACTGGACACTGCAAAGGCAATGGGCCCTGACAATATTCTGGCAATAGTACTGAAGACTTGTGCTTCAGAACTTGCTGCATCTCTGGCCAAGCTGTTCCAGTACAGCTACAACACTGGCATCTACCCTGCTATGTGGAAAATTACCCAGGTATGTCCTGTACACAAAAAGCAGGACAAATCCAACCCGGCCAATTACAGCCAAATCAGTCTACTTTCAATCATCAGTAAAATAATGGAAGGGGTCATCAACAGTGCTATCAAGCAGCACTTGCTTAGCAATAACCTGCTCACTCACGCCCAGTTTGGGTTCCACGAGGGCCACTCAGCTCTTGACTTCATTACAGCCTTGGTTCAAACATGGACAAAAGAGCTGAAATCCAGAGGTGAGGCAAGAGTGACTGCCCTTGACATCAAGGCAGCATTTGACTGAGTATGGCACCAGGGAGCCATAAAAAGATTGGAGTCAATGGGAATCAGCTGGTTGGATTCATGCAGAGCACAAAGGAAGATGGTTAGAAGGACAAGGGCAGGAGAAACATGGGAACATCACCACCTGGAAGTTCCGTCTCATGTCACTCACCTGACTTGGAAATATATCACCGTTCCTTCATTGTTGCTGGGTCAAAATCCTGGAACTCGCTTCCTAACAGCACTGTGGGAATATCTACACCATATGGACTATAGCGGTTCAAGAAGGCAGCTCATCATCAATTTCTCAAGGGCAACTAGGGATGGGCAATAAACGCTGGCCCAGCCAGCAAAGCCCACATCCCGTAAATGAATAAAAATATTAAGACGGGGGAATCTTTTTATTTCCCCTGGAGGGTGGTAAGTATGTGGAACAGATTACTAGCACAGCAGTGGAACAAAAATCCTTAATAATTTGAAGAAGGAATTAGGTAAATAAATTGGATTAAGTTTGCAGATGAAAGTGTGGTAGACAATGAAGAGGATAATAATAGAGTGCAGGGGAAGTCGACTGGTGAAATAGGCAGACATATGGTGGATGGATAAAAACAAAAAACTTCGGATGCTGGAAATCCAAAACAAAAACAGAATTACCTGGAAAAACTCAGCAGGTCTGGCAGCATCGGTTGCCAGACCTGCTGAGTTTTTCCAGGTAATTCTGTTTTTGAAATGGTGGATGGAATTTAATGCAGAGAAGTGGAGTGTGATACATTTTGGTAGGAAGAATGAGGAGAGACAACTGAACCAAATGGTACAATCTTAAAATGAGTGTAGGAATTGAGAGACTTGAGTTGATGGACACAAATCTGAAGTGAGGAGGCTGTTAAAAAAGCATATGGAATTGTTGGCTTCATCAATAGAGGCATAGAGTACAAAAGCAAGGAAATTATGGTGAACCTTTATACAACACCAGTTAAGCCTCAGCTGGAGTGTTGTGTTCAATTCTGAACACCACACTTTAGGAAAGATGTCAAAGTCTTGGTGAGGGTGCAGAAGCGATTTACTAGGATGGTACCAGGGATGAAGGGCTTCAATTATTGGAGAGAATGGAGCAAAGAGAATTGACAGAGGTGTAAATGGTCTTGATAGAGTAAATAAGGGGAAACTTTCCAGTTGACAAACAGGTTGGTAACCAGGGAATACTGATTCAAGGTGACTGGCAAAAGAACAAGAGGTGACATGAGAAATTTTTGGTTTACACAGCTAACTATGATCTGGGAAGCACTGCCTGGAAGGAAGATTGAAGCAATAGGCACATTCAAATTAGGATTGGGTAATTACTTGAAGGGAAAAAATTTACAGGGCTATAGGGAAAGAGCAGGGGCCACAGGCATGATGGGCTGAATCCTTTGGTGCTATATCATTCTACAATTCTATTATAATAGCTATAAGAGAGGAAGTAAGGAGAAATCAGTGCAGGGAAGAAACGGCCAGGTGTACTTAGTACTTTATTGCCGTAATCTATTACAGCCCTTCATTTTTACCAACTACAGGCTGCTAGTAAGCTACAGATATACAAAGTTTTCATTGCTAGGAGTTCAACACTGCGACAGCATCATGCTAAACATCTGCTGTATGACTTCCTAATTCAAAACCAAAGCAAAACTGCTACCACATCAACTCACATTCCTGTTAATCAAATATTAATGATTAGGGTCCAGTCGGTCAAGTTCGAGCAGAGCATCAGTTTGCGTAATGCATGCCATTGTAAATTAAAAACGGAAGATTTTGGGTCCAGTTAATTGATAAATGAATGGAAACAATAATCAGAAGGCAGAGGAATAGTTCACTGATAGGGCATTTGCTTTTCAAAAATGAGACCTTGTGGGGCAAGATTGGACCTCAGAGCCTGTGTCCCATGCAGGAAATGGGCAATATGAGTCCAATAATGGGGGCCAACATCCCACATCCGGGCAGCATGAGAAACATTGAGATGTTATGTTGATTCAATGCTCTGCAGGTGTCTCTGGCATTTGCCTACAACAGGCGTCATGCCCCTTGAATATGGTAATAAGACATTGCCGCAGCCCAAGTATTATCTTCATTTCACCAGCGCACGAGTTCCTGTCTAATGTAGAATAAGCTCCTGCTGCTCCCTGGACTTGTTAAAATGAGGCCCCGGCTGGGATCATTCCTCACCCCCTGTCATCATAAACTAATTTTAGTGCATCATCTCCAAGAGGTTTTACAGGGGATTGATGCAGTATAATTCTGTGATGGTATGGTGAATGGGAAAGGAATGATATTATAGATCACAAGGGGTTAATCCCAACTGAATCTGCAGATATAGCTCAACTGTAGATCCTAATGTGTAAGTTCAACATTCCTTCTAAGGTTGTGAAATACAGAAGTGTCTTGGTCTCAGTCATGCTTGATTTTATTTGTTTGTTTTACATTAGGACTCCAAATATTATTTTGTGATGTGTATGCACAAGTATTGTTGCCACATCTCTGTTAGAAAGGGGGGATGGAGTTGTTGGCCGCATTGTTGCTATACAAGAGTCATGTGCCCCATTTACACTCATAATCTGTAATCATAATACCTTCAGCCACCACTCTCACACTCTATCCATTTCGCAGAGTACTCTGCATTCCCAGTGGGAACTTTGTGTTGTCTCCCAGCAACACATTTCCACTGATATTTTATGTCAACTCCATCAGCAGATCGCTTTGAACTAAAATTGGGTTTTTAGTTGGCAGTTACAGTTAAAATCCTTTTCATCCATACACTTAGAAATTAAATAATAAGTATGTTTCCCTTTGTGTGATCACATGGCAACGGGTTTCCAGGATGACAATTCCAGCAAGGTTTCCCTGACTTTCAGCTTTTTGCAGGTGTTTGTGCCATTTACTGAGGATTCCCCTAATCTCCCACTAATATTGTGACAAGATATTGAGAAATACCCTACAGTACACACCCACATGCTTCTTAATGGGCTTTTGTGCCATGCAGATAACATAATATGGGGTGAAAATTGGACACTGTGCTGCATCTTTAAGAGTGTGTATGGGATGCTGAGTTAACCTCACTTATTGGGCCAGAACTGTTGGAATATGTGGCTCAGATTTTCACTCCCAGGCTGGGAGCTCAGGCACGGGAGAATTCCCAGCTCTGCAAACCCGACCTCTAAAAATGTTTGCCCAAGCTTCCGATTTTCCACCTAGAGCGGGCCAGGTTAGAATAGGAGTCAGAGCAGGCCACCCCAGAAGTAATAATGGGTCAGAGGTAGGCCCGACATGGTTGGGCAACTCAAGGGCAGATAAAAAGTGGGCCTTCAAAAAAGCCTATTTGAGAGGTAGGTCATCAATGGTGAAGTCTCTGTGCCTCGGAGGAGCTTTCAGGTGAGTGCCCAAGCTGTAAATGTTGCCCAACTGTTTGCTGACCCTGGAATGGATGGCCCATCAAGAACTTTCCCTAGTCATTGTTGCTGCCTGATCAAAGCGTACACTATTGAACCATTGAAAGCATGAGTGGATTCTCAAGTTACAACCCTTGAGATAGCATTGCCTTGCCACCATGACCTGGTATAGATATTATGCAGTCATGTAGTTAACTACTAACAGTCACTGGTTAGATGACTGATGAACAGTGACATGCTCATTATCCCATCCACTTGCCCTCTTGCCACCGATCTATCAGGATGTGCTGCATACTGTTGACCTTTGACCAGGTCCCTCACAGCTGCATGCTGTCACCGCAGTGTGACTAAGATGTAAACCAATAGGGCTGTCAGTGGTTGCAGAGCACAGCATGCTACCTTGGAGTCACAGCCACAACATACATGGTACTAAGCGTTTGTTCAGAGCCATTTTCTCCACCAAACCCTAACAGTAATCATTGATGATATCGTGAAAATGGTCAGCACATATAAGCACACAAAAGTGAATGAGAGCATTGAAATCTGAATGGCTCAAAACCCTCTTCACCTTACATTTTTATTCATAGAATGTCTCACAGAGGAGACATTGGAGAAAGGGTAGATCCATCTGCTCCAAACTTTTCTGCCCAGGACCTTCAAGTTTTGGTGGAAGAGGGAAGAGGAGGCCAGTCTACCCTGCTGGCCAGCATAATGACCCTGCAGCAACCAAGAAGGCCTGGATTCAAAATATGGCTGTGGTGAGCTTCTTCCTTCTCTGCTGTATCACATAAGAATCTAGAGATCAAAAGCTCAAGCACTGAGATCCTCCTTGAACCTTTCATTGTCCATCCAAGCTTGACCTCAAGGGAGGCTCCCTTCTATGAACAGATGCTGGGCAGCAGGTGAATCTCAAGCACCAGTGCTGGGTGCAAGGCCTTCATCTGCATTGCAGCGTTACACATTGGCCTAGGTGTAGGCATCACAGCTCGACAGGCCATGTATTATGCAGGTAATATTGTTCATCAGCTGCGCCAACTACTTTGGCTGCATTTGCATTCCATGTGTCACAGGATGTACTTTGAGCATGTACATGGAAGCCAAGAATGTTGCATTTGGTGCTCACGCTCAAAACTGGACCATTGGCAGAATTGGTGTGCAAGTTCTTTCAAAGAGCTGTTGTTGCACAGTTATCAGCTCCTCATGCACAAGCCACCTTATCTGCATGTATTCCACAATATACAATCCTATCAGCAGGTATAGAGGTTGATGTCGTATCACTCTCAGAATTGTGAGCATGGTTTGATTATGGACAATGTGGCAGCGTGGGACCCTCATTTACAGTCATTGAGGTTCATGTGAGAGCGTCAGGTTGTGAATGACTTATTACCATGTATGCTTGCAATATGATGAGGCCTATGGTTATGGGGTGATTAGAGTTTCAGCCATATGAATGTGACTGAATCCAACTCATTGACGTTTATTCTCTCTCTTGTGGTAGATGGGCAGTTCCTTGAGTAATTGTGGAGTCAGTTTACAAGGTTCTTTAGGTGGAATTATGTCACCAGCACTGGCTGATGGCAATTGTGGAATCAGAAGAACAAATGAGAATCTATTTTGTGCAAGGACCCGTCTAGCTATGATCCCCTCCTGCACATAGTCAGCCCTGACTACATGGCCATGTCTCCCAGCTGCTCTGCCATTGGTGGGCTCCTCATTCTCATCAGTTTCAGAACCTTTTGAATGGATAGGGGCTTCCCCCTCATCATCTTCCACAACTTCCTCCTCCTCAGAGGTTGGGGCTCTGCCCATAGTGTCGTCATCATCAATTTGTAGGCCCTACTGCTGCACAATGTTGTGCAGCATGTTGCACTCCACTACTATTCTTGATACCCTTGCTGGGCATATTGCAGAGCACCACCTGAGCAATTGAGGCACCTGATGCACATCTTTAAAATGCCAATTGCCTGCTCAATGGTACTCCTGGTGACAACATGGCTGCTGTTCAGCTTCAGGGAGAGAGGAGTGGGTCCGAGATGATGTTTTTAAACTCAAATAGGGCAATTATGAGGGCATGAAAGCTGAGCTGGCTAAAGTGAATTGGCAAATTAGGTTAAGGGATAGGTTAATAGAGATGCAATGGCAAACATTTAAGGGGATATTTCAAAATACACAGAGTAGATACATTCCAACAAGTAAGAAAAATTCCAAGGGACGGACACACCATCCTGGTTAACAAGAAAGGTTAAAGATAGTATCAAACTTAAAGAAAAAGTGTATATTGGGCAAAGATAGGTCATAGGCCAGAAGATTGGACAGAATATAAGGAACAGCAAAGGATGACTAAAAGATTAACAAGGAGGGAAAAATTAGAATATGAGAGAAAGCCAGAGATATAAAAACAAATGATAAAAGTTTCTAAAATATTTTTAAAAGAAATGAGTTAACAAAGTGAGCGTTGGTCCTATAGGAAGTGAGTCTAGAGAATTGATAATGGAAAACAAGGAAATGGCAGGTGAATTGAACAGGTATTGTGCATCAGTCTTCACTATAGAGGATACAAGTAACATCCCAGAATTAGATATAAATTAGTAAATGGAAGGTAGGGAGGAACTCAGGAAAATTACAATCACCAAAGAAGTGGCACCGAGTAAATTGTTGGAGCTGTGGGCTGACAAGTGCTCGGGTACTGATGGACTTCATCCTTGAGTCTTAAAAGAAGTAGCCAGTCAGATAGTTCATGCATTGGTTTTAATTTTCCGAAAATCCCGAGATTCGGGAAAGGGTCCATTAGATTGGAAGAGAATGTAACTCCATTATTCAAAAAGGGAGGGAGACAGAATGTGGGAAACTACAGGCCGGTTAGCTTAACATCTGTCATAGGGAAAATGTTAGAAGCTATTACTAAAGAAGCTATAGCAGGGTATTTGGATATAGGCACCATGGTACAGGAGGCCATTCAAGAGGGGGAGCAAAAAGACAAGTGGTAGTTGTAGGGGATTCTATAATTATGGGAATTGATAGCTTCCTTTGTAAGCAGGATCCAGAGTCCCACATGGTATGTTGCCTTACGGTGCCAGGGTGAGGGACATCTCTGGCCGACTTGAAAGGATATTGGAGAGGGAGGGGGAGGATCCAGTTGTTGTGGTCCACGTCGGGACAAACAACATAGGTAAGACTAGGAAAGAAGACCTGTTTGGGGATTATCAGGAACTAAGAACTAAATTAAAGAACAGGTTCTCAAGGATTATAATCTCCGGATTACTACCCGAGCCATGTGCAAATTGGCATAGAGGCGTGAGAATAAGGGAAGTAAACACATGGCTAAAGGAATGATGCGGGAAAGAGGGGTTCCATTTCGTGGGGCACTGGCATCAGTATTGGAACAGGAGGGATCTGTACCGTTGGGACGGTCTCCACCTGAACTGATCTGGGTCCAATGTTCTAGCGAAAAGGGTAAATAGGGTGGTCAACAGGACTTTAAACTAGAAGGTTGGGGTGGGGGGAGACGGAAGTATGACTAATGGGAAACAAAGCAGCAGGTTAGCGTGTGGGGGGGTGGATTCAACTTCATGGAAAATTATGAAAAAACTGAAAAGAAAGGAGAGCCCAGGAGAGGCTATTAATGTCTCCAGAACACAAAATAGGACAGAGTGTTTGGAAAGGGCTAGGAATCTAACTTCAAGCACATCAGATAAAGGGATGACAATGAGAAAGGGAATGGGAAATACAGGACTGAAGGTGTTGTATCTGAATGCACGCAGTATACGAAATAAGGTAAATGAGCTTGTAGCGCGAATTGAAATTGGCAGGTATGATGTGGTGGGCATCACGGAGACATGGCTGCAAGGGGATCAAGACTGGGAGCTAAATATCCAAGGATATACATCCTATCGAAAAGATAGGGAGGTTGGATGAGGGGGTGTGGTTGCTTTGTTAGTAAGAAATGAAATTAAATTGATAGCAAGAAATGATGTAGGGTCAGATGATGTAGAATCTGTGTGGGTAGAGTTGAGGAACCGCACAGGTAAAAAAAACCATAATGCGAGTTATGTACAGGCCTCTGAACAATAGTCAGATGTGGGGCACAAGACACACCAGGAGATAGAAAAGATGTGTAAGAAAGGCAAAGTTACACTAATCATGGGGGATTTCAATATGCAGGTAGACTGGGAAAATCAGGTTGCTAGTGGATCCCAAGAAAAGGAATTTGTGGAATGTCTACGAGATGGCTTTTTGGAGCAGCTTGTGGTGGAGCCCACTAGGGAACAGGCAATTCTAAATTTAGTGATGTGTAATGAGGCAGATTTGATAAGGGAGCTTAAGATGAAGGAACCCTTAGGAGGAAGTGACCATAATATGATAGAATTTACCCTGCAATTTGAGAAGAACAACCTGGAATTGGATGTAACGGTATTACAGTTGAATAAAGGCAACTACAGAGGCATGAGGGTGGAACTGACCAGAATTGACTGGGAGATGAGCCTGACAGGAAAGACAGTGGAACAGCAATGGCAGGAGTTTCTGGGAGTAATTAGGGAGACACAGCAAAAATTCATCCCTAGGAAGAAGAAGCATACTAAAGGGAGGACAAGGCAACTATGGCTGACAATGGAAGTCAGGGACAGCATAAAAGCTAAAGAGAAAGCATACAATGTGGCGAAGACCAGGGGATTAGGAAGCCTACAAAGACCCACAGAGGACAACTAAAAAAGAAATTAGGAGGGAGAAGATTAAATATGAGGGTAAACTAGCCAGTAATAGAAAAGAAGATTACAAGAGCTTTTTAGATATATAAAGGGTAAGAGAGAGGCAAAAGTGGAGATTGGGCTGCTGGAAAATGACGCTGGAGAAGTAGTAGTGGGGAACAAAGAGATGGCGGAGGAACTGAATAGGTACTTTGCGTCAGTCTTCACAGTGGAAGACATGAGTGACATCCCCAATGTTCAAGAGAGTTGGGGGGCAGAGGTGAGTACGGTGGCCATTACCAAAGAGAAGGTGCTAGGAAAACTGAAAGGTCTGAAGGTGGATAAATCACCTGGACCAGATGGATTACACTCCAGAGTTCTGAAGGAGATAGCTGAAGGTTTAGTGGAGGTGTTAGTGGTGATCTTTCAGGAATCACTGGAGTCAGGGAGTGTCCCAGAGGACTGGAAATTCACTAATGTGACCCCCCTGTTTAAGAAGGGAGTGAGGCAAAAGACGGGAAATTACAGGCCGATTCACCTGACCTCAGTTGTTGGTAAGATTTTAGAGTCCATTATTAAGGATGAGATTTCAGAATACTTGGAAGTGCATGATAAAATAGGGCAAAGTCAGCATGGTTTCATCAAGGGGAGGTCATGCCTGACAAATCTGTTAGAATTCTTTGAGGAGGTAACAAGTAGGTTAGACAAAGGAGAGCCAATGGATGTTATCTACTTGGACTTCCAGAAGGCCTTTGACAAGATGCTGCACAGGAGGCTTCTCAGTAATATAAGAGCCCATGGTGTTAGAGGCAAGGTACTAGCATGGATAGAAGTTTGGCTGTCTGGCAGAAGACAGAGAGTGGGGATAAGGGGGTCCTTCTCAGGATGGCGGCCGGTGACTAGTGGAGTTCCGCAGGGGTCAGTGTTGGGATCACAACTTTTCACTTTATACATTAATGATCTAGATGAAGGAACTGAGAACATCCTGGCTAAGTTTGCAGATGATACAAAGATAGGTGGAGGGACAGGTAGGATTGAGGAAAAGTGGAGGCTGCAGAAGGATTTGGACAGGTTAGGAGAATGGGCAAAGAAGTGGCAGATGGAATACAACATGGGGAAGTGTGAGGTCATGCACTTTGGTAGGAAGAATAGAGGCATAGACTATTTTCTAAATGGGGAGAGAATTCAGAAGTCTCGAGTTCAAAGGAACTTGGGAATCCTAGTCCAGGATTCTCTTAAGGTTAACTTGCAGGTTGAGTCAGTAGTTAGGAAGGCAAATGCAATGTTGGCATTTATTTCGAGAGGACTAGAATATAAAAGCAGGGATGTGCTGCTGAGGCTTTATAAGGCTCTGGTCAGCCCACATTTAGAATATTGTGAGCAATTTTGGGCCCCATATCTCAGGAAGGATGTACTGGCCCTGGAGAGGGTCCAGAGGAGATTCACGAGAATGATCCCAGGAATGAAAGGCTTAAAATATGAGGAACATTTGAGGACTCTGGGTCTATACTCAATGGAGTTTAGAAGGATGAGGGGGGGATCTGATTGAAACTTACAGAATACTGAAAGGCCTGGATAGAGTGGACGTGGGGAAGATGTTTCCATTAGTAGGAGAGACTAGGACCCGAGGGCACAGCCTCAGAGTAAAGGGAAGACCTTTTAGAACAGAGATGAGGAGAAATCTCTTTAGCCAGAGAGTGGTGAATCTATGGAATTCATTGCCACAGAAGGCTGTGGAGCCCAGGTCATTGAGTGTATTTAAGACCGAGATAGATATGTTCTTGACTGGTAAGGGGATCAAAGGTTACAGGGAGAAGGCGGGAGAATGGGGTTGAGAAACTTATCAGCCATGATTGAATGGCGGAGCAGACTTGATGGGCCGAATGGCCTAATTACTGCTCCTATGCCTTATGGTTTTATGGTAATCTGGCACAGTCAGCATGGTTTTGTGAAAGGGAAATCATGTTCAGCCAACTAATTGGAGTTCTTTGAGGAAGTTCTTTGTGGATAAATGGGCCTGTGGATGTGCTGTACTTAGATTTCCAGAAGGCATTTGATAAAGTGCCGCATCAAAGGTTATTGCAGAAAATAAAAGCTCATGGTATAGGGGGTAACCCATTGGCATGGATAGAAGATTGGCTGGCTAACAGGAAGCAGAGAATAGGCATAAATGGGTCTTTTTCAGGTTGGCAAGATGTAATGAGTGGTGTGCCACAGAGGTCACTGCTGGGGCCTCAACTGGTTACAATTTATATAAATTATTTGGATGAAGAGTTGGATGGGATGGTTGCCAAATTTGCTCATGACACAAAGATAGGTAGGAAAATACTTTGTGAAAAGGACATAGGAGAGCTACAAAAATATATAGATAGGTTAAGTGAGTGGGCAAAGATCTGGCAAATGGGTATAATATGGGAAAACGTGAAATTGTCCGTTTTAGCAGGAAGAATAAAAGAGAGGCATATTTCCTAAATGGTGAGAGATTGCAGAGCTCTGAGATGCAGAGGGATCTTGGTGTCTTAATGCATGAATCACAAAAGGCTAGTATGCAAGTACAGCAAGTAATTAGGAAAGCTAATAGAATGTTATCATTTATTGTGAGGGGGAATTGAATACAGAAGTAAGGAGATTATGCTTCAGTTATACACAGCATTAGTGAGACCACATCTGGAGTACTGTGTACTGTATTTGTCACCTTATATAAGGAAGGGTGTAAGTGCATTGGAAGCAGTTCAGAGAAGGTTTGCTAGACTAATACCAGGAATGGGCGGGCTGTCTTATGAGGAAATGTTGGACAGACTAGACTTGTACCCACTGGAGTTTAGAAGAGTAAAAGGCAACTTGTTTGAAACACATAAGAACCTGAGGGGTCTTGACAGAGAATATGTGAACAGAATGTTTCCTATTGTGGGAGAATCTAGAACTAGGGGTCACTGTTTAAAAATAAGGGATCACCCATTTAAAACAGATATGAAGTGAAATTTTTTCTCTCAGAGGGTTGTGAGTCTTTGGAACTCTCTTCCTGAAAAGGCAGTGGAAGCAGAGTCTTTGAATATTTTTAAGGCAGAGGCGGATAAATTCTTGATAAGCAAGGGAGCAATAGGTTATCGGGGATGGGCGGGATGCGGATTTGAGGTTACTATCAGATCAGCCATGATCTTTTTAAATGGCTGAGCAGGTTCGAGGGGCCAAAAAGCCTGCTCCGGCTCCTTGTTTGTATGTACGTTGAATGCTGTTGTAGCTGCACTCTTCCTCCATTTTGTGGGTTCCTAAAGGGGGTCATTATCCAAGCCCTTGTCCCCTAGGAGCCAACCACAGATCTTCACAGATGCCTGAAATAGCTGAGGGTGTTAGGAACATAGCAACATAGGAACAGGAGTAGGCCATTCAGCCCGTCGAGCCTGCTCCACATTCATTTAGATCATAGCTGATCATCTACCTCAATGGCACTTTCCTGTCCTATATCCATAACCCTTCATGTCATTAGTCTTTAGAAATCGATTTCTGTCTTGAACATGCTCAATGACTGAGCTTCCACAGTCCGCTGGGGTAGAGAATTTCAAAGGTACACCACCCTGTGAGTGAAGAAATTCCTTCTCTTCTCAGTCTTAAATAGCCTACCTCTTAGCCTGAGATTATGTCACCTGGTTTTAGACTCACCAGCCTGGGGAAACATATTATCTACAACCAGCCTGTCATGCCCTGGAAGAATTTTGTAAGTTTCAATGAGGTCACCTCTCATTCTTCGAAACTCTAGGGAATACAGACCCAATCTGTCGCCACTTTTAGCGCTGTGAATAAAATTTTCAAGCAAATTCAACAGGGGTAGTATACAAAGGGGTCCCCTGGCTATCCAAAGAAATATGCCAAGTACAGACCTGGTCTTACCAGGTTTACTTTGCATACCTCGGGATCTACACTCCTAGGCTACCAAAATCAGACTAGAGTGGAGGCATCTGATGATTTCAATGTCCAGCTGCCTCCGTTAAACCAACAGGCAGGCAACATGTCCTGCCCCCATTCCCATCCCCATAAAAATAGGAAATGCAATGTTCGGGGCTGGGACTTCCAATTTTCAAGTAGTTCTGCTATTTCCACCATGGCAGAAAGGCTCTCCATTATGGAGAAAATCTGGCCTTATGTTAAGCTATAACTGCCCAAATGATACACCAGGAATGGGAAGAAAATCCAAATAGTCAGCAGATCTCTGCATCCCATATCCAATACATTAATAAGACATGCAAAGGTCTATGGCAAGAACATGAATGAGTAAAATTACCCTATATTAGAAGCAATTGTCACAAGTGTCATGAAAAGCAGATTGCAGCCATGAATTACTTACAGGCATATTGAATTTTTAAGGAAGACTTGCATGTTTTTAAAGAAATACAAGCAAGAACACTAAGCAAAAGGTGGCTGATAATGTAAAGTGACCACTTTCTGAAAAATTCCTATGTGGATTATACTGACAGACCTGTCATAAGAGAATATGGAACGTCACACCTGAAAAGCCTTCTTCAAGCAGAGACACTTAAAAGGGAAATAGAAAAAGCTGCAAAAGACTGAACTTTAACCTCCTGTGGTTGCGGAGACAAAAGACTGATTTGCACATCTCAGCAGTCATCTAAAATCTATCTCCGGTTGATTTATATCTCAGAATGTGCAAATAGTTCAGAGATGGATGCAAGATGGCTATTTCCGCTTCCAGAATACACAGGGAGAAACCAGTTAAAAGGCTGGAGTGTGACAGCAAGCAGAAGAATAAGTTAGTCGTTCCCCTGCAGCTTGCAGGTGAAAGATCTCTCTCTCTCTCTCTCTTTCTCCCTCTGTTGCTGGAGGCAAAGCTCAGCAGATGCTATAACCTAAAGGAAGTAGGACAGCCTTTCAATAACCCTGCAGAACCCAGTGTCTCCAAACTAATTGCAAAACTACCAATGT
Organism: Carcharodon carcharias; assembly: GCF_017639515.1. Lineage (NCBI taxonomy): Eukaryota > Metazoa > Chordata > Chondrichthyes > Lamniformes > Lamnidae > Carcharodon > Carcharodon carcharias. The sequence goes on from NC_054470.1 coordinate 157,817,440, forward strand.
CAGCTCTACCGGAATCACTCAAGTTAATGGCCGCAACATAACATCATCCATGCCTCACGGACAAGCCAAAGACTGATTCGTATATATTTTAAAACTTTTATTTGGACTCTCAACTTCTCATTTCTGATCTATGTGTATGTGTGTTACATTTTTATTATTTTCTTTCAAGTTTTAGTAACAAATAAACGTATTCTTTCTTTGACTCAAGAAAGCCTGGTTAAATTGGCACCTTCTAAAAATAAATAAATTTGGGCTGGGAAAAGGTATCCACAGGGTAAAGGGATCCCTTTTACATCAGCCTTGTTGTAACCAACCAAGGGGTTTGAATAAAGAAGGGGAGCTAGCTCATTCATCCTGAACCAGGAGCATAACAAAATTGGGGTCCAGTTTGGGAAATCAACACATTGGGACACCTCACCTGGGGACTGGTTGTGACACAAACATCATTTAGCTGTTAGGATATCAATTGGAAAGTCAGACTGGTCTTGCTTAATGCATCATCCAACAATCCTAGTGTAGTAAGAAGTGCTTAACTCTGCAAACTAAATGGTGAAGCTACTGCATTCCTCTTCTTTTCTAGATGTAAAGATATGTAATCTCTACAATAGATCATTTTGTTCAGTTTATTTATATTTGATAACAATATTTTTAAATACATTAATTATCTACCAATCAAACTCAGACAGTGTTACTCATAGTGGGACAAATTTTTCTCTTTTATCAGCTTCTGCTGTTTTTGAATTGCAGCTTAACTCTGTCTCTCTTATGCTTCTATCCCTCTCTTTACTCTTCTCTTTCTCTATTTTCTCTCATTTTCTTTTCTTCTTTCTTTTCAGATGGTAGGTGGTGTAGCGTGGTCTGGTAGATGAACAGAGCTACCAATGGCTGCAGGCCATAATTAGTGTGTGCCTGGAGTGAAAATGTGGCCCTTAGAGCTTCCCATACCTTCACCTCCTCCAATTACTCATGTGATTCCCTCCCATCTTTTTGTTCCCTTTTCCATTCCTATTACTACCGCAATCTCATTGCTATCCCTACATTTTCTCCATTGAGCTACCCACTCAACTCTTGTATCCTTCCTTTCAACATGTTCTGCTGTCACTCATCTCTTCTAAAGCCCATGCAGGTCCCCCAAGGGTGGGCGGTGAAAGGCCAGAAGATCTTTCACCTTCCAAATGTTTCCTTTTCCACCCTCTCCTATCCTCTCTTTCTATTTGTTTCTCTTAAAGATGCTTTATTTGCTTGGAAAATTCAATTTACAAATATATTTAGCAAGATCAAGTTAGAATAAGGAAATACATTATCTGTTAATCCCTCTCTCTCTCTCTTTCACAGGATTAGCAATTAGAATTTCTTTCTCATGTGTCCAAGCATTTGGCATTTATTCATTCTATTAATTAATCACTGGACAGGTAATTAATTAGCTTCAAAATTCAACATTTTATTTGAAAATTAAACATAGAGACACATTGGAGTGAAGTTTTATTTTGATTCCCTGGCAGCTCTCATGCCTGTTGTAGAACCTATCCAATTTTCATTCACTGATTTGCATTTCTTACATTGCACTTCACCCAATGTGTGTCCATATCAAAAAGGTGCAAACTCCTCACAAACTAACTCAGCATAGACAGAGAATAGGAGCTGTAACCTTCTTAGTCAGCGTGGCTCAGCTATTATCTTTCTAAACTCACTGAGGCATTGGTAGAACTCATATTGTGAACTTCTGAAATAAAATAGAATCCAGCAGCTGCTTCAGCAAATGGTAGAATGCTACCCATTCCTCTGAACAATTACACAGAAGAACTGGTGCAGAAATGAAACCACAAACTGACATTTGTATTCAGACTGAAATTTTTTGTGCTCTTGTTAAACAGAACTACTCACCACAGAAAAGCTACCTGAATGGGGGTCACAAATAAATAGGATCTCCTCAATTATTGATGGTGGCATATCTATACCTCTTGAATACACCATTGTTTTCTAAAGGGAAGCTGAAATTTGTTCAGTGATACATTGACAAAGGAGATCAGAAGGATCACTACTTTCAAACTGTACCAGGTTTCTCCCCTAACACAGTCTCCTTATCAGAATAAAAGTTGGTGCATTAAGATTAGCAAACTACATTGCTCTTATTCATTGTTTGTATTCACACCCTTTCCTTTTGGATCACACCTTGATGTTTCCACATGCTTGTGATTAGTACACAATGTCGCTCAAATATTCTTGCTACCCACCCAAACAGCTTTCCCAATCCATATTGTTCATGTAACCACTTCCACCTTTCTCTGTAGACCTGAGCATAAACAATTTCATGTGCACCAAGGGCTCATAGCTAGGGCATTATTGTCATCAAAGATCTGAAAATGCAATGTGAACAGTTTTGACAAAGTTTTCTTAGCTACTAAAAACTAAAATATTATATAACAGCTTTGTTAAAACTGCAGAGACTGAATTTTTTGCATTCTTTCATGGGACGTGGGCATCGCTGGCAAAGCCAGAATTTAGTTGCCCATCTAAAGAAGAGTCACACTGACTCGAAACGGTAAGCCTGTTTCTCTCTCCACAGATGCTGTCAGACCTCCTGAGCTTTTCCAGCATTTTCTGATTTTATTTCAGATTTCCAGCATCCGCAGTATTTTGCTTTTATTTTAGCTGGCCCTCTCTAATTGCCCATCTAAGTGGCTTGCTAGGCTGTTTCAGAGGGCAGTTATGATGGCAGATTTCCTTCTGTAAAGGGCTTTAGTGAGTCAGATGGGTTTTTACAACAGTTGATGATAGCTGCCATGGTCATCATAACTGAAGGACTACATTCCACATTTTCTAATTGAATTTAAATTCCACCAGCTGTTCCCAAATCATTAGGTTGGGCTTCTGGATTCCTAGTGTAGTGACATTACCATTAGCCACCATCTAACTAGTACACTAAAGATTGCTCACAAAAGAACTTACACTGGCACTATCATTCAAAAAGATTATCAAGTTTAGTATGTCTCAAGGTCATTTAGGGATGGGCAATAAATGCTGGCCTAGGCAGTGATACCCATATCCCATAAACGGATTTTTAAAAAATCTTGTGTATGAACTTGCTTTACTGATGCTGGGCTAGGTCTTGTGGCAGTGGTAGTTTCCTTGCCTGTGGGCCAGTAGCTCCAGGTTCAAGTTCCCATCAGGACTTGTTGGCCACAGAAGAAATGTTCATGACATGGTTCAACAGACTAATAATTAGCCCACGAATTGTTCCACCATTTCAATACTATTCCCCAAGGGGAAAAAAGTGTGTGTGAAGATACACTAAAAAAAACATTTAATTTTTGGTTCTAAGTAAATGACCACACATTAAACTACATTGAAATCCATTTGCCACAGTTTTGCCCATTCACTTAATCTATCAATAGCCATTTGTAATGTTCTACTTCCATCTATACTTCTTACAATCTTTGTATCATCTGCAAATTTGAATGTGTGGCTTTCTATCCTATCATCTAAGTCATTATTTTTTTAATTTGTTCATGAGATGTGGGCATCACTGGCTGGGACAGCATTTATTGCCCATCCCCATTTGCCCTTGAGAACTGAATGGCTTGCTAGGCCATTTCAGAGGGCATGAAAGAGTCAACCACTTTGGTGTGGGTCTGGAGTCACATGTAAGCCAGTCCAGGTAAGGACAGCAGATTTCCTTCCTTAAAGACAGTAGTGAACTAGATGGGTGTTTGCAACAATCAACAACAGTTTCATGGTCATCATTAGACTTTTAATTCCAGATTTTTTGATTGAATCCCACCACCTGGTGGGATTCAAATCCCCAGAGAATTACCCTGGGGTTTCTGGAGCACTCGTCCAATGACAATACCACTACGTCACCACCTCCCCATTAATAAACATGGTAAATGGTTGAAGTGCCAACACAGATTCTCGCAGGAGTCAGGAGGTGAGTTACTCTCCAGATAATTCCCAGCCTCTGACCTGCTCTTTTAGCCACAGTGTTTATATGGTTAGTCCAGTTCAGTTTCTGGTCAATGGTAACCCTCAGGAAGTTTATGGCGGCAGATTCAATGATGGCAATGCTGTTGAACATCAAAGTGAGATGGTTAGATTCTCTCTTGTTGGAGATGGTCATTGAATGGCACTTGTGTGACTTGTGTTACTTGTCAATTATCAGCCAAGATCTTGCTGCATGTGGGCACAGACTGCTTCATTGTCTGAGGAGTTCTCCTAACATCCCCCCTTTTGACCTTTTGATGGAGACAAGGTCATTGATGGTTGGGCCTAGGACATTGCACTGAGGAACTCCTGCAGCAATGTCCTAGGGCTTCTGGAAGTCCATATAAATAACATCTGTAGACATTTCCCTGTCCACAATTTTTGTCAGTGCTTCAAAATATTCAGTCAAGTTCATGAGGACTGACGGACCCATGCTGGCACTCTTTACAACATTTTCAAAGTCAACCTATCCTTAATTATGGACCGTAGTGATTTCCTGACAATAGATGGTTGGCCAGGTGGTTTATAATTTCCCTGGTTCTTCTCTCTCACCTTAAATAGCAGAGTGGAACATGCAACTTTTCAATCTAAAGGAACGGTTCCTGAATCAAGGGAACTTTGGAAGATTGAAGTTAGGGCATTTATGATTGTTCTCACTTACTTCTTTTAAAAACCTCAAGGCATCCTAAAACCTTTTACAGCCAATGAAAAGCTTTTAGCTGGGATTTTCCGCTGCTCTTTGCAGCTGGCATCATGGAGCGGAAAATATCACGAGAAGGCCAAAAATTGGTTTTAAGGCATTGTAAAACCAGGTTGTGATTGTGCGGCTCCAGCCACCGATGGTGGGCCACGTTTCCCACCTCGGCACGCTGGGAATGTCATCTCAATATTTTTGCATGTCATTATAAAGTCTCCTCTCTGGAATCATCCCCTCACGTTAGTTCCTCTGGGCACATCAACGTGCAATTAGAACAGGATATAAGCTACATGCGCCTGGCAGCCTGCACATTGCTCCTTACTTTGAGGTTAGTTCACCTACCTTGCATCGTGCATGCTCACGGGAATCAGCACCAAGCTTCGCAGGCAGCACCATTTCGCTTTCAAGGGGTTTTCACAGGCAAGACTCTACCTACCAGGCCAGTGATAAGGCAGGGGTGGTTTCTGATGGGCTGCAGGTCTAGGGCTATAACAGGGAAGGAGGGCAAGTGGCCTCAGGCCGGAGAAGGGGCTGCAGGTCTAGGGCTTCACTGGGCGTAACGAGTAGGGAAGGTTGCACTCAGGTGCATGACTGGTGGGAGGGTGTGGGGTGGGGAAGTTGAACAGTGTAAGTGACCATAGGACAGGGATGGGTGAGGTCCACATGGGCCATAGGCCCATCCACTTCGTAATGTTCATGGGCTGACAAACAGACATGCACCAGAAGCTGATAGTATCAAGAAAAACATGGTGGATAGGGAGGTGTGTGAGGGAGGGGAGCCTGAACATGAAGCTCCTCCGGACCAGTGAAAGGGGTTTCCATTCTCACACAGGGAGGGTCCAAGCTGGCCTAACAGTGAGAGGTCTGCACCACCATCTACCAACCTGCAGCAATGCTGCAGTACTAAATTATAATGAGGAGAAGCTCTGCTGGTAAGGGCTCTGTGGGCAGATTGGACTGCATGCACTTGTGTGAGTTGATCATATTAGCATGCAACTGATCTCTGCATTTCCAAATGAGGAGAGAGGCACAGCTGAGACATGTTAGGAACCTTTCAATGACAGTGCAGGGAATTAGGAAAGTGAAGCAATGATGCCCATTGATAGGAGACTAATCCTACAAAGTGGCACTAATCGATCTTTTTGTTTTAACCCCTTGTTCGCAGGGTGGAAAATCCCCAGAGTAATAATGAACTCATTAGCAATTGGGCGAATGGACATGCTCCAGAAACCTGTTGAAAGTTGGTACTGGATGGTTCACTGAAGAGAAACCTCAGGCCTCTCTCAAATAAACTCATTTCCAGAATGAACATTTTCCCTCATAGTTATTCCTAAGAGTGCAGTATTAGAGTGGAGTGAATGAGGATCCCAGCGCCTGGGCTGAAAGCAGCACATCCATGCACCTGGCCAAAGCAATCTCATAGCATTTGGTCATGTTGTGGGGTGGAAGCTTGATACGCATTCCACACTAGCCATCATTTCAGGGGTGAGTTACTGTCTGACATGTGAACAAAGCCCTTGATACCACATTCACTGAGGGGTCATTGACAGGAAGAGGACCCTTGCAGACTAATGCTAACTCTTGCCTCTTTCTCATTGATACTGTAGAGAAGAGACCATCAGGAAGATGGAGGCTGGAATTATCGCTGCCTGTATTATCGCTTACACACAGGAGAGAAGCAGGAGGAGATTGCAATGGAGGCGCCTGGATCGCCAAAGGGAGGAGCAAGACCCTCAAGACCAAGGGGCAGTAGGGCCTCCTGCAGACCAAAGGAATGAGGCTGACAGACATGTTGTGCATAGGCAGATTGCAAGACCAATGTTCTACCAAACTCATAAGACCTAACTGCAGATGAGTGAAAACCAGTGTTGCCTATGCTTCCGCATGTCCAGGGATCTGTTCACTCACATTTGCCACATTCTCCAGAAATAGGTTGTATGGGAACTGGGAGAGCATCCATTACCAGTCGCTGTGAAAGTAACAGCTGCTCTGAACTTCTACACAGTGGCTCCTTCCAGGGCTCCATTGGGGGCCTCTACGGAATCTCTCAATCATCCACACACTAATGAATTAATGAGGTCACAGATGCCCTTTTTGCCAAGGCTATTATGTCAATTTCAACAAAGATCAAACAAGCTGGGATGCCAGAGCAGTGGGCTTTGCTGAGATTGTCAGATTCCCACAGGCACAGGGTGTCATCAACTGCACTCATGTGGCTCTAAAAGCTCCATGGCAACAGGCACTCCAATACATAAACAGGAAAGGCTACCACTCGCTCAGTGTACAGCTGGTCTGCAACCATTAGAAACTTATCATGCAGGTTTGCGCCAGATGCCCAGGAAGCATTAACCACTCATACATCTTGAGTAGATCGGAGATCCAGGACATCTTCAAGGGGCCACACAGGATCTAGGGCTGGCTCCTTTGTAACAAAGGGTACCTGCAAAGGCAGTGGCTGTTGATACTAGTGATTGAAGGTATAGCCTTTTCCTAATTCTATCAGGAGTCACATGATTGTTCTTGGAGACTCCGCTGAATGAACCCTAAGTGTGGGTAATCCAGGGGGTCGTGGCTTTCTAGTTGTGGACCTGGTTCAAGCATGTAGCTTGAGAAAGAGCTCTCTGTAATAAAGTTATTTGTTTCAGGTAGAAACCTTGTGAATGTGAGTAGAACAGTTCTGAAGGAAGAAAGTAAAGTATACTCACCAGTCATGCCACTCTTCGGCAGAATCGACTCTTACGACACGTCTATGGAAGACTGAAGCCAATATGTAGAGTGCCTTGGTTTTTATTTTGTAGTGAACAAAATTACTGCTGAGGAGAAGCAGAAAGCCATCCTTCTGAGTGTATGTGATAGCAAAACGTAGGATCTCGTCCGCAGTCTGACAGCCCCGAACGCACCCAATTCTAAATATTTTAATGAATTGTTAGACCTTGGGAAGATGCATTTTCAGCTGAAGCCATCCATAATAATGCAGTGGTTTAAGTTTAACCCCAGAGTAAGGGCCCCAGGAGAGTCCACCGCAATCTATATAGCAAAGTTGAAGCAGTATACTGAGCACTGCGACTTTGGAGGCACTCAATGATGTGTTACAGGACTAATTCGTTTGTGGAGTTCAATTAGCTAATTAGCGCCATTTACTCACAGAAGTCAACATCAATTTGAAGTGCACCATGGAAATAGCATTAGCCATGGAAAGTGCTGCAAGGGACTCGCAGGCTTTACAGAGTGTGCAACATGGCTCTGTTCTTCTGTTGGGGTGGGAACCTACTGCCAGATGAGGCGTGTAAACCAGAGAGACAGCAGCGAAGCGAGAGACAGTCTCTACTGCTAGAAAAACGAAAAGTCCTAGTGGAAGCATTTCAGCAGTGACTCCAAAGTTAACCTGTTATAGATGTGGGGATAACCACGTACCAGACACCTGCACATTCAAAGAGGTAGAATGCCATTACCATCATAAAAAAGATCACATAATAAAAGCAATGCAGGGTGAAATCGAAATAGCCTTTAAGGCAACAGACCAAAATTATCGAAGTGAATAATAAAACAGAACCTGAAGCTGCCGACACTGACATTTATTCCCTGTACAATGTCAAAACAGTAAAAACTAAACCAATAACCAGCACCATTCAAGTGAATGGGAAGCCACTAGTATTGGAGGTAGATACAGAAGCCTCAACCACAGTGGTGGGAGAGCGCACATTTAAATACCTAAATGAAGGTTCCCGGCCACTGAATCTGGAGTGAACAACAGCTCAATTGAAGGCGTAGACTGGAGAATCCATACAGGTGAAGGGCATTGCCACAGTACCTGTGTCCTACATGCAACAGATAGCCCAGCTTCTAGTGATCATAGTGACAGGTGAAGGACCTCGTCTTCTGGGCCAAGACTGGTTACAAAAAATTAAGCTCAACTGGTCTGAAAGGTTTCACTTGAGAATAGGAGGAGTTCCTGAGCTGCTAAAGAAATACAATTCATGACGAATTGCGAAAGGTAAAAGGTTTGCAAGTAAAAAATATGTAGATTCTCAGGCAACACCCCATTTCTTCAAGTCCAGACCTGTGCTTCATGCCTTACAGGAGAAGGTGGATGCAGAATTGTGCCGGTTAGAGAAGTTAGGCATCATCCAACCTGTCCAATTTTCAGAATGGGCAGCACCCATAGTCCCTGTGGTGAAACCTGACCAAACTATATGCATTTGTGGGGACTATAAATTGACCGTGAACAAGGCAGCCAAACTAGATAAATATCCTATCCCGAGGATAGACGACTTGTATGCAAAGCTAGTTGAAGGCAAATCCTATACCAAACTGGACGTGAGCCATGCATACCAACATGCTGGATAGCATGTCTAGAAGTTATATAACCATCAACATGCACAAGGGTCTGTACCAATGTACACACCTACCCTTTGGGGTATTGTCTGCATTTGCAATCTTCCAAAGGACAATGGAGAGTCTTTTGCAAGGACTTCCCCGAGTAGTAGTATACCTAGATCACAGGACCAACTGAAACCAAACCTTTGGCCAACCTGAAAGAAGTGTTAAGAAGGTTCTTGGAAGCCAGTATAGGGTTAAAGAAAGAGAAATGTACATTCCAAGCACCAGACGTTATTTATCTGAGTCACAGGGTGGATGCCATGGACTTGCATCAAGTAAAGGAGAAAGTTAGGGCAATCGAAGAGGGGCCCACTCCATCCAGTGTAACTGAACTCAAGCACTTTTTGGGCATGATCAATTATTATAGTCGCTTCTTGCCAAGCCTGTCAACAGTGTTAGCACCATTGCACTTGTTATCGAAAAAGAATCATCGTTGGTCATGGAATTTGCAACAGAATAAGCCTTTGTGAAAGTCAAGAAGCTATTACATTCATCATGTCTACTGGTACATTATGACCTATCAAAAGAATTAATATTAACGTGTGATGTATCTCCTTATGTTGTGGGAGCTCTGTTATCACACAGGATGGAAGATGGATCAGAAAGGCCAATTGGCTATGTCTCCAGAACCCTCTCTGCAGCCGAGAAGGGTAATTCCCAACTAGAAAAGGAAGGTTTATCAGTAACACTTGGAATGAAGAAATTCCACCAGTATCTGCACAGATGTCATTTCACCATAGTGTCGGACCATAAACCATTAATGGGTTTATTCAGTCAGGATAAGGCCATTCCACTGATAGCATCAGCAAGAGTTCAACATTGGGTTTTGATATTATCTGCCTATGAGTATACTTTTATGTACCGCCCTGGCGTGTATATTGTAAATGCGGATGCACTCAGTCATCTCACGTTACCAGGTAGCATTGTACTTGCTCCAGTGCCACAAGAAGCTGTGCTTGTACTGAATTTCTTGGACTCATCGCCTTTGTGTGTGAAGCAAATAAGGAATTGGATGAACAGAGATCCAATTTTGTCGAAATTCTGAGACCTTGCATTGCAAGGGTGGCCGAATTCACCAGTATCTAATGAGATGAGACCATTCCATGCCCGAAAAACAGAGTCAAATTGTCAAGATGGAACCTTGTTGTGGGGATCAAGAGTTGTCATCCCTTCACAAGGAAGAGAACCACTCTTAACAGAGCTTCACGGTGCGCTCCAGGCATATCAAAGATGAAGATGCTTGCCCAAAGTTATGTCTGGTGGCCAAGCATAGACAATGACATTGAATACATAGTCAAGCACTGTCTACATTGTCAGCAACAACAGAATTTGCCTGTTTCAGCTCCACTGCATCCATGGATGTGGCCTAGTCGACCCTGGGTTAGACTATGTATTGATTATGTAGGTCCATTCTAAGGTACCATGTTTTTATTGATCATAGATGCACATTCTAAATGGATGGATGCATATGAAGTCAGATCACCGGCATTGAGCACAGCTACTAAAAAGTTGCATCAATGTTTTAGTATGCATGGTTTACTGGAAGTCATTGTTTCAGATAACAGTACAGTCTTTACCAGTACAGAGATTCATGAGTTTAAATGGAATCAGACATATTAAAACAGTCCCATATCATTCCTCATCAAATGGTTTAGCCGAAAGAGCTGTGCAAACTTTCAAATCTGGAACAAGGTTATTTGAAGGTACTCTAGAAACTCGACTTTCCCGCTTTCTTCTCAATTATCGTACAATGCCTCACTCAACTACAGGTTCAACGCCTCCAGAATTAATGATGAAACGCTGCCTTTGTACAAGATTAAGTCTGGTGTTTCCAAACTTAAAAGGGGAAAGTAGAGAAGAATCAGAGTAATCAAACTGAATGATGATGTTCATAGCAAAGCTCAAAGATTCATTGTAGGAGATACAGTTTTAGTGTGGATCTTGGAACTGGACCTAGTTGGGTTCCTTGTACAATTGTCTCAGAAACTGGCCCCTTGTCCTTCAAGGTGGAAGTAGAAGATGGAATTATTTGAAAACATGTGGATCATCTTAGTAGAGAGACATTCCAACAATCAGCTTTTCCACCTGTGATTAACATTGAACCATTAATCCCTGAGGTGACAGATCGACCTAAAATAGACATCCCCGATGTCTCTGTAGAGTTGCCAAACACTGAACTGCCACTTTCTAATGATGTACCTGATGCTGCAGTTCCTGACCATGTCAATCCAGTGGGAGAACCTCAAGTGGTAGAGCTACGCTGCTCTAACCGAATAAGGAAACCACCTCAGAGACTTAATCTTTAATCACTTAACTGCATATATGTATATATTTTTTTTATTCATTCTCAGGATGTGGGCTTCGCTGGCTGGGCCGACATTTATTGCCCATCCCGAGCTGCCCTTGAGAATGTGGCAGTGAGCTGCCTTCTTGAACCACTGCAGTCCATGTGGTGTAGGTACAATGTTATATGTTGTGGATTACAATGCTCTTTGTAAATAGGAAATATTAAAAAACTAAAAGGGAGGAAATGTAGTGATTGAAGGTATAGCCTTTTCATGCTGCCTATCAGCAAGGAAGAGAACCACTCTTAACAGAGCTTCACAGTGCGCTCCAGGCATGTCGAAGATTTCACCTGGTCATGTGATTGTTCTTGGAGGCTCCAACGAATGAGCCCTAAGCTTGGATAATCCAGGGCTTTCTAGTCAAGGGCCTGGTTCAAACATGTAGCTTCTGAAAAGTTCTCTATAATAAAGTTATCTGTTTCAAATTGAAACTTGTCTGGTGCATCAAGTCATTACAGACACCCATTCGGCAGCCTCAGACTCCTGCAGAGGGAAGGTACAACAAGGCTCGTGCTGCTAGCTGAGCATTGGTGGAACACATCATAGGTATCCTAAAGGTGCGATTCCAATGCCTGGACAGATCTGGTTCAGCACTCCAGTACTATCCCCAAAGAGTGTCATGGCTTGCTGCATTCTGCACAACCTGGTGTTGCAAAGTGGGGAGGATTTGCCAGATGATGAGATTGAGGAATTGCACATCAGCTCAAAGGGAAGGAGGGTGATGAGTTTGAGGAAGCTGAGGCTGCAGGGGAAGAGGCTATAGTACGGGCCAGGTGAGGCAGGTATGTGCGTGAGGCCCTGGTAGCCACCAGATTCCACTAGGAGGATGATGAGTTGTAGTGAGTACCCTCTTGGACAAATGCCCTCCATCATGGGCCAGCATGAGCAGCAGCATTGCTATTGCGTTCATTTCACCCATGCACTTCAATCTGAGAGTGCATAGTTACACATCAAGCTCACAAAGGCTGATCCTTTGAAGGATGATGAACCCTTGACAGCATGTGTCCCTGCTGAGATGAGGTGCTAACCGGAGGAGGGTTTCCTGGCATCAGACATCAGAAGGTGCTGCCTCTTCAAGAGTCTCTCCAGGATTCCAGTCGCAATGTCACCCTGCAAGAGCCAGGCACTTTTGCACGATCCTGAATGGTCTCGTAGCTGTATGCCTTCAATGTGACAAGGCTTCTCAAGGAGATCCATCTGAAGTAACGGAACTACACACTTTGTGTAACATCGATGATGAATCAGATAACATCCAGCACTCTCTGTTAGGGGTCCTGGGTTGCATTTATCCTCAACTTAATATGAATGCAGACCACCTGAGTATGATGATGTCAAGCACTTGCCTGTGGGACAGTAAAATAGCTCCTCTTTAATGCTGACATTGTGCCCTCACCTGGACCAACATGGCATGCAAAAGTCAGGACTTAACTTCAGGCCTTGGTCAGCTTGCAGACATCCGAGGAGAAGATGGAGGCCTCCAGCTACTGGGCACTGGAGCACCACTTGCAGCGCAGGGTGGGTGGAGCTTCATCCATGTGGCTCCTCTGCGAAGCAACTTCCAGAAGGTGAGAGTTTTCCATACAGCAACCTTGCTCATCCTTCAGACCTCCCTCCAGCAACCTCATTCAAACGTTCGACCTTCTTCCAGGTACTTCACTCAACCTTCGGATCTTCTCCCAGGAACTTTGCCATAGGATCGGTTTGTCCAGTTGCAGGTGCAAGACAGCAGGAGGTACTGTTGGGTGGTGAGAGTATGTTGGGGGGATGGTTAAAGAAAGTTAGGAGAGGACTGAAGAGGTTGTGGGGGAGTGGAGGTCTAGAGGAGGTGTGGGCAGTTGGAGGTCTGGCATTATTTTTAACTGGGAGGTGGGCAGAAGGAGGTGGGGCAGGTCAATGATTACAGGGTGGGATTCTCAGGGAGGAAGGGTACATTGACATTGACTTGCACATTGTCAAAGAAGAAGGGAGCTGCTGGAAGGGTAATGGTGCGGAGGTCGGATGTAAGGTCAGGGGGGGTCAATAGTAATAGGAGAAAGGGCATGGGTGACTGGAGGAGGGGACACTGTGCTGAAGCTCATAAAGAATGTGACGACCAACATTGCTGGTCTGGTCGAAACTAAGCAGAGTCTCATGTTGGATGGTCCAAGATGCTGCATGTGAGTTGAGTCAATGGGTGGGCAGAGATGCAGGTCATCTCAACTAGATAACTGAAAAGGATCCCTAGCGGGCAGTATTGACATTGCGAGAGACCTGGGACACATGATGCTTTGACGGGTGAAGGCTCAGGTTGCACAGGGGAGTGTTTGTACATGGCTCACAAAGGACTGCCACACAACATTCCCCCTGCAGGTTCACTCGGGGGTGGGGGTCGAGTGTCCACAGGAGGGCGGGGGTGTGTTTGGGAAGCCTTAAGGATCATGTTGAAACAAGATAATAGACATTATTGAAGTCAATGTGATTATATTTACATAAATTTCGTTATTGTGACAATCAATTGTTCATCCGTGCAACCAGCTGTGATCAATATTTCTTGATTTTCCTTGCCCTGCTACTTCTTCTAGATGCTCCCATGACATCAGTAGGGGCAGATGCAGCCTGCTGACTAGTCAGAGAGGAGAGAGCAAGTGACAGCCTGAGCTGCCTCCAACATAGAGGCACACTTGGCCCTCAGGTTTCTATACCATCGCCAACTGCCCGGTCCCACTCCACATCTACCAGCTGGGCTGCCCGCTCCTCAAACTCCATGAGAACTTTCAGATGTGGGCTTTTCCCCTCCCGTCTTCTCCCACTCTCATCCGTTGTGCCTCAACTTATCCTGCTCACAGACAACAGGGAATGGGTTTGATAGAAGTTGAATTTAGTAGGTTGCATCCATTTGTACATAGCAATTTCATGCTCATTTCTCATACTTCCACTGCAGGTTGCCCAGGAGGGTTGTGGGCCAGCTGCCTCCAGAGCGCTGAGCCCATCCACATGCAAGGATAAGGCTCAGAGAGGCATCTGATTTGCAGAGGTTGCTGGTGCCCTCTGTGCCTGAGCCC